>NC_084946.1:6333414-7533414 GCF_949316205.1 Platichthys flesus | reverse complement strand
TGATATGTTTATGATTTTTAAACAGTCTATTCAGTTGTTGTCACTTTTAGTTTGGAGATATATAAAAGCCTGCAGAAGAAAGTATACGGTTCCTTGTCACTGTCAGACTTGACAATGGTTTGCAGTGATCATCTGAGGATTCAGTGGTCCAGTGGAGCGCAGATGAACAGTCCTTGAGAAGAATATGAAAGAAAACCCAGTTTGAAGGGATTGTGTTCTGTCAGAAACAGCCCTGGGTCCTTTGCAGGAAGTGGGGTAAAGTTTTCATATGTTCACTTCTCCAATCATATCCATTACTTGTCGTCATAATGGCCGTATCTATCATCATTTCCATGACGACTTCACCATTACTTTCCCCAAAACTGTATTTTCCTGCGGAGCCACTATACTTCCGCTGAACTGTTCATCCATCTTTGTTTGTGGGCTCACAGATTTTAACTCTCCATATTCTTGCTCGTTGCCAGATCCTGGCCAGAAGGGTTTCTGTATTGTGGAGCTGCTGCAGCATCTCACCGAGCCCTCTGGCTGGAGGGAGTTTTGAGTTGTACTGTACCATTTTTCACGACAGATAAACACGCTGAACTTCTGCAGGGTCCGGTTTTATCTGACATGTACGTATTAACCAGATTAGATCTATGAATGCATCCTCTTCTCCAATTCCCAGTTTTTTTTGTTTGTTTCGACTGAATTTACTCCTTACCCATACTGCAAGGAAAGATACATGGGAAGATCATTTAGCCTTTATGTGTGTGTCAGTGCGTGTGCGTGTGTCCATTTGGCCTGGGAGACCCGTGGGATGTAATCTCCCTTCTTCATGCCTACATCCAAGCTCAATGTGCTGGGAGTTAACAGGCCAATAAATGTTTATGGATGGCATATCGGCACTGTTATGGGAAGATTTGTATTTATAGATAGAAAATCCATTATGAGCAGACATTGTTGTGCGGATAGTGTCAAAATTGAAGATGCTCGTCCCCTTAAACAATTCAGCTCCTCTGATATCTGCAGGAGCACAATGAGGTGTTTCTGCCTCTTTCCTCGCTCAAGCTCAATGAGGGCGAGGATCTGCGATGGAGCTATGTCCCAATCTTACCTCAAGGGGATTTGTTTGTGAAATTGGATGTAGCCTGTTATTTTATACATTATCTTCAGCACAATTTGCTCGCACACTGATTCCACTTAGAGCCATATTGAATTTGTTAAAGTGTGAAATATGTGTTTTCGTGTGACAAGGTCAGCGCTTCCCAGAACAAGCGGTGCGAGCTGAAGTCCATCCAGAACAATCTGCATGCACATATTTGAGTGTCTTTCCATCTGTAACTGCTCTCTAATGACACTCATCAGGCACTGCAGGAGGCTGGGGATAAGACGTGGTGAGACGACGAGGGCTGAGAATCTCCCTCTCCGTCTCTGTAGGGATCATTCTGGACACTCACCCCTCACAACAAGTAACCGGCGTTCTCTCGTCAGTGGCATGGTTCAAGCAGGGAGGCGGGGGCTGCTACCTTTTTTCTGCTCACAGGAAGATGATGGTGGTTAAATTGCTGATCCAGTCTTTTCCAGCGGCTGTGATCCCGGGTACACAGCTCGCACAGCACTAAAATATTCATTACTGCTCCTGGAAGAAAAAAAAATGACGTTTTTTGCACAGCAGCATCATTAAATGAGGAAGTGACAAAGGGGTTAAGTGCCCTTCGGCGATGCTCTCTGAGTGTGTTTGTGTGTTTGTGTGTGTGTGGGGGGTGACATTTCAGATGAACATCATTTCTCTCTGTCTCTGGAGCTGCTGGTAATTAAGAGCAGAGGTATTACCCTCTCCTGAGGTCAGTTCCTCTGCTCTCTGTTTCCCTTTCAGTAGTAAACCTACCACACTCACACACACTCACACACACACACACACACACACACACACACACACACACACACACACACACACAATGAATAATAACTCCAGCTCCCACATCTATCTGTATATGAACTCCACAGAGAAATAATCTGCTTATGTGGCTGAAAAACCCCAGCATTACAGAGTGAAATCTTTAAACGTCAGGGAAATGTATATTTTCTGCCATCATTACTCTCTAACTTCTGAACAGACGTCTTGAAAGTGCTCTTTTATAATTGAAAGCATCATCCTCACACATTTTTTATTAAGAAATCCATGCAGTGCTTACGATACGGAACCAGAGGGTGAAATGATGGCCATGTGTTAGCGCGATGCATTATAAAGTGACATCTACACTCGTGCTCCCTCTACAACCCCATCCCCACAACCCCATCCCCCACCCACCCACCCACCCATCCATCCAGCCAGCCAGCCACCCACTGCCACCAGCTCCAGCTCTCTCTCTCTCTCTCTCTCTCTATCTCTCTCTCTCTCGCTCTCCATTGCATAAGTGCAGAGACGAGTTGAAAAAAATATGTGACACAGTTCAAACACATTTTATTCAAGGGGGCACAAGATGTCTTAGAAGCTAAACTCCCTGTGCTGCTGGAAGAAGTGTGTGAGGTGTTGGGGCTGAACCTCTTTGTGCACACACACATACAAGCTGTGGCAGACTGACTGTTTTCACTGTTATCTTGTTGTGTTGTGGAGTCTGCACGAGCAATGGATGATACAGTATTATTATGAAGTGAGAATGCAGATTGGATGTACAGCGAACAGCAGTTTAACGTCAGCCTTTTTCTGTTTCTGTTTTAACACACTCTACATAAACCTTCACTGCAGGTGCAAAGATATGAAGAGAAACACATCAAAGTTATGGTTGAGAGCATTATGCAACCAGGTTGCCTCATCACACAAGCCTATCAAAATGCTGGATCCTGTTCTCCAGGTTGCCATGGTTGCTTCAATAAAATTGCATCATCAAATCTGCGGCCATGGCTTCTAATTGTTGACGCTGACGAATCGTCTCTAACTCTGGTATACACTGCATATAGTAAAATTTGTTTTGGTTATGAGAGCTACGTCTCTATTTTTGTTCAAATTTAACCCGAGCCTGAAACATATTTACTTTTTCAGAAGTATATTTGCACTCTAACAAAACCTCAATGATTTATCCTCATCTTCTCCGTTGCTCTTATCATTCATCTTACTTAGGTGTCAGTCACTCCAACTCAGCCCGATCTATTGTGACACTTTAGTGCAGCACATCAGCGGTGGCACCTTGCTCTGTATGCCGTGTACACCAGATGCAATTGGATTTTGAGTCTCAAAGACATCATCTCCCTCCACCTGAATAAACCATCTGTTATTGTGCAAATACGACGTCCAAATTGCACAAAGCAGTGATCGAGTTGCAATCACCAGTCCATGACTTATTAAAGAGGTGCTTTTTATTCCCCCTTTTGATCGCTGGGAGAGAGTGTATCATATAATGTTGTCATGGAAACCATTTGTCTGCGAAACCGCCTCTGTTGGTGAGTCGGCTGTGATTTTAAAGCAGTTCATAGGAGGGCAACTCCAAGATGACCCCAAGTATGAGCCAAACTGCCCCCCCCCTCCCCCACAGACTCTCCTTGACAATGGCCTTGCTTCTTTATGAAATCAAACATTCTGTTACACAAGAAAATCTCTGTTATATTTTATTTTTCATGCAACCATTTTTATCAAATGGGTAAATAGCATAAACGACCACTTGAATAAAACAGTGTAGGTGAAAGCTCAGTTAATCCATAAATAATGAACATTTTAAATATTTTTTTCTTCTCAGTTTTATATTTGGTTGAGATTAAATGTTTTTTATATTTTTTGATGATTCTGTTTTTGTAATATTTCATTTACCCAGCTCAAATCAAGTCGTAAGTGATCATAGAAATTGTAAAATGAAAGTGTAAAGAATGCTTTGCACCTCCATTTGGTAGAACAGGTCCGTAGGGGAGAGACGAGTAGCTCAAAACCTGGGGAAATAGCTCGGTATCGGTACTACACCTTCATCACTCAAGCCAAGTACCAAACTGTCGCAGCAAAATAAAACCCTGATTGCAAGCTGGACAGGTTGTGGGAGCCTTTTACTAATAAACTGTTAGTATTTAAAATGAGCTCTGACCTCATCAAGCCCTTTAAAGGAAGCCTGAAGCGCAGCTCAGCGAGGAGTCGGGTTTGACGACAAAAATCTCCCCCCAGAGAGGAAGACTCAGAGCCTGGGGATGGATGTGAGAGTGGAGGTGGGGCAGAGGAACTGCTTTACAAACAACAGCTTTGGTGGGGGTAGTAGTGGCAGCATCGCTTTCAGATACATGCATTCTTACACAGAAAGCGGTGCTTCTCAGCCCATGATGAATGCACAAATAAGCCTCGTTCTAAGCACTTTAGCTAAGCCTCACTGTCTTCATCCACAGTTTATTACAGGGCCGCTAATGAAGAGCAGCAACCAAACACCTACACTAAAGGTTTCCTGATAAACTGTAAATATCAAATTCATATCTTATAACCAGCCACGATCCAGAATTGTAATGTATCTGTTTGGATCTTATTGTTTTCCTTGTTTTTGGTTTCTGGATTTGTGTATTTGTTGTTTGCTCCTTGAGTTAGGTTATGTTACCTTTCTCATGTATCTTTGACTCTGCTAAGTTATGTTTTGTTATCTATCATGTTTTTTTTTTTTCCTGTTTTCTTTTTAACTTAACTTCCTGTTTTACCTGTGTCTAATTATTGGCCACTTCCCTTCCTGTTGTTTCCTGCTTACTTGATCACCTGGGAGCTCTGTGTTCTCTTTTGTTCATTGCTACTTCGTCTTGTTAGTTTCAAAGTTTGAATTCCAGGTATTATTTTTTCAAACCTTCTTTGTGGACATTTCCTTTTCTTTTTTGCAAACCTTCACCTAAATACACTGCCGACCTGTACATATATCACTTAGTCATATTAAAAACTTTGTTTGAGTCCTCAGGTGCATCTGCACTCACCTGTCCTCAATAGTTCCACTATGAGCATTGTGTCAATGAATGTGACCTTTAAGAGTTCTGCATGACCTTTACGAAGGATGGTGGAGTCTATTGTATCTGAAGTCTTAACTAGATGAGAGAGTTGAAATTTATATAATTTAACATGTAACACAACATGGATATGTCTTAGACACTTCCGTTTTTGACATTAAAGGACATTGTCCACTTACTTCATCTAACATATTACAACAGTGTTGGCATCCTCTCGATCCCATGATCTCAGTCTGACAGATGGACATGAGGAGCCTGGCACCAGACTCCGGACTCTGCTGGTGACTTATATGTTAACTCAGTATAACTGCAGTGGAAAACTAGGCAGGACTCTTCCACAATAATGCTCTTTTCCTCTTGCAGCTAGCTTAATTATTGACATATATGAAATGTATCAGAGCCCTCTTTTTGGCAGACGACACAACACCATTCCCTGGAAAGAATTCTTTCAGTTACTGTATTTTGTCAACAAACAATAAACTGCACTGAGATGTTATCCCTATCATGTTTAATGCAAACTAAAGCTACTCACACATGCTTTCTCTCTCTCTCTCTCTGTCTGACACCAACACAGTCTCTCAGAGACACCCACAGCTGGGGGCATGTACATACGTCTCATGACAATGTCCTTGAAACACCATTGTTAGTAATTGATGAAACCAAGTGAGGAACATTCTCCTGCCTTTGTATTACCCTGTATGTTATGAAAGATATTTCCAGTCCCTGCCAAACAATGAAGTGGATATTTTTTTTTTGTTTTGTTGTCAATTCACTGATGGAGTTTGACCAGTGTTTGCAGGATGCCTAAGGATAAGACGTGTTTACCGGTGAATGCTGAACAATGAGGCGGCTGCAGAGTTCATACGAACCTTGCCTGCATGATGTGGGAATTATGCTCATCTCAAGATACTGGGAAAGATAGAGAAGTCACACTAGCTACCTTCAGACATGCACTGAACTGTAGGTGAGAACACAATCTCACTTGCTGCAGACCTAGTAAGAAGACTGGAGAGTGTCACAGTGAGCCCTGTGGTCACATTGATGACCTTTCTGGCAACTGACACAAAATCGAAAAAGGTAATCTAAAACAGTACAAATATCTCAGGATGGAAAAAGAGTAGCCATACTAATAGAAGATGCCAACAAAGATGACAAAGTGGAAAGAGAACAAGGTTGGAGAGCTTTTTATGGGTGTGCACCAGTGTTGATGTGTCATAAACAAAAACATGTGATCACCAAGGCAGAATTAATATTTTATGTCCTGCTCCCTGTGTTCAGCCAACACACCAGCCCTCACTCTCTAGATATTTTTCTTGTGGTGAACTTATCAGACTCCAAAGCTCTCCTGCTGTGTTCTTCATATCTGAAATCCGGAGAAAGTCCAGACCCAGTTGACTGGACATGTTCTGGAGTTCATGTCTGAACACGACTAGAGTTTCACATAAGAACTGCACAAAGCTCAAAGTGTGTTGTTCACACTGAGATTGGGAGGTGGGTTTTAACAGTTTTACCTTGACAAAACATGAAAAGAGGTTCACTATGTACATCATTCCTAAACTTGTAATCTCTAATGTAAATAAGTTCAGGTGTTATAAGTGTTCATGGATAAAAGTGCAACTATTTCACTCATTGTATTCTGAAATAGATCAAAATGAAGGAAAACTTCTTTCTTGCTTTGAGAGGAGGAAATCCCTCTCATGTAAATATGGAGCTTCAGCTGTCTGCGACTTTGCTAAGCACACAGACCAGAACAAGGGGGAAACAGTTAGCCCAGATATCAATACTCAGTCATCCAAGTAATGTTGTCCTCAGGAGCTGCACATGTGTACACAGTCAGCTGGACTTGCTTATGTTTCTTTAGGACATTTCACCTCTCATCCAGCTAATGCGAGGTTTCAGATATTTAACCTTTATGTGTCTTTACATGAATGGGTTAGGGTTGTATATTTTTTGAGTTGTTATATTAAACATGCAAGTCATTGAACCTCCTGCTAAAAGGTGGGTAGTCGGGGTCTCCTGGGTGACCAACAGTGACCATGGTATTCATTCATATATTCAAAAATAAGCCCTTAAAGCCGAGGACAAAAATGAGCTTACTGTGTTATTTCAGGGGAGTCAGAAATAGCACGGAGAATCTTGGCAAGTACTCATATTCAGCACCTGCCATAAATAAACAGAAATGAAAACGATTGAGTGTTGAATGGCTCTTCCACTTGGCTGCGTGCCTGCATTGAAACACTTTCGGAGCTTTGGCACTTAAATGTTCAACACAAACACACTCACCTGCATCAGGGTAATCAGCTTTATAGGTGAGGAATAGTAATACTCTCTTTGATCAGAATTTCATTTTAGATTAAATAAACTCTATCAGTTGTCACAATCTAATTATATTTTGTTACGCATTCATCAAGAATGTCTTTGCCAAGATAAATTAGAAAAATTAGATAGACCAATTTGTCAGGATTTGGTCAGTGTTCAGGGCGAGTTAAGAGCTTTATTTATAAACATTTCACAACTCCGCCATTTATGTTTTTATCTGAAGTTAAGACAGAACTCTGACTGATGGTACATTTAAATACATAGCAAATAAATAAAGTTAAAGAAAATATTTATTTAAATTTATTTAAATAAATAAATATATTAAACTTTATTTATTTGCTATGTATGTAAATAAAGTTAAAGAAAATATTTATTTAAATTTATTTAAATAAATAAATATATTAAACTTTATTTATTTGCTATGTATGTAAATGCACTATCAAATAAATAAAGTTAAATTTATTCTATGATGGCAGCCAGTTCCCGGCTGTGATTTTCTGATGTCTAAAATCTGAGTCTACACATACAAACTGCAGCCTCTCAGTCGTTCTAATTTTAATTTTAATTCACCACTGGCTATGATGCTAAAAACAACGTCTCCCGCTTAGAAGGACGTGGATGAATATGGGCTGTAAAGAGGCCTCTGAGTGCTGTGATGGGCTGCGATGGGGGAAACATTCATCTTTTCCCCAAATGGATGTGACTTGCTTTAACAGGGACTAGATCATGCGGTCACAGAAATTCATACAGTCTTTTTCACCAAGAATAATGATGAAAAGAGATGGACAAGAGAAGGAAAGCAAAAAGAGGGAAAGATACATGACGAAACAACTACCAGTGTGTATCTACACGGCAAAACTGAGAAGTGAGAGAGAGTCGTAATGTGGGATTGTCGAATAACACACACTCATAATTCTATCTTGGGGTACTAAAGACAGTCATTGGCATAATGTATTCCCTAGCCCTTAAACCCAACCAAAACTATCACTACTTTGGTTGGGTTAAAACTCATTGTAACCCTAAAATCAAGTTTGGGCTTTATTCAAAATGGTCCTCACAAACATATAAGTACAAGTTCGCACACACAAACACTAACACACACACACACACACACACACACACACTTAACTAATATATAAGTATTACAGTTGCTTCTTCAAACTATTTGAAAACTTTTTGAAACTTGATATTTTCTGTATTTGTAGCAAAAAAAATGTATAACGTCATAAAAATTATCCTTGCATCCTCCAGCTTTGACCTTTAAACGTGGCAGTAGAGTGTTGGCAGCAGTCCCTCAGCAGGGGTGATAAAAGATCATGCTGTGCCCTTCATGGGTTCACGTCTCCTGGCTGGGCCCCTCTTGAAACGCTTCAGGAGATCAGCCATCATGCAGCAGTGTATTACCACAGGATCCATCCATTCATGAGCGGCCATGGGAGGAACACGGGCGTATTACAGCGATTACACCAGTGCACTGGCACATTTCAGTAATGAGGAACAATAACCAGCTGACGTTTATTACTCTTAAAGGCTTTTCAAAATTCTTGTTTTGTGCTGCTGCTGATGGGGAGTAGAAAATGCTATCTAGCTGGAGACGGATTGTAATATCATCGTTTCCCCATCATCTCCGCAATATGTTCACAAACACTGAAAAATAACCCCTCTGATCACCCGTTGCTATAGCAACTCCAGCTTGAGTGCTGTGATGCTACAAGGCCATGTATGCCGTGGTGATATCAGGCATTTGAAGTGGAACAGCACAGTCTGTGACCAAAAGTACTAGGCAGGGAGAGCACTGGGAAGGAAAACAACCCAGGAACAAACTTTTGAGGTGAAAGAAAGACAAAACATCATGTATAAACTATGTGAAGGGGAGCGAGGAGGATGTCAGTGTGTCTGCAATACTGACATTAGAACCTTTAGTGGATCAAGACTGAGCTTTATACAACCTGTGGTTGGACGGAGGGGTTAAATAGTTCAATAACTACAGACAAAACTCAATATTATCTCAAAATAGTGAAGGTTGTTGTCAGTCAATGAACCATGTCACCCCAAACGTAGCCTCTGAAAACTGGACTCAGTCATTATCAGCGGCAGAGAAAGAAGTGAGCAGTGACATTTCAGGTTCTCCTGTGCACATTTGAAACTCCAGCACGATAAGGAACAGTGGCTCTGCCCAGAAGAACATGACAACCTGGTGACAGATCCACAGCTGTCTCCTCTGTCCTACTGTTGAGATGTAACAGCTGAGTCTACACTCCTGCTCCGCTTCATTTCATCACTGATACAGTCGTGACAAGAGACAAAGTGACCGACTGTGACTATCAAACACGTCAGCTGCAGCTCTGAGCACACAATCTATGTTAATCTGTCTTATTTCACACCGCTCTGCTGGATATTCAGACCCCACATGTAGACAGGCTCTCTGACAGGTACCTTTACTGCTTTGTTGCAATGTATGACCATTAACTCTTATTAAAACAAGTAGATACTGTTCTGATTTATGTAAGTAAATCAAAAATAAACCTAAAATCCTTCGAAAATCTCTTGAAGCGGCAACTTTGGACAGCAACTCCATGAATTAAGATTCAACCATCTGTGTCTTAGGAGGATACATGCTTGATAAACATGATTCATGATTCTGAAAACGACTGACCCGCTGTACTGCGACGCTCCTCCACCGCTCCATCATACGAGTGCTCCACGAACAGCAGAAGAACCGTGGTCCCAGCTGGCAAGAGCTGTAAATGGCCAGGATGGCAGCTTGGCTTCTTTCAACGGTTGCAGATGGCACCCAGCGACACAAGGGTCACCGTTGTGTCTGCGCCCCGCCAGAAATCCTCATCCTGGCTTAAAGTGTCCATCTTCAGCTGCCTCAGCCGATTTCAGCACATGTGGGTGAGGAGGCAGTGTCGTTTGGAGGAGGGATTTGGAGGTCACAGAACAGAGATAGCCTTTACTGTTGAGCTGTTATATACTTGACAAGAATACAGTTTAAAAATAAAGAATTACCAGCCTATAATATGTTCAGAGGTGTTGCATCTCCTGCTCTTTAGACCTTTGACTCCATCATCGTGAACATATGTGGTGAATCGTACAGTTTCTGTCACATAGAGGGAAAACCATCTGTTCTCTGAGGATCCAGTGTCTCCATCCAAAAGGGTCCTCTGTTTTCAGTTCCTCTGGTGTTGTATGTTTCCCCTCACATGTAATTTATGTGTGGACACGTGGACCAGGAGGTTTTGATAAATCGCTGAATATTGGAGCACGTCTCCAACAACAAAGGCCTGCAGATGCTTGATAGATATATAAAATGGAATTGAGCCACTCCGTTTTATTGAGTGTCATTGTTCTCTGGTTCTCATGCTGTTGAATGTTTGAACCATTTTCTTCCATTACACAGTTGGATCCGGCCTGCAAAGCAATACATACATACAAAAAAGCAACTGATTAATACAACAAAATCATAAAAGCGGGTAATGTTTTCAGCATTACCATAAAACAGAGGGCTAACATGTCTGTCATAGTACTCCCTTCTGGATGTCAGGCCACAGTCAGGGGGAACGGATCGTGATCTCACTGTGTAGCATCACTGACAAGCATCATGGTGGCTGTCAGAAGATGTGTAACACTTACTAGAATAATTTAACCATTTTTCTTTTTTGTTTAAGTAATAGACAAGGCTCTGTGGCATCGGATAAAGCAAAAATGTTTTCAAGTGTCAGTTTGTCCAGTTTTTTCATTTGTCATGTGACGGAGCAACATAAGTCATTATAACATGCAGCACTTGCCAAGTGTGGGGTCATGCATGGTGCAACCCCAGATGTGGATTTGTTTTAATGGGTGGCTTTGGTTAAAACCAGCTGTGAGTATGCCATCATCACCATCACTACCATTGGACATCCGTAGTTCTCCTTTCAGCTTCCCAGAAAACCATCTCAGGTGTGATCTGTACACAGACTGAAGACAGATTGTTCTCTAGTGATGGTTGTCCTTCTGGAACTTTCTTCGATGTCAACACAGGATCTGGAGCTGAGCCAGGGACTCTCATGTTCATGATCTCCTCTCTTACCAAGGCCTGTGTCCCTCAACTGATAGAGATCTCAGTGTGTGGTCTTTCGTATTTAATCGCCCTGATTAAAAATAACTTTTTTAATATGTTAACATGTCCACTTGTGCTTTTCATATGATAAAAGGCATGTTTCGAGCTAAATCAACTTTTGTTGCCAGGAAATATTACACTGCATTGAACAAATAAAATTCAGTCTGATCGAGTTTGTGATAACCCAAACAGGATTAACCAATCCTGTCAACTTGTGGAAAAGGCTCCTCATTTGCAGCTGTAATGGTGCGGAGATGGGGCCGGGTGAAATGAGGAAGAAAGGTGTAGAGTTGCATCTTTCAAGGCCATGAGGGGATTTTATCATTACAAACCTTTTGAAAATGTAATTTTGAGGTGTATTAAGTGTTGGTAGATGAAGGGAAAGGGATTTAAATTATTAAAACAGAAAAACTAAATGAATATGTATTCTAATACACTGAGCCTTCTGCCTTTTTAACCATCACTGACCACTTACAGTATCAGGGAAGCTAAGGATTTACTGTTAAAAGGCAACCTAGGTACCTGTAGGTCAAAACTTTGATGAGATGAATTCTCCTTTTAAATATGATCAGTGGCAGATCTAGGATTTTTCTAAACCAGGAGCCGTAAAGGGGCCACAATTTACACAGAAGGGCCGGTCCAACATCCATGTACATTTCCTTATGCAGTAAGTTGCTCTGGTCACTCATTTACTGTTTACTGCTCCATTATTTTGAGTGAAGCCACACATCATTGAGTTTATATTTTGAAAATGGTTTATTGTTCAATCACATTGTGCACCTCAAAAATAATGTTTTCAGATATGAACTGCTGAAGATGTCCCAACAGTTGGGCCTGGACTTTCTCCAGAGTTTACCTTTCAACATTGAACCACACAGCAGGAGTTTCTCTGCTCAGACGCGTGTTCAGGTGAAGGGCTAATTTGGACATTATACATTTTTAGGTAGCTGGCAGGAGAACGTCCAGAGCTTCTCTCTCTGACATTTTCGTTCTCACATACAGTCCCTCTGGATAATGTCAGGAGATTATCTAAAGTACAGTGCATGTCTAAAAGCAGCTAAAAGCATAGAAAATAATGATTTTTAAGAAAACAAAATATATTTTTTTAGTTTTGTGAGGAAGAGAAACATGTTGTTTTAAAGCATACTGACAGGACAGGGGCAGGTCAATGGGCAATCTAATTCCAGCTGGGGCCAAAGCCCCCCTGGCCTAGCCTGTGGATCAGCCCCTGATCCTAACGACTTCCATCAGTGAGTTAATGGTCAAAGGTGCATCCTTACAATCAATTATCATCAGTTACCCATAGGTGGCACGTCACACGTCATTACACAGTTTGATGATGTGGGATTTGAACCGGCTCAGATTTGGATCTGACCCCTCTACCCTCACGTGTGCATCCTCCTCTCCTCTCCTCTTCTCTCCTCCACATTGTCACCTCTCCTCCTCCTCCTCTCCTCTCCTTGACTCCACTCCTCTCCAAGTTGCGCTCTCTGAACCAAACCTCCTTCCCCTCTCCTCTCCTTTCCTTTCCTTCGTCTCCACGTTGCGCTGCGCTCTCGGAACCAAACCTCCTGCCCCTCCTCCCTTCCCTCCCTCTCATCTCCTCCTCACAGCGCAGTGCTCGATGCGCGCAGGCACAACAGATGGTACACTACTACAGAGCGGAGGAGCGCACGAATTTTACGCACAACTACTTTTATCTTCTGTAAACTTGACAGGGACGTTTAGTGTTACAGGAGTAAGGTGGGTGTTCTCCGAGGACAGACTCATCCTTGACCGGATCGTACATTTGGAGGCGGAATTTGGTGTCAAGGTAAGTTGTGATGTTTTGTTTTTTTCTTGTGATATGCGGTTCACATCTGCGGGATGCGCAAGAAAAGCTCAGGGTGAGATGACTTGATGTGGTTCCCTCCCTTTCATGAATGCATTTAAACGTATATATAACACTGCTTCTAATTCAGTTTAAGTTTGTTACGTAATATTTCTGAGAATCAGAAATGGTCAGTGGCTGCCGCGTCATTTAACCCACCATAAACATATTTTAATGGATTCTGCACAATTTGTGTAAAGTCTAAATTATTTATTACACTACAAAGTTTTAGTCCCTATAGGTTTGAAACTGATTGCAGAAAAAAATAATTCTAAACTTATTCAAGCAAATACACAAAAACATGTTTTAAAATTGACATCACACACAAAGCCATTGGGGTGTTTCATTTGACTAAACTTTATTGCAAACTCTGCAGATAGAGCAGCATTAGTGTGGCTCTAAATAAAGCATTTAGAGCCACACTAATGCTGTGCCCCCCCCCCCCTTCCTCTCCCACTGTAAAGACAGTATATAAGAGCCTTTGACATCTGAGTTTATGCAGCACAAAGTCTTCACTTACTCCACAGGCTCACATTAGTTCTGATGCTGCACCTCAGTGGGGGTGCTCATGTGCCTTCCAACCCATAATTATCATTCCTAGTGACTTGTCTTGAACCCCCCCCCCCCCACACACACACACACTCCCTTATGGTGCAAACTTTAAATGTGAAAGAACTGAAAAGACAACGTCAGATGACAAATCTGACCTTGTGTCTGTGGTGGCTCTTCATGTCGTGGAGGGTTAAAGACGCAAAGAGGGAATCTTCAGGCACCTGATCTCTACTGAACAAAGACGACGATACAAGACCTCTGTAGGCATGAATGCAACAAATCTAATCCTGGCTTGGATGGAAATCTCTTAATGTATTTAGTTTAATGGCGATCAAATACCATATGCAAAATACGTTTTTTTCTTTTACAGAACACTTGCACTGATGACCTTTGTACATAATGAAAAAGTGCCCTGTATAATTTGCACAACTTTATAAAAGACTATCTTCAGCATGCATGGGTAAATCAGACTGTGACACACTGCCACTAATCTCTGAGCTCCTGCAGATTCAGATGCCAGATCTCTGACATTTAATAATGAATTGTCAATCCATCTCTTGACATATATTATTATTAATCTGCTCTTAAGATATACATTCATGTCTGCTCCTTTGTCAGCGCAGTAAATCAACCGAGCCAAACACTCGAATTTACTCAAGGAAATAAACCACCAAGGGAGCATTTCCACTATAGGTGGTACCACTCATCCGTGTGTCATCTCCTTGAGGCCATTAAAGATGAGCAATGTGTGCCGGGTCATCAGTGAGGCATAGGTAATGATTTGCTCAGTCCCAGAAGAGGTCCAGACATGCAGCGGACCCCAGGTGGCCTCATGGCAGCAGCAACAGCAGCAGCAGCAGCAGCAGCCACAGGAAGGCTCAGCAGTTCACATATAGTCTCACAATTTGTAAACAATGAGATCTCTGGGGAGAGCTGCCTTAACTGAATTCTGCATGAGCTACTGGCACGGCAGAGCAATCTGGAAGTGTGAGGATTGCTCTGAAAGTGTGACTGAAGATGTAGAAATGTGTCAAATGGTGCTGTAAATAAATGGAAGTAATTAGCAAGGAGTACTGTAGGTATACAGTATTACTGTGTGCCTTTATTGTGATTCTCTTCACGGCAGAGAACACATTGCACTGTGTTAGTCACCTTTGTCTGTCAGATATTATATATTTCTTCTTCACCGTGCGTGTGGTTTTTTATTCGTGCTGATTAAAAAGGTTATCGGACCTTTGAGTCCTCAGCCACTAATGCTTGTGTGCTGGAGCCACACGACACACCAACTTAACCATGTGTCTCTGTCATGAAGTGAACTGTGCTGACTACGTGCATGAGATCAAAACACACATTGAGCGGCAACACCGTAACATACATTGGCATTTGGTGCAAGGAAGAGATCATGTGTGCACGCCACGGAGAAATTTCTGGACCAAACTTTGATGTATCTACCCAGAAGGGCAGGGTAATTTCCTCTATGGAGAGTGAGGTACACACTTCGATACTAAAGCACAGGAACTGCCTCTGGGAGGAGGCAGTAGATGCTGACATTATTGGAGTGCCGTGCGATGCTCCCACTATGATGTTCACTATATTGTTGTGAGAAAATAAGAGTGGTAGGCGTTTAAGTATGAATGAGGGACCTGTATTATATACAAGAGAAGGGAGTTTAATGACTTCAGTTAGAGAGAGCATCCCACAAGTGTGGACGGGTTATATCTGAAGTAATAAGATAGGACTGGCTCCTTTTTTCTGAAAAGTGTGGTGTGTGGACTGTGAGTGCAGTCTTTCGCTTTGAAGAGAGGAATCAAACGCGTGTGGATACTCAGCTGCTGCAGAGGCTGACTGTTGTATTGACTTTACATAACCCACAGGGGAGGTATACATCATAATTACAGGTTTTAATACTGTACAAACTGTGTTTTTCTGGCCATACGAAACAGATATAGAGGACCACGCCGCAGAACAGAGGAAATGAAATAATGTGAAAGCAGCCTGCTCATTAGAAAACAACTCCAAACAGCCTGCAGATGTTTCCGATTTCACAAATGTGTCATGCAATATAAATACAATCTTTTAAATATCACATCCTGCAGACCATGTCCTATAAAACAAAATATATCCTGTAGACAGTCACTTCTACGAAACTTACATAAACGCTGCCAAGGTCATCACTGATTCAGTGGAGGATATTTCAGTGAAAGGAGCTGCGTTTGAGTGTCTCTTCAGCTTTAGTGCTGCTGCTGCTGCTGCTGCTGTCCACCCATCAAACCCAAACCGGTGATGTCCTCACATGACTCAAGCTGCCCAGGCAAATACGAGTGACGCCAGCAACACATGTGTTATTTTTTTATTTTGTAGTTGTGCCCATTCTCACTCCACTTACAGAGGATCAATATCCTGCTGTGAGAGAGAGTAAAATGAGTGTGTGTGTGTGTGTGTGTGTGTGTGTGGGGGGGGGGGATACCACAATATAAATCCTGCTGTGATACCTGTCACAGCCGTGAAGCAGTCAGGCCGCCGCACAGCGTCTGACATTAAACGGCTAATCTGAGCATGAAAGCTCACGTTGGTGTCGGAGATTACTGGTGCAGTGGACGTGAACTCACCAGATTTACCGTGGGTACACACATCACGGCTTGATTGTCACCGTCCCTGTTATAAGAGCTCACCCGTGCACATGGTGACTCGCTCTCTGCTGTTTAGTTATTCATTTTTACTTGACAGTAAATATGACTGGCTGTGCACAAACCATCCCCCGTCTCTACACAGCTCGCCGTAGTTTATTATTGATATTATTAATATGATGTGTTAATTCTGAGGCTGTCGGAGGATGGGCACGCCTCCCAAACGCCAATTAGGTGTCGCGTTGATCTGCGCTTCAAGATGATTGGTGGATTCCACTGCGCTCTGGATTCAGCTTTGAAACTGAGATGAAGACAAACGTACCTGTAGCCTGGCGAAGAATAAATCCTTTCACATGGAACACTCAGCATTCATTGAGAAAGTCAACTGTGCAAACGCATTTACACACGATTCAAGTATAAGTCCTTAGAAAAAAGATTAGTAAAAGATTACGGTAGAATCATTTTTGACCCAAACTCTCTTTCTTTGTGAAAGTACATAGATTTAGCATTTCACTCTTGCACATCTTGTACTTTTGAAGTTTTAATGGATAGTTAAAAAAAAAGGATCAGAGTTAAATCCAGCGGAACCAGAGAAATCCTCTCTCTCTTTTATTTTATTCCATGCATTCTTCTTCTTTGCAAAAAACACTGCCAGATCCGTTTAGCTTTCCACAGCCATGATTTTCTCTGTCTCTGCCTCACGAGGATGAAAAGGTTAAACACGAACACACAAGATCGGCCATCCTGAAAACGATTTGGCTTGTTTCAGCTGAGATCTTCATGGAGGCATATTATTCTCAGTGCTCCTTTGATTTGAAGTGGGCAGGGCTCTGTTTGATAAAGCTGTCACACACTCCTGTCCTCCAATCAGGATTCACTTACACTAACTGGTGGACACTTGTATTGACACTGGTTTCTCGGTGCCTCATTGTCTACTCTGCATGGACTTTACTTTTCAATATAGTTTGTTAGTTTCCTTCATGGTATTGCAGCTCTACCCTTTTCACACTGATTCCTCTTTTACTCTACTTTGCCAGAAGAGGAGTTTGCCTTTCAGAATACAGATTGTATCCATTCGCGTTGCAAACAAAAGCCAGATGTAAGTGGGTTTTTAAACCCGTGAAATAGGGACCTTATCTTGTTTGTTTTGTTGCTCAGTGTTGACGAGGAAGGCGGTATCACATGAAATATGACATTAGTGTCATCCTCTAAAGGATGATATGGATTAATCAGCCTTTCATGCGGCTTGTTTCCTCCTGTCAAAGACATCTGGGAACTAATTACCGACATAAACTCCTGTCGTTACATCTTTTATCAGGCAGAGCGTAGAACAGCGGAAAGAAACCATCAGTATCCATTTATAAGAAACAGGGAGTTATTTCTTTAGGGCCTTGAATCATGATGAAGACAGAGGAAGCGTCCAGTGGAAGAAATCCATCAGGAGTGTGCTCTGCACTCAAACCTCATTGAAAGGGTTACTTATGGCACCATGCAGCTTCAAAGAGCCGTCCTGCCCAGCATCCACAAATAGAACAATTTGAAGGGGAATTTTAAATGGCAATGGATTAATATTTCACCTCAGCATTGATTCATGCTGCCACTGTACGCATTTTCATCTGCGAGCAAGTCGCCTATGCAAAGGCACGCGGTGACATTACTGTAGTCTCAATCTGGCACATCCTCTCCAATCCACTGTGCATTAGAAGTAATGGGTCTCCCGTGTGGAGCATTACTTAGTTTGTCACCCTGGCCGCCTGCTCTGTCATTTTCTCATTCACAACAGTGGTACAGATAGCAGGGGTTGAAGCGATAAAGGCCATGATGGATGGAAGGCTTTATTATTGAGTTGTGGTGTTTGCTGACTGCGTCCTGAAGAAATAGATGACATTTTCCATCCTATATGAGTGTGCAAGGTAATTTCTCAGGTGACATTTTACGTATCAAGGCAAAACCGCTGCTGAAATGTTCAGACATTTTCTAATGACATCTTCTTTCACTAGCCAAACCAGATCTATGCAAGAAAAAAACAGCAACTGCAGCGGTAAAAAACAATCAAATAAAAACGATAGCTCCAAGGTATATTATGTTTTGTGTGTCAGTCATGTTATTAGATTCTCTTCCCCTTCTATTATTGTTTCCTCTACATGTTGAGCTGGTTTCCACAGCATGTTGCACAGGTGAAGGACAGGGGAAATCTATTTTCATTAAAGTTGCATGACAGACCATGAAGACACAGCACGGCAGTTGCATGTCTAAAATCGATGGTTCTCCCTCATGCTCTGGTAGTGATGTGCTTTGTGTTGAACCCTTGAATCACGACTTAATGATGCTCTGTTATCAGCCTGAAGGATAGATTTCAGTCCTGTTTTTAAACACTCTGATAGAAAGGCATGATGGAGGTTGAATGGGCTTATATGGATCCATCTCTATTTCTGTCTTCACACTGGATTTTGAAGCAAGATCACACGCTCAGCTTTGTCAGTTTACAGTTTTGAAAACTGCAACTGTGCAGTTTTGGCTTCCGGCAAAAAAAAAGGAGGAGGCTGAAAGGGCTTGTTAATGAAGCAAGCTACTTTTCAGACATGTGCGCAATTAAATCTGAAATGTTAAAGGAGGTCTGAGTCACCAGAGGAAGTGGAGTTCTTTTTTTTTTAATTCTGAAGAATAGTTAATCATGGATGCCAGCATGCTTGATTGCTTACAGTACTTTGTGAATAATATTGTTTTATTGTGCAAATAAAGAATGCAATTACCGTTTAAAGAGCACAGCAAAAAGTATTTGTAGTTATCAGTCATTACCTTTGCCTCCGAAACATGGGGCATTAAAATCCAATTACAAATTTTAATTGGAGCCATCAGAAACAAGGGGGGAACATTTACAACATCACCTTTTAAGTCAATGTGACAATTCAGTTAGCAGCTACCTGTTCACATCTCCAGCATTAAAGGAGGAATTCATGTGTAAGTCCAATATTGCGACTGCCACAGACACTGGCTAATTATTTTTTTTTCCAAGAGACAAATTTATTTATTGATGGTTATGGCTTGTGAGAATGAATTCTACAAATAAGATTAAATGTGTTTTAGAAACAACTCAAAGAAATCTGTGACATCATCTTTACATCTTCCTGATAGTCTCCTGAAACCTTGTGTTTTATGGCTTGTTTTCAGGTTGTAGGCTGCCATTGCCTCAGTCTGTCACACTCCTGAGCCGTGTGATGAACTGGATCGGGGAACAAAATATAGCGGACTGTGCAGGAACTCACAGTCTCTATGGATCTTCCCTGCATGTGTTGAGAGGGGAGATGCTTGTGTGAACATATTGTTTATATGAAGCAGAAACACTCACCTAAATGTGTTTCACTAATGAGACAATTAGTCTGCAGCAGTGTCTCCCTTAATCAAATCCACTTTGCAGAATCTCTGTCAACAGATAAGAGGAGGGAAGCGAGCAGGTGGTAGACGAGAATGAGCTTAACCAATAAAAATCATTCGAAACAACTGTTCTGCTCCTCTTGCGTCAATTTTAGCACTGATCCGTGCGGTAATGTGCATGAATGTTTTAACTCTGCTCGCTGTTTGAAGACATAAACAGACCTCCTGGACCTCAATAAAAAAAAACTTCTAAATGTAGCAATATGCAGCATACAACATAGAACCTCCTCCAAAGCAGATGAAGCTTTTCCCTGCACTGAGCAGGAACGCCACTGTACTATGATGCCACGCTGAAGGACTTTGTAACCAGGGCAACTAACAACAGGCGCGGAGAATGGTCAGATTAGTCGGTGAAGTGTGAAGAGGAAG
Organism: Platichthys flesus; assembly: GCF_949316205.1. NCBI lineage: Eukaryota > Metazoa > Chordata > Actinopteri > Pleuronectiformes > Pleuronectidae > Platichthys > Platichthys flesus. The sequence goes on along the minus strand of NC_084946.1, from coordinate 7,513,205 downwards.
CATTTCAGATTTTACATAAAGCTAAAATGTACAAGTTGCATGAAACAGTCTATTATAGAAAATAATAAATAAAGAGTTCCGTGTTGGTAGAGATTACCCGGAGTACGTTTTGTGAAGCTGTGCACACCTCTGTCATCAAGTTGCATTAACAAACACAGTGAGGGGGTTTTGCAACCAATTCTGGATAGTCTTGAATAAACACAGATTTTATGCTAAGTACAATTTGAGAACGTGATATTCAAACCCTGAGCCCAAAAGGCTGAATGCCCGTAGCTGTACAAAAGATGAGCTGATCACAGACTTCAGGAAATAAGAGCTCCGTGGAGGTGGATGCCTCCATTAGCAACCAGGATTCACACCTCAGTCATTCATCTCGCCACCTCCCACAGCACTGACCCCCCCTGTCACATGTTGTGAGTCACCTGGATCCGTGCCACTCCTCCCTGCCTCCTCTCTCAGGGAGTTATGTGAACCTCTCTCTCTCTCTCTCTCTCTCTCTCTTGCAGATTAACCGTATCGCTGCCTAGACAAAGCAAGAATACAGAGGAAAGTATATTTAGTTACAGACTGCTAGTATTGACTGGAGATGGGCTTTTTTCATTCACGTGGGAGGAAAAAGAAGCACGAGTCCAGCTCTGTGGTGGATAGTAGGTTTTTGTAGAGCAGTGAGAACGATCCACACACGATCCACATTAACTTATACGAGAAAGGCCAAGCGCGCATCAATGGACCAACCCCATGGGCTTCTCAGTGTTAAGACTCCAATTTTCTACACACGCGACATTTTCTGCCATGCAGCGAGGTTTTGAATGGATCACTTCAGGCTGGCTAGAACTGGGCCTGAACAGTTGCACAATATTTTTGCCAGGAACACTGTTGTCACTCATCACCGAGATAAACCTGGAACAGAACCACATTTCACGTAGGACATGAAACAGACAGAAAATGAGTAATCTCCAACTCAGATACATTATAGCAGCTAGGTTTGTGTAGAGGTTCAACAATTAATTCTATCAGTAAGCAAACTATCCAATAGCTGTAAACAACTAAAAAACGCTTTAGTCAGAAGCATTGATCTTCTGGGGCTCTACTTGATGGTTTATTACAAAATTCTAATTTTGTAATAAACCAGATAGAGATATTTCTTTGCATATAGAAGTGAAAACCTTGACTTCCTTTTGGGGCTCGAGCCAAATGTTGCCGAAGAAATTATGATTCATCAACAGACGACCATGAATGCCTGTGAAAGATGTAATAACAATCCATCAAATAGTTTTTATTTCAATCTGGACCAATTTTATGGACAGTTTCAAAGAGAGGCGGTGGTCTAGTGGTAGAAACTTGGACTATGGGCAGAGAAGGTCTCTGGTTCGTCTCTGGTTCGACTCCACGGAGAGACAACAAAAGACGAACCTGGATTGATCTGTCCAAAAATCCAAGAGTCTCCCTACCCTGTCTACTGCCCCTGAGCAAGGCACCTTACTCCCCCAACATCTGCTCCCCGAGCGCCGTACATGGTCGCTCACTGCTCTGTGTGTCCTGCACCAGATGGGTCAAAAGCAGAGGTTACATTTCCCTACCTGCATGAGTGTGCCTTTGCATGTCTGTGCATGTGTTTGGGATGAATAAATGGATCTTAAAGACAGACAGACCAATTTTGCCATTGTTAAATGAAAAAGAATTATTCAGAAAATGTATAACTTCATAAAATCTCATCTTCTGATGAAGGTCATGTGATTTAGGCAAAAGTTCCCGAACAGATACTAAATCAACCCTGAGTTTATACACAGCATTCCACACGCTTCACTTTTCATCTGTATGGAGGCAAGACAATGCAGGAATGAACAAGGTCTTGACAGCTGTAGTTCATGTGGTGAACATCAATGGTGTTTGTGTTTTTGGGGATCAGATGATAAGCGTTAAACCCTTTCACTTGCTTGAGCTTTACTTTCAAGCGGAAACAAAGAGACAATCCCTATGCAGTATTCAGGACAATGAATACATTATTAGAAACTATCAATACCATCCTAATAAAGTGCATTTTCTGAATAGGATGATACTTCACTTAAAAGTAAATAATTAAAAAGTAAATTTACAGCATGTATGAGCTAGAATGGCCCTCAATTTATCGCATACCTCTGCCAAATCCCTACAGTCCCCATAAATTCAATCGATCCCCACCAAATTGCACACACTCAAATAAATATATGGACCTGATTTCCTCTAGATCTGACCGGAAAGGAAATGGGCTCTTCTAAGGTCTGCACCATATCCTTCACCCCAAGATTTCAGAAAAACCGTGGGACAATTTTTGTATCCTCCTGATCACAAACAGAGAAACAGCAATGAAAACATAACATAAATGGTGGAGACAATAACGTCTTCTGATACATATAGTTCAGGAAGGTCGGGTTATACGCTCTCTCCCTTGAGAAGGACAAACGTGATCCCACTGTCCCTGTAACACATGCATGAATGCCTAGAACAATTCAAGCACTGGCTCGAATGCAAAGATGCAGATGACGTTTTCTGGTCATCTCTTTGCGTATGTGCAAAACAGGAAATGTGTCAGGATCAGCTTGGCCCTGCTGAGGAGCAGGTGGGCTTCGACTGGTGGGCCGGGCTGGACCGTAGAGGCCATATGCAGGACAGCTCCCCGCCCCTCAGTGGACCGTAACACTGCGCTCTCCCCCGGTGTGAGGAGTGAGAGTGAACTGCCCCCCCCCCCCCCCCAGCAGGCAAACCTCTCTCTCTCTACCAATAACATGTCATCTCTTTCAGTCAGAGGCAGTCTTCTTCTACTTCTGCTTCCCCCCGTGTGACAGCACCGTAACCATGGAGACGCGGCTGTTATCATGATTTCACATTCATTTGAAACTTAAAAGCCAGTGTGGTCCTATTCAGTCTGCCAGTACGTCTTGGATTTGCCGAGTCTCTTTCAGCAGCGTCTCCAACATCACGCACACAGCGAGAAATTCAGATGCTACGCTTGTGCGTCATTTGTAGAGCAACTAGGAATTCATCACAAGCATCTCTGTCTAAGTAGAGACGCGATCCTACATGAACATTGTGTCAGGAGAGACTATATAAGTATCAACCTGCTGAGTTTTCTCCTCCAAAGAGAATAGCTTGTAAACATGATGAAGCAACAGAGAACATTATTCAACTCACTCACATTACATACCAAAAAACTTCTAATATCCACAAGGTGGATATTAGAAAGAAAAAGAGACGATAATTGTTATATTTCAATTTGAGTTCTCCGCTGGGGATTACTGATCAAACAGGAAGCCAAAGCTTTATGAAGCCTTGTTACCTCAGCTCAGTTTTCTGTCTGTAATTCCAACTCATATACAGACTCCACCCCCAAATGCCATTGTCAGCATTTTAAAAATACGGCTTATTTTGTCTGTATTTTTGCTGCGTAGTTTTGTGTAATGTGCTCCTGGGGTAATATCGGGGGAAATAAACCATGCTTTTGGATTGCTGGTTAAAGCCCATTGTGTATTTCAATTATATTATTATCAATACCTCAATTGATATATACAAATACATAAATGCAAATTAATTTAATAATGAACTCCTCCACATTTATTTAACTTAGATTTATTTAAATAAAGCAAAATTACATTATTGAAATTCACAATGTGGTAAACTGTCTGATATATATATTTAATTATACAATTTGACTATCAACTACATTAAACTACTAAATTGAATGAAATTGTCTCTTACTTTATTTGTCTTACGCTAACCTGCTGTGGCTCATAATTGCATTCGATCCATCCAAAATCCACCACAAAAGTTTTTTCAATGTACATGGAGGCACATCCCAGACCAAAAAAACATTGGAGATGAGTTTTGCAAAACATAGGAGGTGATTAGGGGTTTCCATTTCAGGTTAACTAGTATAACAACCCAGGGCTATATGGAGATACCAGTGTTGCACAGACAGAGAAAGCGATTCATTCTTTCATATGAGCCATTGAACTAACCTGTTTTCACGGCATATGTCTGAAATCCTCAGGGTATGACATTTACAGACGTCCTTATTTATTAAACATATTTTAGCTGCTGCTTATTTCTGCAGAGCGTCTGTCAACTTGTGTTTTGTCTAAGTTATGACTCAGCCATTTACTGAAGGCTCATCTCTACATGGCCCACATCATATTTTCTGATGATTGCTGAGGTGGCACAGCTAACTTGTACAGCTTCATTCTGGTAAAACACTATGATTATATTACCACACAAATACAGTAAGACATCCATAACCATATCTTATAGCACACACCCTATCACACACAACCATCTTGATGCTTTCCTTAACTCAGCTCACAGATAGGTACTGTACTTTACACTATTATTACTAATGTGAAATTGAATCACATGCATGCCAATCAGCAGTGCCACAATATATCATGCTTCCCTTTTACAGACGATGACTAGGATTCATCAGACGACGAGAGAAATACACCTTTTGCACCAAAGTGAAGTGCAAGTACTGGGCTGATACATACAACTCTAATTTCCCAGTAACACTTATATGACATGAATATATCGTCTTGTGATTGGCTGAGTTCATTGCCTTTTTATTTTTTTCGGGTGATATGTCACTGTATTTTGCGAATATCATGGTCTGTCTCCTCAAGAATTTATTCAACTAGATAAATGAACACACAAACTGCACATTAAATATTATATTGTAAGTCATATAGATTAATTCATTCAGTCCATCATGACTCTGCTCGCCTTATTCTCTCCATCTCTTAAGACATGCTTACACATGGACAGAGACTCAGTTGACATCTCTGACTCGCTACAGTTTAAAAGTGAATTTGTTTCTAACCACTGCCGCAATATCAACACTGATTACTGCATAATGTTTGGTAAATGAGTAAAATCTTTCTTCATGGCTTTGTGCAATCATTCTTTTATCCAGATTTGTTTACTCACCAACTCCTGTGTCCAATGATGGGAAACTTTTTTTCTTTTCTATGTGATGTCAAAGATGTAAATCAGCCCCAATCCAGTCTGACCTGATCAACCATGAAAAATAAATGACTTTGTGTTTCGACAAGTGAATTATTTCCACCAAAATTAGTAACTGATATCGATCAACGATGCTGTCAATCACCCTTTAATACAAATGTATTGGTTTTTAGAATGATGAGCCATTACAACATGTATTATTATACCCTTAGATGAGTACAAGAATTGCCTAGATGTGGAAAATCACCATTCTCAACTCAACAGAACATGCATTAAAGCAACGTAATCAAACTGGTGTGATATTTGACTCAGAATCTAAAGCGTACACATTAGCTTTGAATGTGGACCCCCTAACCCGTGCTTTGAGTTTTAAATAATAGACCTAAAGAGAGCAACTCAAAAAACAACTTTAAATAGCGGATGACGGATCGTACCATGGTCTGTGAACTTCTTTTAAACCATTATCACTTGCCTAACATTGTCCTACTCGAAGCATCAAACTGAAACTCACCGGTAAAATGAAAGCATATTGTTTATTCTGTGTTGCCAAGAATTCAGTTTGATCTGTGGCTGAATCATAACAGCACCAGGGTTCTGGCAAAATTTCTCTTCACTCTCCTGCTGTTTCTGAAATAAAGCAGTTTCATTCTCTGGTGCCTGGCTGTGAGCAAAAAATATGAAGCAAATCATGAATTGTTGATTCTTAAAAAACTAAATGGTTTTAGGTTTTATACATATACATATATATATATATATATACACAGTGGATTAATGTGGAACATGAGCTGACTGTGCTTAATGCACCTATTATCCCATTCCAACATGGTTAGTGGTGCCACACCACAAAACACATCAGTAAAAAGAAGGGATAACCATCACATTAACTAACACTAACTGTTAGAATAGTATTGCTCAATTTTCTAGGCTCCTCTCCAAAGCAGAAAGCGATAGAGCGAAACTTCTCTTTGATTTCACACCAAGGCCTCAGACAATAACAGCACTGCAGCAGTCCAACCCATCAGTTTCTATCTCCTCCAAGAACCTTGTAACCCACTTCTAACAAGCAGCGGCATGGTGCCCTGGCCATGAAGTCTCTTCATGCTGTTGAGTTGTATTTGCTCTTACTGAATGAAAGAGAACTTAAATGATCATGCGGCAGCTTTCAAAATTGGACTTGGATGGAGAGCTGATTAATGTCTGAACAATGACAAGGCCTGTGTACAACACTGAATCATTACTTCCCAAGGGGTTTGTTAGTGTTTCGCTGCCTTCACAACAAGGCAAAGCTAATTTTTGCGTTACTTGATTGAGCAGAATTAGTTTTTACTTGCAGTACTCAAGTAAACACAAGTAAACATAACCGGTTCTATTGGCCCATGCTGCTCAGAAAAGAGTAAAGGCAGTTACAAGAAAAGAAAATATGCATTGCTAAATCGTATTACTTGATTCACGTCTGAAATGAATGGCCATACTCTATAATTAAATATTATCATTAGATTGCCTTTTCTATGTACTGTTATTTTATGTAACAGTGCACACTGTGTTGCAGCACTGTAAGTCATCCCTAGGTATCACAAAGAATGCATCTTACCCATGCCAATACCCACATCTTCATCACACTTCCATTGCCTTGGAGCAACGCATCATAATAGCACATTCAGTTTCAGCTGGACTCACAGACAAACCCTCCAGATCTGCCTCGTTTCAAACATCAGACAGCGGAGAAGACGCGGCAGCCCCAGCCCCCCCTCTCTGTCAAAGGCATTTTCATGCTCTCAACTTCCTTATTTCAGTTCAGTGAAATGATGACATAAGAAGCTTCCACCTGGAGAAGAATAGAGCTGTTCAAACTGAATGAGAAGAGAGAATAAGAGATGGAGGTATAGCTGGCATTGCTACGCACAGACTGTGGAACCTAATGATAGCACATTCTATTTACTTTATATAGAGGAGAGAAACACACATTTTCACATATCATATCTTTAAAAAGCCTAAAAATATTAAAGAGGTTGATGATTTTCAGTGAAATATCTTAACAAATATTAGATGGATTACGGTTCATACATCAATGGGTCAAACTTTGGTTATTCATGTTTGTTTCAATTTGGATTTTTCCGATTGTCAAAATGGTCACTGATCCAAAGTCTCAATTATTTCAATCTCTACAATATGGATTTACATTCATTATTCTGAGAACATGACTCTAAATAACTGGTGATCAATGACTTATCATGAACCACCATCAAATCCAAATTTGTATCTATCTATAGATTCAGCTCGTACAGATGCTTCTTCTAAATTTGCACAATTTTGACTTTTCTCTTTTGACCTATGCCCATCAGCTTGAAACATGTTTCACTCTGTAATTAGAAAAAACATTAAATGCACAGTTGCAACTATCGGAGTTCGGAAAGTACAGAAATCATTAATTCTCTGTAATTTTTCCTTCCGGGAGTTCGGCGAATTTAGGAAGTGTGAGAGATTAGGATCCGACCTGACTGTCGCTGGTGGTGATGACTATGAGACTAGGATATGGAGCAGGAGTTCCTTTGTGCAGCTCAGAAAAACAGAGCTCAGACATAACTGCCAGACCAAAAGCTTGTGATTTCATATGTCACAGCAGATCAATAAGCTCTGGTGGTATCGCTGGGCTAATAACTCATATCCCCCCTGTTTTTGTACAGTGAGACTAATCTTGTATGTGTGGTAAAATGTAGTACAGAAATGTCATGAATGTGAGCTGGTGCGTACACGTTGGACGTTATGGGGTTAGACTAGTGTCCTATAGCCTGGGGTTGCCTTCTGCTGTGGTTCAGCTACAGTGCAACATAATTCCCTCAAGTTGGCCACAGGAAATAGTTCATCCTAAAGTGGAGATGCATTCGCTGTGTTGCAGTATTGTGTGCTTTCAGATGTTATCAATTTTTACTCTGTCAGTTTCATGAACGGGCTTCCTTGAATTTACTGCTCATAATTTGTGTCTCTTTTGCACATCAATTCCACAGTCAGCATTCTGAGGGGACTTTTAATTAGTCTGTGCTTGACATTAAAACTGAGCTCTTTATTTATTGCTTCATTTATCCCTGCCTTCAGATGATAATATTTCATGTAATGTCGATTTTATGTGTGACAATTAAAGTTTCTGTCCACTGAAGCAGCATGGAGGAACTGAAAGCTAATGACTTGGCGCTGAAAAGACAAGGGTGTTGTAGAGGAGGAGCTGGGTCTCTTCAAGTGATCAAGAGTCCTATGTTAAGAGTCAGCATCACACTATAAAGCATTTACATAATGGTTTTATTCAACATAATAAATGATAATAAAGATTTGATCTTGAAAAATGTGCGCACAGCAACTGGCAAACACACGGCATAGCATACTGTTGTTATGCCCATTGTTTAAAAAATATGAAACCATTTAAGTCCTAATGTCTTTAATGTTATGTCGTTACGTTTGAGACGATTATCTGGTGACATTTGTTTTTACCCATGGGCCTGTGTTGACATGTGACTTAGTGGTGTTTTATAATTATACCACTGAGTAGAACCAAAGGGGGAGACTCCGACATTCTTAGCTTTAAAGTGCATAACCATGTGAGGATTTATATAAAAGGAGATCAAAGTATTATTTAGTAGTCTGATAATTTAAGTGAAAGACTATAAATCAGCAAACATTTTGATAATCATTTAATTGATAAGGCATTATCTAACACAAATGAAAAAAATGTGATGGGGTGCTGTTTCCATTTATTGAAACTTAATAACTGAAACTACTTGGTCAGACAAAAAGAGCAATTTGAAGACATTAGGCTCTGAAAACTTGAAATGTAAAAATATGAAGATATGTATGAAATAAGGCTGGACTTGTCTTTTTCATTCTATCCTGCAAAGGAGAAAGAGCAGAGGGCTGAAGCGACCATTTTAATGTCAGATAGATAGATATATAGATAGATAGATAGATGTAATGTTTATTGCAAAGAGAAGGGCCCACTATAGAGCCATGGGGCACACCTTTAGGCAGGGGATAGGATATGGAGGTTTACTTTTAAACTGATTAATTGAGTGATTGTGTGATTTCTTGCACAATGTGAAGAGATATGGTTCAGTGGGGCATTTGGTAAGAAAGGTGTCCAGCTCATATCTAGTTGAAGAACATAAAGTACATGTTGGGCTTGCAGGTGCCCTTTTCTTAGTGAGAAAGTTGTACTTTGAAAATGATGAACCATTACATCGTCATTTGAGCTAAATCTGTAATTAGGGTATTCAAAAGGTGTTAAAACCACCTGATGTTGCTGTTCACCACACTATCCTGGAAGGGTCTCCAGATGACATAAACGTACAAGAGCTTTGACAGGAGCAACATTTCTCGGGCTTAAAAATCGGAGGTACTGGCGACATCAATTACAGATACGAAAGAACACAAATGTTCATAGTACAGTGAAGTATACGGATTCACACTGCGATGCACTTGTGCATGTGTGCGTTCAGGCATGCACTAATGTCTATACACTCACACACACTTTTCTCCCTCAGGATGGATTGTCTGTAGCTGTTTTTGTCAAAACAAGCTGGCATTTGTTCACTCTCTGCACACAGAGAGCCCTTCTGAACCATCTTACCTGAAGAGAAATATACAGTATATATATCTATATATATATATATAGATATATATAGAAGCTGCCCAGTTCACACTGAGACACCCTCAGGTTGGCGGTCGACAGTGAACATATAGCTGTGGTTGGTATGCAATCCTAAACATACCATTTTACCACCCAGTTATCCCAATTAATTTTTAGGCCTGCTTCTGCAGACAAACCAAATGCTTACCAACCAATCTAATACATTTTATTGCATGTTGCCACATGTTTTCTAATTCCTCTGTTCACTGTTCAACTGTTGTCATTGCCATAACTGTCACCTATTTGTTGTGTTGTGAGCATGTTTAAATAAACAAAATTCTAGTTGCATGTCCCTTCCATCGGCTAGATTGTTAAATTAGCCTTTAAACTGTTACAATTGGCTTTAAAATGCTAAATTAGCCCAGAAGCACATTAGCCAACCATCCAGTTTAATTTTCACTCACGCTCAACGAGCTAGAACTCAGTGTTTTTGAAAAATGACTTTTAAACACGCATCAGTACATTATGTAGATTATCAAGGTTTCCTTGTTTATTCACACACGCAGTGATTATGTTAGGCTTTTTAATTATTGCATCAAGCTGATGGACTCAACTCATGTTGTTTTATATTACATTGGTAACAGATGTTGGTATATAGAAAATCAACTAGAACTTCACTGATACCTCAGTCCTTTTATGAAACCACATCTAAATGTAAAACATCTACATTTTATTTGGATCATTGGTTCAGATACATTTATTCAGATTAGTCTCCTAAGACTTTTGGATTCATTGGGCTTTTCCGCTCCTGTTCATTAATTTATTAATTTCTGTTGGTTTGCCTGTGCTGCAAACTTAATTTGTAAAATGTGTCGGACTAAATTGTAAATTAAGACAAACTATGAGCTAAATAATTTTAATCAATTCCCAAAAATCTCATTAAGCAAATTTAAAATGCAGGAAATGAAAACTCTCCCCCAAAGCATGTTAAACCCACAATTGCTTCTCCAGCATTAGCAGCAGAGTCAGCTTATCTGCTAGCTTGAATCAGTTTAATAATTGATGTAACAAAACCCCAGCATCTCATATTCACAATGTCTTCATGACTTGCAGGTTAAGCAGACAAAATTCTGCAAAAGGCTTTTTTGCCCCATTTAAATGTTCTTGTAGTTCAGACCTTCTAAACTTTACTGTAGGTCTTACATTATGGACGATTGTGGTACAGAGCCACTGCTGCTGTGTGTTGCAGCACTGTTCGTCATCACTAAGACATATTCCCCGGCTGCTGTGCACATATAAGCTCCATGGATCTGTTCTGTCCTGAAATGTCCTGCACAGTTGAGACTGGGCTTTTTGTGTCCCTGGTACAACAGAGAAATCCTGCTGTGGCAAGCAGCAGGTGTAAGTCCATGTGATATACTGTCCTGTGAATCTTCCTTTTCATAGGAAATGTGAAATGTTTCTACTCTTACCTCCCTAAAGACGCTCTCTTAAGAAGGGGGTGTAATGTGCTTTGTGATTGTTGTTAAAGTAAAGGTTTTATCTTATTTGTTGAAATCTGATTATCATCCCGATAGCTTCAATAAATAAAGTAAAGGCCAGAAGTTAGCGAGCTAGTCATGGAACAGTCAGCTTCTAGCAGTTCTCAGTGAATGTGTTTTCGGGGGGGGGGGGTCGTAGCTCTGATGGGAGGTACAATGGGAGAGAGTGGGATGCAATGGTTACTTATTGATTACCAACCCTGGCTTTAAGTGCAATATTAAGACAGTGGTGCAGCTGCTGTCATTTTTCATTGGAGAGTTCCGAGACTGGCTGTGATGCCACAGAAAGAGAGGAGGAAGTGGGAAGGAAGCCTGTGCAGTGTTTTCCCATTCACTTGTGAATAGAGCAATGTAAGTGAGATTCAAATGGAATGACAGCACATGAAGTGGGATTGTGATGGTTTTCTAAGGATGACTCAATGGTTAGGGTCCATGACTTTGAATAAGCCCATAAAAGAAAACATAAGGTAGATTGCCAAGCATCCAGTTTCTCTGTGATGTCACTTGAACAGATGAGAGACGTATTGGATTCTTGAGAGACTTGCTATACGTGAGGCTGATGTAGACGCTGTCAAGCAGTGCAGCACACAGAACTGGGATTAGAGGAGGGCTGAGCAGAGCAGACTGGTAATTATTATAGTACTGCCAGAGTTGCCATGCTTCCGCTCCTAGCACACTGTTAAGCAAGCGCCCCGGGACCCAGCGATTCCTCGATACATGAAAGACACGAACCACAGGCCCAGTGAGACACACTGTGGAAAAGGAGACTGTCAACCATGAATAATTAATTCAACTGTGTATGCGCTCACTTTTTAAAAACCTTTGCCACCATCTTTATTCTGATCCTGCTCCATACATGCCGCTGATTGATGAAACTTTCCATCCTCTTCATGTATTTTGCACTCCTCCTGCTCTCCTACCCGTGTTACAGACCTCTCAGCTCCTAACTCGACAACAGGCCTAATATGCTGCAGTGCAACTTTAATTAGTGCGGCCAAAAAGCCCCAGAGATAGCAGGTGCAAACTTTTATATCAACCCAAGAAGACGTTTCTTCTAAAAGTCAAATGAAAGGAGACATAAGTCTTGTGCGGTACAATAATAAATGCGATAATGTTGCAGAAGGTTGTTTGCATCCTCCCCAGCGAGTTTCATAGAAGTGCTTCGACGAGTGCATTCGCTCCCCCCTGAATTAATGCAGATTGTACGGTGAGATAATAAACACATAAAGTGCTTTCATTTCATCACAATCTTGGGTGCCCATTTGCTTTCATTATATAGAAATATTCATGGAACGGTGCAGCAGTAATTTCCCCAACATGTGACAGATGCACTGCCAGGGTCGTGTTTGAGCAGATTTAGATTTGCATAATATCAATATTCAACCTGGAGTACAGTGTTCATATAGAAAATCTAAGCTCTTATGAATTATCTGGGCCTGTGGTTCTGCTCATCATTGACAGAGGTTCACTCAAAGAGTCACGCTTTGATATGTATGGCTTTTCATTGTTACTTTACAGAAAGACATCTTGCTCATTAGCTAATTTATGATCCACATTTTCAACCTTTGAGCATAGTAGCTCCAAATGCAAAATTACGTTTTATGTGATACATTACACAAGTGGAGATGTTTTAGGTATATTAAAATCACGGCTGGGCTTCCTCCATATTATCTTAAGGACTTATTTCGGACTGTGGCACATCCTGCACACCCTTCAATCTGAGTGTCCGGATCGTAAGTGGACAGCAGGAAGCTCAGGTGGGAACCCAAATGTTTCCTTAGATCCGACCACTCAAACCACATTTGGAGGTGTTCTGCGTCTCTTGTGCTCAAGTTGTTTTAGGTGTGGGAACGCAAATATGTCCTGGGCCACATACGATGGACCCACTACAGTTTAAACAAATTGTTATGCTTCTCAGTGTCCACTAGTTGATTCAATACTTGTCTTATAAATCCATTCAGTCCCACTTGAATCTGTTGAGTTGTGTCTATAAACTGTATGATGATATTTGCATGTTTTGCATATTTGATTTATTTTTCTATCTCAGGATGTTACAGCTCAGTCGGACTTCTCACATCAGAGTCAAGTGTTGTTAACTTCCTACTCGACATATAATACTGTATTTGACATCATCATAAGTAAACATGGAGGAGAAGCTTCAAACTACCGGCTGAATGATGAGGCTGGATCTTCATCTGGTTAATCTTAGGAATCAGATGTGAAAAAATGGGTCGGATTTGACTGATCCGACCCATCCGATCCGAACATAATGTGACATCTCTGATCACAGCTGGACTAAGTATTTGGTTCTTAGACTCACATGGGTTATAGAAGGATTGATTTTAGGCTCATATATAATATATGGGCGGATTTAACTCTTTAATATCCTGGTGGGACTGAGACTTATCTAAAAATGTAAGTGCATCTGTAGCCCGAGTATTTAAAAAGTTCTCTCACAAACCTCTTGTTGCCTTTAAGTATTGCATTAGTGAAGCCAACAAAAACTTGTTTTTCTTGTTTTATTTAATCCTCTAGTCCTTATGTTTTCTTAATAGGAAAAGTTTTCTGGCAACTTTCTCCAGTGGAGGAGATAGTGAGAGGCAACCCTCCAAGTTCTGGTCTCTGTTAAGACTCATGCAATCGTCGCCTGCCCATGTTATGTTGTTGACTTTATCTTCTCCTTTCAGCTTAAGGCCGAGTGCTATCACAGCCTCTTGAGCAATCCCATGAGATCAGTGCGGATGAGAGAAAATGAATGTCAAGGATGTTTATTTCCGAAGAGCTGGAGAGCCCGTCCTTGTGGGGATGCTGCTCTGGCCAATCCTCAGGAACAGAGAAAAAGGTTGAGCATCAGAGAGAGAGAGGGAAAGATGATAGTTTCGATGGCTATGCTGAGCCTTGTCAAAACAGAATTACTATTTGGTTCAAAACTCTTGAGAAAGGATCGGCTCAGGGGAGTCAACCCAAATCATACTGTGACAAACATGGAGATGTAACCGAGTGACACGGATGACCAGGAGGGAATATAGCAAAACTTAAAGTATTTTGCTTCTATGCTTTTGGCCAATTTGGAGCAGTGCAAAAAACAACCCAGGCATGGTATCACAAGTTGTTCCGACAAGATACAACCATAGATTTGGAGACAAGCTGGGGACGGGAGTGTTCAAAGTGACCAATCGAAGGAGGGGAGCAGTAGCCACAGAGTCTCCGAATTCTACCTGACGAGAGATCAACTGTTGGGCAGTGTTAAGCAGTTGGTATCACATAGGGAAGGGTGAGTTAATACTCTTCTCACCCCCCATGCTTGTAAAAACCACAGTTGTTTACGCCAAACAGGAAATGCAGGCGAGTGTGCCTCTTCACTTGCCGATTATCATCTGATCACTTACAGAGTAGAAATGTTGCCTTTCCGAGTATGATTTTGCACGTGAGGATACTGTTTCTGTGCACTCACACTATAAGCCGTTTTTTTTTTTTTTTACATTAAGTGAAACCTGATCATCCATCAAAGTTTGTGTATATAAATGCAGCGTACCCTTTATTATCATATTTTGTTTATCTTGCTCAAGAGTGAGATTGTCCAAGTAAAATATAGCCCGTGCATAATTGTTGAGCCACACAGCATTTCTTAGCTCCACTTCAGAGCTCTACAGTCAGCACAAGCATGATGCATGGGGTCTGATCTTTACTGTGCAACCTCATTTAGAGGCTGCTGAGCCAGAGGGAGAGTAATGGGCTCGGGGCGAACGACGGAGTTAAAAACCTAAACAGCAAATGGAAGATTTCCAAAAACTAGGGAACATGTCTTTGTCTCAGGGGAATTTCATGGTGGGATTAGTGCAAACAGCTGCCCCCTCACTTACATGACGGCTTACCATACCAAACAGGTAGCAGCCATTTCTCTGCAGATGTAGGCCCATGTTATCTCAGCAGAAGAAATAATCCCCCTTACCCATGCTTGAAAACTTTTGACACAATGCCGATACATATAGTGTAGCATTTAACCTAATCTTCAACCTGGAGTCTCTCATTGATTTCAACAGGCAGGAGGAACAACCTGATTTGCTCATCGCCAATTGACTGACTAGAGGAGGCGCTGTGCTTGCCTATTACACCCAGGATCTTTATCACCATCCATCCTCCGAACTGTAAATCTTCACTGCATCTGCACAAAATCCATGTCGATACAGCAGCATGGCCCGGGCAGACCCAGGTCACACACTGGGCCATAAAGCACCAGGAGGCATCGACTGGTGCTCCTGAAGGGCAAATAACAGTCAGTGCATAAAGTGATAATGCCTGAATGTTGCTGACGCTGGTCAGTCCAAATGGGCCCATTACAAAGCTTCTGTTATGTGATCCAGCCAGCATTGGCCTCTTTCTGCTTGAAATGCTTTTAAAAAATGTTGGCCATTATGCGAATCAACACTTGGATGGAGAGGCTGACTGAGCTTGTTTGTGGAGGCCCCTTAACATGATTTTTGTGTGAATGTGTTTTCTCCATAGTTCTGCTGCTGATTTGACAGGCTCGTGATGAACCTATGATATTAACATCTTCACTGATTGGGCTCGGAAAGCTTTCCAAAGCTGAACAATTTTACCTTTTTTACTCCGTTTCTCCAGCTTGTTTTCCTTCTCTACAATACTTCAGGCTCTTACATCTTCTTGCCGAATATAAATGTTTTCTAGAATATTACAGATAGATTTTTCCTGACATGTTTTCCAAAGCCATGCTTCTGCCAGACTTATTCAGAGTAACCCTCCATTTAAACTGCAGGATTTCCCGCTCCTCTTTGTACCGTTACTTCACCGAGCCAAAGCATTTACCAGGGAGACAAGTGCAGTGTATTAATAGTGAGAGAAAGAGATAGGAAGCCAGGAAAGGTCAGCCCCTCATGCCGACTACACATCACAGCCTCGTGCCTCAGATGAGAGAAGGAAGAGAGAGAGAGAGAGAGAGAGAGAGAGAGAGAGAGGGGTTTTCTCAGTAATTTGATGCGTCTGCAAACAGACCCTCGTTCATTTAGATTGGATTACAGTTGGTTGGTGGAGCTACACTGAACAGATTGCACTTCTTACACCCAACGCCAAACTTCTCACGCTGGCTGCACTCATTTACATGTGGACATCCATCACCCAGATTGTCGGTGCGCAGATGGATGCTGTGCGGCTAGGAAATAAATATTTTTCGCCCTTTATTCATCTGGAGGAGTTTTTGCTGCGCCATTGTTTTTCCGAACGCTCTCCTGCTTTATATCCTAACAGCTTCACATACAGAAGATTCACTGCATCTCAGGACTTGTCAGTGACTCTGCAGTGTTGTACTACAGGCCCCTGAGGAGTCTTGCTGGCATAACACTGTCTTTTGCTTCACATGGACACATCTCTCAAGTGTTCTCCCACCACATTTCTATAAATCTATCCTCCATCACTAATCATGAGCATCTGGGCTTGGTTATACAGTCACGTGTTTCAAATGAAATCAGACTTTAAACCCTCAGTGAAACCAATATCAGATAAAAATCAAAGACCGGTCCAACTGATGAATTAGTGATGGAATATATTTATCCTCTGTTTCAGATTCCAAATACAGATCCTCGTAATGAGATCTCAGCACAATGCAGAGAAAGAAGTAGTGAGAAAAATAAGTCGTCCTCTTCCCCGGAAATACAAAAATAACAACTTCAACTAAGCCGACTCTGAAGTGGCACAGGATGAGCTCAGATTTCACTCCACACTGTTCGAGAGAGGCACAGAGAGGCTGCACCGCAATTTAGTGTTCGAGTGTCGATGCAGAGCTGGTAAAGATGAATTCCTCTCCTGGTCCTGGGGTGATGTGCCTGTAATTGCTGGCTCAATTCTGTTGGTTGGAAATGCCTCACTTGTAGCCATGGTTGTCTCGCTGGGCCACAGGGTCATATACACTGCTGCTCCTTCTGCTCCAAAAGTTTTCTCACTACGGTTATAGTAGTGACATAAGTTAGATCCCAACGTAAAGAAAAAAAAGAGGCTTGGGCCGTTTATTAAGGCAGCACCATGAAAGGCTTTGTTACAGTAAGTGACACAATCGGCTGCGCTGACACGGCCTCCGTTGGCTCATTAGCTCTCACACCTTCAAAAAGCTATCTCAGCATTTCTGTTATCTCCGTCCTGTGTTTAATTCCACTGTCTCCCTCGTCTCTCTCTCCTTCTTTGTCTTCTCTCACAGGTCAGGAGCGGCCATGCCATTTGGCTGTATAACGATCGGGGAAAAGAAGGAATATCACATTCCTTCAGACGTGACAGATAAATATGACCTGGGTCAGATTGTTAAATCGTAAGTACCACAACTCTGACTTGTAGAGCCCAACATCCACACAAATGTTCGAATGATGCTTTTATCTTTTATATCATAATTATTATTATTATTTGTATTATATTTGTGTTTTTACATTTCATCTGAACTGCTGTCATGAAATGCTTCCTTTCAGGGAGGAGTTCTGTGAGATATTCAGGGCCAAGGACAAAACTACGATGAAAATGTACACATGTAAAAAGTTCCTGAAGAAGGATGGAAGGAAAGTCCGCAAGGCTGCCAAGAATGAGATCCTCATCTTAAAGATGTGAGTCGATTTGGTTTCATGTTCCCTTCTGTCCACATTTCTTTGGTGATCAGTGCTTGAGTAGTTTAGTAAATATCAGTTTCATATTAAGGAAAAATAAGTTGAGATTTCAAGAATGATGTTGTATTATTATGAGAGTAAAGTCTTTCTGAGAATAAATTCATAATTTAAGGGAAACAAGTCATAACCTTGCAAAAATAAAGAAAGGAAGAGGAAATAAACGGCAACAGGAGTTCAACTCCTTCTTCATCCAAAATCTTTTTTCTTTAGCGTATGGTTTATTTTTGTGATATTTCAAAACCCCTTTGAATATCAGTTGTGACCCACTACAGCCATTTCAGCTGAACAGTATAACAAAAATGTCTTCCTCCACAAAATAAGTTTTTTACTACAAGACTGTGGGCCTCTTTCTTCAGAATGGAAACAGTTTCTTGCTAAATCTTTTCAATTTCCCGATATTTTCGATGATGTGGTACTGATATGTCAAAAGTATTTTATTCTTTAGGAAACCTGGACTAATTTCAACACAGGCAAAAGGCTGATATTCTGAAATTCCCCCTCGTAAATGACACAGCCCTATATATACTCATACATTTTGACATTTTATAGTGATATTAAGACTTCAATCTAGAAACTCTATCTTCATAAATAATATATTTTTTTAAAAGGTCAAGTCTCTTTTTTTTCATTTTAATAATCACACATAGCCTTGTTTTTTGTGCGACATTGTTTTTTCTCCGTTTCCTCTGTGATTATCTAACTTTCCAGTAAAAACCACATTAGCATACCCGGGGCCTTATCAACAATTTGTCACCAACAGCAGGCGAAGCGGTGAAGCACGATGAAGATGAAGGTGTGATTTCTTTAAGAGGGCTTTCAAAACACAGAATCACAGGCTTCTGAAAATTACACTTAAGATGCGACTATAATGGGGACATGCACTGCTCCCGTTTTTCATGCTCTAATCATCAGTCGGGGGTTTTAGTGAATAATCAAATCTGATGACATTTTCAAAGGCTGTGAATAATTGCTGGCAAAACATGAAATGCAGTCTTGAATTTAAAATGCTTGAATATGGGCATTAGAAGAGAAAAGAAGAGCTCCTTTAAGTACTAATCCTCATTCATTTTTGTATTACTTAGAATGAACATTGTCAGTCAAGGTCAGTTTTTGGTTCTATTCTTAATACCACTGACTTCAAGTCTCCCTCTACCCAAAAAGTTCTTCCTTATTAATACTACACATTAATACTAAGCGTCTGTCTGGAGGGAAACATTAATAGTGTGCGAGAGTTTTGTTATTGGTAAAGTTTTACCTCTTCTCAGTCAAAAAACCATGATTAATGGACTAAAGTGAAAATGATTCTTACAAAATGCAATTTAATCTATAAGCATTCGAGTATTTTGATTATTATATTATTTACAATAAGATGGTCTATATTCTAAGCCTAGGACATTAAATAAACAATCATTTCGGAAATAAAACTTAAATATATTCGTTCTACAATGAGTAATCCATTCATTATCAATTCTCCTTATCATTTGAGGGTAATGGGGGGGCCTGGAGCCAACTCTAGCTGACATTGGGGAAAAGTCGGGATACATCCTGGACAGGTTGTTAACATATCACAGGGCTGACATGGAGGGACAAATGACCATTCACACTCATCTTCACACATAGGTTCACTTTAGGGTCACTAAACTGTGTCTTTGGGCTGTAGTAGTGGAGTACTGCCTGGGCCTCACTGGCTCTGTGCAGCGTGTGACAGCTGCGCCGCTGATCTGCTGCATCTCACAGGCTTTTCACACTGGGAGTGTGTTGCTACGAGCCTGCAGCCGAGCTGCAATTTGAGGTTTCTGGTATAACTACTGTAATTCCTCAGATAAAGGATCTCTATATACGCAACCAAATGCAAGGACTCTGTGGTATGAAGCCGTGTATCATCTGGTCGTGCAATAACAATAACCTCGTCAAAACAAGTTAATAGATTCAGTCAACAGTTACTCAAGAGTGCTTTAACTTTGAAACGGGAGAAGGAAGTGTTGCAAATATTTACGTTTGTCCCATATTTTTCAGATAGATTTTGAAACTATGTTGAAAGATCCGATTTTACTGTTTATTTTGCTGTGAACCATTTTATTATGTTGAGAAAATAGGCAAGACCTTGACTCTCTAGAAGAGACGCACCTGAGACGCGTTCTTCACACAGCCGGTGTGGCTCACCCGTAAATAGAGGGAACCAACAGACTCTTCCACAAACACAGGGGGAAAACATGCAACCCCCACAGACAACCGAACGCAAGGTGCAAACAAATTATCGCCCTTGCTTTGAGGAGACCATACCCACCACTGCATCGCCATGAGTAATATAAATTATAGAATTTGATTGTTTTGTCTCTTTTGTCCTTAATGACATGTTTAGTTTAGCATATTTACAAAAACTAACTACAAATTGAGGGTTTTCAATTTGGTATAGAAAACAGAGGATTTGTCTTTGTCCAAATCTGCTCAAAAACATCTCCAGATTTCCTTAATGTACAATATGACGCAATTACTAAATTTGTGTTCTCCAGTCCTGTAGCCCTATGCAGGTCAGTCTGTTAGGCAGAGACAGGCTGAAACTATGCACAAAGGGACAACACAAAACCTGCACTTGCAGATTGTTCAGTTTTCTTTTTCAGGGCAAGGCA
Organism: Platichthys flesus; assembly: GCF_949316205.1. Lineage (NCBI taxonomy): Eukaryota > Metazoa > Chordata > Actinopteri > Pleuronectiformes > Pleuronectidae > Platichthys > Platichthys flesus. Next base: position 7,492,768 of record NC_084946.1, on the reverse strand, counting down.
GACAGCATGGTGCTTTAGTAACAGACTAACCCTATGAAAGGAAAATAAATGAGTGTCTTACACCAGTGATTCTCAAATGGGGGTACGCGTACCCCTGGGGGTACTTGAAGGTACTCCAGGGGGTACTTGAGATTTTTTTTATATATATTTAAAATTAGCATCCATTCAAAAATCTTTGAAAAATTGTTATTTAACAAATATTCAATAAAATTAAGTGTAAGTTCATGAACTAAATTTTATATTCAGTAGGCTTTTCAATTTAATTATCCTAAAAAAAAAGAGTCTCCCCCATAGGGATGGTTTGACCCAACCTGGCACACGCCACCTGTCATCACCTGCCTTGAAAACTTCAACAATGGAGTCGAGTTGAAGTGCAGCAGCAATGCTGCTGAAACACGGAGGGACAAGTACCAAAGAAGGCGAAACCAGAGCAGAGAGCCTTCCCTAAACAACACCGTGAGAGCTTGTGTCTCTTCGGAGGGGCGCTAAAACGTAAAAGTTTTCCGTTGTGAAGATAATGATTCATAACAAGAAGTCTGCGTCTCTACCGGTACCCTTTCAAAATAAAAGCATGTAATACAAAAGCGGAAATGAAATTGTATGACCTTAAAGCGAGCAAATATGAAAGTCATGTTGGTAAGCCACCTGAGTTTTTTAAGAGGAAACTTTCTGAATTCAGGATCTCAAGACACGATGCGAAAAGCCTCCAAGAAGCAAACGGAAACAAGCTACCTGTCAGTATTCTTTTCGATCTTTAAAGAAGATATTTTAAGATGATAAATATTTAAAAAATATGTTTGAGCTAATCTTTTATTTAAAACTAAGATAATGATTTATTTTTTGGGAAGAAGTTTAGCTATAATTAAGTTTATGAGTTCAGTTTGAGAACATATCTTTATTATGATCCCAAAAGAGGTCACTTTCAGTTGATAATTATTTTGAGGTGCACAAATCTTTATTTATATTGAGATAATAATAAAAGTCTTTAGTTATTTTTATATATTTTTATTTCGAAATAGTTCAAGAGAGACCACTACAAATGAGCAATGTTATGGAAATTGATGGAGTTTTAAATTTGAATGTGTCTAGTTACAAGGCTTAATAAATCACATTACATCTTTCTTTTAACCAAAAATGCTTTGCGCTGGTTAGGGGGTACTCGGCCGAATTTTTTCTTCGAAGGGGGTACGTCACTGAAAAAAGGTTGAGAACCACTGTCTTACACAAGTGTGGGCCAATACATGCAGCGCATTCACGCTGTTATAAGACAGCAGCTGGCTGTGGAGAATAACCTCTGACTGGTTGCAGAGAAACACATTATTGTAGCTGCGATAAGCCAAACTCTATGTCCCAAATCTCTCCCCATTAGCTACCTGCTGGACCACATACACTGCCTGCCTGTTCATTCCAATACACAATCTGTGCATATCTTCCTTCAGAAATCCACATAATAGAATAAACATTTTTCTAAAAAATTTCAAAAATATAAGATGAAATAAAAAAACACACTGCAGTGGTTTTGCTTGGCTCCTGATTGAACACACATGTAACTTGTATCCTAAATCTTAAAAAAACAAACTTTAATGACTTATCTATTGAGACTTTAGTTCAGTGCCATTTGAGATTGACAACACTCTGTATCGCCTCATATACTGTAGCTATATGAGCTAAATTCCCCATCGAGTTTCACAGCTGGTACTGTGTTAAAGGCATGTTCATGGACATAAGAGCACATATCTGCTTTTTTAGGGAGACAGGCAGTAGAACGTGTCTCAGTCTCCTGACTGAATGATTCAGACGTCATCTCCTATATGACTCCTGACATCTCTCTCTCTGTGCCTTGTGCTTTGTGACGTGTCTCCCCAGGGTGAAGCATCCCAATATTCTCCAACTGGTGGACGTCTTCGAGACCAAGAAAGAGTACTTCCTTTTCCTTGAACTGTGAGTTCACATGTCTGAGGAGCCTGGGGAAATGGCTCTCTGCTTTCCTTTGCTGCAGCTTGGGCCTGCTGGACTGTATATGTTGATTATACACTTGTGGGGAATGAGCTGTTGTAGCCCGAGGCACTGTAGATACGAGAACAACTTGGAACTCCACTCATTTGGTATTCGGATATGATTGCTTGCTAGCATTTGATGCATTCCAATGAATATGCTAAATGTAGGAAACTCATCTCCTCCCTTGAGGACACTTGATTTGTGGGATTAGGAATTCTCATTAGGAAGAAAATGATAAAACACAGAAGAAACATCTAGTGAGCAATGGGTAAAACCATTTTCCTGAAACATATATGGCAGAAGATTTAATATTGTCCAAAGATGATGATGATGTATTTAACATTTAAGTACTGTTATAGCGCCCTCATTTGAAACACCCATGGGCCCTGTGTGGGTAAGCCTTTTGTGGCCTATGAGGGCTATTTCTGGGCAAGCACACTTGGTTGGGCCCACCCAAAGGGCTAACCCTGTCTCTGGATGAGACTGCCCTGGCCCAATTTAATCCCTGTCTAACACATTTTGGGCCTACCTCTGTTTCCACAGTGCAACAGGAAGAGAGGTGTTTGACTGGATCCTGGATCAAGGCTACTACTCAGAGCGAGACACCAGTAACGTTGTGCGCCAGGTGTTGGAGGCCGTCGCCTACCTCCACTCCCTGTGTATCGTTCACAGAAACCTGAAGGTAACACGCTAGTACAGGATTTAGCGTATGCTGATCTAGGCAGCCAGATGTAAATAAAACACCATGACTGTGGTGCCATCTCACAGGTAAATCCAGACTCTCAAACTGTAATCTATGTGATGGCACACAATTCAATTACTTATACAAAGAAAAAATACAGTCAAAGAAATAAAAAAAAAAATCTATTTGAAGAATTGACTTGTAAAGAGTTGTAAAGGACTCTGTTTATTTTGTTTCCAGCAATCCAACTTACCAACTTGCGAAGTTTCTCTTCAAAAAGTTCAGCTTTTGTTGAAACTTTCTAGATGTGTCTCCGGTCATCTTGCCTGCATTATTTGGCTAAATTCCCCCCTACAGTTCCAGTTGGTACTGCTCTGTGTTCTTAGCTTCATCTATCTCCGTAAACTTTCATAATACGTAAAAAAATAAGGACAAAATGAACGCAGAGTATGAGCAGGAACTAATATGCTCTTACATGAAGTATAAATGAGCCAAAAGCTTGTGTTACAAGCTCCACATTCACATCTATGTTAATAACTGCACCCTGCCCACGTAGGGAGTCTCGCTACATGGCCTTTGACGAGCGAGGTAACGGTAGCCGGGCCGCTGCTGCTAACTGTCAGACATTTAAGTGGCCGCATAAACAAGGGACTTCCAGGACACCTCTTAACGTTGACTCAACAGTGTGGAAGGATGCTGCTGCGCCAGCTCAAGCTCCCACTGCTCCCACTGCGGGGCTGCGCTGGGGAGCTGGGGCTCTCAAAGCCAGGCTCACCAGGGGTGATGGGGGCGGGGCACTCAAAACAGGTCAATCTGAGGAGGGCTGTTTTAGACAGGTTAAAAAGGGTGCTGTTTTAAATGATCCTTGTGGTACTTTTACCAAAATATGCTACAGACATTTAATTAAGACCCCAAGGAAGCATATCAACAGTGGTAAAATGGGCATAATATGTCCCCTTTAAATCAAACAAGTTCTTATAATACAATTTAATATAAATATTTCAAACTTGATCAAAGCATTTAGTTGTAGCATAAGATAATAAGCTGGAAGTCTCTCATTTGATAGGAGTCTTTTTTTTTATCACCAGTGCATAATTCAACTTTTAGATGTTTCCAGTCTTGTGGATGTTTCCATCTTCCAACTCTGCAACCTTCTATCGCTGATTCACTACTAGAGTGAACAACTTTAAACATGAATATTGTATTAACTCTTGTCACTGTGATTTTTCATTGTACATAGCTGGAGAACTTGGTTTATTTCAACCGCTTGAAGCACTCTAAAATAGTCATCAGTGACTTCCATCTTGCAAAGCTGGAGAATGGACTAATCAAAGACCCCTGTGGGACACCGGAGTACCTAGGTGAGGATGTTAATATATAATGTGGGAAATAAGATGTTATGCACACAAGTGGAGAATGTCATGTGTATTAAGACTTAAAATAGTTTTTTATAAAACCTGTGTATTCTTGGCCAGCTCCTGAGGTGGTTGGAAGGCAGCGATACGGCAGGCCTGTTGACTGCTGGGCTACGGGTGTCATCATGTACATTCTGTAAGTTGTGACAGAAAATATGAAAAGAGAAGATATGATTTAGCTACATAATAAATCTTGTTTGAATATGTCACACAGGTGTTTTTGACTGACAATGCTTTTTACTTCTTCCATGTCAGGCTGTCAGGAAACCCTCCGTTCTACGATGAAACCGATGAGGAGGATTATGAAAACCACGACAAGAACCTGTTCCGAAAGATCCTTGCTGGCGATTATGAGTTTGACTCTCCGTACTGGGATGAAATCTCTGATTCAGGTATTTTATGATGATGTAAAGGAACACAATGATGGCTTGCTTGGTAAACACTTCAAATTTGATTTTTCCACTCTTCCTCTTACGTTAGGGAGTGTTCAAACACATGTCATATTTATGTTTCCATGTATCAGGAGAATATACCCCTTTTTCACTGAGGGCTTCTGTTTGATTTTTCTCTGACAGCCAAGAGCCTGGTATCTCGTCTGATGGAGGTGGATCAGGACCAGAGACTGACAGCCCAGGAGGCTATAAACCATGAGTGGTAGGCAGCGGTGCTTTCATATATTGTACAGCCCATTTAAATCAGAGCTGTGTGATCAGATAGCATCAATGAGAATAGAAAGCTTACATGAGTTCAGACTTTCTTCAAATGTTAATTAAATTTTACTGGGAAAGTTTATAACTCCCTTTAACAAGCTGATCATTGTCCATGATGACTACACAGCATTTTCACAGCTGCAAGTTACTATTGCATCAAAACTGATGTTTCACTTAACAATTAACAAGAGCTGCTTCCTGCATGAGCCAAAATGGGTTCAAGATCATATCACATAATGTTTTAGTCAGAAAAACAAAACAAAAAATCTGAATAATCCTCAAAGGTTCAACCGTCTAACTCAAAGTTTGCCAGTCAAAAAAATGAACAATAAAATTGGGTAATACCATGTGCAGCACTCTGTTCCATCCAAAGAGAGAGGAAACATAAAGCTCATTTGTGTTTTTCCCATTTTCTGCTGCAGGATCTCTGGTGGTGCAGCGTCAGATAAGAACATCAAGGAAAATGTATGTGCGCAAATAGAGAAGAACTTTGCCAGAGCTAAATGGAAGGTAGGTTCTTTTGTTCTCTCCTTCAGGAAGCCCTTTTTTGCTAAGTTCAACAGTAGTTGTGCAGTCCTTGAATGAGGAGGTATAGCAGCGCATTGTTGTGTAACCTTGAGCTGAGGCAGTTTGATGTTCTCTCAGTACGTTTTTAGGTTAAAGCGTCAATCAGAAATAACAATGTTCCCCTCCTGCAGAAAGCAGTTCGAGTCACCACCATCATGAAGAGATTGAGGGCCCCTGACCAGAGCAACTCGAGGGCCACCAGCCCTGCAGCTGGCGCCCCAGAGGACCCTGCAGCTCCCCAGGCTACCATCGACCCCTCCGCACCTTTGTGTGGGGAAACACCTGAGGTGGCCCCCGCTGCAGCCACAGAGCTCCCTGCCGGGGGTGAGCTGAGCGACCCGGAGCCAGTATCCTCACCTGGGGTGTCAGCCTCAGCATCCGAGGGCCCGGCCCAGCAGGAGGCCGAGCCCACATCCCGTTGTAACGGAGAGGCCTCGACAACTAACCAGGCTTCTGTCGAGGCAGAGGGCGAGCAGGGTTAGAACCCACCTCCCCTGTGTGACCTCTGCTGTCCCCACCAACTCCTGCACACTGTACATTAGCTGCTAGCATGGTGACACTGACTCTGCTTCTCTCTCACTTGCAGCATTAGCATCATCTCATGGAGGCTGTGTGCAACCTTTTCCAGAGCGCTGCATATCTTTGGCTTTCTCTATACAAGTATCGTGTCTTTTTTACTGACCCCCCCCCACCCCCTAGTGTTTTACGTCAGATGTTATAAACCAAGTCTATCCCTGCATATTTGAGTTTTAGGGGCAGAAAAGATTGGCTGTCAAGTTGTGGCTTACAGCTTTAGTCGTCGTTCTGATTGCTCGCTCAGCGATAAGATAACATAGGAGGACATAGTTGTGCTGAAAATGGCTTTGATTACTTTTTAATGAGCCAACTTGGGAAACTTCTCTCTGACTGTCTTGTAATTACAGTATTTGTTCTCAGAGTCAGTAGTAAAATCCTGCTTTAACCTAATTTTTGACCTTGTACAATAATGCTTAGTACAGGCTGGCCCTCACATATACTCGTCTCACGTGTTTATCTTTCCTATCGTTATCGTGGACACTAATTACTGATTGTGCCAAGATTGGTGACTGGGAGTTTTTTTTAAGCCCAAAACTGTAATTTGAACGAGGCAGCTTCACACATAAGCACACAAACATAAACACCATGTTCCTTTGCTCAGTTCCTGCTCAGGAAAGAACCTCATAGCTGTAAGTGTAAAGATTCTGTACATAGAGACCTTTGTAGAAGTAGCCGAAACAGCATGCATTCTCACTTTCTGCTGTTCATCTCAGACTCACGGCCACTTGGTGGATAAAGATGCGCGACTCGTCACATCGTTGGCCACAGCGCTCTCGCCACAAGCGATGTCACGGCTAATGTATAGTTCACTACACTGTGCATCATGATATCTATATATACAGTGCAGTAAGCGCCCCTGCTGTCAGTGTAAAAGTTGTTTAAAAAGGAAAAATGAATACACCACCATAACATAGCAGTTCTATGCATTCAAATTAATTTGTAGCCTCTTTTTTTTGTTTTTTACATCACAAAAGAATTTATCACATCTTTATCCACCATGTGAGAGAAATTGTATTTTTGCTGGATTTCAGTCTACCTGTGCGTTATTTTTTTAAATGTGTCCTTTGTGTTAGGATACTGACTCAAATGCCACACATGTCTTAATCTTTGGTTATAACTATAAAACAAAATGTGCATCAATGGACCACATGCAGCTTTCAAGGGGAAGATGTGCATCATTTTTGACTTTGCCTGGGATAATCATCCCCGGCACAGCTGCATTGACCTGTATTATATTGAGAAAAAAAATGTAATCCAGCATATGTTTAACATATTTATAATCTATTTATTATTTAACTCTGTATATTTTTTATTTATATAGGTTTTCAGCTTATACTTGATAAAACAGTAATAACCAACTATCCTTTCCTGTCACTGGTCCCCTCGAGCATTAATAATGAGCTACAGAAGGAGTTCTCTGTAATCACTCTAGAGGAAAATATAGAGCAATATTTGACAGGCTGCAGAAACTGTGATTCCTGGTGTCCTTTTGCTCCATGTACCTGTAAGTCTGTAGTCCTTGCAAGCCTTCTGGCAACTTAGCAAACACATGGCTGCTGTCAGAAAAATGTGTACGCGAGTGTGTGTACCTGGATGTGCGTGTGTGTGTGTGAGACAAGTGTTCGATAAGCATTACGGCCGTATCGATCTTCTGGCCAGTAGGTCCCAGCATAATTTCCTGCGCTAATACATAATTAACCATCAGTTTTGACTCCCTGGTCAAATAAAGACAGCAGCCACATTGTCAATAGACTGATTAGATGATATAATTAAAGTGTAATATGTCCTGGCTCCTGCTCGGCCACTTTGTCTTACTCTTCCTGATCTGTTATCACTAGTATTTCCTGTGCACATCTGTAAATCTATATGAAAAGGTGCATCAGAAAACTGATCACATTTATTATCTGTAGAATCTCAAGTTTGACTTTGTTGTTGCAGAGTCTTTTATTTCGACATGTTTCTCTTTTTAATAAGGTATTTTGGTAAACACACCAATCATAGAGAGGATTTCTTACATTGCTGAAGATCAATATTTAGATTCGAACAAGAGGCTTAAACGAGAGAGATTTTAGTGTGAATAGATTATTTCACGTTGTCTGTTCTTTTTGTTTAGATGTCAAATAAACACTGTTGAAACACTGTTTAAAGCAATGCTCCCCCCACCCCCCAACACATTCCTCACTGTATTTAGTAGCTCCATGTCTGTTCATTTTACCATGCACTAACAGGTGTACTTGTAGATGTGATGTTTGCCAGGACCAGTGGTCACCTGTAGGTCCTGTCCTGCCTTTGTGAGCTCTGTACCGTTCTCCTTGACTGAGTTGATGAATTTGATGGTAATAAACTTTAATTCATCTGTTTATTCGCGTGTCATTCTCTCGTTTCTCCTCTGAGTCAGTGGACAGAGAGTGTACAGTATCTTTCAAAGCAAAACATGCCTCTATGGGAGATTATTTAGAGAGAGTGTGGGAGATCGCCTGCGTCATCACTCTCCCCTCAACCCGAAGGAGAGCATCTGCGTAACACTCCCTCAATTAGCACAAGCTTAGCACCCATCCTGGTGGGGTGTGAACTTGTGTTCGAAAAATCCCATAAGTGCCATTTGGCAACACTTGCCAGGATACTTGTTTTGCATGGAATTGAAATAATAACGCAGAGAACTCGCCTTCTCTGCCCTCTGGGGTTTAAATGGGCTGCCTCTCGAGAGCCTTTCTCTTTTTCATGCCCATTGTACAATCGTACATCCAGCCATCCACACAGCCTGCTGGTCTCAAGGAGGCTCTGTGTCATTGGAGGACATCACTGGGAGAGCCAGGATGAGGGAAGTGTTCGTTTCCTGAGTCTCACAATGCAGAGATGAAAGACAGCTGATCGGAGTGGGGCCTTCCTGAGAGGAAAACCAAGATATTTCTTCTTGTGGGCAAAACTAAACTAAAATCTTTAGGTTGAGTTATGCAGTAGAATCAATACCAAAGAGAATACTAAAATAACATTAAGCAAGAATTAGTCTACTTACACAACTCAATTGGCTCAATAAGCTGTCCCTCTAAAAAGTGCTTCCGTCTCTCAGGTTTATCAGCCATCAGATTCAAGCTGAGGACAAGGTTCCAAGTGAGGAAGTGATTGTGGTGGCTAGTATTGATTCGACAACATGTTGAGGCCGGAAAGCAATCAATCACATCAACACTGCTTGTTGCTTTCCTGCCATGGTTGACAAGGCTCAGGAATAAGAGCAGTCACCTAGTGAGCAGAAGTCAATCAATGTGTGAATATTTCTATGAATGAATGGGGAAATGCAACAATCACAAGACTAGAAAGCATGCTCCATTTGCCTCAGCTTAATGCACACCTGAAGAAAAGCTTATCTATAACTTGGATAAATAAAATGGCACTAAGTATAGAGCTCATACCACTGCCAAGGCCCAACAGTCCCCTTACAGATATCACTTCCACAAGCCAGATTTCTTTAATTCAAGATCCATGAATTATTTTCAGGGAAGTGAAAATGTGAAAAACACCCTATCTCACTATAAGCTGGTTTCAGACATTCACCGGACTCCACAGTTCATTCTTATTTCCTCTGGAGGAGGTGCATGTGAGAATGCAAATGTCAGAGTGAGACGCTCCATATAGTTTCTGCTGACTTTATCCGCCTGACATCCTAGTCAGTAGAAATCCAGGAGAAGTCAATGTGTAAACACAGCAGGAGATCCTCAGCTGGATTCATCCTCAGCTTCTTTAGCGCAACAGAAGCAAAAATGAAAGACACCAGCGAAGATGTCAAGAGAGTTTGTGGTGATAAGAGCTGACGATGGAGTCGGGTTGCTATAAACATGATCATGTGATCTCCGGTGCGGAGTTAATACATCACTTCCTGCCTCTGCTTGCAGCACCCAGCTGCTCCACGACTTGATGCTATTGTGAGCCAATCTGTGCAGAAAACCTCCTGCTGTGTTGTGCATGCGTAAAAGGCAGACTACAGGTAAACTTAGTGCCGATACTCTGGATTTTACCTGTCGGTATATTTTTAAAGAATGTGACAATAAATTCAAGAATTCACCCCCTGAATCTTATTATCTAGCCTTCCCATTCTTTAAGGGTTGCTGGTGGGGGAGCTGGAGCCAATCCCAGCTGACGGTGGGCAAGAGATGGGGTACAACCTTAACAGGTCGCCAGCATTGCAGGGCCAACATATAGAGATGAACAACCATTCACACTTACATTCCTACCTATGGTCAATTTAGAGTCTCAAGTTAATCTAACCCCAATCTGCATGTTTTTGGACTATGGTAGAAAGCCCAAGTCCTGACCTAGATCCACACCAAAATGTTGTACAAAAGGTTTATCACTAACCCACACTACATCCTTCCTCCAAGTTTCGTGGTAATCCGTTCAGTTAGTTTTGTAGAACCCTGCTCACAAACAAACAAACCAATAAGCAAAAGGACAGCGGGTGAAACCATAACCTCCTTGGCTGAGGTAAATACATCCATCTAACCTTCTTCAGTATTTAACCACCAATCTACTGTCATCAGTAAAAACAGAGCTTCACCAATAATTCAAAAAATTGTCAAACATTCCAAAAGCATCCATAGGAAAATATTATGAAATAAGGATTAATGAACTTAGACAGTTCAGAAGAAACAAAGAATCCAAAACATTAAACAGATTTGTGTTGCAGCACTTTTCTCCTCCCTCATTAACCCCAATTACACCGCGTGAACAGTCGGGTAGAGACGGTCATATACTGCCATCTGCTGGCTCACAACGTGTAAAGCAGCTGTTAGTACAGCACTTGTTGGGATTCAGTGGAAGCAGCAGAGGGCAATGCTGCTCCCTCTTTTGGATGTTTTCCTTTTGAAAGGCGCTGATGATTATTCCACACTTTCCCCTGAGTCTCCTCTCGCATGTGGTTATTTCATGAGAGAGTCTGACATTATGACATGTGGGATCCATGAAGGCCAGGAGAGGCTGGAGCTAAAACCTTTTAACCTACTTTGTGACTGATCCCAGGTTGAGCCATTAAATTAACTTCAGCTCATCATCTCTTCAATAAGCTGAGTTTAGTTGGCCGAAAGCGGCCAAGTCTGTAGGTCTTCAGAGGGATGCCTGTGAACAAAGCCCCAGTTTCATGGCCATGCCGGACTGACTCTCACTGTCCGACTTCAGAGTCTCTGCTCCAACAATGCAGTGAGTGTCCGACGGCTCTGATTGTGAGGGAGACGGAGAGAATACCCACAGAATGCCAGCACTGCCTCGGAGCCACCGAGCATCAGATCACACTCAAAGATAAGACCCAGCTCAATTCCACATGTGAAAAGTCCAAAGAATGGTGCTCGTGATGCCCCTGCTTGGCATTACACCACACGATGTGCTCCAGTGGAAATAATGTCTCACAGCTATGTCTCTTGTGCTGTGAAGAATAGTGCACAGAAATATGTGATCAGACTCCGAAGGGTCAGTGTTTGTTGTGGGCAGCTTTGAATTTCCAAAATTTGCATCACGCTCCTTGGTTTGGGGCCAGTTTCTGAATCAGAGGCAGAGGTGGCTGGATTGGACATGATGTGGTGATGATGGAGATACAATGTTAACAGCCGCAGTGTTTAAGGCGTCTGACCCTGAATGTTAGTGTTCTGCCCTGACTCCCCTTGCCTGCTCCGCTGCTCCCCAGCAGGGATCAGATAAGCAGAGGGAACAGAGCGCTGTATATGGGGAGGAATGAAGGGGACAGCAGATGTCATCTGACAGCTGGAATGTCCTGTGATGGTTTTCCAAACCATTTCAACAATTGTCTTGTGCCCTGAAACGAACCCACACTGGGTTGAAAAGGTGCCTTCCGACATGTGCTCATCTTCACCTTTAAAATGAGTCATAGGAGCGAGTGAGCAGATAAGGTTGCACACATCCTTCTGTGTGTAAACAAGTATAAATATGTAGTGCAAATCGGCTGTTATTCATAAAACATGCAAGTGAAAACAAGATTACAACATTATTGTTCTAGTTTTCTCATTATGTTGTAAACTTACATGAATTATAAACTATTTGAGCTGTTCTGAGAGTTCAGAAAACATGTAGTCCTTGTTACTTATTCACATGGCAGTTTGTTATGGTATTTTAAGTATTTAGGCTCATAGGTGCAAAGTGTATTAATTAAACATTAAGCTGCATTTGTTTTGATAAATTATCAAAATGAAGTGAAATCTCCATGGGATTGTTGGCCTGTAAGTCCAGCGGATTGAATTTTATTTACAACAATGGGACTAACAGTAGCATCCATTACAGGATAAGTCCGGTAATATTCTATTTTTTTGTTGTTCTAAACTCTTAGGAGGGTGGAAATACCACCCCTAAACTGGTCTGACTGATAAGTAATGTCTCTCTCCGGAGTTCAGTGCATGTTTGAAAGCAGCTTAACAGGGAAAACGAAAAATTAAGCCCAGACATTCAAATTCGACTCAAAACTGCGTCATTTACAACATGTTTTTAGTCTTGATGACCAAAGCACTTCACAGGACACTTTTGTTACTCAGCCATTGACACACACATTCATACAGTGCAGCTAAGTGTAGCACTTTCTCCATCATACATCATTCACACACTGCTGGAAGAGTCGTCAATTTGGGATTCAGCATCTTAGCCAAAGACACTTTGGCACACAGAATGCTGGAGACTGGGATAGATTTGCCGACGTAAGTAGTGGACGACCCGATCTTCCTCCTTATTCTTATCTAATCATGGTCCCAAGTCCATTCTGCAGCAGGACACTGACAGAAACATAAACTGATGGTGTGGCCCCCACAGACGCCTGATCTCATATCATGAAGTCAGTCTGGGATCACATGAGGAGACAGGAGCTACTGAGACAACTTCAACCCACAGAAGAAATGTGGTAGGATGCTTGCACAACCTGCAGGACCTGCCAAGAACCTTGAAAAACAGTGCTGACGACCTGTGGTGCAGACGCTTTGTGCTGCAATATACTGTGAAGTACAGCTATACCACCTAAAATATATTGTGTTAATTCTTTGTATCCTCTTCTCTGTCCTTACTTCCCATCTTCTTTTACACTCTTTACTCCCGACCTATATTGTTGTGGGAGAATGAGTCAGCCTTGCACTGATCAGAGGTCAGCTTTACTGTCTAGGTCTTTATGAAGTACAGAAACTGATTAGGCTGACTGACACAGGTCTGACCCGACATATAGCTGTTTCCCCTCGGGTGCTGTGAGCCTTCATGACCTCATGACCTCTCATCACACAGCGGTTCTGAGTCAGCAGAGATTGGAAAAAAATAACTGAGGATTCGTAAGAGTACAATGCTTCATGAAATATTAATTGGGAGTCCTTAAGGCCTCATGCAGGCATAAAAAGACTTTGGTGTCAAGTATTAGGTGAACTGTCTCAGACTATCGTCAGCATTTAGTCCGCACATCTGACCATCACATTGTCTGAAGTTACTAGAGGTTAGGCCACTTCCTATGAAAGATCCAGAATCTGAAGTGGTGTCTGAGACGTCTCACACAACCAAGTGCAAAAGCAAAAGCTAGAACCAAACCGCAAAAGCTAAACCTACAACAAAAATACAAAGGCACAATACAAATACAAAAGCCAAATACAAAAGCTACACACAAATAAAAAATCTACACACAAATACAAAAGCCACGACACAAATACAAAAGCTACAACACAAATACAAAGCTACAACTCAAACACAAAAAGCCTCAACACAAATTCAAAAGCCACAAGACAAATTCGAAAGCAACAGAAATACAACCAAATTACAGGAAATGTTGTCACTCAATGTGTTCAGGTGAATCATCGTTTGTAAATCTCGGTCAAACTAGTCACTTCTTTAAATAGGATGATTGTCTAGTTCAGGGCTTACGGTCCAGGTACGCTCATCTTTTCAATATATTGGGTTCTTAAAGCACCTCTACCGTAACACCAAAAATAGACAGGCATCATTTGAATGTGCTTCCTTCGTGCACGTGCAGTTGTGTTGTCGCTTTGAATTCCTGTTTTCTTGAATGAGACGTCTCAGCCACGTAGAGAGGAGGTCTGACACTGGGGTCCTTAATGTCACTGCCCAAAAGGTACTTTCATATCAGGTTCAAATGAAAAGGAGCAAATACTTGAACATTTTGTAATTCTCTTTCAGAATGAGAAGGGTAAGTCCTGTGTAAAAATACGGCATAAATATATGTCTCTCTGAGAGTTAAACAGAATTTAATATGATCCCATCTCTAACAAAGTAACAAAAATAATTAAATATTCATATAAGCTACACTAGTATTAGCAAGGTGAAAGGTGAAAGCTGCTAAACGTGCAAAAATGAAACACAATTAGCTATATACAGTGACATTTGTATCAGTTATCTTGCAATCCTCATGCGCAATGTGAGTTACTATTAGCTTCTCCAAGAGGCCAATGCCACCTGCACTTTAGGTCACATCAACAAGGTTTATTCTTTATTTTGTGGTCACTGCCTGAATAAATTGATCAATATTTAACGAGTTGTTTTTTACATAATAAACAATATTATAAGATAATGTTTTGTTAAGTCCTGAGAAGAGAACAGTAAAATATTGCCTATCTGGTGATATACATTTAGCAGGAAAAAAGGCCTCTAATGAAAGAGAAATACATGAGGCCATGTGGGTTTCCCCATAACTAGCTTAAGGTTATTCCGCCATTATTAAATTCTTTACATTTAATCTGTTCAAAACTCGTTCTACCATGACATATAAAGGCCTGGCTGCAACTGACATAGACTCATATTTTGCTAACCTGTAAAGGAAATGAAACATGTTTAAATAAGTTAAATAAAATAAGAAATTTTGAAATAAATACATTTAATTATATTAACATTTGTGTTAATTCAAAATGTAATTTATCACTGTGTGTATATATTTTATAAATTGTTATTAATTAGCAATATTACAAGTATCTTACAGGTGTCTTCTCATTATCTACTGAACAATAAAAATCTGATTTAATTAACCTTTAAATCTGATCTGACGATATTAACCGATGGGGACTAGGAGCTTTCATCAAGTGTCATAAGTCTCAGAGCTAATGACACTTTCTCTTTCATTCAAATGTTTTACCTTCTTTTGGCTTCATTACAAACACCAATGTAATGTGTATATTTTTTACAAATGTGCATACATATCTCTTTAACAGGTATAACTTTATTCCAAGGATCCAGAGAGATCTGGGCAGAACATGGAAAACATTCAGTATAAGGCCAATCACAATGAAGGGGGGGAGCATTCCATTCTTATAAAATATAGAGCTTTAATTTATTAGTCAGCAACAACAATGGAAAGGGAAGATAAAGTAATTTACACAAGTCATTACAATAGCATCACCTCTGTGCATTTAGTGTTTTTTACTTTTTTCATAAAGTCTGATGATGCAAGAAAACAAAACAAAACAAACAAAAACACTCAAAAACTAAAGACACAGTTTAAAAAAAATACCAAACAATTGTACAACCCCTCCTCACATTTTTTTCTCTTTTTAAATTTTTTTACTGTAGAATCCCTGGTCTCATTTGAAAGAGACGTTCGGGGGCTGAGATTAATTCTGGGAATGCAGAAAAATTCCAAATTGAGGAGCGGATACAAAAAACCCTGTATGAATTATTAATGCATCTTCCAATAGGCGTTCATGCAGACTATTATAAGGCCAGAACGGGAGCTATACAATGTGCATTCAAAGTCACTTAATGTCATAATAATAATAATGCTGCATTTCTCCTTTTTCCAAATATTTGTTCCAAAGTTGTAAATTCTTATACATGAAAATTCCATGAATCTATTTCTTGGGGAACTGCTATAGTAATATTTTTTTCATAAAGCGCTAGAATGAGCATAAGCATTCTAATCAATAGAATGTTTGATCAGTTCTTAATAACACTCATTTTCACTCTGTCATACTCTGTAATTGTTGTGCAACTCGTTTGCACTTTTTGAAATTATGCTATTATCTGTTATCCAAACACATGGGTAAGATAATTGCACTTTGTACTTTGACAGAACTAAATTCATGCCAATAAGAAAATGCATCATGCTTTATACAGGAGTATATTTAAAACCAGGACATTTTGCAAAGCATTTGTTTTTCCCATTTAGCCGCACTGGGAACCTCCCTCAGACTGTACTGTACACCCCTAGAAACAAAGAACAGAAAAAAACGACCACACAGTATCTTATCAGAATTACAGTACAAATACAGGTTCATGCACACAATGAAAGCCAGCTTCCCAATAATTTTGGTTAGTGTCACAACATTGTTACAATGCTCTGTTGTGTATACGGGCAATTACATTTTTTTCCACACATGAATGTCAAAGGAAGAAAGAACGAGAGATGTCTTGAGTGCTGCGTCATGTGGGCACTTCTTTCCTCTATTAACTGGTTTTGTTTTGACGCAAAAGTAAACTCCACCTTGCCCGAGTGTGCTTGTCGCATTTGGCCCCAGCCAATGTCCCTTGTAAGTAAAACAATAATGCCCTTTGTACAAAACCTTGACCTTATATTGCACCTCTCTCTGAGTTCAAAGTTTGCAGCTGAAAAGAACTGTACCATTATAGTGACATTATTTTGTCATCCATTATAATGATATATCTAATTAAAAGCTGATGCTTGTCTCATTTTTAAATTCATGGCCCGAAGCAACCACAGGTTTCTCAGGTCACAGAACACAGTGAGAACCTTGTCATTCTTTAGCAAATGTAAATCTCACTAATCGGAATTAGTATCTCATCTGAAAAGTAGCAAAGATGCTGCATCATTTAACAATCAATCCTCGAGTCAAAACGGGAGGAGAGGATAAACAAAACAAAGGGCAAGCACCGGTTTAAAGAACAGCTGTTAAAAGGCCCAATTACAACATATTGTAGGTTCCCATGTAGAAAGAACTGTTTCCCCACAAGAACTGGGACCATGTATCAATGGTCCCCTTGCAATATCAAGTCTCTGCCTGCGAGCAGCCGCAAGGAGGTTGCATTACCGGCATTCCTGATGTGTCCAGTAATAAAAAGAGTCCTGGCCTTGAGTCAAAGCAAGCAAGAAACAAAGGAGATCCCATCAACCCTTTATCAACAATTCATTTCCCCATCAGAGCGAGCGTCTCGTGGTTTGCTCGTGACAGCTTACACATTCCAAACAGTCGCCAACGGTCATGTGATGCCGACAGATGAGTTTTGTAATGACAGTAACAGCAACAATAAAATTAACAACATCAATAATAACAATAATATTTGCCCCAAAGGTACCTATACACAAAGAGCATGTTTTTTCTATAAGTACAAAGAAATCCACAGAATGATACTATATACAACCTACAATAAATACTGTGTATCATATATCTTACTGTTTGAGAGGATGTATGTGGGGTTTTGTTTGCAAGCCTCTTTTTTCTCAGTTTGTTTTTTTTCCCGGGTTTTTGGACTTTTTTCATGTAGCTACTCTCAATGAGTCTCTCCCAGTTTTCACAGGGTGTGGAGGGGGAAGGGTGGACGAGGGTATTTCAGACACAAAGCTGGGCTCCTCATGTCTCTACCTCCTCCTGCTCCTCATTCTCCTCCCCCTCCCCGTGATGCCGGCGGTTGCGGGGCTTCTTGTGCTCCTTGAGCTCCTTCAGGTCTTTGGCTTTGAGGGTGCCCAGCAGCGGGTCTCCGAACTGCCAGTAGTCCTGGCAGTACTGATTGATCAGGCTCATCTCTGGCTGGCTCAGGATGGTCAGCAGGTCCTTGTACTGGCCTGCACTGGGGGTCCACTGGGTGCTGCTGGAGTGGAGCGTGGACGGCACCAGACCTCCCCCACCCTCCACCAGGACGCTGTTGACAGCCCTGCTCGACAACACCACCAGCTGCATCTTCACCACTGTGTATTTGAAGTTCTTCTCCGTGGCCGTACACTGGTACATGCCGGAGTCAGAGGGCTGCAGGGACCGCATGAGGAGACCTTGTTCCGTCTTCAAAACCCGGCCATCAGAACGCATCTGCAGAGTCAGAGAGACAAACAGCTCATGAGACACATCAAGGGAGACAAGTGCATTACAGGTGTGATGCAAAGCAGCTGTCACCATGTGTATCCATCCGTTACAGCACAAGTGATTGTTGCAGAGAAGTGGTTAGAAATCATTTACACTACTCAGACAATTAACCATTCATTGTCCTCAAACGCAGTATGTGTGTAAGTTAAGCTGCCCTGTTCAAACTGTTCATGGATCAGGAGGAAAGAGGGAGAATGCATTTCGCAGTGACTATGATGTTCCTGGGTTTTGATTTGACAGAAATATGAAGTCGTGCAATGTTTCGTTTGTAACAAACTATCAAATGATCGGTCAGTGATAGACAACCGCTGCAAAACCTATTACCTCTTATATCCTCTTATCTCTTCAGAGCCTATACTCTGTTCATATCCGGAGGATTTACAGTATTCATATTATTCACATCTCTACTCTCTTGGCCTGTACAATGAATTAATATCCGTCATTTAAAAAAAGGAAAAAAATATCAATTTAAATATAATCAAACAATGTTGTAACTCCATTTCTTGACATCTATACCCATGAACTTGAATAGGTGATGACAGTTTATTTTATTTTTTTGCTCAGAATCCGATGAGCAGCAAAGTCGGCTTTGCTTGGGGGAATAGAGACCATCTAACAGAATAGTCAATAAAAGAGAGGCAGCAACACTACATTGCTTCAAAATAAAACTTGAACTAGTGCCTCAGAGTTGTATATGATAGCAGAGGGCTTTTTTCATCCATATGTCCTTCCCCTGGGCCAGAGGAAAGTCAGAGGTCTGCAAGAGGAATCTGGAATCGTTCAATCAGAGCCTGATTTGCTTAATCAGGTGAACAGATAATTACACTGGACTCATTTTGATATCTGTCATGTTGCTTATATATGTCGCTTGCTCTCCATGGCAACAAATCAACAAAATGAAATGAAATACCATGGAGGAAATGTCCAAAGATTATAATTAATGTTCATCTTCTGTTACTAACCCATTCAACACTTTTGGGGGTTGACATTAAACTTTGCATTTGAGTGAACTACCCCTTTATAAAATATGTTAATATAAGCAGTAACTTTGACAAATACACCATGTGATGGCTCACCTCTTTCCTGCGCTCGCTGTTGTCTCTCTGCAGATGCCATTTGATGACAGCATGTGGGGAGCGGGCCTGACACTCCAGGAAGGTGCTGCTTCCCTCCACCCCGTACTGCACCATCTCCAGAGTGTTCTTATTGGCTGCAGGGCAGAGAGACACAGGGATTACCATGGCAACCAGAGCACTCATTACCATGAGCTCCTTAGGACCAAAGATCTCAGTTGTGGTAAAAAATCAAAGTCCTTTGTTTGCAATATGGCTGTTAGAGATTACCATAAAGCTGTAAGAATAAGCCAGTAACAACCTTGGAACGAGACATATTGTTATTTCTAACCTTCTGAGGTCCTTATTTAACAAACAGAAGTAGGTGAAGCAGGACTGTTAACTAGGGAACATACTGTTGGAGTTGAAGCCTCGGCATTGACGGATGGGGTTCCCGTACTTGACGTCCTGCCTCCGGCTTCGTCTAAAGGGGTCAGACCAGTATCGCCGAATAAGGAGAGAAAACACAATAAAGCAACCGCAAGCCATTCAAAGCCATTCAACAATACATCAATTATAATAAATGAATAACCATAAACCCCCTTATGTTATAATCTACTGCAAATCTTCATAATTTACTGTTCAAACTAATAATAGTATGTTATCATTAGTCTAATGTTAATTCACCCAAACACCCTGATGACTATATGATAGAAACAGATGCCATTAAATTAGCCATTCAGCGATTCTTGCAGTCTAATCTGAGCATCATTCAACACATAGGTTAGTTGTGATGTTAGTGTAAGTCATGCCGTCACTGCCGCTGGTGCTCACCTCTTCTGCGAGGCCGAGTAGCGGGAGCAGGACTTGCCGTCCCAGGCGCAGTACGGATCTCGGGCTAAGCAGCAGTCAGCGCAGGCCTCGCCGTACACGTCACACCGGTGGAGAGCCAGCTGTGTCAGGCCCACCGCAGAGGACACATACAGCTGTTGCTGTTGAGAGGAAGAGGATGGAAAATGGTGTTAGACTTAACACTGGACAACATATAAATGCATTTATTAAAGATTTAAACAGTCAATTTCAAGTGTAAATTCTAATTATTTTCAAATTGCTATGATTCTGTAGGCTCAGGGAAAATATTTTACATCTGGTTTCAGCAGCCATCAGCCAGCAGCCAGCAGACAGACTTTACTCGCCCAAGCTCAACTACTTAACTTTTACATTTTCAGAAAGAAAACCGAAACCAGCATAAACCCAGGCCAAACGAACAGCCCATATACAGGCAAGTTTAGATTGGGCTCTGCCTTAATTTATAAATTGGAAATAGGGTCACTGTATTTGCACAATTTCAAAATAACAGTAAAAAGAGCACAATTCAGACTACATGCATTGAGGTAGCTGGTTTTGAGAGTGATTCAATTTCACAGTTGTGTATCCAGGGGCTTGTTCCATCTTCAAGGATCTTATTTGCCCTCATACAAAAACACAAACCCAGAGGAACGTAATGAGATAAGAATAAAATATTTGTCCTGCACTGTGCTGAAACAGCAGCAGCCGGCTGTGGATCATCTGGTAGAATACTGAGCTCATCTCGATCAGGTTACCATCTTAAATTCATGATCAGCTGTTGAGATTCATCAGTGTGGCAGGCTGTAATACTAACTCTCTGTCTGTGGGACTGATGTCATTAAATGTAGAAAAGGCCAAGTATTTTAATCACTTTGAAAGACAACACTAACTTTGATGTCTTCTCCATATCTCTCTTCCTATTGTCTGCCCCTGTCATGTGTGTAGTATAAGAATTATGAAGCAATAGGGCAGCACAGCTGTATGCACGTAGCTTGTGACCTTAAAGAATTGTCATTAATTTATTTTCTTTGGAAGGTGGCTTCTTTTCTCTTCATGTCAGCAAAGGTTAAGGAAATCTGTTGCACAGACACACTTACCCTTTTGGATGAGATCTTCATTGTTGTAATGGGAGTAGGGGCCTTTATGGAGAAAATAAGTTTTTTGTGAGCACAGTAATCTTCATTGCAGATGAAAATGTAAAACACAGAGACGTTAGCAGAATAGGAAAAATAAGAAGAGAAAGGACTAGAAATGAATGAGGTATAAGGTTTTATAGTAAAAAGAGAATAACGCTTACCTTGAAAACCTCCACCTCCTCCAGGACCAGCTCCTCGGTCTGCAGATCGTCTCTGGGCAGCACGATGACCTTCTGGACTGTCCCTTTGTCTGTGGGAGAGACGCACACCTGTCAGCTACACACCTGCAACCTCTCACCCGTCCACCTGGCAAAGGCCCCTTGGATTTCCACTTGATTCCCTCAGCAACCTCAAAAAGGGATAATCCTCGTATCAACAGGCTGTGTTGTACTCTTCACCTCTGTCACTAGGTTCTCTCCAGTTGAACCTTTCCTCAATGACATGATGCTCTGTTCCACTTAGCGTACCCCCTGCCTCCACCATGACAAACCTCTCCTGTCATCCCCAGCTTCATTCTTATCCACACCTATTCATTCTGGATGCTGTAAGACCCTCCAGGCTTCCCTGGCATGTTTGATTTCTGTAAAGAGTCTGACATGCCTGTGAGCAGGACACCTGAGATTTATTATGACTCCTGCATTGAGCCTCGGCGCAGGGCTAAATGGTTGAATCTGACATCAGCTGAAAGGACACACATTCCTCCACAGTGGCCGCCGCGCACACACCCATCCGTGTCCTCCCAGTAATACACACACGAACAAAGAGATCAGTAAAGTGGCGTTGCATGCAACTACTTAGGGCTGCATTATTGTGCTGTGGCTGCTTCTGTCATCCTGGGGTCTTATTAAAGGTTCGAGGCATGCAGACGGACACATAATCTCCCTTACGTCAGTGGACAAAATGAAGGTAAAAGATGAACTAGCTGTAACCTCCTCCTCCTCCTCCTCCACATCTTACTACTTCTTCTTCTTACTGATCCGCCCCTGCCCTCCAGGTACAAATCTCCTGTTGTTTACTTCATGGGAACAGTGCAAGGTACAAACCCTTTGATCGGTAACACTCAAGCACAAAAGGAAAAGAATGCTTTTCTCCAAATGATAGATGATTGCATGGGAGACAAGCCCTCCATTTACATGGGATTTATTTCCATAGGGGGGGGATTTTTTTCCCTTCATTATTCAACTTCCCGCTGACACTGTCATTCACCATTCTCACCCAGATCAAAAGGGTTCACAGGTTCCTTCTTCAGACTCACTTCAGGGACATGATAGTCACTTTGAAATAACCCTAAAATGGCTGTGGTGACAAAAACTCTCTGTTCTATTAAATTTGATTCTATAAATTTTAGAATAACACTCACCAGTTCCGAGGAAGAGCACTTCGTAGTTGCCATCCGCAGCCGCAACCTGGTCCACAGTGATGGTGGTGAATTCATAATCCACGTTGGTCCGAACCACTAGGGGGCGCTTGTGTATTGGGTACACGGCATTGTACATGGCCGGGTGATTCCTCATGAAGTTAATCACCTCATCTGGATAGTCCTTAGTAGACTTCATGTTGGGAGTGAAGGTACCGCCAGGGCACTGAGGGAAAAACCAAAGCAAATACATTATTCAAAAATCCATGAAATAAATAGATAGCATCATATGGAAGTATATCCAAGAGCTTGTCTTGTAGTTATATTTTCATTTTGGTTATGCATGGTGCCAGGTGTTTTCTATTTGTCCAAGAGGAATCACTGTTATGCCTGAGATCACCAGGTTGCCTGCGGGATTTCCATGTGTGTGGGGTCAGTGTGAGGTGAGGCTCACCGTGCCAGGGCGAGGGTAGGGGATCTTCCCAGTGTAGGCCACCCATTGGTAATTGGGACCCTCCTTGTGGGCGAAGGGTCCGTTGAAGACCATGCGAATGTCGGCCATTGAGTAGACACAAACCGCTGAGCCTTTGAAGACGGAACTGTGAAGTGCAAGAAAAAGTATCTCAATTAGACAAACAGCGTATTATTGTTGCCGGAAATATACAAGAACACAGAATCTGTAATAGTCCACTAACCCAGAGACAGAGAAGACTCCATATATCACAGGATTCTTTGTGTCCTGTGTCGGCTGTATGTAAACATCTCCTGTTGAGGGAAACAGAGAAATCACGTCAGTCTAAAGAGTGACTGAAGGACACATCAAGCTCTACAGCCAAAGCGCTCTTCTTTACTAATATTTACACAGCTTTCAGTAAATCCAACCACTCTTAGCTAGATAGACCTTTAGGCTACACGTCCCTGGAAGGCTGAAACTACATCTTTGTTGAAAACACATGGTAGCCATTACTGGATTTAGATAGTGAGGCTCTTGAGTTGTGTCTTAAAGCTTCTGACAGTCACTCAAATCCATAACTGCACCCAAAGAATGAAGTTCAGGGATTCATGTAAGACACAAACTTTAACATGACTGCAAAGGTATAGCGCTTTGAGCAAATTTCAGAATCCTAGCATGCTCATGGTGACAATACTGACGAGGAACAGAATGATGGAAGGATGTGTTCGGTGAAGACTTTAATTACAAGATAACCAATTAAAAGACTATTTCACCTAACCATCCCTAATACTGAAATTCAATCTAAGCATTTGACACAGAGCTAGCAGTGCTGTGAATTCAATCACTGGTCATAGGCATCACCAGGACATCATGTGTGGAGAAGCTAAAAGTCGGCTTCTGAAATGCCAGTGGTGTGACACGCGTCAGCACACAGCGCTGATGCAATGGATGACCACTAACACACAGGCTCAGTACACAGGTTTCTGTTATAAACTTATTGAAACATTATGTATAATAGGCTGAGATTACGGTAAAACTTATTTTGCCACTTCTCTCTCTCTTTCTTTCTCAAATACACATGCACACACATATTCCTTTGCTCCTTTCTAATCGAGGACACTAATAGGGATAAGGCATTCCTCAGCCCTATACCAGAACCTAAACTCAATTCTAATCCTATCCCTAAAAGCAAGTCTTAACTCACGGTCCTCACTTTCACAAAGCCTAAAACTAGTCCTAACCTAAAAAGGCTTCACCCTGTGAGGTCTAAGCTCAGAATGGTCCTCAAAAATATATTAATAGGCACACACACACACACACACACACACACACACACACACTGAAGTATGAATGTCCTCTTATTCTGTCAATACAACTGGTTGTCACTAACTTGCAATATTGAACCACAAAGTAACCAAAATCTAGCACACAACATTTATAATGCATTTGGTGTGTTTGTGTTTGAGAGAGAGAGAGAGAGATGGTTGTTTATTATTAATGCAAAAACTGAACAAAAAAAGCATGAAAAATCATCTTCATATTCCTATGACACTTTTTGAGAAACCCTGGCCCCTCTCCTGGTATCAATACCGCCTGGTTACAGTCTAGTCTGCAGCAGTGTGTGATTGTGTGAACCACCTGAGACCTCTCCTGAAGAGACAAAAAATGTGACCATGATGTGCAGGGATTCTCCTCCTCCTGCGTCCATAGTTCATGTCTTCAACTTGAAGAAAAAGGAAATGTCTCTTTTGTCCCGAGGGAGAACTGCATCATATACTCTCAATTCTGGAGCTCTGTAAATCACGGACGCTCACATACTCTGTCCTGCAGGGCTCTGACATTGGACACGGCCTGATTTAAATCACCCTTTTGTTGTTACTGAAGGAAAGGTCCAGAGCAACAAATAAAGAGGAGCTAAACACGTGACGGGTGATAACTCTCTTTCCTGTTCGGTACCTGACCTAAATACTACTCCCAGGAGGCATTTTCACTACCTACAATAGGACATGGGCCTTCGAGGGAAACTGAGAATGTTCTCTCCAACCTACTTTTGCAGGAAAATGACCATGGAGTAAAGACACAATCGTAAACGTCCAGAAGCGAGAGATGTACAGAATGAAAGTAACATTGTGACTATTAATGCAAAGAAAGTGCAGGAACAGAAGAAGAAGTGATCAGACGGAAAAAAAGAGAGTCAACTTCAGATTTATGCTGTCAAAGTCCCACATATGTGAAATAAGTAGTCAGGCTAATAGGCAGATGGTCTGATACATGAAGGGTGTGAGTTTTGTCATTGAATCTGAACTGCTGGTTTTGGTCTTGTCCTGGGACTATCCACAACTGCAAGCTTATTCCTGTAGAATAAATAAAGCTAAAGGGTATCTAGCACATTGTCCATACTCCAACTCAGCAACCAGTTTCCCCAAAGTCACACCCACACATACCCTCACATGCACCATCGTGCGATCTTCCACAGCTGCCACAGCCGGAGAAATGGAACGGTCATGGGATAGCGTGGAAGCAGCACAATGGTCTGTCATGGGTGTCACACAACAGGCGATCCTTAACATGACATACAGCTGCTGTGCTGCAGAAATGAGCCATACGCACGCAACAACACGCAAGTGCATGCTAATGCAGACAAGATAGTGCTCAGGCCGAGATTAGAGCTGTCATGAACGGAGCTCACAGTCACTAAAAAACACATGATCATGAAAACAGGGGAGGAAAACAAGGCTACATGATTTGCAATAAAAGCTGTCCTGACAGGGCAGTGACAGCTCCAGGGGATCCAGCGTGTAACAGCTGGGAAAGGATGCAGATTCCACAAATGTCTTCCTTATGTTTTCATGGCAATAAATCCCATTTCCTTAAAAGAAAATTCAATTTCTGTTTGATCGACCTTTGGGTTTGTACTGTCTGTTTGTCTTTGCGTCTCTCCCCCTTTCTAGACGTGACCTGTGTTTCTCTCTCTGGTTTTCATCCCTCAAGCCATTGGGACTTGTTTTAAAGCACAGCCTCATTTAAGATGCAGTAGTGTCTTCTATTATGACTGGGGTCATAATAATATTTATTATTATAATTATCACAATGAGTCATTTATGTACAGGGAGAAGTACAGTCTGTAAGTTTTTCATACTCCTCAGGTCTCAGACGAGCTTCACCATAAAGTATTTTTTATAACACCATTACAACAGGAATACAGTTGCTCTGGACATTTCAAAAAGTGTCTCAATAATTAGTGGTTGGAGACGTCCTAAACTGTTGACACTATGTAAGCAGCACAGTAAGGTTCAGACTGGTTTGAAACACTGGGTGGCACTTTGAGCCATATTCAAGCAATAAATTTAAGGGTGATATTAAAACTACCATTCCCATACAATTTGGGGGCAATTTGGATTTCAGTATGTTGCCCAAGGACACTTCAGCATGTGCCAGGGGTCGAACCACCAACCTTCTGGTTAGTTGCAAACAGCATGAAACTCTCTGTCCAGTGGTAAAACTAATCCTACCTCTACCATCACTTCTACAGCTCTTGCATCAACAGGATGTGTCTTGATTGTTGAATCCCTCCATGAAACGTATAAAAACACACAACTTGTGGTTTTTCCAGGAGGTTATGTGAGGGAATATTTGTCAGTCAGGCTCAGCCACTTCCTCCGCCGCTTGCCAGGAAAACATTGTTGTTTTTATGTTTTTCAGTTATTGCACAGATTAAACAAACAAGACATGAAAGGTTAATTAAAGAGCTTTGGAGGTGCTGGAAGGCGGATTTCATTACTTTTGGACGGAGCCACAGAGCCAAGCTTTTTCCAGGGTTTTCAGACGTTTTAGCTAAAAGCTGCTGCTGTCAAACACACAGATACAAGTGTGGTATCAATCTTCTCATATAGCTCTCGAAAAAGCGAAATATGATCGTTTCCCTAAATGTCAAACTAATAATTTAACAGCCTAAATTTTTATGTGCAGTAGTTAAAGCCCCACATCCCCTTGTAAGATCCTAAAACCTCAAGTTTCGTCTGTAAAGACAAACCTTTCAGTGAGCGGGCTTTATAAACATTCGAACTAGACAGTAAATGTGAAGCCATAAGCATGAACCTCAATCATATCCAATTTAGTGTCCCCTCTAGGAGTCCTTGGCAGGAACGACTGCTCTGCAAACTGGCATGTGCACGTCTTTGCTTCTCTTTGGACAAGTCTACGCTGACATGCCCGTCCTTGTTCATTCACTAGTTTGTTCCACTACACATTTACACCCTTATTCAGGCAATGTCCTGAAAATCCTCCTCGGTGCCAGCAGATGACGACTCCCCGACCCGCCAGCAGACCCACGCCACTGCACGCCTGTGTCAACACTGTTCAAACCGGCACAGACAGAAGCCTCATTTGTCGGGGCGACGCAAGCTTGTTCCCCTCTGAACCGCTCTATCGCCATTCAGGTGAAGAGGCTCCACACGCGAAAAAGAACACAGAGAATCCGAGTGCACGTCACTCGTATGTCAAACAAACCAAAAACAGCTTTTACAACTGTAGGCAGGTTGAGTTAAAAGCAAGAGGTCTGTCCGCAAGGTAAAGAGACAAACAAAAACTATCACAGGATTCAACAGACACAGCACTTTTCATTCTTGAGATTAGTTGAAGAGCGATAGCTGCACGCATCAGTCTCTTATCACTCTGTGGCTCTATTTTAAACCAGGAAGACTAAAAGAGATTCCTCCTCCGACACACACAAACACACACACACACACACGGTCACAGACATTCCTGCTGGGTGATCTGATCTGTCCCCCATCAGATCGCCTCCTTACACACACACACACACACACAAACACACACAAACACATCTTGAAAGAAAATGACAACTATTCAGCGGCTGGGGGGTTTGTGTGTTTTTAATGCATGTGCGTGTGTGGCTGTGTCATTCACATTACAGTATGCTGTATTGGCCATATGATTGGAGTGGGCTCCAATATGGGCTAGAGACACTTTAGTGTGTGTGTGGGTGGGTGTGTGTGTGTACATGTATGTGTGTGTGTGTGTGTGTGTGTGTGTTTCACTCTTGGCCGGTCCTGTAGTAATAACAACAGAGCCTGCAGTAGACTGTTCTCTGCTTAATATTTCAGTTGTAATTACACATGACAGGAAACTAAAAAAGAATATGTCTGTGATAAATCCAGCCATGTCACTTTTATTCTTCTCTTTGCTATTTGATACCTTCTGTCAAAAATATTAACTACCTAAAGAGACATTTAGTTTTTTGTTACAGTGTGTAACAAAAGTGTTTGAGCTGAATTACAGATAATAATACTAGAACTTCTGGGGAAAATATTTGTTTTTTCAAATATCTATTTTATTACCCCATTTACACTGATTGTCAAAGTGTTTTGCATTACATATAGATCTCTTTGCATTAGGAGCTGAAAACATTATCCACCCTTCCAGTGAGTTTATATGTATGCATTTGATTGTTTGTAAGCAGGATAATGAAAACTATTCAACTAAAGTTGTGTGAACGGGTAGGGCATGACCCGAGGAAAAGCTCATTCAAATCTCGAGTCGATCCGAACCTGGTTGCAGTTTCAGGATTTTCCCTTTAACTTGAGTAAAAAAAATCAGACATGTTTAGGGAACTGATATTTATGAGTTTTCCATGGATCTATGAGTGTTGGAGCAGATCCAAATAGAATTTCACGTGGCTCATAATGGGAAAATTAGGCCTTGGCAGAGAGAGACATTTTAGTTTGAATATTTGTGGAAAGACAAAAAATGTACTATAGCTAATGAATATGCACCCATGTATTCCATTAGCAAAAATACCAATAATTGATGTTTGTCCTCATCGTAAATGACAGTAAATCTGTATTTTGGACTGATAGTCAGATAAAACAAGAAATTAGAAGACAGTATATTGGACTCTGCAGTGGCAGTTTTGTTTTCCCATCTCCGAATATGTATGAATGAAATCATTAATCATGAAACAATAAAGTGACGAGCAGATTGAAATGACAGCATTGTTAGTTGCAGTCCAATATGTGGTTGATGTAATCTGGCAGCAGAACGATGACGAGGACTTTGGCTGAACTGACCACCTACAAGCACATCACTGTACTGGCAGCGTGTTTGATTGACAAGGACGTCTATACAGCGCTCCCCGCCCACACTGGCTAATGTACTTTCAGAGAAAACCACAGCAAGATCTGTAAAAGGCGTGTTTGTACTCACGCAGCTCGTCGAAGTGCGTCTCCATGCCGTCGGCGCCGGGCACGGAGCAGATGAGCCTGGCCTTCAGGAAGGTGCTCCACTTGTTGACCAGGCAGCAGTGGCCCCCGTCATCGTTCTGTATTGGAGAAGAGCAGAATAGAAAAATGTCAGTTTCTCCATCACTCACTCACACTCACATCCTACTGTGTCCTCCTACTGAAAACAGACCCAGGTGGAGCCACCCACACACAAACACATACACACACTACACAGTACATGTTGGAAGTAAAAAAAAGCAGGGATTGGGGGGTGGGATGGTAAACACTGTCTCCTCCTATTTAGACACTTCCATCTGCGGTGGACCGAAGCCAGAATCCATCCCAGTGAAAAAAAGAGTTGAGACCAGTATGAGCTTCCACAACTGCCATCTTCAGAAATAGGAGGGCTCGGAAGAAAAATGATCCATATTTTTCTGTTACACTATAAATGGGAGGTCGGGCACTTTTGATGAATCCAGTTTGGGGAGTCAAAATGTTTTTAAATTACACTTTCCAGTGTAATTTAAGTAAAAGCCTGAGTGTGTTTCAGGTGGCGTGCAGGGTGCAGAGAACGGCAGTAAAAAGGGTCCAGATGTGTGGCGGAGTAGGAAAGACAGGGCCGGGGTCTCCGGAGGCCGGGGCAGAGCCCGCTGAGAGGGGGATGAGTGTTTGTGTGTCGGGTCAGCGCCTGACCCCCCCTCGAATAAATACATCGGCGAACAGCTGAGGCGATGAGCACACACAGCTACATTTTCTCACTCACACCCGTACACATATACCCCCTGTAATGTGCATACATGCACGCAAACATTCACATACGCCTCATTCTGAGAACGAGGTCCCACAGTCCCTGTGAGACATTGGTTATCATTTGTTTTCATGGCACACTGGCTTTTGTGAAGAAGCTCTGGTTCAACTGAGAGGGGCCGAGAGTTTTCTTAAAGGCACTGAGTTTTTTCTCTTCTCTGTAAACTTAAAGCGCCACGTTTTAGCACTGCCGGAGAGAGGAGGTCAGGGGATCACGGGGTCAGAGCTCAGAGGGCAATCTCACAGACAGAGGGATGCATTGTAGACAGGAAGGTTAAAGACATGTGGATTCCAGCACGTCAGCGTTGGCCAAATACTCGACCTGCGCCCGTAAACAATCAAACACAGTGGGTGACTCGCCTCGGGCCACTCCAGCCTGTTTTTCATATCCATGCAGGGTTTTCTTTTCATTATGTTTACACCCCAAAACAAACACACTCCAGACTGTGTACACACCAGGCAGATGCGTCCTATACGGGACTGGGTCACAGGACTCTGGCCCATCTCGGAGGACTTTTCCCGGAAGAAGAAATACAGCTTGTCGTCATTTCTCTCCGCGCTGTCAGGGATCAGGTGTACGTGGATGAAAGTGGGGTCTGTGGGGAGAAGGAAGGGTGAGATGTTAAGGTGGAGGAAAGAAATGGGAAAACCTTAGATTGAAATCACTTATTAATGGTTAGCATTTCCTTTTTTTGTTGAATGACTGGCAAACACAATAATCTTTCCATTTCAGCAATGGTTTTGGAACAAGATCCAAGCTCCGTGAACAATTTCTGATTCAATGAGGTTCACAGTTAAGTCCTTCTTTGTTTACTGAGAGCTCTATAGCTTTGAGCACAGCCACACAAGACTGAATATATTTAGAAAATGTTCCTCATTCAAGCAGATTGTGTCATGCAAAAAATCTTACATAATAGAAATTGCTAACGAATTGTCACATTTATTGTTTGCAACTGACTTATTAAAAAAAAGCTTATGGGGCATTTCAGGCAGGAGTCCGATTTCAACTTCCCCCAGTGCCTCCCTGGCCCCACCCCTGAATCCGCCCCTGCTGTATGTTAAAAATTCAGTGTGTAAAATTGGATGAAATCCTTATGTATCATTTACAGGCGAAGGCATGAGTTTTACCATTCAACCATCTGGAGTTGTACTGATCTGTTCGCATCGCAGTCTTTGGCCCCAAAGTGCGGAAAATGGCAGAGTCTGTTCCCATAAAGTCAACATAGACCCCAGCATAGAGTTCACCATCTGAGAGAGTGAGAGAGAGAGAGAGAACGAGAGAGAGACAAGGAGAGAGAGAGAGAAAGTATTTGATTACGACATTATTCCAGCATTTTGCAATTAAATTAACAAGGCGTTTGTTTCAAAATCTCTATTTATATATTGAATATCACAGGACTCTTAATTTCTCAATACAGCGGATCAGTCTGCACATTAGTATTAGTTTGCATTTAAAATGGTCGGGATGATATTATTATCAACATCTACTAAAATTTCCTACAAAATTACTGACATGGAAGAGTTATTTGTTATCATCAGTAAAATTTACCAAGACACAAACTTGTGAATTCATAGCATAAAATTAGGATTTCAAAGTTTTTATCAAAGCTTAAACATAATAATGCCAGTTTAAACAGAAGAATAATAAGTAGTAATTATACCCAGAATGGTTTTGTACATGAAGATTTACCACGCAAACATAAGGGAGACCAGGTAACTTTTGAGAAAAGTTCACATGCCAGCTACAATTTTAAGGAAATCAACAGAAATTGACAACTGCTTGTAAACCTACATAACCCCTATATAATTTGCTGGTTTATGTAATGCATAGATTCTAATAAGTTAATTATAAGAAGCTTCCATCTTCCTTTAAATTACTCCTAACGTCCCTTGTTCTTTCCATAAAACATTGAGGAAATCATCACAGGACATGAAAAATAAACATAGTAAAACTTGTCAAAACGTCCTTTCCCAACTGTCACACGCACTTCATGAAGACATAAAATACGAGCACATCCATGTGTGGAGACTGACAAATGTACACAGCAGTCTTGTTAAGCCCCAGGAAGGCAAGGTGTTTGTCCTCCAGCTGCTGTCAGGGCCCCACTGAGAGCAGGTGTGGCTGTCAGAGCTCTTAAGGATGGAGTTAAGAGACAGCGGGAGGTAGCACAGAGGAAACAATACACTCTGTCCTACCACCATTCTACTCAATGTCATGGTTCTTAGCCGTGCTCTACGAAGATTGATGACATATCATTAAAATGTCCACGGATGACAGGATGTCTAATGCGCTGGAGAGCTGAGCAGCTAGTGGTCAGTGGTAAATCCATTGTTGTAGCACGGGGTTCTTAATCCTTATCAACACTAACAACAGTGTCCCCAGTATGATGTAGACTGGTGGAGGTGGGAGGTAAATCCATCTTGGACGACAGCTTTGGTTCCATACTGGTCAGCTGGCACTGTGCTAATGTGGGAAAGCAGTGGCAGTGATTTACACCCGCTGTCTCACCCCGCAGAGAGATCGCCTTTCACTGGTGGCAACTGTGAGTTCAGGACCTGACTGAGTGACCTTGGTCAAAGGGAACAGAGGACGCTGCCTTCAGGAGTTATTTTACTGAAACATGACGTATAGTTACTGAATGGAAAAAGAGATAACGCCTTTGACAAATTCAGTTAAATATAATAATGATAATAACTTGGATTAATATTGCACCCAAGGCCAGTTAACAGAGTAGCCGATTATTTTTTTTTTTTAAATAAAATAAAACCATGTGTTTCAGACAGAAGCTGAAAAGAAGAGCAGCAGCAATGGACAGAATGAGGAAAGTAATGTGTTTTCTGGTTGAATCATAATCCTGAATATGAACATAATATATAATGGCTAATTTATTTAGGTTTTTCTATATATCTTTTCCTATATTATTCCTTCTGCTATTTTCCCCATATAAGCACTAAATGTTTTTGTAACACTTTTAAAGTAGCATTAGAGGATTCAAATATAAAAAAATATATATATTGTGCCCATTGCCGCCTAAACAAGGTAAAATTCCTGAGGATTAAATGATTAGGCTAATTAGAATAAGTAGCTCAATGTATCCAATAGGCTCAGAATGAAAAATTAAACTAGGTTTGAACTTTCTGGACCAAAAATATGAAATGTGAGTAGAGAAAAAGTCACATAAAGAAACAGCAGACTAAAAAGATGCAAATGGGATGAGGCTGCTCTGAGGACCTCAAACGAGCTGGGCTGGATTGAAGCCATGCCCGTCTCCTCACGTGGCCAAACTCAGATGGTACTCACTGATCAAAGCTGACGCGCTGTTGAGCTTCGGGTCGTAGGAGCACTTTCCCTTCCCGGATTCCACTCTTCCCGGCTCCAACTGAAAGATTTCTTCCTGGAATGGAAAAATCATATGGAGATAGAAATAAATTCGGCGCTCTTCATCTTGTCATGGTGATTCCCTTGTGTAGGGTAAATGAGGCAGCGTATGGGCTCCCTCTGACTCCAGTGGGACCCATACGGCCTGATGGGGGATGAAGCATTAGAATAATGAGGGTGCGTTCATACAGAAAAATACATGGGGGAAAAAGCGAGGAATTTCTAATCCATCTCCGTGCCACTCTGCCGCAGAAAACAATGTGTCACGGGCTGCTTCTCTCGGCATAATAAGCTGCATGCCAAATATCTCTCAGCCTCTTGGTGCCTATGGCTGTGCAGGCTCACTGCTGACACCTGTAATCCAGCACAGTGAAAACAAGCCCGGGATGGAGGCTGGATGACTGATGCTCACCGCTTGTGGCAACCCCGCACGCAGGCACTGATAGGTGATTGGCAGGAATTTGCGTACGAGGGACGGGGAGAATGAATCAGTGGCGTGCGATGACATGTCCTGTAGCTCCGCCTCACAGACCAGAGCATGTCCGACCGCCTCTTCTCACTCCCAGACGGGACAGAGATGGAGTCTTCTCTGTCATTGTCCATCAGCACTAAAGCACGAGAGAGCTCACGGCACGGTGCCAAACTCACTTCATTGGATCATACATGCAACCCTGTGCAATTCCCTACTCATCTTTGATTAAAATCACCACTTGTGAAAATAAGAAGGTGCCGGCAGCTCATTCGCAGCCATGCCAGATGTTGACATGTAAAAAAACGTTCCCAAACATTTAAGTGTACCAGAGGGAATCTGCCCCCTGCACATGTTTTTACAACCCTGCTGTAAAATACGACCCCGTCAGAAAAGTTGCAACATATTTTAAGACATGAGAAAAAAAAACTTGCAACTTTCTCAAAGTGTCCCACTTCACCTAAAGCCCTCACGTTCTTTGAAAGTCCCGTGCTGTGTTTCAAAGTGCTTGGAGTGCTCAAACAGTGGAGACATGTTCAAGTATGTGACTCTTTTAATTTTTTTTTCTGCACAGCTAGTTGGCTACAGATGGCTGGTGTTTGCTCTGGGCAAACAGTGCTTGCTGTGGGAGTGGGTCGGATGCTGACTTGTCTTGCTGCCTCTGTGGGAGAGACTGCACCACATTCCTACAGAAGGTGGAGGGCTCGGTGGGGTGAAGGACTGATGGGTGGGATATCCTGCATTGTCTCAGATAAGCGGAATGAATGTTTCAGCCATCTGTTCATCATCTCCATTGAAATATATGCAAGATAAAAATTCAATGTGCCGTGCATTGAACAGGGGTGAAAGCCTGCTATATTAAATGTGAGCCTAGCAAAAGTCAACCGAAATTTGAAAGCCATTTCCATTCGATAACCCAGCTCTCATGCAAAATGTGGCATTTAGCACAACGCAAAGCACAAGGAGGACAATGGTGGATAAGAAAGCATGCTCGGATGGTGAGACTTACACAAAGAAGATTTGAGTGAAACGTGAGAGAGAATGACATGACATTTCATGCATTTGCACAAATGACACAAAACTCGAAAGACTGTGCTCGGACTGGAAAGGATGCATGCTGAATGAGAAAAACAAATGATGGCCAAGTTAAAGATGATGTTGAGATGTTGAATGTGCTCAGACACAAAGAGAAGGGAGCATGCTGCTGGTGACCACGAGCCCAGGCAGTATGCAGGGCTGCGGTGCAGACAGGGCCCACATCGCACCTTGAGTCCGAGTGTCTCGTGCACCGCGCTGGGTTCGGCGGCGCGGCTAGCCCTTCCTCTGGCCTGGGCCATCTGTAGATACATGGACGTCTAAAACAGGAGACAGCAACACAAACTGGATGTTACGCCACTGATGAGGAAGGACCAGGGACCTTCCTGACGTCCTTGCGCTCTGAATTTGTCCTGACTTCCAGACATGGTAAGAAATCACCCTCAAACTAATACTTTTGAAATTAATGTAATGCAAGAGCATAGGGAAAATGTAACTGTGTGTGTGCAAGACTGTTCAGGGACTGTGCATAGCTTTATTTGACCAGATGTTGGAAAAGGCAACAATAATAGTTCTCTATCCTGTGGTTAAGTCAATAAAGGCTCTCACAGTATGGCACATACATTCCCTTCAAAACTGCTGCTAAAGCAAAAGAGTATTACATTTTTACAAATGCTACAATGCTCAGAACTTACCCTGTGGACAGACCAAGCAGGGCTAAAATCAAATGACAACAACCCATCTTTATGCTCAATTCATAACAACAAAAATGTGTGTGTATGCATCTGTGAGTGTATCATCTAACATTTTCCAATGTTGTGAACTCCCCGGCTCGGCTCAGGAAGGTGGTCACTGACGACTCAGACCTGTCCGTTTGGTGTGACGGAGAGAAAAACAGTCCTCTCATTAATGGACTAGAACTGGAACATTCCACTGGCACCCCATAATGGGAGGTCCCACTTCCAATTAGCCCACGTCTCACATGGTAGAGGCTGGCGGGAGGCCTGGATGGATGCATGTTGGGGCAGATGGATAGGTGAGTGACTGGAAGCCCTTCGTTAGTGAGGGGTCATGTCGGATCTGAACGCACTGAGGGACACATGGAAGCCGCACTTGGTTGCTGCAAGTTCTCTGAACTGTTTTGTGATCGCATGAGAGAGACTAGTGGGAAATTTACTTTACATTTATGCCCCTTTTTAAAAAGTCCCCAGGTCATGATTAGTGAGCAAGTGAGATATTTAAAGAAGAGCGAGGTGTTAAAGGGGAGTATGCGGAGGTAGGGATGCCTGGCATGGTTAAGGAAATTAAAGAGGTCCCATTAAAGGCTGAGACTAAACAGAGTAACTTTAACAGCTCATTGGGGATGGCAGCTGTGTGCTGGTGAAACTATGCTGGCTACAATGCCAGATGCAGAGACAAGGTACCATGAGGAGGCTTTATGATTGAGGGAAATCGCTGTAAAGGGAACATAATGTAAGGTGGATGGAGAGTAGGACCCTTGGTAAGGGCCTTAAAGAAGAGATGCCCAGCTATGCAGATTAGAGGGAGCTGTTGATAGTTCTTAATCCTAACCTGAGGTTTGCGCCCGCGGTTGACAAAGGTACAGACTGGATTGTAAGCTCCGGTCCCACAGATGTAGAGCTGGGTGCGATTCCATGGTTCGATCAGACGGATGAAGTTTGCACACTCCTCCTAGAAACACAAGGATTGAGGGGAATTAAACCACAATAAATATCCAGTAGGTACTTTCATAGCCTTCCTTTACTGGTACAACTATCAGAGAATGGTGTTGTGCCCCCCGTCCTAGCCTGGCAGTGAGGAGGATGGGTGAGATTGATTGAGCTTCTTTGCTTCAATCTATTTCTGTCTATTTGGCCAGACAGTTATTGGGCCAAGTCTGTGAGCCACAGGTGAGTGGCCTTGAAGTTCCTTGAATAACAACCAACAGATATATTTGAATGCAATGCATTTTTAAAACCTCAGCTGAACAACTGTGCAAAAGATGTGTGTGGTGTCCACAAAAATACTTACATTGGCGTCCCTCCCACTCACAAGGCATTCCATCCTCCTTCGTTCAGACACTGGCCAGTGGATCTGTGAGGGGGGAGAGGACATTTCATCGTTAAGATCCAACCTGTTACCCATCACTGGCATTTATGAGAATAGGGGGCTAGAATTGCAAAAGGGATATCCACCCGGGGTAATATTAGTCCTGATGGGATTGTGATAACCCAATTACAGTGTTTTAATAACCAAAGAAATGTGCTCTCCAACAAAAACTAACGTGAGCTAGCCAAAATGGCGGCCACTGGGGCAATAGAGCAGAACGTTTAGCCCTGGGGCCAGCTGCTGTGAACGCTGAGGTAAGAGCTTCAGCTCAGTGGAACAGAGAACGAGGCCAGAGTTTGAGCAAAGGGGATGCAGAGAATGGGAATGGTCTTACAATATGTGGCTCCTTGTTGATGTCGTGGAGATCCAAGGACAGGATGTGGTCCTTGCTTCCCACGTACATGCGGTCGTGATCTTCATCCATACGCAGGATCCTGTAGTCGGTGGTGTTGAGGAGGTAGGCGAAGTGATGAGCGGTGCCTGTAGATCTCAGCTCTGTTTGGAGACAGAGACATGTCCATTAATGACAGCTGTGGACACATGCACATTTTCATCCACATATGCATGCACAACTGATACATTCCGACTGCCACTCCTGCATACCCCTGTGGAGTTATCTGATGGTTTTCCACCAACACTGTTGTAACTTAACACCGCACATTAGCGACAAGTGCTACTGAGTGTCTGTCACACTGTGTTGATGGTTTAATACCGCCCGAGTGGATCAGAAGATCTAGAAAGCCTCTCATCATCAGCTGTCTGTGAGTTCCAGCAGGAAAAAACACAGTATTTTGACAGCTAGATATTGTGTTTACTACAAATCCCTTCCATATACAAGGTAGGGCAAAGTTTAAGATGTATTTAAACAACTCCTTTCCTATTTGGATACCACTTTTTGAAGGTCAGGGTAGTGTGTAAATTCACTAACGCAATGCAGTTGACACGTTCCCTCATGTCGAGAGTAACCCAATCTCCCTCCAACTCTGTGTTGGAGTGTTTGTTTGATATGGTCTCCGTGGTTCAGCAACCAAGAACAGGGTAGAGAGGCCACTGCTAAGACAGCAAAGGCCCCATGCCACGCCATAGACTAACACACTCCCCCACTATCTATAGGGGAGAGGCATTGGAGGGTGGCATTCACATATTGTTGGACAAACACTGAGGTTTTACTAGAACAGCCGAAAAGTCCCTTTTCACAGATTGGCTTTATTCTACAACCTACAAAACACAGAAGAAACAAGGAATCCACTTCGAGGTTAAAACAAGTTGCTTCTGCAGATTTTGAAGCCAAAAAGTGGGGGAGAGAAACCAGAGAATAAACTGTCAAATACAGTTAGCATTGTTTGACTGTTTGCATATCATATATCAGACCAGGGGCGTGCAAGTTTAATGAAAGGAAGGAAGTGTGAAACATAGTCAACGTGGGGTGTCTGATCTTTCAATCAAGACTTTCAGAATGAAAGTTATTTCAAAATTGGGAAATGTTTCAGACAGCTGAACAACAACTACACATCTCTTTCAAGCTTTATATGCACAGTCATCATTGTGTTGGAAGTTACTGAGAAACATTCCTGTGAGGTTGTTAGGTGGTTCTGAGGAGGAGATTACCAACACATGCAAAGCCATCCACATGTCCACCATTGGGCCCTAAAATAAACACCATCTAGAGACCTTTTAAACAGTCTCCCAATGGAATCTGATATTACCGGTCTTTCCAGCCAGACCTAAATTTTAAACGGGGTTTTGTCAATAACCAAAGATCAATAGCATTAGATTTGCAATATTTGTACAGTTTGATTTAATAACTGTGCCCACCAATGGAATGTTTACAGGTCGGCAGAGTGATTGACAGCTGTCAAAGCCCTGCGCAGTGGAGCTGCAACATGTGGCCGAACCCTGTGATTATTTGTGTTAGAGGCTGAGGTTGAATGATGAGTCCCAGTACACTCGAGCTGTGTTTATGCGCGTGGGTGGATAGAGTGAAACACACAGGACCGGATAACAACAAATTGTTCACACACACAAACATTCCGACGGCCATTCAAAGTCTTCCTTGAGGCAGGTTGTCAGCGAGTCCTCACTGTGTGTTTGTTGTCGGAGAGAAGCTGGATGGGACCGTCTGTCAGCTGAAGGGGGAATGTGAACAGTGCATAGCAACAGCACAGGCTGTACAGAGCCACACATTAAGAAACAAACACATGTAATCTAATCCCACAATCTGCGGATAATACACTGGTTTGAATGTACTTCACTACTCTGCACCACAGAAAAAACATGGCTTACTGTAATAATCTTTCCTCACATTGTATCTACCTCATCTTATTGTAATGTAGCCGCACTCACAGAGTGCTTTGCTTCATACCCACATTTTTACCAAAAGTATCCTGAACTTTCAGTTCCAGGACGTTTTTTTCAGGAACTAAAAGGCTCTTGTCGTTGCCGATATTCACTTGTAATATCCACCAGAGTCTAAACACCAGGGGGATAAATCAAATAAGCCTGCTGGAGTATGAATGACCGACTGCAACAAAAAGTGACTTCCCTCCAGTCCACCGGGTGGTGGGAATCTAGAGGACTACACAACAATTAATCACATGATATAAATCAAGCTCTATAACTCTATTACAGCAAATACAATTTGGCATCTTCAGTGATTCAAACCCCAGCCCAAAGGTTGCTGTACTTCCGTAGAGTACTACCCCCCCGAATAGGGACTTTATGGGGGGGTGGGGTAAAAAGATTTCCCCTGAAACTTGATTTAGACCCTGGCTTCCAGCAATGGTTCCAAGTTTCTGAGGAAATGTCCTGCAGTGAAAACAAAGCCTATGACTGAATGAATCAGAGCAGAGTATCTTGGGCTTGGGTGAAGTAATGTTGCACAGGATTTACATGCCAAAGTCTAAATGCGACTGAGCCCTCGGATTCCACAAGTATGAAACAGCTGAAGCCTCCTCTCACAGAGAGTAGTATGTAGTAGGAGATCCGGTACAAAAATGTTAAGGCTTTCCAGCTACTAGACATCATACCCAACTCTGCCAGCCTCTCAGCTCAGTCCGAAAGTAAACCTTTGCTTCAGGCGGGGGCACATGGCTTGGTGCTCGTATGAAATGTTGATGGAGGATGTATAATAGCAGCAGCATGAGCTTGGCTGCTATGCTGCTCTGGAGGTCAGGCTGCCTGTGGAAACAAGCCCAGCAGGGCCCTGGACTGACACTGGTGCCAGGCTAACACACTCAGTCACAATCAGCCTGGACTGACACTCAGAGAGACGGAGCTGGTCAAGAATGATTCTGAGGAGATTCTGTGGTATGTGTCAAAAAGATAAAGATTAGTGTGTGTAATAAAGAGTTTGGTAGTTCCCCTAAAGAAGCAGAATTTGGCCTGGATTTGGCTTCACCTATACCACATTTCAAGAGTTTCAAATGAACACAAACAATGGTTACTTACATTTGGAAAGGATCCCTGATCTCTGCAGTCACATTTTATGGTGCTCAGACCTATTCAGCTGTACAGTAAATCCACTGTTTTCCAGACACAACTGCTTACTCGCCGTGGGAGATTACAATTTCAAACATTAAACGCTCTGAGAGGCTGAGCTGCCGTGTTCTTTGTCAGCCACATTAGGGCATGACAGCATTTTCTGCACACACAGACTTTTCCTGGAGATTTAGAGGCTGAGAGCCGTACACAAGTGTGTCTATTAGAGCCAGATATACTCTTAAAGAAGCCCATTACTGCGAGTATGGTTTAGGTTCACTCTGGGGGGTCTGCACGCACACAGCAGAGGCTTTGTTTCGGGCCGCGACGCTTCCCCCCAGTGGAATGGCAATGGCTCTATTAGAGGTGAAAGTAAGCCGGGGAGGGAACATGATCCTCGCACTCATGTCTCTACCTTTTACTCATTCACGTACTTTCTTATGCTTGCATGTCCGCACTTGTACGGAAAGAAGAAGGGGGGGGGGGGGGGTCATGTGTATTAGATCTCTCTCATTATTTTCTCATTTTCCATCTTTGTCTTTTGTGTGCACGGCAGTGAACAGGAGAGGCAGCTCAAAACCTCTACGTCCACTGATGAGGAGCGATCCATTTTCCTCAGTCTGCTGAACTCAGACAATCCTCTCCTCTCTCCGAGCATCAGGTGCTGCCGGCTGAACGACCCACTGCCTGTTCCCACAACTCAACCTTCTGCTCTGGCATCAAAGAAAGGTTTGCGTCAGTGTTTGAGGAATGGGCGCCGATTACGGCAAGTCCAGAAGACATTAGCGTTTGTACCAGAGCCAATCCCTAAATGCTGCGTGCCAGATGACCAAGATTTGATTTAGAAAAACTCACCTTTGTACTTTTTCTTAAATACTTAAGAAAACTTGGATCTGAATATTACTTTCACTGACAATAATGTTAAATGTTGTGTAATTTACCACATTGAATAAGCCAAAAGACTTTGTTTATAAAATAAAAATTGGATTAAATGTTGCTGATTAATTTGCTGTGCAGCTTATTGATAACTTATCATTGAAATCCAGACACAAGCTAAACATATTGGGCTTTAAGTTCAACTGCATTGGTACTATCGATAGGCCATTTTTAATGATGAAGGTTATTGTTCAATAACGCATTAACCATATCTAAGTATTACATGCCCCTCTTATCATGGGCAGGAACTTTAACAGCTGCAGTTTATTCCATTTTATTAAATGTAGAAAATACTAATTCATTGACCGAAAAATGCACTTATTGGAGGATGTTTGATGTTTGAAATGTTGATTCTCTGCACCAACTTTAATGCTCAGGGGTCTGGGATCTTTTCAGGATCTTTGACATACATGTACATACATGTATAGAAGCTTCCAGGGAAACTCTTAAAGCCTTTAAAAAGCCGTTAATCCTCACACACACACCGTCCTACCCGTGGCATCTTAACTGTTCATATTTTAAGTGGTAAATTGTTTTATCTCTCGGCTTGTATGCATAACTGCAAAACCTCAACTACAAATATGGTCTTCCCTTGAGAAATACTGATTGTCGGAGCAGTGAAGTCTTCCCTCTAGAACTGAACTGGGCCAACAGTAAGGAGCCAAATAGTGAACTGTACACAGATGGTTTATTTCATTTACTGGTCTTTGCATTTGTGTTGCTTTGTATTGGATTTGTTTCTTAAGACTGACACTGACTTCTCGTTGTAGGAGGCTGGTTTGTCCTGCAGTGCACATAGGGACTTCATGTACTCTTGTTTGCAGGGTTTTTCATGCTAAACCCTCACCTGGTCAGTGGCCATTATGGTAGTTGTACTGGAAAGTGCTGGATGCGGTCCACCATCGTGCAGGGGCTTCTACAGACCATTATGAATAAAAATGTTTTCTTGTATGCTTGCCTGGGTAAATGAGGTATAGAAATGTAGAGCGGGGACATGCCTCACTGTCAGGCTGAGCCAGCCCACCTCCTCCTGAGAGAATACTTGGCTGCTGAAGGTGATCTCCGGGGCTGCAGGCCTGCATGTTATTGCATATCTCTCCATCTTAAATTAATAGCCAACGGGCCGAGTTTACTTTGGAAATATGTTTGGACAAGAAAAGCTCACTGGCATGCGGCGCACTTTCAAGATCACGTCTCCAGAAATAAGAAAACCCACTGGTTAATACTTTCTTATAAGAAATGGTTTCCCACCTTTCTGTGGCACAGGGGGAAGAGGAGACTGTATTTTATGTGTCATATTCAGCTGTTAATGCATCTTGCCGTGTGCTTCGGTAACATTAGAACTTCCTCTTATTAAGGAGCGATAACTGCATCCAGTGTGACTTAATAGTACGCACCCCACCCCACATATAACTTTCCTGGCAAATCCACAAGGAAATCTGGGCAAGTGATTGAATCACGGAAAACTCTAGACTGTGTGTTAAAATAAAAGCATCATAAAGAAAGAGAATTAAGAGGGAGTAAATACACATCCTGCCACTCTACAGTGCAGCACACACTCGCTACATGACACTGATATGGGTGTTCCAGCCAACTGCATATTTCTCTGGTTTCAAATTGGGGAAATTAAAAGTGCAGCCCCCATGCCAGTGACAGTGCAGAGCGTGTTGCTGCTCGAAACTTGCCCTGCTCCCTGCAGATAACTACGGACGTGACTGAGAGGAGGATGGGAGGTGGTGATGAGGAGAAACAAAAGTTTGCGGTTTGTTGTTTTGACACTGAAGAGGAAGGGAGCGATGAGCAATGTTGAGTGAAGTGTGTAGCAATCACCTCCTCACCTCACAGTTCACTGCTTTCTCCCTTGTGGAGGATGTGGCTGATAATTAGAAACTGCAGCCACTGCATCGCACTGACCCTCAGTCTAAGGATCACTACCAGATCATTGTGTAGCATTAGAGCTCCAACACACTTGCTATGGTCCTGTTCGTACTTGGCAATAACAAGTGGACAGCTCTAATTACAGATGTTCGGACACAGTGAGCTCTAATCACACACACCACAGTCGGAGGTGTTTTGGGACACATATGACTACAACATTCTGTCAGTGCATCTGAAATTGTGTCCTGGACCACGTTGAAAGACCAGCTACTCAACTGACCT
Source organism: Platichthys flesus (assembly GCF_949316205.1). Classification (NCBI taxonomy): domain Eukaryota; kingdom Metazoa; phylum Chordata; class Actinopteri; order Pleuronectiformes; family Pleuronectidae; genus Platichthys; species Platichthys flesus. The sequence continues at coordinate 7,449,299 of NC_084946.1, read as the reverse complement.
CGACATTTACATATTCACGTTTTCAAATTGCATAACCTGACTTTATCCACAAAATTTGAGCATTTCAAACATCTTGGGTAATTTGATTCGTTCAGATCAATGAATAGATCCATGCTTCTTTAATTAACAGCAGTGCATTGCGCCCCCCGCCGATTCAAAACGACATTTCATTTTTTCTATGCACAGACAAATGACATTAGTTTTGGAAGTGAGATCCAATCACAAGTGATCACAACGCATGTGGGGAAGCATTCTAATGACCGGAGTGCACCAGGGTTCTTAGGCAGAATTCACACAGCCAAATTTTACGTTATTTATATGTTTACTTCTGCTGTGTCCAGCTACTATTTCTCAAGAAATTCTCAAACCCCTCAATTGGAAGTTTGGAAAAGCCACTGACCCCATTTTAGTTTGAAAACTGGGGGGAGACAGCAAAACATTTGGGAACAATGCCACAATGTCATTGGCCTCTTCTTCAGTCACAACTGCCAGGGACGAATGCAAAATGCTGCTAACCATTGCCGATTGATCAAACCAGCAGGCACATGACCAGTGTAAGTGAATGTTAACATTATGTGTGCTATCAGGCGTGTTAATATGGGAAGAGGTTACTTCTAATACAGAGCTTAAACGCTCCTCTGGACTGATGTTGTTTAAACAAGATATTAGTGTGACGTAGCCTTAGAGTTGCTGATCAGATCAAACAAGATACATTTAAAGCCAGGTATGAACAGGGCCTTGCACCTACTTGACAGTAAATTGGAAAACTTGATGCTGATAAGGGTTTGATTCAGTCTTTTCAGGTAGTGCTAGAAAGTGACAAAAATACCCTGTGAGCCTCTGGCACATAACAAACAAGCTGCACTACCTGAGCAGTGTCCTGAGGCAGTTTCCAACCAGCCAGAAAGAGGTGTGTTAGTTCACGCACGGCAGAGTGGCAGCAGTGATAATTAGGGTGTTTAACAGGGGGCGGGAGAAGTGGCGTGCTCTCACACATCAAAGCTCTAGTTAAGAATCCCAGCCAAATATTTTCAATGCTGTCAATGCAGAGGTGGAGAACTCCCTTTAGAGACAGTCGAGCTCCTGTCCAGATAGACACACTTCATTTCAGCTGCAGTGATGGAGCCCTGCACAAAGTAGATTCACAGACTAGTCTTTGGGAGATTGCAAAGTTGCCTGGTTGGCAGTTGGGTCAACTTTTAACAAGGTGCACAAAGTTGCAGCAATGCTGTAGGTTTAACAGACTTAATCGACATGTCAAGAATCACTATATAAGACTTTCTCTTTCATTTACTTACGTCAGACTCAGTGAAATATTCACAAGTGTCTGCTACTTGTAAACCTGACCGAAGGTGTTGCTCTTGTTCTTTTGGGCACAGTTGTTTATTTTGACCTGAGAATCTGGGTGAGATTGAGTACACAAACTATTCTGCTGTGTGATCTGTCAATCTGTCTTCATCCCAATGTAATGCTGCTTCAGCAGAAATATTTGTCCTGCTTATCTACTGTAAACATGCCACTCGTTGACAGCCAGAGAGTATTCTTGGCTTATTTGTGGATGATGCTTCAGTCTGATCAGTAAGGAAAGTTACCTATTGACTGACAATAAACATTTTAAAGCAATTAGCCATTTAAGTAGCAACTTCAACGTTTAAATATTGACTTTCTGTGTGGTATTTAACTGTGGGGTGTAAAGTAATTTGCATCTCCCCACAAAGTGTCCAGACAAAGGTGTTAAAAGTGCAAAAAGTACAAGTGTCTTCTTGTACACCAGCTAACATGACACTGCTTCTTCAAATGAGCTCTTTAGAATACATTGTGTCTGTCAGAAAAGACATTTTACTGAGTTTACTCAGTACGATTGGTGTTGGCTTATTTCCAGATGCCTGCATCTGAGAGCGGCAGTGGTTCTGTCTCTTATCTTAATCTAGCACAGCTTTCTAACTGTGATTTCCTGTATCGGCAGGATAAGGAAGTGCCTAGAATAGGAGCAATCACTGCGCTGATGGAGATTAGAGAACGCTCTTCTGCATTTGGAGGTGTGTGGCCGCTGGAAGGCTGAACTGGCACCTGCGCTGCTATCTTGTTAGCAGAGTCACTCACGGCCCACTGTGCCTTCCTTCACTCTCCTACATCAGTGTCTTTCAACACAACTTGTCTACATGTCAAACATTTACATGAGTTATTTGGGTTTGTGTGAGCTGCACGCTTCAGAGCCAGCAGAGAAGTGACACAGTTGTTGAAGAATGCCTGTGTGATTACTGGAGAGCGGGTATGAGGTTAGCTGTGCTGCTAAATGAAAAGGAACGATAACAGCATGTGAACGCAGCAGCTGCCTGCCTCGGCTTAGTCACTCTGTGGGATGGAGGATAATACAAGCGGTCAGAGGCTCTGCCACTGTGTCACATCAGATAGGACATGTCACTCAGCAGATAACACATATGCAAGGGCACAGCATCCACTGGTATGAGCTGACCCACTGCTAATCTTTTGTGATGCGCTCTCTGAGACGTGGTCAAGCTTCGCTGCAACCTGTGTGTGTGCCGATGCCTCTTGGAGCAGAGACAAGCTCTGCAGCTCGCTGCTAGGAGAGAAAACAAGGACAGCAAACCTGTCTAAACACCGGGGCTCATATGTACAAATCATCAACACAAGTGACTTCAGACACCATCATCTCACTTCAAACCTTGAAATGAACGAACACTCATTACACTCAGAAGAGTATTACAAAACTACTCTGCAGAGTTATTGTGAAATTATAATTTATTTTAAATTAATTTAAGGGGAATATCATCACATGCCAATAATATAATTTAATATTATTGATTTTCATTGCAGTCACAAACATTAGGTTGTTCAAAACAAGATAAAATGCAATGTTCACTGACCAAATTGGAAAGCAGGGAGAAAAGCCTGCCTGAATGGGGAGGGGCATGGCTTTATTCAGGGTTTGAATAAGGATAATGATACATGCATCAGGACAATTTCTTCGCAAAATGGACTTACATGACTCCTACGTGCTGCACGTGAATGTGAAAAGCAACTGCCTGCCATTCCAATGCTGGTACGTTGTTGTTGAAAGGGAGCTGGGGAACTGGCAATATGATGTGCACTTCAGACAAAGCATGCTGCAGTTGAGCTCTGTGATGTGCAGAAATGTACTTAATGTTATTGTGTTAAAACACAATTTTTTAATAATTTGGACGATGCTTTGCTCTCTTTACACACTACTTGGATGCAGGGAGGACATGTGTATGAAACAAACATGGAGGAGAGGGACAATGATCCTGAACGGTACAATTCCTGTGAGGTGACTCTCGGCCAGGCCTTACCAGCTGTTAAACAGTAATAGTACTTGGCTATTCAGGGCAAGTTGTTTGTATTCTGTTGCTGTGATCACCCTCGCCAGGGAAAAGGTGTGACCCCGTCTTGTCTGAACATATGTCAAATGCGATCCATCATAATGGACACTCCGTAAAAGCGCTCCCATATCACACATCATTAACCACCACTCCGGACCGCATACTATTCAGAAGTTGCACCACGATGCTCTGTGACAACGTGAGATGTGACACCTTGCTGTTTATCGCTATCTCTGCCTCGTTACCACTCCCCCCCTCTGTGCTCTGCCACTCCCCTGCCGACCTGGGGGTCTTGACCACCCCATAATTAGAAGCCGCTGTACTGCCACGCCCCTCAGCCCCCCAACCCTTGCTAATGGCTCCAATTTGTATTCACTGTCAGCTCTGATGAGCTCTCATGCGGAGAGATGGCCTTATTACTGGGCCTCTGGCTCCCATCACCTAAGCCCCTCTCCTGTTGCCTGCCAATCCCAGCATGCTGATGGACAGGCAGAGACGGTGAGATGGCCGGGGGTGAGGGGTGGTAGGCATTTGTCTCCATTTTCATGTAAACGCCGATGCAATATAGTAGAGAATCAATTGAACCACATTACAGCGGGTGATGAAAGTCTATATGACCAAATTTTAAAGCAGACCACAATTATATCTCATAATGGCTTTTGAGTCAGTTCTACTTTGCATTCTCTCTCCAAACAAATGAACACCTTCTTCTCTCAATCCAGCAGAAACGTTCAAAGTGGAGGTCCAGCTGAGGGGGGCGTGAAATGTGGAGAACTCGTAGGGAAGGAGATCCTCCCAAGAGAGTCTTGATCTAATCACACACATCTGCACAAACATGGCTCTATTTAATGGACATGTGTTTTATTAACAGTCTCCAACTCAACACTGACCAATCTCGCCTTGTTCCCATCCCACACTGCAGCTCCTGCATAGGACTGCAGCTGTAAATCGGTTACTCTGTTTTGTTTTAGTCACAAGTGATTCAACTGAAGAAGTTACTGGTGTCTGCCTTTGTCTAAAGCAATCTGAGCTCTCTGGATGAATCTCCGTTTTACCTATGTGCTCTGGTCTGTGCTTGGACAAAACCTCATTTTGCAAGTGCTGGTCAGCATGATTGCTACAGTCTGCACCAGGAGACATGAGGAGGCCAGAGGTCACCGGACAACAGTGGCAGCTCTTTTGGTTCTGGTTTAATCTGGGATTAGCTCAGGGTCAGGGTTATCTCTCCTCAGCCTGAGTGGAATCAGGAAACCGGGATTGCCTGGAGTAAAGTGGCATTAGTGGATGGCCTGTCCAGAATCGCAATGAGCCTTCGGCAGTGTTCAACAGGGGTAAAAGAGAGAGGTTGAGGGTAGGATGAACACGAGTCACTGGACTCAGGGTTACAACCTCTCTGCCATCACTCAAACACTTCCAAGCCCTGACTTCCAGCTTTGCAGAGATCCACATACACTACAGCAATGAATTACAACACCCTGTGAACCAGTGGGTCATGGGAATGTGGTATCTGTATAGCCACAGTAATGTGCAACCTTGGGTTTCCTGAATACATTCAGTATGGTACATTCAATTTAATGCTGATTTAGTACAGAAGCCAGAGGAGGCAGCAGGCAGGCGTGCACCCCGGAGTTTGCCTTGGACAAAGCTAATGATGCAGCCCTGCATCATTAGCAGAACAACTTTGACAAGCAGCAGCACAAAGACTAAACATGAGGCTCTCACTAAAAGAGCCCTGTTACCTTTAGCCTCCCTTATCTTAACCTGGAATGTCTCAGCTTCGTGTCAGGCCATAATCTCCACATGGTGGACACACTCGGACGCACAGAGACGCACGCGCTGCCGTCTCTGGTTCTGCTGTCTGGTTCCAGAGGGTGTGCGCACCTCGGAGACCAGTTATGCGACCAGAACAGCCTCGTTGTAATGAAGATGGATCTCTCGCGTTTTTTCTCTCTCTGTTAAATGTTAAAGCTAGTGAAAGTGGAGAGGTCTTAAATGCAGGCTATATGGGAAAGTTGAAAAATGTACTGAAACCCTACTGTGCTTAACTGAAAACAGCACTCGGAGAGATATAGGAGTGGGAGGTTTATTGACAGATCGTTAACGGCCACTGAACCATTCAATCTGAATTAATCCACTACTCCTGAGCAACACATTTTCGATGTATCCAAACTTACTGAAAGCTGTTGTCGAATGTCAGCTACAAAGCTATAGCCGCACCACAGTGGATCCCTTTTTTTTTTTTTATAAGAATGTTCCAGAGTTTACTTGTTGATCTCTATGATATTTCTGGTATGACAGAGAACAATGAATGACCTCAAAAGGCTTCAAAAAAGCCCATGGCAAGCTTTAAATAAGGTTTTCAATTTTCTCTTCGCTTTAGACCGCATGTTAACTGTTATCCATGCTGTGCTGCATTAAAGTACGTCCGTACTCTCTGAAGTCCCACTATTGAGTCTTTCCAGGTAGTTTCAAATCCAAAGGAGAAGAGTACCTCATGGTTTTATCTGCATCAATGGAGCAACATTTCTTTGAAAGCAGTGAATTTAAAGGAAAAGTATTTCTTGGCAGTGAGAATCCACATGTCAGGCAACGCTGAAAAATGTTTCAATACAACAATACATCTCTGTGTCTCTCAGGTGCATCCTGACAGGCCAGTGGTTGATTTACAATTGAACCGACACAGGATAAGGCAACCTAATGTATGTGACACCACTGACCTGCTATCATGCTCTGCGCTTATGAATGCCTCATTTGTTAAGCCAGTGTGGGGTCACAGTGTGGGAGGCCAGTTGTTCTAGCCCCTTCCTGAGAATGACAGGAAGGCAGGACAGATTGTGACAGCAGCCATTGTGGCTCTGCTCCAGGTCTCTTCCTCCCACCAAACTCCCACTGCTCCTTCACCCTTGGGGAGAGCACGACGTGCCACCTAAGCGTTGTCTTCCTGTTTCTTAGAGGAGCAGGGTTAAGGAGAAGTTGTGGGTTAGTCACGGGGGGGAAAGGCTTTGCTGTTTTATTTGCCACATATAAATTCTTTGGCCTATTATCTGTCACACCTGACACGGGACAGATGATATTGGAAGCAGGAGGCTGATGGGACATCTCTCTTCATCCTAACCCTCTTTGAACAGAGACAAACGATCAGTTTACTTCCGATGTGGCTGTGATTCCCAGGGCTTGGGGACAGGAAGTAGGATTAGAGGACAAATCCTATTTTTCCACATGTATGTCAACAGCGCCACTGCATTTTTGCCTGATCACTTCCTTTCTCTTTTCAAAGGGCACTCATCTGAGTTGAAGGCGATTAGCCTTTTATAAACAGCTTTGTGTTTTCGGCTGCCGCTGCCGCACTGGGCCTGTTAACCAGCATAAGCTCAAAGAGGGCTGCATCCCTAACATGTGCTCCTATGGGAATAAAGGGTCACAGGGCTAAAGCCGCTAGTGTGCTTCCTCAGAAGTACTTGTCGAACAAATTTCCAAAAACAGCTGACATGAAGGGGCACCTCACACCGTGATTTGCGCGATGGGCTGAGGTAAGAAGGTTTGTAGATCTCAATCCAGCTCTCCTATTCTGTTTCTCACTTTTCAGTGTAAAACCTCACTATGACGGCTGGCACATTTGATTTATATCTCCTTTTCATTCTAGTTCAATTGTAGCATAACTTGACCTGAACCCCTTCTAAACCATTGTATTGGAACACTAAAGTAAACCCATCGAGAGGTTACAGCTGATTCCATCTTGCTCTCTGAAGCTTTAAGCCTGGTGTTCCTAAACCATGGTCGTTTTAAAGGGCCCTCAAAGGCTCTGCCTTCTTATCCTCTTTTCTGAGTCAGGGTGAGATAATAGCTTCCCTTAAGACGTGAGGAATCAATCTGGTCAAAGAGGGGTTGTTTCCAACTGACCAATTTATGTTCGTAAGTCTTTTCAGAAGTTCTGTTTCGGTAGAAATCTAAAAACACTACCAGAGAGTACACATCAACACCAGAATATTCACGATATTATATCACCATAACACCTGCACATGTTTAGAAGTAGCTATGGCTATCAATTAAGTCAATATCCTTTATTTAACGAATACATCTGCACTGGATTAGGGTCTGTGTAGCTAGAACTGATTACATTTTCTTCAAACCTTTGTCATTTAAATTTAGTTTTAAAGCTGTCTTGATATTGCTGTTTTGACAGACAATCTCATTTAATGCCCATGTAAGGTGGTGTTAAGGAGATAGTAGCTTGTGTGGGGGCGGCGGTGGTTTGCAGGGTCAGTGAGTTTACCGAGCCGATTTAGCCATCCCAGTTTGTCACTGGTAATCTCCCTGCAGCTAACAGGGTGATACAATCAGCCTGATAACCACAGGGGATGGATTGACAGAATGGGTGAGAGCGAGTGTGTGTGTTTGTGTTGGTGTGTGTGAGCGAGTCACCTCATCTCTCTCTCACACATCGTACAGATAATACGCATGACATGCACAAATACACACGCAAGTTAAGTATCTTGCACACAAGTGTGGTGTGCTAGCAACTGGAGATATTTAAACACAATGTGATTGTGAACTGTGGCAGTAATGGATACAAATTGAATGTGGTTTTTACAGAAATTACTCCTACAGCTCATAAGCGTGCAACACCAACAAAGAAACACTGAGCAGAAATGAGGTAACTCCAGATGGAAGATGCAGAACCAGAGAAAGCAAGAAGCGTGTGAAAGGTTCATATTGTTTCCTCTGAGGTGGAAAATGGAGGTGTTTGCTATGGCAGTGCTCACTAGAGCCTCAGCCCTCGCTGAGAAAAGAGAGACACGTAGCCAAAGCATCCTCGTTTTCTTCCCTCTAGCCCAGTACCGCCTCTTTTTTTCCCACCATAAACACTTCATTCCTTTCAGAACTCAGGCAATATGCTTTCTAAATCAGGGGAAGCCTCCTCATTTTTCTCACATTGCCAGCCAAACAGAATTAATCTGAAGAGGTGGGACCTTCATGAACTCAACTTGTGTGCAACAGCAGTAATACAACCATGTCATGTTAAACACGGAGCTAAGTGGGGAACTTGATGGGTCTTACCTTTTGCTGACAGCCCAGCAGGGCCTCATTTAGAGAGCAGCTTTCATTGAAACACCTTCGGAGGAAATGTGCTTGTCAAAATGTATTTAGTGGCTTCGTGTGCAACCGGGTTTAACACTGACATGTAGTAACTTCTGGGGGTGAAATTAGAAACTACTCGGCTTGGTTCTCACTGCAGGGCCATACGTCTTCTTTTCAACAATTTGTGTACATTACAAGAATCAAATGACCAAGCAAAACACTCTCAAATGTGAGATTTACTAATTCTGACTGAACTTAACAGGAACCGCCCCATGCATGTCTGTGGAAGCAGTAATGAGAGATGACAGAAACAGCTCGTCCGTGCAGCGTTACATTTCGCTCGGTGCAGATACGGTGCCGGCCCAAATATCGATTTTTTCCCCGTTTCCTCTCTCTGCTCTTTCCTGCTCTTGGAGTTGAAGTTCAACTGTGACTGAAAGTCATTTTCTCATCTCAACCTCCCTCTGGTACGGCTGAGTCCACGGAGACAAAACAAACTCTCTTTTGCACTCCTCACTTGAATTCCCTGCAGCTCCTCTAACGCACTGAAATTGGCAAAGTGACCTTGACGAGGGAAATACCAACTGTCAATCATTGATTACCAGGACTTTTTATACATTCACTTAAGGGCTCCCCTTTCACGTTTGATCAATATCAGCCAAAATGTAGAGAGAGAGTAACTCAGAGCAGTGGCTATTCAGGGAAGCAGTGAGCCTCAGGGAGGACAGGACATTTTAAATGGGTAGAGTGTTCAGGAGAATGGTCTGAAGGGCAGGTCTCAGTACACAACCCACCAGACTGCACCACCACATTTCCAAACTAAAGACTGACTAATGATGTGACAGAAACACAACAGACCAGCACGTCAGGAGAATGTTGCTGGTCCCACATGACGACCACAAACCCGTGGCCTTTGTCTGCTCGCATGGTGATGATGCTGTTTAGAGCACATCCTGACTTTTCTATATTTTCTATATTATGACCATTAAACAGTTAAAAGCCATCAGGTCAATAATGCAAAGTAGTTAACAAAAACTGGACCCGAACAAAAAAATGCACATAGAATAGAGTCTGATACAGAATAATTCTGATGATTTCATTTAGATTTTTAAATAATTATAAAACCGTTGTACCCATGAATTGTTAAACATAACACCAAAGGGACAACATATGCAAGTCAGAGGAGTTGAAAACACGTCTATGTAATGTCAAAAATAGTGTGGGGTAAAATCATCCCAAAAACTTTTCATCTATGAACTCTATAATTCTATGGATGTGTAATCCTATAATTTGAGGAATTATTGCCAAAACTTTGGACGTTTTTTCTACCCTCAGTTTGAACTTCAAATAAAGTGGTTCACATAATCGTGACTAAACCGTTAAAACCAGCGTGACCAACATTTTCTTGCCCTGTCAGATGTTGATGTCATCCAGATCTCAGCAATTTCTTGAGCCTCGTGTTATCGTAACCCAAAGGAATGATGGCCAAAGCTATGAAAACAAGATTAAAGTTGTAATAAATCTTTTAAATCCTTTAAAAGTGTTCTCAGTCGGGTGAAAACATGTGTTGAGTGTCTTTAAACAGCCAGTTTTCTTTTTCAATAGCAGCTAAATCCTCCTCTCACATGAAAGAACACCTGAGACCACGGGGCAGAGGAGGGAGCCAATCCTTACGTGCAACCGCTGCATTCCACAGAAAAGCAGAATCCGTAAAAGGGAATGAAAGTAAACCACATCAAGGTCATACACCTTCAGGCTGGAACCGGCAACCGGAAAAAGTGTCAGGTGAAAAGGTTGATGCCCCGGCTCATTATTCCAGGATGGCATATTTGACATGGAATCAGCCGTTAATCCAGAGAAAATCTTTCTGAGTTTTTTTTACCATGATGGCCTCACTACACGTTGGTGAGAAGCAGTTGAGGGATTGCCGGGCAGTGTTGCCGCTAAGCCACAACTGTAAGCATCCCACTCTGGCAGCGTTTGCAGCTGGAGCTCTGCACTCCGCATAATGACTCATTGATGTGAGCTTCTCAATCCCTGCCCGCCTTATCTCAGCTAATGGTGCGGCATCACAGTCTGTCACAGGCTGCAATCTCTCAGAGAGACCGAGTGCACTTAGAGGTCAGCGCTGTTGTACTCCAGTAGTAATGCACTGTAGCCAGGTGGAGAAAAGGGCTCAGTGTATCTTCCTGAACACTCTCCCTTCTTATTTGACAGGTCCACACTCCCTCTTACATCGCCTCTGTTGTTTTTTGTGTTTTTTTGGAGTGGTGTGATATACTATCCCTCTAGGACTTCCTTTTATCATTTCAATAACAAGCTCGCACTTCACACATCCATAATTCTTCTGGGAGCATGATAGCCCGGCTTTGACCCCAAACATTTGAAACCGACAAAAGGACTCCCCCTACACAAACCCATGAAAGGCTCTCAAATCCACGGCCATTTATAACTTTTGGGGCTGGCATGACAGCAGGACGCAGCAGGGAGTTAAAATGGGAGGGGAGGAGAGGGCCGACAGGAGGAAGAGCCAATGAAAAGTCTGTAATGGAGCAAACAAGTTCACTGTACTCCATTACATGTCTCCCTGCAGACTCACTCCCCGCCAGGCCCGTGCCACTGAGGTTAGAGGAACAAGGTTTTTTTTGTCAGAGAAACCTAACATTACAATATGTCCTTGGATTAAAGCTCATGAAAAGTTTTTAGAATGCTAAACCCTGTTGAGTTACTATGTTTTTCATTTCCCATACGGTATTCTTTCAGGGTCATCGGACTGAGAGGAAGGGTGATGTAGCCACGGCATGAAAACCACTCAGACTCCTGTAGAGCATCTACTCAGAGGGAAGAACCTGTTAATTTCATCAAGTTCCTCCATCCATACATCCACTGGTTAGAATATTAATCCCATATGACCAGGGGTCAGCACTGGGGCATGTGTCTGAGAGAGTCTACTAAAAGAAACCGCTAGAACCGAGGACATAATCGCAACTTGCAAACCCCTCTTTACCTCTGCCCCCACCATCATCATCCTCCATCTTCCTCATTAGCCCTGGGGAAACCTGTCTCCCGACTCAGGTGACACCCACACAGGGCAGCAGACATGCAGACAGCTTGACAGCTGACGAACTATAAGGAGCTCTGACAAAAATCAAAACTCGGCCTCCCTGCGAAATCTTAATGACCAGCTTCTCCCCCGCTTGGTTTTCAAATCCGCCACAGCCAGACACACCCGACAGCCCTGACATTTGACTGACAGGCAGGATATCCGACTCTGTGACCCCGCAGCCCTCCTCTTGAGCAACTCGAGGAGCAGGTAATGAGCCACGGGAGAGGTCGGAAGTATAGACTGCGAAGTGGCTGAAACACTTTTTGGTTCAGAGAGAATTCCTAGATGGTAAAGACAAGAAACCAGCATTGAGGAGACCTGAAAATAAGCCACCCGCTTGCTTATTGATATACAGAGTGGAGAGTGAGTAAAAAAAAGGTACAGGAAAAGGAAGGAATGTCTTGTGTGGGGGGTGTCGGGTGGGGTGTGGGGGTAATTGCCGTTCGCTCAACTTCCAGTTTGAGGCAAGCTCCTGCTTTGACGGACCTTGAGGGCACCTCTTTGGAGCTAAGACCGTAGTGGGTGTTCAGACCAAAAACTGTGAGCTTTTGGGTGGAGGCGTGTTGCTACAGGTAGAAAGACAAAAAATGATCTCCACAAACTCAGTGTGAGCTTTAGATCCATGAGTCTGAAGTCTGTCGCCAAAACACAGCACATGCTGGAAAAATGGTGGCTCTATCCTAATGAGGTTACTGGCAGAATATGTCAGGAATGTGTGTATACACATATTCAACCGGCAAACACAGTAGACTGAGGGTTTTCTTTGGTGGACAAATCTCTTTTGATCACCCTGTCATGTGCTTGTATTTATTTTGTTTCATTTTGGAAATCTTTGTGATAAATCCATATTTAGGCAATATGCCCCCCCCCCCCCCACCCAAAAAATTAATTGCAGAGGTTTCCAGGAAAGATGTCTTTGCCAGATGTGACTTACTGAAAAGGAGAAGATAACTGAGCCTTTTTATAAACATGCAAGCTCTGGTCTTCACCCCTGATGAACCAGAGACCGAGCAAACTCCACTGTGGGGTGAGAACTTCCTGGTTCTCACACTCTTTCATGGCCCTACAGCAACCAGCAATTAAGCGTCAATTTGGTCCCGTCTTCTAATCCCAAAGGGGACCACATTCATGGATTTGAAACACTTTGCCAAACAGAACTAAACTCAGCTCCAATATATCAGCTTTGAATATTGCATGTTATCGTTGGCCCCACTGAGACACAGTGGACGCACAAGGAGCCAGAGGAGATATCATTGTTATAATCCCCTCATTTTCAATATGGATTTTCATATCAGTTGGTTGGAAAACTGACATTTTCCACATGAATCCATCTTATTTGCTAGTGGATCCACTCTCCCTAAGTTAACAGGACTTCCAGCTATAAGCGTTATCTTCCCCTGTATACACTTCACATTTACATCTTCACAAAGGTGCATCTCAGCTACTGCTATCTCAGAGGAAAATGTTCTGGACAGGAACACACACCTAACGCCAGGAGTTGGCCATTCACCACATTAGCTCCCCAGCCTCACGTTCTCTGTGCAACTACACTGCAGGCGATGCACAGCTGTGAACAAGACAGAGCCTCTCTCGGCTCTCCCGGCCCCCTGCCCCACCCACATGATGGTTCTGAAAAACATTTTAATTGACACAGCAATTAAGCGAGACAAGTCAAAACAGAGCACTTCTGGAGCCTCCCTGAGAGGAGAGAATAATCTGCCTCCCCAGGCGAGTTTGTCTTGAGAATGTGGGGTATTCATCAGAGATGTATGGCTTGTATCTCAGCCAGAGACAGCTCATTGCAAAGACAATATTTGGGAACAAAGTGTGATTAACTGCAGTGTATCAACAGTGGGAACAGAGGTTGATTAATTGATGAATCACCATTAAAGGGTCATGCCAGAGCTTTGGTATATTTTTGTCCGTTTAATGATGCATTTGTTAATTTACTGCAAATGTTATCCCAAACCCTGCAAATGGATATTGTACATTTTCCAAGCTCTAATCGATGTCCAAGCAGGTTTTAATTCATTTCCTCATTCTAAATCTATTTCAGTTGAAACTTTGAAATAATTATTTTGGGTTGTAAATTTGATAGGCTCCTTGAAGGAAAAGGATGCTATTCTGAAACCAGTCCATAAATGCATTTACCAACCACACTTAATCTGAATAAAATCAAAGTGGAGAGAGTCGCAAACAACTTTCAAGACAGTGCAAATAGATTTTTCCCAATAAACTAATGTTGGTTGGTTTAAGGTTAAGCATGAAAAATATGATTCATCATGGCTGACCAATGCAGATCATGGTCAGCACAGCAGGGAGTTAAGACATCCAGCATTGGAATGAGCCTTTAAACACATGCACTATGTTATCCATGTCTCGTAAATCAAATTTGGTTCAGGGTTATTAAGTTGCTATGCAGAAGAAAAACTAAAAAGATATGGAAACAGTCGTCATCATATTATAAGATGCGTGCAAACAATAATTGAGTACATTATTATATTATTCCCCAGATAAGATAGTATATAGCTTTAATAGCTGAATTTTTTTTCCATGTGGTGTTCCTGACATGAAGGAGAGATGAGTCATAAATATCCGACTCACTCACAGCCCAGTGGGGTTAACAATGATGAACAGTGTTGCTGGAAAGGACTCTTCTTTTTTTTGCAGACGATATTTATCACAATCAACCTCAAGGCCTCTTTGTTCCTAACAAGCATGTGAAGGAAGGAGTTTGAAGTAAGACTGCAGCTTTGGCTTCCACTGAAACGACGGATTTAATGGAGGCACTTCCCTTAACATTTATCTCTTTCCACTCCATTATGTCCGATAAACTCGACCGAGTGCCACACTAAAAACAGTCTGAATATATACGTCCACTAGGACCGTGGTGTATCTTACATCTCCTGTGCAAATAGCACAGTTAATTAAATCAGATTTGTGAGGGATTATTCACACTGGGCCTTTAGTGAAACAAAGGCCATGGAGACTAGATGAATGATAATGTCCACAGGCGTATCAATGCACATTTAACATCACATGAAAGCGTCTGTCCCATTAACCCTCCCAAATTATTAAGGAGAATGAAAACGGAGAGGAAACTATTTGACAGGTAAACTATCAGGTGTGTCAGTGATTGTCCGCGGTCATGACAGCTCTTTTCAGAGCTGCCTCAAACCTCCCCTCTGATTAACGCATGAAAGTGAATTTTATTGTCATCTCAAGTGGCAACCATTGCCAAGCAGCCGGGGCATGTTGCTAAGTGAGAGAACTGGGGACGTGCTAGAGAAGGTGAAGTGAAGACAGAGGTCGGCGCCGGCTGTGAAAAGACTCAGCGCTGCATCTATCAGCGATTCTGCTGTCTGCGTGATAAAGCTGTTTTAGAACTTGTCACAACCTGGATCTTTCTTTTCTGTAATTTCTCACCCAGCCCTGTTTCGACAAGGTGATGGGAAATAACAAGTCAATATTATGCAACTCAAACAGCTTATAATTGTTAAATCCCACACAATTTATTCTCCCGTGCTGATATCATTTCACATCTTATAGCCAGTGAGTCCTCAGGGGCCTTGGAGTGCCTCGGAAAGCCATACAGTTGGTTCGCAGTCACCAAAGAGTTAATTCCACGGTGCATACGGTCCATCTCAACTACCCATCATTTATCTCGCCACCGCTAATTAGTTCCAATCAATTGCCTTTACCCAGTCCTGCTTTAACGTTTAAGAAAACAGGAAGTTCCTGCTTTTTCACTAATGGTCTTTTTGACGGCCTTTTAAATATTCCCCTTGGTTGGCTCCACTTGCTTTTTTTTCCAGCTGGAAGGCCTCCATTAAAAAGCCATTGCTCACCTCAGGGTCCAGCGCGGGACAGAGGGGGATTCTGGGACCCCCCGGACCCCCTGGACCCCCTCCCCGATCTTGCAGTATGAAAAAGGGGAGGTTAACTGACTTAATTAGAGGCTTAAAACAGCAAACACTTGTCACAGTTGAGCTGCAGTACTGAGCTCTGTCTGACCGAGTTATGAGCAGGAGAGGAGAAACACTGTAAAGGTGGGTGATGATATCAGTCATTAGCCACCTGAGGGGGAGTTGGGAAGTTTGTTCTAGCAGTGAAGGCAGCAGAAAACACAACCGCGATGGAGACAAATGTCTGGAGAGCTGCCTGATTCCACACGAGTGAAGCTGATCTGCAGTCAGGTGACAGAATATGGACGGGTCCAATAGTCTACAGTTACTGACACTCCTACTGCCCTGGGAAGCTCGTCCAAGAACTCCTTCCACACTCTTTGCAACAACACTGTGAACCCTGGCTGTCTTTTATTTCCTCTCTGGAAGATAAAACAAGAGCATGTCAAAACCGGGAAGGTGGAAGAAGAGAAGAGGAACTAAAACCTGATCCACACTGTATATCATGAGAGAGATCTCAGACCAAGCCAGACTTTCGGGGGGAAAGAAGTAGGAGTGAAATCCAAGCCAGCGCTCTGCCTGCCACTCGTCCTCCTCTGTCCTCTTTCCTCTGTCTCGCCCTCCCTCTGTCAGGGCGCTTCATCGTGGACCCTGGGCCCGTTTGTCTTCTCACAGAAAGGAAATGCAAAGTAGGCTCCTTCGGGAAACTCTGGGAAACGCCACAGGACGTCCCGAGGGGGAAATTAAATACGACCACTAATCCACAGAGTAGAGTGGCAATAAAGTATTTATTAACCCTACACAGAAGGGATAAGCAGGAAAACAAGCAAGTGGGTGAAGAAGTCAGACAGGGACTTAGCACACGTAGTAACACCCCCCCCCCCCCCCACCCCCCCCCCCCCCCCCCCATCTGAAGATTTATAAAACAATGAGAGGACTTGCAGAGCTCAGGAGCATGTACATCCTGCTTAGAGAATTAAAGAGAAGTGAGTGATTGAACTCGGTGAGCAACATTAGGGCATTACTAAATAGTTTTACAAACATCTCCCCTGATGCTCATAATCCTCTCACTGCAGCACATTGCCCACTGTTGGTTTGGCAAGGCTCCAGGCTGGAGAGGAGGATGTAAACAATCCCCTCTCCTCCTCTTGACTTTTATTATTTGCCTCCATGCCAGGACCTCATTTTTCACCTCCATTCTTAAACCGCTGTCCTCCCTTTGCAGCTCCTTGGACCTGGACTGAGGCATCTATAGGCAGCATAGAGAAAGGCCTGCGGGAGGCTGCTCGCCGCATTCATTGACAAAATGGCCAGATGCCAGTTTGACGCCCACCCCCAGGTCTCCCAGAATGTGAATGAACTTCTGTGAATAAGTGGCAAACCTACACAAACGCCCCTGCAGCTATAGGACCTTCACAGAGGGGTAGAGTGTGTGGGCGACGGCAAACAACGACCAGGGGCGTTGGATGCCAGGGTTCCTCTTCTTTTTCTTTTTTTTTTTAACACTCTGACACCAATCAAGGAGGCACCGCCACAGGAGGGGGCCTGAATGGATAGATCGCTGACAAAAAACACTGGCCCCGGCCCGGCCTCAATGGATGTGAACGAGGGTCCATCCCTACACATTGCAATTAACACCTACTCCACCAGCAGGGAGGAGGCGGCAATGGGGGAAATCTCCAAAATCAGCATTTCAAAACCACGACACGACAAAGGCATCAAAGTGCACGCATTGTTCGATGCCTGAGTGCTCTTATGGGCTAAAGTCTTCACTGTGTCTTCCAAACAGCCTCATTTCCCCTCGGCGAAGTGGAATAGTGTGCGACCTCATCACTGACCAAGAGTAGGGGGCAAACATGCAGAAAGGATTGAAAGGGCGAGTTGGGGGAAAAATGCTGACTGCGATTTAAGCTCAATACGCTGGAGTGAACTTTTAAACAATAAAAAGAAGATGATGTTGGTGCAAACTGCTTTCCGACATTCTGAGAAAACCAGAGTTTCTCCTGCCAGACTCCAGAGTAAAACTGAGATCCTCCAGAGGATTCACACTGAGCGAGCGGGTGTGTTCTAAAAACACGCAATGGTAGCTAAAACGTCAAAAGAATAGAAATATCTCAAGATGGTGCAACACAAGTAGAAGATACAAACGAGGACATCAGGAAAGCTTGGGTGATAAGGGGCAGACTCCTGTGTTGATGTGTGTGTGTGATTTCCAGAATCATCGGCTGCATTTTTTCATGTATTTGTCATAAGTTTGAACCCAGAGTTCATGACTGAAAACCGCTTATGTCTCAATAATGTCTCAGTGACGAGAAGAGGTGCTGCACCGTCTCTCATTTTATGACAAAGTAATATGAAACCACCATTCAGTTTTAGCTGGTGATCCAATACCTGCCCCAGCAGATGGATTGCATCACACTGCACTGAATAAAAGCAATCAGACAAAACATGAGAAATTACATTTGAACAATTGGTTAAACTGATGAATGTTTTCCATTCTCTCTTTCTCTACATCAATAGCTTTCTGTTTTGAACACACTTAATCCACAAGTCAACAAACGACTTCACCATCAATTACATGACATAATGTTTATGTAACCATTGTAATCAGTTGTTTTAAAGATTGCCTGGAAACAAAGATTAAGTACAAGTGAACTGCAAACAATCTTTTTTTTTAATCCAGTGCATGCAGTTGCTGTTTCCCTAAGAACCTCTACGTCTTCCACCGTAAGCCGCCTGGCTTCTCCTTATTTGATGGAGTTCAAATGTTACATAAAATATTTACTGACCAAGATGTATCCATAGAAAATCAAAAAATATATGAAAATATTTTTTATTAAGGCACAATCCATTAATGTGTGTGCTTGTTCTGCCTTAGCTACTCACAAACAAAAAGTCATGCACAGTATTTGAGCTGTATTTGCTACAAGCAGAACATATAAATTGTCTTTAAATGACACACAGTTGTTTTTAGTGTAGCATCCATCCCTGGTTATAAGTCTCAGCAGAGACACATCTGAAACTGAATCCCTGATGGACAGCGGGTGAGAAGAGAGTGTAGATTAGAGGTGGGGGCTGTGGCCTTGACATCTCCTGTCAGGGTCATGACCTCCCACTTGACCTCTGTGAAGCTCCCATACACTTCATGCCTTCAGAGAGCTACACAGCCATGGAGACAGTCCTTAGGAAAAGCTTTACTTGCACTCTCATTGGCCAGGAAGAACAAGATCCACAGACAATACACATGGAATAATAATAGAGCCACAAACGTGAATGCTTGTGGACACTGATCTTTAATCTAGAGCATTAATTGTCTTCTTCTAAGCGCAAATTAATCACAGCAAAGCAGAGACAAAAATGTGATACAGTAAACTCCAGTCTTGAGATACAGAAATGAAATATTTTCAGCGCAATTTCTTTGCACAAATAGGGATGACACCAGTTGTGATTCAGAGACTGAAGGCTGAGATGAGGAGCTCCCGAGAAGATGAATTTAAGGGCTACAGCCGCAAAAAGGGTGTGACTTTGAAAGTTGATCCATTGGGGAATCAAAAGGAGGGAACATGAGCAGACAAGTGATGGCGTGGCAGGCGTGGTCTGCAGGGCTGGAACCACAGGCCTGGCTGCTCAAGGTTGCAGTTCCCTTCAAATGCTGAAAGGCAAGCACTGGTATTACATTTGATAAAGCGGCTACAGACAGCAGAGAGAGGGAGGCAGTTGGGGAAATTTTGCTGAGGTTTGGACAGATCAATGCTTTGTCTTCATCTTTTACAAGACTAGCTTCCTGCCCTCACTCAAATGTTCTCCTTATTTTAATGAATCAAAAAGGATTTATTTTCTGATCTGTAATGGCAATTTACCTGTGAGTAGCTAAAGGGTTACTCGGGTCAAATTGTCCAAATTCACTTGTTTTCTCACGAGTGGCACATCTAGAGAAGGTATCATTGTATCACACTCTAAAACCCTTAAAGAAATGTGGGTGCGGCTTTGAGCTTCATCCGTGAAAGAGTCTAATCCATCTGGACCATTATTCTACCTGACACCTTAATCTGCCACTAGAGAAACACTGGCGCTAAGAATATACAGTGATCATCCCCAGCAGCGGTTCAGAGACAAAGCTTGTCTGAGTCCTCAACCTGTTTATCCAGTCTACACCAATGCCCTGTTTTCACAGGTGAGAAAAGAAACCAAATCCCACAGGAAGTTTTAATTATGCCACCTAGAAAAAGGACCAACCTTGAAGCTTGGCAGGTGTTCCAGATACCCAGTCGCAGGCTCAGAAGAATCCGGTTGCCTTCGACCAATATGTCAAGCCTGAGAACACTACTTCATTATCTGTTAGCAGCTTCCCCAACAAAGGGCTGGTGCAATAACAAAAGATGGTGACTGACAGTTTTCTCCACATCACTGAAAAGTTTCCTAAAGTTTGACAGGGCTCCCACGATGTGACTGACACAGGATCCAGCTACCAGACTGACAGCAAATCCTCACCCCGGCAGCTTCCGTGATTACAGGAAATAACTGAGTACCGTCTTAATACTTGGTTTTTACATGTGGAAACATTTACAGCTCCGCCATGTTCACCCTATATTCTGCATCGACATAAAAGACACAATTGCGTCTGTAATTCTGTAACTCATTTCATGTAAAGCTGGAAAAGAAGAACAATAAATTTCCATAAAACAAAAACACATGGATGATGATGCCGCTCCAGTGCAGAGAAATGATTCTCAGTATCTGGTCAATTTGGCTGGTGGGGAGGGTTTCTCTAGGGGGGGGGGGGGGGGGGGGGGGGGGTGCTGGCAACAGATGCAACAACATGCCCGTGAAAGAGAAGACGGACAGACAACAATGGGTCCTCAGTGTTTTTGAGAGACGATCTCGGTTTCACTGGAGGCGAGGCAGCGACAGAGGCCGTAACCCGACTCAGGAGGTTGTTCCACAGGTGAAACTCTGAGGAAACAGAACGCTCTCGCCACAACATATCCCTGTTTCTGCAGATGGTGAAAGAGAGTGGCGCTGCCATGCCAGGAATCCCAAACACCCCTTTGCATTTATTGCTGTTCCCATGTCGGGGGAAGAGAAATGAGTAGAAGAGGGAAGACAGAGAGAACTGCAGCAGGAGTGCAGTTATTCCAAGATGAGTTAGACTATATTTAGATGCCACTTTGTCACCTTCACTTCCCCCAACTCACAATTATCCCCTGGAGATGTATAAGAACATTGTTACTCGCTAACACTTCTGCACCTGCACACACTGTATCCAGCAGCCATTGGCCAGAGGTTGGAGGAAGAGAATCCATGAACTGGCACCATTTTGTCTTTATCAAACATAAGGACCACCCAAGCAGCCGCCGATACACTTTACAACCTTGCAGCCATATGGAAGGAGATTCAAGTCGAGCAAGGTGCCAAGCGAATATATTCTATACCACTCAAAAACAATGACTCGATTCATGGGCCATCATAAAGACGGGCTTGTGTGTGCTTAGCAGCCATGGGAAGGACAGATAGAAGATACTCAAGAAACATCAGCGCCGGGGGGGGGGGGGGGGGGGGGGGGGCAGACAGTACTAATGGGTGGCTGGCACGGCTACGAGATGACACTGCGACCGCAATTTTATTTGCACACGGAAACTGGCACCAGACTCGAGATCACTGCCGGTTTCAGGGGTAATGTGCTGAAAGGTGCCAAGATAGTCATCCTATTGAGGGATAATCACACGTCTGTCCCACGCGAATAGCAGGACAGAGAATGGTATAGTGAATGTGGAAGTACTTCTGATTTACGAAAATCTATTTGCACCACATTTATAGCATAACTTCTTTCTTTATGTGCAATCCTACCATCGGCATACAGTTCTCAGCAGGCAGGCAGGCAGGCGGACACCTGCCCTCTCTGTGCACTTGTCAATCAGAAGAGTGTACAGTGTGCATGTTCACTGGGTAATCACAATGATATTCGAAGGTGAAAATATCCATAATACTTTTTTTTACACGAAATGAGGGTATTTGCTGTTTTTTTGGTAGGTACACCCTCTAACAATGGGGATTGGCTCCTTTGCCCTTGCTAATAGGAGTTTATCTTCCAGATTTCAGAAGTCTCCCGCAGACTCATTTAGTCACCTAATTTGTGCAGAAGACCTTAAAATGGGATTTTCTACATCTTATCCAATATTCTAAAGATCCTGAAGTGAATGCTGATTGTATCCAGCACAGGTTTTAAAAATGCTAAATCAATGTGTTTTGATTATAAGACCGATTTTGTTATTAATCTTACCAACAAACGTGGCGGTGAGAATTTATGCAGAATTTGTGTTAGGATGAAACAATGAAACAGCATCCACACAGATTTATTGGACTTGTACTTTAGACCAAACCCAAACTGTATTTTCTTCAGCTGTCACTATCATCCTCATCGCATCACTATGACAACGACGGGCAACTGGTCTGGAAATAAAATGCAATCAGGATTCTATCAGTCATCCACCAGACAGAGGGCACAGTTGAGGAAACAGGGGCTCAACTAATCGATCCCTGATTCCTAACCTGTCAATCTCAGGCTATTTTACTTATATACAGTAAAGTTATTATCTCTGACAAAATAATCACAGATGCCTTTAGTTTGTACGAGGACTGTGGCCGACCGGCAATCATGTTTCATTTTAGCGCAATTGCTGCATGACTTTGATTGAACTGCAATGACGTGTACTGTGACAGTTAGCGCTGGAACACGTATTTAGCCTTTTGTTCTTTACTATTTTGACATTTTCCGCCCAATTAAACCAATAAACACGTGCAAGCAGGGATTCTAAATTGTTTCACAGCGATGCCTGTATTTAAATGTGACAGATATTCCTCTCAATGAAGCTTGCAGAGCTGCCGCTGTGTTAAATGCCAGAAACGAGCCCACACACCACCTCAGACTCTCCACATCTAAGGTCATGTGCACCACGGTGGTTGGAGTAACACCATTTCTGCACCCGCGGCCTCAGACCGGGCCCCACATCACAGCCTCCCTTTGCGTCAACGTGCACCACCTTCTCCACACACACTCCAAAACATCTCCACTGTTTTACACAGATGAGGAGGGCCTTCTGCCTTCAAGCACCTAGCAAGTAAGTGACGCTCTTGACAGCTGGATCGCAGCAGAGCGCAAGCTGTGCTGGACCAAGCTGCGTTTGCACTTAAACCACCATCACCACCATGCCGACTGTCTTCAATGGTTAACCACAGAGCTACAAATGACTGCTGGGAGCGCAGAGGGAGAGGAGAGTTTAACATTAAATATAACCGGGCTTAGCTGCCGTGGAGACAAGCTGAGGTCTGGGACGTGGCCAAAGTAATAGTGGTTTTCATTGCTTTGTCAGTCATTACTTTGCTGCCGTGGGGATAAATGGACTCACAAACAGTAATTACAGATCCCAGCCAAACATCAGCAGAGTATTTGGGCAGTGCTTTTGCGGCTTCTACACATGTTTCAACAACACTGCGATGTTATAGCAGGGTCCAAGGTGCACCAGTATCGTGCAGTTTAGATCTGCAACGGCAAACAGCCGGAGGATTCCGGCGGTGAAGATGTTCAGGCTGCACGCTCTTCATAGTACCTCAATTAGTCAGAGAAACCACATTATAGTCACCTCACTCAAACTGCCAATATTGAGTAAACACTCCTGCCTCCTATATGCCTGCTGCCATAGTGAATCAGGTCAGAGATAAGATAAGTCTGACCACGCCGGTTTGCCTCTGGAGCGCAAAGAAGAAAGTGAGCACAGGAAGGACGCTAATAAGGGTTTAAACATTAACTAGTATAAGTGGCCGGGGAGCAGTAAAAGGGCAAGCCCCGGATGAACTGATAGCAAAGTGCTGGTTATCAAAATAAGTACCTCACTGTATGGATGCACTCCTCAGCTGTCATCTGTCAGGCATTCTAAGACTGAATCCTCATTAATTAATCTATTAATCCATCAGTAATCAACTACTCAATCAATCGCCTATTATTAACTATGTGGTTAATCAACTAATTGGTTCAACTGTTTTTAAAATAAAATATTCTTTAAATTCTGCCTCTTCACTGTGAATATTTTGTGTTTTCTTTGCTCTTCTAAATACAGTCAAGTGATTTTCTTTGGTTTGCGGACAAAACAAAACATTTGAGGAGGGCATCTTGGGGTTTGGGAATCACAGATCTGCATTTTTTCTCACCGTTTTCTGACATATTGTGAACCAAACACGTAATCGATTCATCAAGAAAATAATTGACACATTAATCGATAAGGAAAATATCGCCTAGTTGCTTTCATTGCTTATTACAATTGCATTACAAGGAGTCGCAGTCTAGCAGAATTAAACTCAAAAGGGAGTTCCTTAACCTCTACGCTACCAGCCACCTAAACAAAACACACAGCCACACACAAAAACCCGATATAGACTAAAGACCTTGCTGAGGAGTAAAAATAGGAGTGTGCTGTTAGCCGTTCACAGGAGGCCGTGCAGAGGAGTAAAGTCTGGAAAATGAATAATGCGCCGGAGACACTTCGTTCCTCTGCCACCTGCACTGGCACTGGTTAGGTGTGCGCACTGTGGCAAAGTTGACCCACATCCTGCCATCATCCCTGTGCGCGCTCAGAGGGAGGAGGGTGCACTGGGAGGGGGTGGTAGTGGTGGTCGGGGGGGTCATACGGTAATCCGTATGATGTCATGGTATCTAAAGGACTTTACCTTTTGTCCTTTCACAACAATATTCCATCACTGGGCCTCTCAGAGCAGCCGCTTCAGATGTCATTAAAACCAACTGGGAAACAGTGAGAGGTCTCACATGGCGTTTGTGGCACCGGCACGCGGCTCCACCCACAGCTGGAGATGACGTCTGTGTGGGAGGAAGGATTTACAATCGTGGAGATTCTTGACCCCGCGCCTCTGTTTACTCTGAACCAGTGTTAAGCTGTTGTCTGTTTATCTAGAATGAGAAAAAACGCTCTTGTTTAAAAGATCTCGAAGATAGAGGCTCTCAGTCACCACTTTACACTTTCTATTCCAACACCACAGTATGAAGTTTTGACATGTACTGCAGCAAAAAGATGCTTTGGGATTATTTTAAATGAACGGCTGTGAGGCTCACAGGGTTCAAGTGTAGTGTACGACCTGAAACAGTAGAACCTTAAGCATGGATTTAGATTTGGATCTGCTTAATGCATGAACTCAAATATGTCATAGAGGGATTGTGGGCCAGCAGCAGTACTGTTACACCCTCTGCAAAACGTGGCACTGCAGATACATCCCCTGGAGGGTTTCATCCATTCAGAAAAATCTTTCTGTACGTCATGATCTAATAAACTGCACATGTAAATCTGTTCACCTCTGGATTTAATGCACTTGCATGACGTAACGGTCTCAGAAAGGCAATGCTCTGCAGCTCGGTCACATGTTAATTCAGTGATGGACAGCTTTACAAAATGGTCAGATTAAACCGCAGTAACAAATAAATTATAAATAATGGCTTCAGAACATAACACTTAAACCAAGTCATTGGAGTTAAACACAGGAGTCTGAGAACCTTAAAAGAAAAAGCGGATTCAGGTCAGTTTGTTTCCACCACAGTAACAACAAATATTAGGAGTATTGTGTGTATTGACAAAGCAATTGATGGCACATAAACTGAAGAGGAGGATATTGAAAAGCACCAGCCGAGCCTCAAATGAAAGCAGAAGACATGAGGAAAATGTGCCACTTGTTCATGGCTTCAGTCTCATCACTGCTCCACTCAGATCCGTCTCCTCCACCTGAAGCTTCAGTGACACATCTGAGTCACAATTTCCATGTACACCACATGTATGTCATAATTAAACCCCTCAGTCTGTTTTAGCTACAGTTGCAGTTTGAATAATACAGGAACTTTTCCACCTCAGGCAATAATAGAATCTTATCATATAGAGTTTCTTCTTTCAATTTCCACTTAGTTTCTAATGCACGATTCACAGAAAGAATACCTGAAACTAAATAATCATAAATCATTCTGTTCCCAAACAGTGAATATATAATTCAATGTGTCTTTAATTCGCTGCAGACAGACAGCATTGATATATTTGTCACAATGGAACTGCTTTCTCAGCAGTTCCATTTAGTTACGTTGATATGTCAAGCCTTATACAGCAATTAGTGATTTTTCAAATTTAGCGATACCAAAAGAATTTGATATGAGTCTTGTCTTGGTTGAGTTTCCTGGAGAACATAGTACCGTCTCAATTAACCTTAAAATATCAATTGATTATCTGCACAGAATTGCTTTGCTCTCCATCCTGAAAAACTCTTCTCCCCTTTGCTCCTCTGACATTGATCACAACTATTTGCCGTCTAAACTCAGTCCGTTTTCTTTCTTCTTGCAAACTCTGCGCTTTCTCCTCGGCTTACCAGCGCAGCGTGATAAGCCTGAACAAAGTCTACTTCCAAGGTTTATCCCTCAGACTTTACAAACTCTAATCTCACTGAAATGTGTATAAGTAGATACAACCTAAACCCTCGCTGCATTTTCAGAGCGGCTTGGCTTTCGGTGTCCCAGGAGGTGTTGTCCCTGTCATAAAAGCTGTGCACACTACATGAAGCCAAAGCAAAGCAATTAGGTCCCATGATTTACTCTGGCCGCGTTAATAGGGACGCGAGGGCCTCCCAGATGGAGGTCATGGTTCTTAACCTCCTCTGCTACCGAGTTAATCAGTTTGAAACATGTGTTCAGTTCAACATGGAGCAAAACATTCAGGCTTTATAGAGGCAATTTGAAATTTTCCTCACAGTGTGCCACTATGCCATAATGATCGATAATTATCAAGCGGGGAACTGGTAATTAACACATTCTTTCCCTCAGTCGCACATTAAAAACCTTCATGTTGTCCGCACTTGTCGTTGGCTTGTGTTCCACTGAAGTCACCGCTGAGAGGCAAACTGCCTTGTCCACAAACAGCTCAAGCAAAAAAACCTAACACATCACGATGCACCAGGGAGAGTGCAGCCCGCTCGCCAAGGTAAGGACTGCATGGGCCTCTCAAAAAGCAATTAAGGCGGAGAGAGTCATAATATTGAATGGAGAGAGGGGGTGCATTCCTGTGAGAGAGGCTGCAGCAGTAGACTGTGAAATTCATATTGACTGGAGAGGCAAACACACACAGGTAAGCAGGAGAGCCAAGCTTCTTTCCCCTGCTTGTCAGAGCAGAGAATGGTGCGTGTGGTTCGGGTGAGGTCAGCCATCCAGAGATGCACCTATACAAAAACCTGTCTGCAGTAAACCTTATAGAGCAAAAGCAAAAAAAACGTTACAGAGCTAAAATAATTACACAGTTTGCAGCGTTGTCTTAAAACACAACACGGCCATTGTGTCGAGAACGGAACAAAACGATATTTGGGAAATGAGAAAAACTGCTGAGCTCTGTGTGCGCGCCCACCGATGTGTTAAATCCTACTTGATTAAAGCAGGAAAACGCCTTCAACAATGAACGCTGCCAGTCCACTTAATTAAGTAAACTTGTACGAGGGAGCGCTGGGAAATGGAAAGCAAAACAAACAGGGGCACCGCCGCCGCCGTTCGCTCGCTCGCTCCCTCGGCTTTTCTCTGGATGCTAATCAAAGGCTTGATCTCCGAGCGGGACAGGCCTCGGGGACGTCGCTCTGCTTGGCTGATCCTGGCAATTTGCTCTTGATAATACCCCCCCCACACACACACACACACACACACACACACTCTCTCTCTCTCTCTCTCTCTCTCTCTCTCTCTCTCTCAATGCACCCCTCAGAACCAGGCAACCCGTGTAAAGCAATCTGCGCGGCCGATGAAACGCACCGACACGGCCCCCTGCGTGCACCTCCAACTCACCATGGGAATAATCACATAATGGCTATGGAGTTATTACATGCTCCACATTATCCCGTCTCCCTTTGTGGCGCCCAATTTAGGGATTCCATAATAAAGATGATTGAAGATAAAGACGCTGCACTTGATTAACTAAAACAACAACCTCCTGTGTTGTTTCAACATGTGCACGAGCGAGACTTACACCTTCGCCTTGTGCATCTGCTCTGTCACTGCTTGTGGTTTTAATTGTTTGCATGATAAAGGCCAGTGGACGCATCTGGTGATTATTACAATGCCTGGAGGTCTGAGGAGAGTATGGGGGGGGGGGGGGGGGGGGGGGGGTAAGAAGTGCATGATTTGTTTGCGGAGCGTGGCGATACCGTAAGTTCTTCCTCTGCAAAAACCTTCAGCAGTTCCCAAATCTGTCACATCATCAGTCATTCGGCGAGCGAGCATATGGCAAGAGTTTGAGACAGCAGCAAAGAGTGTGAAGAGATTGAAACATTGCGGAACCAAACCGGGAATCGAAGGGCGGGGCGGGGAGGATGAGGGTCATGGCTTCTTACCTTTGAAGGAGATAAAGACGCGAGGTGCGGCCATCGAGTCGTTGCCCACTGGGTTCCCGAGCACGAGGCTGGACAGTGCCAGGAGGGTGTGGACCGTCCACAGACCGTCCAGCTGCATGGTGGACCGACCTCCAGGAGCACGCAGAGACCGATTCCTTTTTTAAATCTCTGCAGGGACAAAAGGGAAACACGTGAGAAGATGCTTTCTCAACTTTAAAATGCAAAATAATGAATTTATGTGTCATGTCAAATCGACGGCTCCCAAGGGGCCCCATCAACGCAAGGCTCGGTGACAAGGCTCAGAGGTGCAGAGCGTACACCCACGTCTCTGAAACTGATGAGTCCCTATGCAGAGCAGCCAAGCTCCTTAGAGACGGGCCTGCTCTTCCGTTTGGTAAGAATTATAGTTTGTTTTTTCAGAGGGTGACGAACCGATGGAAACACCACACTGACTCCAGTGAGCCGAGCTCCTCTCCAGCTCCCCTCCACACGCACCCAGAGCACATTCCTGCCCTGTGACACCATACCTGTGCGCTGCTCTGTAATTATGGCTTCACCTAACGCCAGGTCACACCACGTCCTCACACGTCGACACTGGGTTATGATCGGTGCAGTTGACGATCAAATATGAGCTTCTAGCAAAAAGGCCTGCTATAAATGGTTAACAGACGAATGAGGGACGCTAATGGGACCGTTTAACAAGACTTCCGAACAATGCATGGGGACCTTTTATTGGTTCTGAGAGTCAATGAATGACAGAGAGCGGGGAGCAGCCACAGTGAGCCCCACATGCATCACATCATTAGGGTGCTGGTCACCCCTGATGCTTGGCCACAGTCCATCAAAACCACTCTCGGTCCATCTTATCATCTCTGCCTCCTCTACAGCCCAAAACTTTTCTATCCGCCACACTTCATTCACATTGGGATCCACTCCAGACATCTTGTCGCGTCATGTCTCTTCTCTACAAACACTGGATGTTTGGACCGGGGTCTCCATCTCACACGCACCTTCTGAGGCCGGCGGTGGAGCCACAGAGTCCTGCAGGCGGCCTGGCTGCAGTGCATTTATGAGAATAAGCAGCTGTTTAAACCTCGGCTGTTTACTGACAATTTGTTAACCATCCAGCTGTTTATTCTGAGGCAGAGGCCAAGTCCTTCACACAAGCACATGAACTCAAACAAGACACTGGGGATTGTGAAAGTCTCCTACACCCACGTTACACTATATGAAGCCGAACACACCAAGAGTCAATTTGTGCAGGAGAATCAATGCATGCTGTGTGTTCCAAGTTTACAAAAGGAGCGGTTATGCAAATATGTGATCACACTCATCCAAATAAATCTTCAGTGGGAAAAAAAAAAAGCAGTTCAGAGCCACTGTTGCTCTCAGCTGAATATATCTGCAGTATATGAAGTACAAGGTTATACTTCAGGTACTAAAAGTTACAGCATATCACCTAAGACAGAGGGGCTGGTTTATCCAGTGAATAATAAAGGATCCACTCTGATCACCTGTTACATTTACAACAGACTGAGACGATACAAATCATCCTGCTCTGGTGTGAACACTGACAATGGAAGTGAAGAAGAAAAAAAATGCTTAAAGATAATAGTCTAAAGTCTGCGCGCGTGTGTGTGTGTGTGTGTGTGTGTGTGTGTGTGTGTGTGTGTGCGTGCGTGTGCGTGTTTGTGTGCGTGTGTGTGTAACAGACTGGCAGCCTTGGCCACACATGGACGACAGAACTGTAAACAGTCTGGTGCGCTATTGGAGCGCGCGCTAAACCGAACAGCAATTAAAAGAATACTAACGCTGGTAAAGAACTAAAGCTGCGTTCTATTTGATTTTATTAGTAATATGATTTATATATGTCATTTAAATATTTATAATAGAAATTAAAAGAGACAATGCTGCAGGTAACCAAATGAGAAATAAAAGATTTAATTCTATTTTCCGCCAAAGAAATGAAATAGAGAATAGAAAGCGAAGACACAAGCTTACCTTGCAGATTACAGATCCCCGAATAGAACTTCAGATCCAGGCTTAGAAGTCATTGAACAAACCAATTCCAACAGATCGCTCACTTTCGCCTCCAAGTACAAACGACCAATAATCAGAGCAGAGAATCCGGGCGCAGCCTGGGGATCAGTCCCTGGTGTTCAGCTACCTGCGCGCTGTGCGCTGCGACTGGCCCCGGAGCTGGCGCGCTGAGCGGGTGGTGGGAAAAATGTTCCCCTAGTTCAATCTCGTGCGAGACCGCGAGGCGGCTGTGGTCGCACGGCAGCGATCAACATCTCGTGGGAAAAAAAAGAAGAGAAGGAGAAGAAGCAGCAGTTGAGAACTAAAGTCCCTGTGGGGGGGGCGGAGAGGTCCAGGCATGCAGCGTGCGCTCCTCGGGAAAGTTAAAGCTCCTCACTCACACACTGACTGACTGCAGGGAGGGAGGAGGGCACCAGCAGGTGGATGCACAGGCCGATCTGCCGTGAACACACCCACAGGGCGGGCAGCGCGCAGCCGAGCCGCCCATCAGCCAGCTGAGGGGCAGGGAGACAGTCGTATGACTGTACTGTGGTGTCAGGGGGAGCACGGGCACATGTATCCTCCTGGATCTATCTGATTATTGAACAAAGAAAAACAAGGTTCCAATCATAATAATAATCATACTAATAATATAATATGCATTTTTATAATAATAATAATTCAGTGATTTGCACTGTAGCTTCGTGCAAAAAGGTTCCCTGATCGAATCCCAGCTTGGCCAGGGTCTCTCTATAGCCGTTGTCCTGTGGAGGAACTTTACAAAGAATTGTCTGTAGATTCTCTCAGCAGTTTGTGTTTCACAAGAGGCGCAGCAGACAGAGGACGTAACGTTTTCATTCTGCTCCAGAGATCACATGTTATTGTTTACATCACATCGAAATTGGCTCCGGCTCTTATCACCACGAACTCTCGTGACATCTTCGTCATCGTCTCACAACCTTGCAAACCCAAAAGTTGTTCTTATTTAAATTTGAAATATATGTTTAATCACACCAACTTTTCACAAATGTTATCTCTGCAAGCACATATTCAAATCCAGATCATGCAGTCGAGTATGTGGTTGCACAACTTGACACTTAAACAATTAAACACAACAGTCCCCGACAGTATCTGTTAGTTTCTATGCTGATATTCTAAATGTGCTGGAAAACTTTCGGTTTCAAATTGAAAAGACATGGAGCAGATTTAGCACACATTTGGATCCAGGGGTGCTTTATGGTGTCAGTCAGTGTTTTCCAGAAATCTGTACACCAGAGGTTTGAGTTTCCTTGATTTATATCACAGATAACTGAAGGTGCACTCTAGGACCATCATTCTTTCCCTTAACAGGGGGAAAAAAAGTCTTCCATTCCTCCTGCAGCTGCTATAGTACAGCAGAGTGTCTTTCCCGGAGGAGGTGTTTGCTTGCTTTGGATCAGTCGACTGTATTTTCATCTTCTATCGCTGTGACAACCGGCGAGCCACCATCTGCCACCCACACATGAGGTGTGGAGGCTTAAATGGAGCCTCCGCGTGTTCCCTTCCCCTCAATCAACAAGTGAGTGGCTTCAAAAATAAATCTTTTTACTATCTGGTTCCATGCTCAGGTTTAATAATACTTTTTCAAATTGTGTTATACATAGATAAGATAACTTATATTAACTTTCCCATTCACCGGGTGAAACTTTCATCCCCTTACAAGTTTAATACAGCGTTACACTGACTTTCCCCCCATTGAATATTTGACCTGCCAAGTCCATTTTGGTGACTTAGACCTCAGACAATGCAGTGATTGTTAGCTCCGACTTGTCAGAAATTAAAAGTCTTATCTTGGTCAAAGCCACTGATTTGACGAAGGAGGAGAAATGTAGTTCATTTGATGGTACACAGAAAATGGCGATTAAAATGCTTAAATTTGCTCCTCTATTCACACACTGATTGGACGCTTCCAAGTCACCCAGGTAGCGCCAGCGAAGATTTTCTAAAGCCCATTGAGGAAATTAAACATTAATGCATTTTTAATCATATTTCACTCACTGTCCTTTCACACCTGCATTATCTGCACCTCATGCAATCCGGGGCTTTAAATTGTGTGCGCTGGATTCACCATTAATCCCATCAATGAGCTGGGGAGACAGTTGGTAAGGTGTTCAGCTGAGTGCTCAATGGGGTCAAAAGAAGCTGTCCAGCTCAAACTTTTATCCGCAGCCTTAACTCAGCAGTCTGACCCGGCACAAAGGTTCTTTTTCAAAGTGACTTGGCAGAGGTCAAATAGAAAAGGATCCGTCCGATCACTCCAAGTGGACGTCTTCCACTTCTGGACAGCTTATCTATTCAGCGAAGACACAGCACATTTTCGGTTCCTTCAGCTCCTCCAAAGCCACATCGCTGCACATTCCTCACCAGGTCCAGTTCCCTGAAAGGGACAAAACAATCAGCTGGCAGGCCCCGTTCTCCATCTGCGCATACGTTTCTCTGCTTGATGGGAATCCAAGGTGAGTGTATACTCTACCCAGAAGGATGTGTTGCTCCTAAGTGGGCCTGAACCGAAATATTTATGATAAAAATCTTGGCAGCGTATGACTCCGAGCCGCAGTTGACATCTATTTAAGTGGTGTATGAAGTTGTTTTAATGTTCCGCAGGAAAACCTGCATTCCAGCCGACGTGTGAGTGCTTTCTGTGTGACTCTGTCTGCGGGGCATGAACAGGTGCCAGGTGTTAAATCGGCATCAGGGATTATTGCACAGTTCAGGCAAACATCTGCACCACAGTCCCAGTTTCAGTGTGAGCAGACAGATGTGACACACTGCGCAGGCTGCAGAGATTTGCTTTGTGGAATTGTGCTGTGCAGAACCATGAAAGATCTCAGGTTCTATCTGGAAAAACATGGAGCGATAAGATCTTTCTGTTGCTGCGGCTCTACTTTGTCTATTTCATGATGTTCCGGCTTTCTCTCTTTCTTGATTCTCTTTTATCAAAATATGTTACATATCGTCTCCACCTTAAGCTTGTCCTCGGAAAATAATTTACATATCAACTTCAATAGCAATAAGTTAATTGTCAAAGTAGTAGTTCATGTCTGGGATTAAATTCTGTCATGTAATTTCGAATTTTCCAATTTTAATCTTGTTAAAAGAAATATATCACTTTTGAATGTGTTACTTAGTCACAATTATTCGATCACAATCTGAGGTATTTTTTTCCAGGAAAGTTTTTTCAGGCCCAACTGGGAAAATTTGTTTCACTTTTGCTTTGACTCTGACAGTAAAATGATTCCTGTAAGTATTATGTTCGTGGCTAACACAAAAACTCTGACACACAAACACAGCCACACGTGTGGGTGCACGTACACATACACAATGCTATCAAACAAAGCTACAGCTGCCTTGTTGAGCCAACATCCAGGTTTAGTAATATTTTAAATTCAGGAGGCAGGTGCTCACCTTGTGCTGTGACCAGATAGGAGAAAAGCTTTGCTCCCAGCACTCTCTGTCGATGATGTCCTCAAAGTTATTAGCATTTAAATGAGAAAGGAAAAGCATCATATCTAGATCATGGGAGAACTACTCAACAGTATAAAACTTGTTCAACTACTTAAGAGTGTTAAGGAGAAACTTTTCTCATCTCCTGAAGTGAGTGACGGAATGTGAGTGTGTCGGTTAAACAAGCAAATGAACAAATTAGGAGGGGGATAAGGGAAGAAGGGGATTTCAGACTCTGTGATCACACTGAATAAAAGTATGTGACTCCTCGGAGCAGTGATTACAATTCAGAGTTTGGTCCACCTTCCTTTTCCCCCTACCTGTGGTTGGTGCCTTTGAGCAACAGTTTCCTCTGTTGCTTTTGGCAGTGCTTGGCACTCCATCCACTTCCCAGACCTCAATACTTTACTGCCAGTCTCACTCCGGCAGCCCCAGGGAACCACAACCCGCAGCGGCCAGAATGAAGGAAATGGCTTTGATTTCCTTCCACTTTTCACACATCGGTCGAGGAAAGCAACGAGGGCCGTACGCTGGTCCTGACCGAGCTGAAATAATAAACCCTTGCCACAGCGTCAGTGTATTGGAAACAATATAATGTGTGTGTTGAGGAACAGGTGAGTTAATTTCGACCCACCACTGCTCTACATCAGCGTTGACATTATGCGAAAGGTAAACACTCTGTAATTGAATAAAATCACAAACCGCGACATTGGCAGTGGGAGAACCGGCCAACCCACTTTGAGGCTTTCAATACAGCTCTGTTCTCCGAGGCTGGTTGTCTGGGGTCGTTCTCTGGCTGTCAATGTGCAGCTTAAGAACAAATAATCCATCTAGCAAGAGTTGCATGGTGATTTCACAGAGTGGAAGACAAAAAAGAAACACATCCAAGTCCTCTAGGTGGGTCCTACATGATTCATAATAAGTGTGAGTCATTCTTCGTCTTCACACTAACTTTCTCGGAGGTTCCAATTGAGGAGAAAGTTTACGTTGTCCACCATTACAGAAAAAGGTAAAACTGAATTACATCAGTGAACCACTGAAGTGTTTAGATGCACATTTAGCATCATGAGTGGATTGTGCACTGAGGTGGTACAAGTCCTTCCTTAACCACAACATGTCATTTTTTGTTGTGATAACTGGCTCCAGTTTCATATTTGCTGAACAGACATAAACAAGTAAATGAAGAACTGAAATAAACCAGTGCAGA
This sequence comes from Platichthys flesus, assembly GCF_949316205.1. NCBI lineage: Eukaryota > Metazoa > Chordata > Actinopteri > Pleuronectiformes > Pleuronectidae > Platichthys > Platichthys flesus. Next base: position 7,414,730 of record NC_084946.1, on the reverse strand, counting down.
GTGGGAGGATTACTTGGCATTCTTGGCGAAAGAGTTTAGGGACAGAAGAACTTGTCTGTTACTGCCGGAGCTGGCTGCCATTCCTGCTCTTCTTCTGTGGGTGATAGTATAGAAAGTGTCGTCTCTGGTGACTTCAGCCTTTCTTAAACCTTTGCATGTGCATATTATAAATTGTCCAAGTCCTGCTCTGGTGAAGCAGCAAAGTGTCATGAAGGCAAGGGTCATTTCAACTTTCCTGTGAACCAACTAAAGAACACCACAGAGCATAACCTGTGATCATTAATACATCTGCCAAGTTTAAAGATGATTGGAAGAATGGATCTTTAGACAAATCTAAATACAGACAGAAAGTTATCTAGCATTTCATGGATTTGATTAGAACAATAACAGTTGGTTTCCTACACATGTTAGCAGTTGTAGCATTGTAAGAAGCAGAATGTATCTGCACAACAGCTGTTAGCAAAGACAACAGGGTCAGCAACACTTGCAATTGATTATCCATGTTACGTTCCGCACTGGTAGCCGAGGCTAACGGAAGGGGGTCATTTGATAGGAGCCTGACGAATCGGCAAATCTTCATGACTTAGAAGCTGGGCAAGCGATTGTGATCATTTCTGCTGATCCAGGCTAAAAAGGAGCCTCAGAGATAAACTAAAAAAAGTTAGTAGGAAACTTCTCTTGTCAAGCATTTCTAAAATTCTGGAGTAGTGTGGACGCCTGGCGAATCCGTTGCAGAGATGCGTTTTCAAACGAAAATGTAGAAACGTCGATGTGGCCTCTGTATGCTTGCCCTGCGATACTGGCAACCTTTCTTATTGCCTTAAATAAACTGGGATTTGTCCGTGCTCTCCATTAAAGGATTATTGGTAATGGATGTATGGATAACTCATGTTATTTGAACGGCCGATTTATGTCACATTTCTGCAGCTGAGGTGTTGCCTCATCTTGTGCTGATCGTATAAAAAAACAGACCACATGGCACCTACTTTGTTCCCAGAGCTGCAGTAACAACTGCTCCAACTCTCACTTACCACAAACCCATTGCACAACCAGCGCTAATAACGACTCCCTCCCGACTCCTCTCTTTGTGCCTCTGTCAGAAGATCATGTGCTGCACCTCTGAAGGTTGACAGCCAACAGAAAAGCGTAGGTTCCCCTCTGAACAGTTCAACTCCTACCTAAGCGACTGCCACTAAGGTGGAGACCAGTGGTAGGATAAACAATCTGTTCTCTCACTCCCATTCGCCTCGTAATCTATTGTGCTGGTAGCTTGGCACTGCCTCTCTTCCTGAGGATGTCACGGGACCCCTGGTGGATAAGAGTGCATCACTTCCTCTGTGCTTTCGGTCACTTCCTTTGAACGGACACTGATGTCATGAGTCCTCCATTCTGACCCATATTAATAGATCCACTGATCTGACTGAGCTCCGGTCTTGTTAGCGCTGGGGGTGAAATTGATATCCGTCCCAGCCTGCTCCGTCAGTCGTACCTTTCGAACAAGTCATGATTTGATTGCAGAAATCTTTAGCCAATACGAACAAGTTCAAACGGGTGTTAATGTCAAGATAGGACAAAAGCTTGAAGGGCCAAACCCGTATAAAAATACCTAATTAATCACACTGAATTAAAATGCCCGAACGCAGAAAAGGATGAACAAATACAGCAAATATTTCAGCATTTTAATTTGAGTTGTTGTGGAAGCCAAATATCCCCTTCACTTTGATGTATCAACAAACCTTGATTCTTTTCATTTTAAGTAATACTAATAAATCACGATATATGTCAGTGCTATCTTATTCCATCCAAACTGATAAACCTTCGCCGATACTCAAGGCAAACACCACAGTCGACTGAACCCAACCGGTGAAACCACAAACATTGTGCCACCATTGTTCTCCCGAGCTGATACTTCACTGTGTCTCTATATTTCCATGCCAACCATGTAAACTGGCCTGGTTGAGGGGTTGGGAGTTGCCAAGAATGCCAGAGCTGTAAGGTTATCTCGAACCCTCTATGGGAACTAATCACGCAAACCCTCAGCACTGGCTCGCACAGCTATTGTTTCTACAGGGACAGGATACTCCCTCCCTCTCCCACCCCATCACCCATTCCACCCATGAAGTACAAAAAAAAAAATACATCCCATGACTCTCATCCGAAGCAATATGACTCAGACTAACCCAGTAGACCAGCCCTGCAACTTAAATCACAGTCTTTTAATATCTAATATTACAGGGCCCCCTGGGGATCACAAGACTCAGTCGAAGCAAGATAACATTTTTAATGTCATATTTTAGCCATAATTGCCCGAAAAGCAAGAATAAAACTTCGATTTTTCTCTGTCTCCATGTGACTCCTGAGGTGATAATGACATATTATTGACAGTGTTAGTTGCAGCAGGTTTATCACAGCCACACAGGAAACAACGGATCATGTGCACATTGGTGACTTTTGATGACCTCACTCATATTAATGTCATTTGGGATTACTGGGGTCACATGTTGGGGAACGTCATTTTCTTTATTATAAGGGGATGAAAAGTTTTTGAACCTCTGTATTATTAATGTCATATTGAGTTACCAAATTCTTCACACTCCAATAGATCAGAATGCAGCATCACACAAAGGGTTCAACATTTCTCCAAGATGATCTTGTTATTTTGTTCTTTATATTGCTGTTTCTACCTCGGAATGAAGAGTCAACATGAGCTGGAAGAAAGGTCAGACATGTCCCCTACGAGTTGGTGAAAGGCCTGAGGAAAGTAGAGCTGCACAAAACAGCTGAAGAGGTGAAGAGGAGACACAACAATACATGGAATCACAATGTACAATCACAGACCTACAATGAAACAGTAGCAGCATCAACAGAAAAACGTGAATAGATTATAATAACCCTGTAAAATATGATAATTAATCATAATAATTCTATTTATTACAGCTTTTTTCAAGCAATATGCACAATCTATATTTATATTAAGACCTGCTTCATATCCAGATCTGATTCTCAATGGATAGCTGATCAGGAGCTGAGGAGCCAGAACTTGTACAGGTTCAATTCTCCTGTTTTTAAAGCAGTTGGAAGACTCAGACTGTGGGAGCTGAATAGGTTTTTGTAAGAGGGGGATTTATACTCCAGGGCCCTTCAGAGCCTTGTGTGTGATTAAAATAACTTTACACTGGGCTGTGAAAGAGATGGAGCCCAGTGCAGTGAAGTCAAGATGTCAAGTGGATTTTAAACACCAAAATAATTTCAATAGCTTCCACTCATTAGATTGCCTGACTTTCAGTAGCCCCAATTCCCACTGGATGTTTCTTTTTATTTATGTTATGTTTATGTTGTTACATTGTTGCATCAATGATTTAATTAGAACATTGTAGTATGAACTATGACCTCCCTGAATGGGCTTACACAAATAGTATGAACCACATTAAGAGTTAAGCTCACACCTTCTCAAACACCTTGTCACAAAATAGTGAAATAACTTAAACAAATTTCACGGTGACATCTTTTATCATTATTGTCTGAAACTAAATCACTAGTAAAAGAGTGCACTGTTGGGACAAAGTTAACAATGTGTAACACATCAGACTCAAACAACCGTTCCAATATTTGATCATCTGAACACCAGGATATCTCACACACAAGAGACGAGATAGAGCATCTGTTGTTTGATCATGTCTCCAGCTGTGGTAATGGAAAAGGATCACTTTTGAAACTCATCCCACTAATGAAGGTTTTAAAGTATAAACAGGAACGCTGGCTTCCTACGTCACATGCGCAGTTCTTTTACTATTTCTATAGGCTCCGTCATTTCATTCTTTCTTTTCATCTATCACAGCCTGGCTCACTCACCGTAAGCCAAACACTTGTAAGATATCAAAGTTGCAGTGCTCCATGGTGACTCCCCCCCTCCAAGAATAGCTGAGGACGTTATATTATATCACATAACAATCCCATAAATACGAGAAGCTGAACTTATGCTCCTCTGCCTGATCACGTTTGCCTCTTTCCTCTCTACCACCTCACAGAACTTCACTGCCATGGTTAACAGTTCCAATATTCAGGGTGTGTCCTACACACATTAGTGGGTGACTCTATACTTGCAGGCGCACCACCCAATAATGATGGAAACTCAACTTTTTACAAAGGGGGTAAACTGTTACAACACGACATCCTGAAACCACTTGTTCTCTCTTGTGCCAAATCCACAAATGCTGACTCATGTTATCTCTTTCTGTTGCCGTGCTACTGAGAGTGAAATGCAGTATATGTGCGCCGGGGGAAATAACACAAAACTCCCCACATTTATTGGCACATCAGACTCACCCTTGAATCATAAATAATGGCAAGCAGGAAGGATTTTCACAGGCATTCTCAAAATTATCTTAGAACCATCTCTGACTGTAGCGTTTTCAGGACTTATACGTGACTTTGATGTCCTTCATACTGAACACAATACGCCCACATTGCCTGCAGCGTACGGGACAGTTCAGATACATGCCTGCATGGCACTTCTAAGGGAAACAGGTGACTTAGTAACAATGTGTATGCACGTACTTTGAAAAACCGCTGGTCTCCATGTCAGGTACAGTACTTGTGTTGTCTGCCATAGTGCTGCAGGGGCTGTGGGCGCTGCATGTCTGGGCTGCTCTCTGCTTCTCACCGTGTAGAGTACACAGCGCCTGCAGGCCAAAGCCTGGGTTGAATTAGTTTCTTTGGAAACTGAGTAACACTGTCAACATCACTAAACTGTTTCAAAGTTTCGATCAAGGATTCATCCTTAATCACTACAATACTTTTCATGGACTTTACACAAAAACTACACAGACACGATCAATCCTTTTGTAATACGTTAATCCTCGATTGTGTTTTGGCGTGAACTAAGCCCGGTGGGACTGAATGATGTCATGGTGGGAGTGGCTTCTGAGCTGAACATTGTTTGCCCCTGGATGTCGTCAATAACACTTCCTCACTTTTCTACTGACCCGACAAGTGCCAAAGAATTATCAGACCAAAAACAGCACTGGGTTCAAAACACAGGGGGCTGTGTTGGTCTGAGAATGTTGCTTCAGGATCCAATGAGACAATGAAATATAATCCATGAGGTGTCTGTTGAGTTATGGAGCCACTTGTGAAAGGTTAAGTATCAGGACAATACCGTGAAATTGCATGACGAATAGACAATTCCTCTTCAGTAATCCTGTATCATCGTGGTAGAATTCATGTACTGTGCCATAGTAACCCGACTGTACCATGAAACTGAACAGCAGAATCTCATAGTGCTTCTATAGGACAAAATACATTGATAATGAACTATACTAGTACACAATACCATGTGCAAGCCTGTGGTATTTGGGATTGACATGGAACAACTGAGGCCATATACTGTATCATAAACGATCTACTTTAATGAGATTTTACAGCCCTGAAAATGTGTCACTGTAACAAACACTTGAACCAAAACAGCCAGATGCTGTTGGTCACGTTATAAATAAATGAATGTGAGCATTAAACCTATGTGATTGGCCACTTTCATGTTTCGCAAATTGACATTGAGAAAAGGTTAAGAACGGGGTTAAATCTTTCATCTTGTTCTTTTTTTAATAATTACTGCTCTTTTCACTTTTGGACATTTGTGCACTTGCGTCTAGTGGAATGTGAAAAGTTTCAAATTTTAGGTAGGGTTCAATTCAACTAGTTGCATCTTTAAATCAAAGGGAGACTTGTATTCCTGTCCATTAGCAACAGTAAAGAAGACCCACCGACAGTGCGTTCAGATGCGGGTGGAAGTCCCAGCAGACACCAGGAACAGACATCACGATCAGATAACATCTCGTGGTCTACAGATATTTCAACCGGGGCTCCAGGTGACCAAGTCATTAGACATTACGCACTTCTAATTATTGATAGTGAGGAGTGCTACAGAGGATCACTCTCGACTAAGATCATACATGAGCAAGTTATACGAAGGCCCATGCCAAATAGGTCCCCCTCACTCTCCTAAAGACCATCTGTCATGTTCCATAATAGTTTTCATTTAGCATTAACACAGCAATCCTTTATGCAAAGTGCTGTTTGAATTGACACTGGCTTTCGCTACTTTCAAACAAGCGCAGGAGACTTCATCAAACAGCACTCTGCGTGAACCTTTTGAACCACAAACTGTTTTGGTTTCAAGGATTGGCTGCGTTTCTATCCTTCCCTGAAACTCTTTTGTGCTCTCCTTATACAACCCACTGGCAGTGTCACCTCAAGAAGGGTTTGCAGCGCTGATCTGCTCCTTGGCATCAACATTAGCCTGATGCACGACATTTACCGAGACCTCTGGCAAGTTAGCATGACTCACGCTCGAAAAAACACCCTTTCACCCACAGTTAGAGAACACTTTCCTCGCAACTTCAAAGCGCTCACTCCGAGTTTTACAAAAGGAAAAACCGATCTCTGCAAGTGCCTCAGGGATAAATGTAATTATCACACACAAGTGAGGAGAGTTTAAGGACAATACATGCATGTCACCCAGTCGGACCGGTGCCAGGTCATTAAAACAGGCCTCAGAAATAGCACTTATTTGCAAGGGTGGATCCTTCGCCGCAAGCTCTTTCCAGGCGATATTGATGACAGGGTTATCACGCTTCATAAACGCTTCTTAAAAAGTAAAACAAAGAAGAAAAAATAAATCCACTCTGTAAAAAGTATGACCTGATCCCAGATTTAAATCATTATGTGATTGATGAGGAGCTCACAACATCCCAGACTGGAGCCAACGGCTAAGCATGTCGGCCTGGTTTTCATTTAAGGGGGGGGTCACTGTTTGCATGTCTTGGGTTCTGCCTTTAAGAGATCAGTCCCAGATTATACTGCAGTGTTCTTATATTTGACTTAGAAATAGAGGACAGTGCTATTTGATTATAGCTGTGGAGTAATAGTTTGCCATCTGGCTAAAGTGTTTACACCACTCGTCTCTCTTTATTGGAAGCACTGCTGAGGGAAATGACCCACTCCAGGAAAGTGTTAGCGATGTCTCCAGGGCACAAAGGCCAGCTCCCTCCCGAATAAGAAAGGATGAAAGGTTCTTTTGTTGCCACGGAGAGTGCGCTCTAAGGTAAAGGTTCAGGCCATGGAGGGGATTCCTGACTGTCACCACTTTTCTCGTGAGAAATACCTGCAGGGATGCATACAATTTTATGGTGCCAACAGACCCTCAATGGTGAGTAATTGGAGGACTGTCCCTACTTAGCAGGTGAGAAAAGGTAATGAGATATATATAACGGAGGAAGGGCTGAGGAGGAAAACACCACCTGCGACTACCTGCAGCTCTCCCAGATAGAGAGAGAGGGAATGCAGTGTGGAACAGGTGATCAGATAATCCCCCTATCACAGCAGGCAGCCTGGCAGCGCTCATGTATTAGCAAGCACCTCTCTGATGGAGGTCTGGATAGTGGCACACAGCTCGGCGATGAGGAAGGAGAGATAAAAGACGAGGGGATTACAAATAATCTAGTCTCAGAGGACAAACTAGAAAAGAGTCAGGAGAGGTTGGTGTATTTGTGAGAGATATCATAGGGAGACAAAAAAATGTATAGGCTACATCTAATTCGACCGAGTAGCCTGCAGAAGATAAGAGGTATAAAATGCAATGAAAGAAGCGTCCACACACTCAAACCTGTGCAAAGATAATTTTTTCCTTTGCAAGTTTTCAGTTTGAGACCCTCTTCAAGGCATGAGCAGGTAAATACCCTTTATCTATAACCTGACCTTTGGTACTGCTTTGAGAGAGAAGGGAGAATCTGTGGGATTAGACACGCACTCAGCTCGTGCCGAAATATAGTGTAATATACAATATATACATAATATACAGTGGCATATACAGTAATGTGTGAGGATGGTCAAAAGTTCAAAAACACATACTAAGACAAAATAAATATATATACATATATATATGTATTACGTGACCATTTAATCGCACTGGTCCTGTATGTAGAGGAAAGCTATTCTTCAGTTGGTGGTGTATTAGCAATTAACTTTTTTAAGCTTTTATAAGCCTCAATACAGATGGACATAAAGTAACAATCAACATAATAAGATAACAGATTTAAACATATTTGTGTCTACACACACACACACACACATACCATCACCATCAGGGAAGAAGAATTGCCTGCAGGTTACAGAAACAGACCCTTGAATCCATTTTCAGGCTGAGCAAACAAACACTGTCAAACATCACCAGAGGTTGTAATGAGCATGTTGCTCAGTGAACTCTGACCCGGCCTGTGAGGCTGACACAATTCAGTCCTGCTCTGTCTCTCTTTGACCCGGGTCCTTTCTCACCATTTCTTTTACCCTCTTTCTTATGTACATACAGTGCACTCGAAACACACACACACACACACACACACACACACACACACACACACACACACACACACACACACACAGACACACACACACACACACACAAACACACACACACACACACATTCATTTGATCACTACCCCTGGAGTTTCCTGCTCTAGGTATTTACATCACAAGAAGCTTAAGGACACTGGTGGGCCATTGACAGGGAAATGTGCCTGTCAAAGAAAATGGTGTATTATTTACAGGAACACACAGAGATCAGTTAAAGTCTCTTTCCAGGATCAGTTGCTACCTCTGTTTGTCTTAATGCTGGCTTTCTACATATTGCATGACTTATTTTACCGCTGCTGCAAGGTGAGTCTACTTTGAGGGGACAGTAAAAGTGTATTGAAGTAAACTGCTAAGGGCCTTTCAAATTCTGCAAGAGGAACCATTTAATGCATAATCCTCAGATGTCATCAAATTAAAGAACTACTTACTGAAATACTAAGTTATAAACAATTATAGAGCACGTATTGTACGTATACATATGTATTTAAAGGTATCTTGCTTTAATCTTGCTATGCTCTGACCATTTCCTCTGGGACAGGTTGTCACACATATCCAAATAAAATGGTGAAAAAAAAAAACCCATTTTAATTTTTTAAACAGACTTTGGGTTTAGACTTGTCAATGATGACATGTAAAAGTTTGGTTCACCCTCACAGTGATCTGAGGGTTATACGCCTGGAAGGGACCACCCTGACTAACTGAAATGCTGTCATGAGAGTGTTTATGTATTTATGACTTGTCTGACAGACTGGATTCAATTGTTTCTCGGGCTCTACAGACCCGGAGGCAAAGGGTTCCCCCGCCCCTACGCTAAACATCAACATGTTGCACATTGTAATTGTGAGCAGTTAGCTCAAAGCACAGCTGTTCCATGGCTATATACAAGGTTGTCCTGTTGATGTATATGCCTCTTTAATGTAGTGTACAGAACTGACGAAGTTTTCTAAAGAAACATCCAGAAAAATGCTCTAAGACAGGCACATGTCAAGAATTCCGCATTGATCCTAGGGTAAATACTGAGCTCCAAAGTCCTGTCCAAAACAAAATGCCAACCTCTCCACAAAATTCCTCAATACCCCAGTTAGTTGTCTTCTTGACCTCCAAAGCAACAAAGGATGCTCAGGTAAATTGTTACAGCTGCTGCTTCGTAAACAACCAAGCCAACTCTTTAAGAAACTTTGGCCGAGGCAGCTTGGGTCAGTTGGAGCTGACGAGATGCCACTGTTTGATCCAGACTGACATGGAGATGGAGGAGGGGGAAAATGAATAAACCAGATTGAAAATTCTCCAGCCTTACACTGTTGCCCTCGGGGGAGCAACCAAGCAAAAGGAATATGTGATAAAACCAGAGAGGAGAAACAGGCAGAGAAACTTTGGGTTGTGAATTATTGAGGCGCTCTGAGGTTGTAGTGTATGCACGGGATGGTGTATCCATCCCGTGAATGAAGCCCTGCTGTGGTATTACCAGTAGGTCTGTTCGAGTTATGTTCACATCCCCCATAATCCACTTACACCTTCAATTTTTCACCTCATTCGAAGCCTCGGTTTGGTCTCATGCATGACAAGATGAAGTTATTAACTGTCAGTGTGATCATGACCTCCATCGGCGCGAGGAGCCGCAGCTTTCATTCCTCGTGCTTTGAGTCAGATTTCTGAGGTGGCGTGGCCTTCACACTGTGCCATGTGGAGAGTAATAGAAATAGCGGTTGAATATGCGGTATCCATGGTGACCAGCCCATAGTTAAAGGAAGAGAATCTCTGCCAGCATTGTGTGTCTAGACCATGTAAGTATCTCCAGTTGGGCGCAGCCGAAGCTAGTGTGGTGCGGCTGGCTTTCATGTGCTAGATCAGAGCCATGCTAATGTTCTTGGGAGCTGTGTTAGCAGCACTCAGCTCTGCCTCCATTTAATTGTCAAGTGCCCATAGCAAGTGATGGATGGGAATAACACTTTTGGTTTTTATTTGTTTGGTAAAATCAATGTCAAAACCAAAAGGTCACTAAACCTTCAGCCTTTTATTGTGATTTCAGCCAATTTCAGATATGAATTTATTTTTGTCATTCATCAATTTGACAGCAAATGGCCTCATTGATAAGATGCTGACTTGAGCTGAAACTGCAGCTTATTATAGATACTCTTACTTGTACTTGTTTGTGTGGGCAACGTGTGACTTCTTAAAAAATAATTTTATGTATTTTGAGCATCGATTTCACTCACCAGTGATCCAAATAATTTGTACAATGTTGCACATGTAAGCCCAGAGCTATTCACCAAATTCCACAGCACACTGACATTGGCTGCTGGTGCTGTGTGCGGCCGCTAACACAAGCCTGCATTCAAAATTCTAAATTCAAATTTGTGAATAAATTTAATGATTAAGAAGTGTGTAAATTGCAACATCAGTACAGTGCATACAGTACATGGATGAACAGATAATCAAAAAAAAATTCAGACATACATAAACAGAGATAAAATAGGGTCAATAAAATCGGACTATATTACGTCACGTAATGTCACCATCAGCCCTCACTTTCTATCAGGTGGACAGAAGCACAGAATTTATATTTAAGTAATTCAGTCTCCCTCCTGCATTAGCATCAGTTCACAGAGTTCAAATGATCGGTTCAGCCAAAGGACTGTGATAAAACGTAATCTGTTTTAGTATCAGTCGCTGAAAGTTGTGGTCTGAGTCCAAATATACATATCTGTTGTGTTTCCAAGAATACTGACAGCCCGCAACTGCTTTTCCCTACATAAAAAACACAACATAAGTTATAAATCCCTGGGGCTTGAAGGTAACAGACTAAAGGGCCAAAGTCCAAGTGTGAGCTGAATGTACGCTGGAGCACCTGTTCATGTCTGAAGTCTCATCTACTAACTGCAGCCATCAGCAGCAAGTTGTTACCTATTCCTTTCAACCCCAAATGACATCTGCTGTTGCTGGAGATGAGCCATAAGTTCCCCTAAAGAAATCTCTCCAAGCTGAACTTGACATCAGCTCAACTATCTTACCCAACACACAGGTAATGGAGGTGCACCTGTGTCTTTGGGGTAATGACCTCATAAAGCCCTGACTGTGGGGAGCTGTGAACCATGACTCTACATGTGTTTTCAAGTAACAGAATAAAGCTGTTAACACCTAGATGCTAAATGCACCATAATTCAGATTTGTACCTCTTTACACCAGATCAGAGAGTAGATATTTTAAACAAGGGTCAACCTGCTAAAAAAGACCGATTGACTCCTTTTGCAGTCCCAGAGGAGTTTGCATTTCTGTTGCGTCATGCTCGACATCATGAATGTGACAAAAAGTGAAGCGCTCTCTCACCTCACTGTCTGTCCAAATAAACACATTCATCCCAATGTAATGCTTTCACTACCATGGCCGTAGTGTAACCTGTGCCTGCTGTAGAGTCATTTGACCCAGGAGTGAATACATTCCCACTGCAGACAAATCCAAGGTTTTTTGACCAGTGGAAAAGGGTCTTTAGATACATATTCTTAAACTGATTTATAACTTCTACATTGACTTTGCACTTTCAAATGATATGGTGTAGCCACATGTCATCAATGGGTGAGAAGCAGTATACCCCCTGGGCAGGTTTGCCACAGGGCTGGCATACATTAACATTCACACCTAAAGGCAATTTAGAGTTGTCAATTAACTTTCCTCTTTGGTCCTTGGGAGGAAGTCCATCCACCCAACCATCTATTATCTCTACCAATTATCCTTTGAGGGTTGTGAAATGGAACCAATCCCAGCTGACATTGGGGAGAGGGGGTGTACACCCTGGACAGGTCCACAGCCCACCACAGGGCTGACATGTAGAGACAAGCAACCATTCACACTCACATTGACACTGAGAGTCTCAAATGAACCCAACGCCAATTTGCATGTCATTGGCCTGTGGGAGGGAGCTGGATAAATCCCCACGCTGGCAGGAGTAAACATAGCGACTCCACACAAGTTTTCGACCTGGACCAAACCAGGGTTCCAACCCAGAGCCCTCGTACAGTGAGGCGACAGCGCTATCCTTTACTCCGCTGTGCCACCCCCTTTTGTAAGGTAAATCTGACATACACACTGAGAACTGGGCCATTTCCCAACAGCAGACAAGACATTTTGGATCGTTTTATTTCTGTAGTTTTCAGCATTTATGGTTGTGTCATAGAAATGTTACATAAAGTTATTGTACATGGACGCGAAAAATGTATGTGGATCAAGTGGTTATGTTGTTTCCATATAGAACAAACCCAGAGCCAAGATACAGTAAATAATCAAATGTTTATTTCATTTCCATTAAAACCTTTAATCAAGTGCTGGGTATGAGTTCAGAGTAATTTAACAACTGTCCTTTTTTTTAACTTGACCTCTGATACCTGAGAGTCGAGAAGAGCCTGTAGACCTGTGTTTCATATCCCCATGATGACTGACAGCAGGGTTACTTAGTGGACAGCAGAATAAAACTGCTCTGTTAAATATTATATATGAGACAGGCATCTGAAGACCGGGACAGACCAGAGAGGGTCTCCTGAGGTTCAGATAAGCATTTACCACCTGGTCCCCAGAGCCACAGATGTAGGCATTTGATAGCAGCTCAATCAACATGGCACCGTTGGTATTTGGCATCGTTATCAAGCGACATATAATCACCTCATTGTGCTGCATCCATGTCCTGCCACCGCTCCGTACCAGAGCTGGACTGGAATCAGCCAAGCGCTAGTGACCCTTTATGAAACACTGTACTCCAGCATCCCTCTGCTAATCCAGTCAGGTATCTCATTAGCGGTGCGGTCATGTGGTATTCGGAGCAGGTGGGCAGCCTCGTCCCACACGCTGACGGACATCCCCTTTCATCTCAGGCCCAAACCTGCTCCTTCTTTTGTGGGCATCAGCCGTCACATGGAGAAAAAGAGATGGCGAGTCACTGATATCATCTCAGCCACTGGTGATACATGTCATCTGGCTGGCGAAGACTGAGATTCCAATCAACAGGTAAAAGCAAGGTTTCTATACATCCATTGTCGGGTAATGTAACTATGTTGTTATTAAAGAATGCTGCAGAAAACATCTAATAATGTTAAAATAGGAAAACCTGTGTGATATTGAACCAGCATTGATTTGTGAATGTGCCACAATGCTGCGTGTGATGAGACAATTCGTAGAATCTCGGTTAGGCCAGGGTTATGAACCATCACGCACACACACACACACACACACACACACACACACACACACACACACACAGACACACATTTGCTTTCCAACCCTGGAGCAGCCGCAGATCTGTCAAACAGTTACATTAACAACCAAGTGACCAGAAACAACAGGAACCTGAACATGAATTAAAGTTACTTGGAAGGAACCAAGTTCATCAGTATTTCAACATCGACATTTACATGATATTGGTGCAAATTAGCAATAAAACTTTAATCTCAAAATTTACATTCTTCTTATCTACTTCTAATCTGCAAATCAAATCCTCCTGGATATTCACTTTCATTCATTGACGGATGTATAATAACTCACTGGTTGTGGTGCTTTAATTTGGACATTAGCAGTATATTTTGAGATGCCAGATGTGAAATTAGCAGTGACAAGCAGGGCTGAGGGACATGCCACATGACATTGTACAAGTGTTCCACAACTGAAGAAAACATCTGTCTTGGATTTCTGAGGCTTGATTCTGCTGTGCAGCCTCATCTCAGGGCACGAACAACAGCATCGAGAAGTATCAAACAATTCAGAGCAAGGTAGAAATTAGAAACAAGAACAGACGTCTACATCACAAGCAGCGTCCCAGGTTTGTGTGTGACAGCTGCTTTGTGTTTTAATACCTTTTTAAAAGTTTATGTAATCATAGTGACACCGACTATTTCAGAGAAGAAGGATTTAAAAAAAGAAAATTAGAAAAAGGTTTTTTATTGTATTTTGAACCATGTCAACCATCTGTGTAGCCTGTTATGTGAAAGTAGATCCATGTGCAAATAAAACTGTTGTGGTTTCTCCTCGATGTCAAAGACACTGTGGTGAAAACAGGCTTTTAATGTCACAGAGAAATGCATTGCCAGTATTAACAGTAGACTTCAGTGGGCAGTCAGGCCGAAGCAGGTCGTAATATGAGTCCAAAACAGCCACTTCTGTCTGACCTCTCTGGCCCCGCTCTCTTTAAGCTGCTCTGTAATTACTTTGACCTGCAGATCCTGACGGGCTCTGTACCCTTCACACTTCAAAAGAGAGGATCGCTCTCACATTCACTCTGAAGATGAATACAGCTGTTACGATATCTCAAGCGAACCCCTCAAAGAGGTCAAATTCTTTTCACTGGACTCGTTTGCTTTTACTGGATCTTCAGTCGATACATTTTCGGTTAATTTTTCATCTGCTAAAGAGGTTAAAGAAACATTGATGAATGTGTCGGCTCTTTAAAATGCTCAAACATAGAAACCTGAATACAGAGCCTGCTACCGCACCCAATCCAGCTCCATCAACACTGAAATTAAAAGACGCATTAATACACAAACATGTTTATTGTAATGTTTTCCAACCTCGGAAGCTACTGCACAGTGCATGCTATGACTTGTTGAAGGCCAAAGCACAACTCTTACATCAGAAACAGAAAGCATTCATTCAAAATGTACTGTGTTAAAAGTCAAAGTCAAAACTTCTGTGAAACAAACAAAGCAGGTAACACACAACACAAATTCTAATCATTAACCATGCAGAAAGACACATTACACACAATTGTCCTATTGCACAAAACTGTCAAGCAAAACTTAGCGATCAAACATTAAAAAACTACATATACATACAATCTGCGTATGAAATCACCAGGAAAAGGTCTTCCTGTGTCTCTACAATAAACCCTCCCACTGGTCAGCACCAAATGTAACTGCACCTGGAGTCATTCTCAAATTTTGTCTTTAGTCAAATTTGTGTATTTTTTCATTGAAATGTAATTGAGTGTATCAGCATCTGGGCTTATACTTACCTTGGAAGTGAAATCTGATTAAATACAATTCATGCTTGAGTTTATGACAAAATACATAATCTTTAATCAGCACAAGGAAATCTCTTGTGAGGGGTGGCGCAAAACATAAAGACTCTGCTGCAGAGATTTGTATTTAGAGAGAGAGAGAAGGAGAGAGAGAGAGAAGGAGAGAGAGAGAGAGAGAAAGAGAGTTTTTGTTAACACTACATTAGACATCCTATCCAATACCACTTGAATCTCAACCTCTTTCCAAATTATCATCTTCTGCATTTTCTATGTGTCTGACGGCTGTTTTTCATCCTGATTCATATTCTGTTTGTCTCCGCCGTGTTAGTGTCATCATAGCTTGAGGTGAATTCTCCCGAGGATATCTTGCTGTGTTCTCACATGGGCTCACTCAGACATTCTCCAGAGCTTTAACCAGGGGGCTGGCGGGAGAAACTCCGGAGCCTCTCCCTCAGAGTCAAAGCCCTTCTGGAGAATGTCAGGAGATAATCTGGAGTTCAGTAGAAGTTCAGAATTTAAAAATACTATTCAACATTTCATTATGTCAAACTCAACTTTTTGATACTATTTAGATTTATTTTGCTGTAGCCATTAATTATATCAATACACCTCAGTTACTGCTCTGTACAGTCATTAGTGTGGTGGAAAGTGGAGTCAGACGTTTCCCGATAGAGATTCAAGGGGTTTTTATGGAGTGAGTCAAATTCATAGGAAATGATGCACCCAGGCACATGAACATACATCCCTGCAAATGTCTGCTCTGTCATGAATCTTCTCAGCTTGTGGTTACACACTTCTCTTGAACCTCTGACAGAGTAGGTGGTCAAAGCAAGTTTCCTGTCAGTGATCAATAAACATGTCAAACAGAACTCTTGTGTCATTAGGCCTTCACAGCTTAAACATGATGCAGTCAGTCATCATGACTACAAGGTTAAGAACTGCTGTGAAACCCTGAAGAGAAATCAATCAGTTGCTACTCATCCAAATCCTGTTGCTCCAAGTTTGATATTTATTTTTCTTCTCCATAGCTAAGTTAACAGAAGAATCATTCTTGGCCTTTACTTACATTCGTAAACTAGAATAGCACTCAGTAGAACGCATCCCGATAAATTCAATCAACTTGCAAAAATTTCCCTCACTCATAAATCAGAGTTATATCAGTTGCAGATATCTATGAACCTGATTTTATTTGATCAAGATCCATGAATTATTCTATGGGAAAATTCTGAAAATGTTGAAAAAGGCTCAATCTCACAAATTTAATGACAGTGAAAAAGTATTCATAGATCTACCCCCTGAACTGGATCTGCACCAAAAAGTACAGTCACTCATCAATCAATCAAATTGTATTTATTCGTCTCAAAGGTGCAACATCTACTGTCATTAACCTTCAACAAGGGTCAGGAAAAACTACCAGAAAATCCCATATTTGATCCAATACCACATCCTTCCACAAAGTTTCATGGAAATCCTTTCTGCTGTTTTTATGTGATCTTACAAAACTCAAACTAGTTGCTAGGTGAAAACATAACCTCAGTAGTGGAGGTAATTTCATCAATATACAGATTTAGTAAATTCTATAAACTGATTTCTTCGTAATAATTGATTCCTATGTCCCTCTGACTGTCTCGCCAACAAATCAGGGTCAGATTTACTGAAACTACAGGACTTGGTAGGAGCTAATTTTTGTCTGTTTGTTCTCAGCTAGTTGATTATCCCAACAAGCCCAAACATTGTCTACTTTAGCCTATGACAGCCCATTACTGCCAGGCTTAGTGTGAGCCCTGTTCAAAGCAGAGGATTAGAGGATAATTAAAATGAACAAGCTGATGTCATCTAAACTTGCTTGGCGAAGGGGACCGGCTAACACTGCTCCATTGAGTCCCCTCACTCGCCCATATTCCTGGGCGCAATTAGGAGCCACACTGGTTCCACAGGGGAAGCCGTACAGGATACTGCGGTAACTGGCTGGAGTCCCTATGTACTGAAACACTTAACATCCTTGGCTGAAATATCGCGGGCAGAGCGGCGGTTGGTTGAAATTAGCGCTTGGGTCTCGGGGTGAAATATCTTATGGCCAATAAAAGATAATATCTGAGCACAGGAATCCCAGTTCGCTCGATGGGAGGCGTGGTTGTAAGTCACTGTCTTCAGTTAAAATACCAGTTGTCGTTCTGTAATAAAACGTGGTGACCTTTCTTGTAATTTGTTGCGACCTTTCCTTGAACTCAGCTTGAAAGCATCATCAAATACAGATGTGCATGTGGCGGCAGGGCAACAACTGCTGAGCAAAATTACGAGCGGCATCAGGAGCAGTGTCATGCTGTAATGAGCCCTAATACCAGGATGGGGCTGCCCGGAGCCTGTTGGAATTATAGTGTGCTTTGGTCGGAGCCATCTTAGTTGATAATTCAGCAGTACGTTTAATAGACCAAAAAGAAAAAATTCAATCTCTATTCCCGCAGGTAAATAAATCAATCAATGACAATAAGGTCATGGTTGTTCCCAGTGACGTGTCAAGTTAAAGGTCAGCGACTCGAGAGGCGTCGATCCACATCAAACAGCGGCGGTGGAAGGAGTCGCCCTATTTTCTCGACTTGACAACATTTCACGATCACTTTAGCTGATGTACAGCAGGGTCCGCAGCAAACAGACCTCACTTTATTCCCAGTTTCCCACAGAGCTGATTACAATGCAACGCCCCTGAGCTCCATCATCTCAACCAAAGGAAATACATCGTCGAGCCATTTTAAAAAGAGGGTTTCAACTGTGATACTATAATCATGACAAAAATAGAAGAACACTCACCAATGGTTTGAGAGCTTTACTTGTTGTTCCATATCCTGTGTGCTGAGACAATCATCTATGTGTGAACTATGACACGTTTAGGTGTGGTGACAGTTCTTAATCAGGGGCTACAAAGGGACTACAATTTACTCAGTGGGGCCAAATATATGTCCAAACCCCAATGTACAATTCCTGATTCAGTAAGGTGTATACGTCATTCCTTGTTTACTGTTATTTATATAGGTTTGAGCATTGCCACACATCATTAAATGTATTTTGAAAACCATTCCTTGTTCAAACATCTTTTGTGCTTTGAAAAAGCTTTAAAAATTAAAATGTCTTAACAAATTGTCATATTTATAAGTATTGTTGGTGAGTCAGTTATTGACAAAACAGGGGCAACAGCCAATCATATTTAACCTGAGACCAGTGCCCCCCTGGCCTCACCCCTGGATCTGTCCCTGATTCAAACTAATGTCACTGAAACTAACAATAAATTGTTCCAACCAACAATTGTTGACGGTATTGTCTCCAAAGCCTGATATGTTTTATCCTTCTGTCCCATAGAACTCTCTGTTGACCAAAACCCACCATAAGCCACACAGTGTTTCACAGCGTTTTTCACATACTGTTGTATATTTAGCTTCAGTCCCTCATATATCACGTTGTTGCCCTAAAGCAATAAAAATGGTCCCAGTCAAATACACAGTTTATTCCTGGTTGATTCAAATTTCATCTCTACAGATCTCTACAGAAGGGGTAGAGCAGATGGAAAATGACCCATCATACGAAGATCCTTCTACTTTTAGGCATTTACACTATAATAAAAGCACACATTTCTATCATTACCTTTAGTTTGTGAAACAATGTTGAGCAAGGTTGTGGTATATATTTAGCACAATTAAACAAACACTTTTACTCAATGTTTTGAGGAAAGCAATATTTAGCTTTAAAGATGGTTTAGTGGATTATTTCCTGTCAATTTTGGCCAATTTGATCAATCTTCTAAAAACACTTGAAGAAATATATCTAGAACTATATTTATAACCAGCAATAACCCCACTGTTTGCCAGCACAACTAAACAGCAGACAGACACATTGCAGATATGATTCTAGATCTTGGCCAGTGACAACACCTTGTTCAATGAATGAGGTCCTCCATTCATTAACACCAGGGGAGCAGCCGGCCACAAGAGCCTGAATTTACCATCCACCGTCCTCTCTCTGGTTCAGGTGACAAGAGCATTTGGATCTATTTTGGTTGAATAAAATAAACACAGTGTGTAACAACACATGACAACATGATCTAACCTTAACCAACAGCTGCACGGGCCTCAACATGACCATGAAAAATAAGATCATGCTGGAGTCACTACACTTGGATGTTAAACTGCAAGATTGGCAATATTTGTGGAAAAACGAATACACTGCCTGTGAACTTTATAAATACGCCAAATGTCAGTTACTGCCAAATACCTAAATTAACAACATATTCATTACCTCAATAGAACACATAAGCGGGTTCCAATAGAATGATATAACTAAGAATCAGTGTCGTGCAAAGGGCAACAAGGAGGAGAGAGGAAAAACCCTGCAGAACAGTGTGAAGTGTGACAAGAACTAAAATACTAAGATTCACAAATACTTGATCAAATACATACATCGGTGGAAAAGTAACGAGTGAAAGTAAACCATTACTCTCTTCTAAAATAAATACTTCTACAGGAGTAACATGATACCAGAATCTCTGTATTTCAATTACCCGTTCCTTCTAAATCTTTACTGATAGAGACCCATTTATTTTGCCGCTTCCCCTCGAGGAATCAGAAGCAGATGTAGGGAAACACTACCGCTGGCAAAACAACATAGTAGGATTAGGAAGGGGGATGAATGGCAACATAAAGGGGGGCCCCAACAGCTATAAAAGGCCACATTGCATTCAGAGTCACAGATGATTGGAATGAAAGGTGCAGGACGGGCAACAGAGTGTGATCTAGAGCAGAGGTCCAACAGCTCCACGCCAGAGGAGGCTGAATAGAGCTTTTTGAAGAAGAGAGTGCCAGGTCACGATGAGCAGACGGGCTGGAAGAACCAGCTCCGATGGTGGAGGCCTCACCGAGCATTTCGATGAGTTGGTCTCTACATCCCACTTTCATCAGGGAACGAGCAGAAACTCCACACCGTGAGACTGGAAAGATGAGCCCGAGCTGCTTTCTGTGTGGCACATTCACAGGAAAGTGTTCTTTATGGTTCATCATATTACAGTGTAGCTGATATCTGCCTTTTTAGACTTTGACCTTTGACTGCAGTCTGTGGTGTTAAACAGAGTGGATGTGGAGCAAAGCTCGGCTGACCTTAGTGTAAACTGGTGGCTGTTGAATGTGCAGTGACAGGCCTCGGTCCCCTGTTCTCCCGCCCTCAGCTTCTACAGACGAGCGTCCACTGGAGACTTGTCAAGTCCAAGGCTCTTGTTAATGAACTCTCACACACAACCACACACACAGAGAAGACAACACAAACACACACTTACACACACACACACACACACACACACACACACACACACACACACACATACACACACACACACATACATAGAACACGAAATCATTCACCATCTTTGTCAAGCTAAACAAATGTCCCATGTCCCATACCACCAATGTAAATATTTGCAAAGGCTTACATTTAATATGTTCCACTGAATAATGCATAATTCATTAATATGAGTTGTGTAGGTTTGGGATTCAGGTCTTTCTCAAACTCCACCAATAGCATCACTCTAATAATCGGCTCTTATTTTGATGATAATACCTGAGATTAGGTAGTCACTCAGTTATAAAATGTAGTAAAACCTACTTGGAAACCTGTGAACTTGTCCTGATCACTGTCTCATGAAGATAAACATAGACACGGACACAATTTCATGCTGTCAGCTGACCCTTTCTATGTGCTCATTTGTTGGCACCTTGTGAATGACGGTGGGGAATGCATGTTAAACAAGCACAGTGTAACTTTCAAAATAAGGCCTTAAATAAATTACTGAATTATATATGCTTAAATGTCGATGTATTTTTTCGGCACCTTTTTAAATAATTTCAGAATACTGATGAAAACAAATGTACTTGTTGACTTGTGTGTCCAAAAAAAATACATTCTTTATAATCGATTTAGCTCTTTTAGGTTAATTAACAAAAATGTTATGTGGTGAGAAATTGGTAGTTTTGAGTAATAAATGGATAAGCTGAAAATTCTCTCATAATCTACTCACCACAATGCCAGTGGAGGGGTGGGTGAAGAGTTTGAAGTGCACCTCATACACTTCACCCTCCCACGTGGAAGACACCGACGAAGACGTCTGTGTTGTTAAGAAAATCATGCAATCTCTGCAGTGGAATTATTACTTCACTTCCTGCCTCTGCCTGCTGCACCCGGCTGCTCCACCTCTCGCCTGAATAATGCACAGGATCTGATGCTGTTGTGAACGCGTCTGAGGAGAGAATCTCCTGTTGTGTTGTACATGTGTGAACTTTGGATAAAGTCTTTACTCAATTCTCCGGATTTTACAGACAGGTCATGTCTGAAATCTTCCGATAATAATCCTTTGCCTCCTCAATGTAAACCAATGTTAGGGGACAGTCTGTGAAATCTCCAAGTTTTCCCACATGAGCCTCTATGGAGCAGCTGTAGTTGTTGAACTGGGGCTACAGTTATCTGAACTATCTGCTCTCTGTTCTTATCACACAGGCGTGCTCTTGGAAGCAAAACAACTCAAGACTGAATCCAAGGCACGCTAATGCATTTTTGATGCTCTTCATGCAACCTCCACCTGGTTCCCAATGTGGCAGTTTGGTCATCCCCTGCCTCTGGCCTGGTTATTTTTAAATACGTAGTATCATACTGTTGGAGCTTTTATTAAAGAAATATGAGTTTTTTATGACAAATAAGATTTGTGAGCAGCACAGAGGCGCACGTTCAACACTGCCTTCCTTTAATGTGGATCTTTAGTGTTTGTGATTTCTTTATGTCTGACGGTTCACAGAGTGTGTGTGTGGCCTCAAGAACAAAAAAGTCTTCAAAGTCTTCACACTCTTGTGTAAGTGCAACACACAAGTACATCTGTAAAGTAAAAGCAATGAACATCTAAAGTTGTCTCGTTTCGAATCTATACATTTCCACATGAAAACCTGAGAAGCGAGTGAACTCCCCTAAACTCTGTCCCTAAGCTTTACTGTACAAACGTTAATCGTTAACAGTGAGGGAATCAAATCTCCATATTCAGGGTTCTTGAACTTTTCCAGCCCACACTGAATAGATTTGGCCCCATCCTGGTTTTATTAAAACCAGTTGGTGCTCTTGTGATACATGGACTCATGGTAAGTCCATGACCTGCACATTTCTGCTCTGAACACAGTTTTGAGACAGGCCAGCAGACCCTATGGGTTTTATTACTGGAGGTTCTGGGAACACAACAGAGGAGTTTAGGGCTTAACCGTAATTTAAATGAGGTGAATCCTAACCATGTATTTCTCACTGTAATTGGTTCTGACTGGAATTGGATCATCGGAGTGTATGTGCCAGACAATCCTGCCATTAAAGATAAATGGAACCATTAGTTGGTGTTGCTGTACAGGACAAACTTTTAAAATTCTAGATATTTTTGAAACAATGGCTGATTGTTGAACCATAGAGAAAAGCTGGCTGCTCATCTGAAGTCTGTGACGGTCACTTTTAACAGTTGAAATGTTAACTGTCTCAGAATCTGCTGAGGGCTAGCCAGCTACTAGAGCTGTAACATTTCTTCCATGAGTTGATTGAAAGATTTAAAAATGAGATTATTGAAGGCTTCTCACATTCTTAACATTCGTAAAAACTGAAACAAATCCCGGCAAAACATCCTCACCAGTAGTCTATATTTTACAAGAGAAAATGTAAGATAATGTTTCAGTCTAGCCCTAACCCTGTTTGGCTGGATAAATACAGTTCTCAGGATTGTAAAATTCCCCCGAATACAACAAAGAGCAAGACAAATACTAAATGTATCCTATACTTCTACACTGGGGATTTACTAGTCATCAGGTTGTTTTTTATACCAATGCAGTTTGTATTAAGTGGTTTTCAGACATGCACTGAACTCCGGAAATGCTCCTGGAATTATCCAGAGGGGCTGTATGTGATATGATGATCTTCAGAGTTTCTCCTGTAGGCCCCCTCGTAAAAACCATGGGTTATGTCCGAGTGAGCCCGGAGGGATCCAACATGAGCAGGAGGGCACGTTTATGACCAAAACAAATCATAGAAATATTTTGGAATGAAAAGGAGGTGTTATATACGAAGAAGACACCTATGAAGATGTCAACTGCCAACAACAACGAGATTCGAGAGTTCTTGGTGATATGGGTGATACATTGGTGTCGATGTGTTGTAAATAAAAACATGTGATCTCCGCAGCAGAATTTATATATTACATCCTTCCTCCTCTATGCTGTGTCACCCATCGCCTGAACGGCCTGGACATTTGCCTGTAGTGACTGGGTCCAACCAGAGAATCTCCTGCTGCATTCTTCATATGTGAAAGATAAACCCAGGACAACATTCGGACCCAAGGTTATCTGGACATTTACCAGACTTCATGACTGAAAACGGCTGTAGTTGGCTGATCTGTTTTTCCCACACTGACCACTAACAAAGCAGTCTCCAAGTCTACGGTCGACTGAAAAGAAGCTTCTCCTGGTAGATTGGAGATAAAATACTGGAGATTAGGGTATTTATCCATTGCCGTCAAATGTCAATACAGGAGCAATGTGTGATAACAAACAATAATAAATAATACATCTGCCGTGTGTTTTAGGTCTGTACCAAGACTGTGATTTCAGCCTTCGGGAGTGGAGGAGCAAAACAGTTCCATCTGAGCGTGTCTCCCGTGTGACTGCTCGGTGTTTACACCCATCATGCCCTGTTAATTACCTGCATGTCTCCTGAGCCTCCAGTTATATCCCCGGAGATAACTGCCATCAAACAACCATATTTCATAAATTGATCTTATCATTTAATCTTCTTAATTGCATTTCTTTGTGGATTCCCTGCTCTGTGGTGAGGCATAATCTCTCAACTCCAAAACAAAAGACAGACATATGTAAAACAAAGGCTGATGTAAAAGAGATCAGCCTCAAGCCCCCCCCCCCCCCCCCCCCCCCCCCCCTCCGTGGGTCGAGGCATCTTCACGCAAGTTCTCCGCACGGAATGCCAAGTGGATGCTGGGAAAAGCTTTGTTGTGCCATGATGGGGAATAGGGGTATTTGACTTAGATCTCCTCGATTGCTGGTGGGCTGTGGATACACACCATTTCCAGCAGCTCTCCGCAGACTTCTGCAGTAGACTGCATTGCTTTCAGCACAAGCATTAATCATTTCTCTGCATCATAACTCCATAATCATACAGTATTACACGGTTTAAAAAACGATATCTCATGGTGGTGATTGTTATTCTCTGAGTTACATTGAAATAAATCCTCATTATACAGATAAGGAAATAATCAAAGGGCTCCTTCAAAAGATTCTTTATTCTCAGAATGATTATTGCCTAATTACAAGTGGTTCATTTGTATATCATAGTGACTTATGGTGGAGTTGACCCCCATCTGTCAGACACTGATGCAGGCACGCAGGGGGCCCGCCCTCATCATTATTGTGAAAATGTTGAGGTCCTCGCAGATAGAGATGTCATCTTGTGTGCCTTTGTTTGGATGGTTTTACACTTTTATCACTCGCACATGGAGCCTGTCTGACCCAACCGCTCACGCACAGTCTGCAGGCCTCTCACTTATCTGCCTCGGGAGCGATTACTGTATGTCACTCACATAGTTCATTCGACCACAAGGGCTTTGCCACATTGTACATCGTCGTTGCAGCTCAAATTTTGTGCATCTGCTTCTCATCACACAACTTTTTGCACTCGATTTTTCACAGACATCGACAGTATCAGGTCTCCATTCAAAAATCTGCAAATTGCTTGTCGCTTTGCAGATTATCAGGCGAAAATAGAATTTACATGGGGCTCATGATGGAGAATTGGTCCATAACAAAGTGCTGATGAAGTGACAGCAAGAGATAACAGGAAAATGGCATGAAAATCCTGTTACGCTGTGCTGGAAGTTGGTAGGATGTTCCGTGTCTGTTTCTTATTTGCCATAAATAAATACACACATGTGGACAGGCTTTTTGTGAACCACCATCGTACGCATGGAAAATGTTACGACAGAAAAAAATGATTGCTTAGCCATATTGAGTACAATGTACGTATTCTTTATAAAAACATTTCACCAGACTTGACCAATGTTTAGTTTGGTGTGGCATGTTATGAAGATTAAAATTGTATTTATACATTTCTCATAATTTCTCATTACTTAACAGACAAACACACACACACACACACACAATGTGGTCCTGTAGTTAGGCACAGTGGTGCTTTGAGCTAAACATTAGAATGCTGGTGTGACCACAAGATTCAACATCTACCGTGGCCACCATCCTAGTTTAGCATATTTTGACTTGATCGAGCAAAATGAGAAGTTGAGAGATCACCAAAGTTATTACAATTCATCCCCAGGGAGACACGAATGTCTTCAGCAAGTTTTAGGAAATTAATTCAAAGGTTTTTCTCAAAACCACAAATTTTAACCTTCGGGGATATGTCAAGAGACGACCAAATCCCAAGTCATTTAGATAATCATCAGACGACTATGAATGTCTCTAGAACATGACAATCCACCTATCAGTTTCCGAAATATTACATTTAAACTAAAATGTCTTGCAACTGATTGATCCCAGGAAAGGAAAAGGAAATGAAACTGAATTTCTATAAAAAGTTAAATTTCAATTAATTCAAATGTTGTTGAGACTCGTTTTTTAAGTCTGGACCAACGTGATTGACCAAACAAGAGGAACATGTGTGGACTTCCCAAGTCCCTATTACTCTAAATATGCCACCGTTTACTAATTGCTCTGCTATTTATGGATGGATGAATGCTTTATATATATATATATACAAAAAACAACCTGGGGTAGGTGCAAAAGCAAAGTGTGTAGAACGTATGTGCAATTATAACGGTAAAAAGATAAAAGAGTGCCCAGCAGATATTTCCCCTCTATCTGCTCAGAGGGGAGTCCTTATAAAGTGCAATTTCCGTGTGTCTGTTTTTTTCGCAGCTCAGTTGGCGAAGCCTCTAACTGAAAGCACTGTTGTTTCACCAGTAGATTGTGCAGAGGGTGTAAGATATTGTTCATTATATGAAGCAGTTTGTGCAACATCCTTCTCTCTACCACCAACTCCAGGGGCTCCAGAGCAGGCCCCAGCACAGAGCCAGCCTTCCTGATGTACCTGCTTGACAGTGATGGATCTTTAACTATCACAATGTCTGACCTACATTGCAAGACAGAGAGTAACTCATATAATGATTTTGACTAATACTAAAACGAATACAAACACCAAAAACCTGACGTATTTGTTTTTCACTCAAAACAGAGCATAACACATGACAAATGACAAATGGACCTGAAACCCTTGACATAATATATTAGGTCACCCAGGTTTTATTCGGACCATAATTTGAAAGGTCTGTGTAGGGTTATCACTTACAGCCACATCTTTGACCCCGAGACTTGCAACATGCAGCGATGATAACACAGTCCTGATAAATCCGGCACTGATTGAAAACAGTGAACCCTACACCTCTGGTTGTTGTCTGGAAATGTAGAGCCGGGGAGCTTGTTTGGCTGACCTTTCCCATCATTAATCAAGAAGGCCAGGCGGGACCCTGCATGGGCCTGACATGCCGCCCCACACAACACCGCGCTGCAGTTAAGCCTGCGAATGCTGCACAGATATTCTCTAATCAGCGTTAGCATGCTAATGAGATATGAGTGAGCCAAGCAGTCATCCCTGTCCAGGCCCTGGGTGATGGCTGACCAGAACACACACTGTTTACACTTATGGTCAATAATGTGTAATGGGAATCTGTTTTTAGATGTAGAAACCCCCCTCCCCCCCCTTAACGTGAGATGTTTTCCTTTTATTTTGATCAATTATGTCACTCCACATCAATGTTGGCTATGTGGAGGTTTTGATATTGAATATTCAGTTTAGAGGTCACTAACTTCTCCTAAAATAGGACACAGATCATTTGGAATCTGTACCACATCTCCACCGTGAATCATTTGGTCTGCCAACGTTTTCCTCTGTGGAGTGTTGTTGAGCGTTGTCCAGACAGCACATAGATCAGGAGGGTTCACCAGCAGCTCCCATTCTTTCGGAGCATTTTCAAACTTCCGTACTTGGAAATTAACTGATGTCCGCCCCTGATGGCCTCGCCCCTGACAACTTCACGCAGCACTTTGCATCTGCCCTTGGGCCATCATTGACAGAGTGTCCACCATCCTGTGTAACACGAGAGGTGTCAAGTTGGCTCTGGTAGAAAAGCTTGAGTGGTGGGCTAAAAGAGGATTCCAACGTCACCTAACGGGGGGACATCATGCGGGGAAAGACAGACAAGGGAGCGGGGAGACGCCACGAAGATCAGGGCGGCTCTTTCTGAAGGAGGAGCGGCTGGCTGCCCGCAACAAGATTGGGTTTCCCTACAACTTGTGGCCTGGTGCTAAATAAACGCTGGCATGTCGTGTGGGGACACTCTACACCGTGGCTGAAAGGGTTGCTCACCCAGAGATGTTCACAGCAACCAATTTCTGACCCTCTCTGTAGCCTCTTAACCCCTTCATTCCCTTTTCTCTGTGGGATCCATCGTTCCACCATTGCTGCTCCTGACAGATCTGACCTGCCAACAATGACTTGTTAAGTAGTAATGCAGCGGTCCCCAACCTTTTTTGCGCTACAGACTGGTTGGATTTCAGACAATATTTTCACGGACCGAATTATAAGGTGTGGCTACGGACCCTCACTACGGAAGCCCTCTGGTGACATCGGAAGATTATTTTTAATTTAACTAAATAAACTAATTGAAAATTCGCCTCTTTGCGCTTTTTTGTTATTTAAAATTTAAAATAAATTCGTTAATTAAAAAAAATCCACCGATGTCCCTAGTATGTGGTTAAATAAATACGATAAAATATAGTGTTATATTA
The DNA here is from genome assembly GCF_949316205.1 of Platichthys flesus. Lineage (NCBI taxonomy): Eukaryota > Metazoa > Chordata > Actinopteri > Pleuronectiformes > Pleuronectidae > Platichthys > Platichthys flesus. The sequence goes on along the minus strand of NC_084946.1, from coordinate 7,386,403 downwards.
ATTCGCACAGATATGATCTCGATAATGGCAACAGAGTTGTTTTCTCGATATAACGGAGTCATAACGGAGAGGATCCGGTAATTTTTCAAAATAAAACGCCGTTCAGAATCAGATAATAAATAAAACGGAAAGAATGTAAGTTGTTTATTCTTTCTTTGCGGCTCGGTACCAAATGACCCACGGCCCGGTACCGGTCCACCATCAGGGGGTTGGGGACCACTGTAGTAAGGCATGGTTGCCTGGCACTAACAGGGATATGAATCTGTAACAAGTGGTTGTATGACTATGCGATAAAATGTGGCTTGGGCGGAGATTCTCTGTCCAAATCTGACCAGGCTCAAAAGAAGTCCAACTGAGCCTGAGCTAAACCGAAATGAAAACAGCTTTCTCTTTCATGCATTCGAACTCGACCCAAGTCTGATGTTTTCCCAGATAACAGGCATATACAGGATAAAAAATAAACCCAAACCTTAATTTAATTTCAAAATTTAGGTTTGGTTCTGGTCCTCGGCTCTGGTTGGGTATCCAGACTCTAATGTGCACGTATGAACATCTTAGTCTTGACTATATGACATTAAAATTCAACACTTTAGAGAATTTACTTCAAATATTCCTCCCAGTGAGCACAAGCAAACTCCTCGTCCCAACAGTGCGGCTCTGCTTTAAAACCCAAGGCCAATTCCAACAACCCACAGACATGTCAGATTCTCTTGACTCAAAACTCCAAGGATACACCCCAATATTTTCCTTCGCTCCACCAAAACCATTTCACAGAGATAAGGTCTGTCCAGTTCCACAGACCCCACTAACTGGCTTCCGTAGCACAAAGGGAATTTATCATTAAAGAAGCACAATCAATATCTCTCACCCCCTGCATGGCAAGGCAAAGCAAGGCGGTGATAGTGAAGCCCGGCTCCGCGCTCTGAGAAGGGAATGCAGGGTGCCAGAGGAGCTAATTAGGGAGTGAACGTCGGCTATCTTGTTAGCCCACATCCAGCTGTGGGAATGGTGCTAATGAGACGGGCTGTACCAACACGGGCAGGCTGTTATTGCAACAGGGAAGATCACTGCACTTCCTAATCTCGTATGCTTGTATAATCATTCAAACGATTCATTATTAATGCTTTTATTCCCTTCTGGAGCTTCACGATGGCGAGCATAGGAATCTCTGCCAGCTACATGGATACAACATGCAGGATCCTGTCTGACACCATGTAGGCGCTTCAGATATGCTCCGTCCTTTGCTGAGACATGCAGAACACTCGTCTGAGAAACTACATTCATGTAAGTTGGTGTTTGTGTATTCAGTAGACATTTAACACGAGATAAAGTAGCAGTACGGTTAGAATTACCATTCAACTTTGTATTGATATTATTCTTGAAGCGTTTCAAAGAAGAAGAAGAAGTACAAAATATGTGATTTTGTACTTCATCTAAACTTCCACAAGTTGCCTCTGAGTGACTCTTTGAAAGGTTCCTCCTCTGCTGATTATATCTGGTAATTACCAATTAACTGTGGTAATGGCTTGCATCCAGGCAGAGTGCAGTGCAGCATGCCTGTTTTATCTTCATTAGAAAGAAGGGGGCTGAGCACTGAGGCACATTTTGACCCCCCTCTCCTGGGACACATCACTTGGCAGCAGGTCAGGCCTCATATCAGACTGAAAGTTATTCCTTCCCCGCCTCCATTTTCTAATAGGACATGCTTATTGCAAGTTCTCTGGAAGGAGGTTTAATGAAGGTTTTTGCTAAACCCTTCCATTCATTAAAAACATAGTTGTAAACCAACATTAGCTGCTCAAATCAGCCTAATCATCTGTGAGGTCTATTTAAGTGCATATCAGAATATCTCAACCACCCACAGCGCAGCAGGGGGCTGTGTAATGAGATCATTGCAGGGGGCGCTGAGAGCATTTATCTGAAGCTTATTGCTCCCTCCACTCAAGTTCCTCCGTCTCTTAGCTTCACTACAGAAAATATAACTGTCAGTTCTGAAACCAAACCTAATGTTTCCCTCCTATATTTGCCTTTAGACTTCCTCCGAGCCCTTTCTGTAAAATTGGAATTTGATGCGTAGCTGCGGCATCTTTTCAACACCTTCTCGGAGACTGAAAACACAAAACCAATTCAGTGGCCAATATCTGCCGCTCTCCCGGGGTCGCCACCGCTCATGCGCCTCCCTCAGTTTCATAGGCTCCTCACCAGGGTAAATATTTACAAATGTGCACTCAATAACATCTGCTGTGGTTTGGGCACAGCAGCATGGTAGAGAAGGGGAGATGAAGCACATCATGAACTCATGGGAACGTACACGGTCTCAGGTTCCAGCCGCTCATCGGGAAGCTTCAAATGCCACAAACAACCGGTCCCAGATGTGTGCCATGATGCAACGCAGATGAATTAGAAGCTCAGGGGATATCTCTGATTGTTTAGCATAAGGAATAGATAAATGGCAGTTGGCCGGATTATCTTAGTGTAATATAGATCAGCAGATGGGTCTCATGTGAAACATCTGTGGAAACAAAGGCATTTTCCTACACTTTATTAAAAGATGCATGTGTGTGGTGAAAAATGAGCATGACTAAAATATAACAGAAAAAAAGGAAGTTCCAAGTGAGCGACTGTTTTTCAAAAATCTGTAATTGTTCCGCTTAATGCAATGAACATGCTACACAATACATAGGACTGGAGTTTCCTGGTATGACCAAAATGTTAACAAAAATATCAAAAATTAAAATCTCTGCTGCAAGGAATATTTTTACTCAGAATAAATATCTGCAAATCAGCTGATAAAATAAGTATGTTTTTGACATGGGGCTTGCTTGGATGCTTATTCAAAATCTAATAACTTAGGGTAAAACTTGAAGTTCAGAATATTTAAATGTTACAACTATGTAATAGTTGATCAGATTGCATGTCGGGCTAAGCACAAAGTAAAAAGAACATGCAGGAAACTCTATTTTTTTTTTTTAACTACAAATACCCAGCAGTAGTGAACAGATATAAAATCAGACACACACACACACACACTAATACCCCAGCTTCCTCCCAACAGGTGAATTAACACAACCCACTAAAGGCTTCTTCATGCTCCACCCTGGGAACCTAACTACATGAGTGCACTTTCATGAGCCAAATGTTAAGTTTTGATAGAGTGAACATATGGGGACGCCAGAAGACAAAACACCTGCTTGGAGAGAGCACAGACGCTGTGTTCTCTCTTCCTAGTCCAATAAAACGTCCCTTTTCTCATATAAATCACACTTAAACTGAGTGTATCACTTTTAAGTGGTTTGTACATTCATGAGGTAAATGGTGTCAGATAGGCTACTCAATTCTTCCAGATTTGTTTAACCATCTGACAGATACTAAAAAAAATTCACACACTTACATAATGTCTGTTCCAGTTGCTTACTTTGGCTTCCTGGTCATGAATCTTTTTCCAAAGGAAGTATTTGAACTGCTCTAGACTTTTTTACTCTTTAACACACTTTTTTTTCTTTCAACAGTGATCATGAAGTGGTCAAGATCACTTAACAAACAGAAATAGGGTTGTTATGGTCTTATAGCAACACCTACACGTATTCTTATAGTTGAGTGGAATTGCGATGCTGCCTTTAAAATTTGTGTTATGCTTTTGCTGTACTTGTATTTCATAGATCTAGCACTAAATTTAAACCACTGTTGACCTTGTGTGAAAGGTTGGGGGAAAGAAATCCATCTGTCCGATAGCAGAAAATTACACTCTTTGGTGGATGCGTGCTTGAAGAACATAGCTCGACAAAATAAAGGCTTCTTCTGGGTTTTCAGTTATATACTCACATACATATTTACAGTTTGAGGCTTATAACAGTTGTTTTTAGCCATGCTAGTGGATTCCCAAAGTTTTTACATTTGTAGTCCTCAGAGGATGAACCAGCTGATTGGGTGATTCCCTGACTTTTCCTCTAGCTCTCTTCAGGACAACTTATTTTTTGGTAGTTGACTACTATTGGATCGGTTGCCATGAAATCTAGTATGTAAATGCATGGTTCCCAGATGATTGACTCGACTTTGGTGAGTATTGCTCCACAAATCTAAATGTTAAGTTACTCAGTGAGGTATCTCCAAGGTAGTGGGATACATTTTGGTAAAGACATCACAGGATTTGGTGATCCCGTGAGGTTAAGTCAACATTTGATTCATACTTACTACTGGTTTATGAGTAAACGCTCACAAAACTAATTACTTTCACATCAGCCTCAGGAGATGACTCAGCCGAAACCTGATTTTCTCAGGTTTGCTAATACCCCTTGCTCACAAGTGAGATATGTTGAAATGCTGTTAAAATGCCACATATATGTAACTTCACACGGATACTGCTGTCAAAATTAAACAAGTAAAAGAGTCTTTTCAAAACCGAAATCCCATAGTTTATGACACAAAATTACTCTTTGGTCGTCATAGTGAAAATGTGGGTACAGCAGTTTTGGTCGGAGCTGACTCATTCACTAAGAAAGCAGTGATTCAGCAGTGGACTGGAGCAGATTTATAGAGGCTGTAAGATGTGGATTTGTGAAGCCCACTGGTGCATTGCTCATATTAAAAACACATTGTGTACATCCTGGCAGAATACATCCGATACAGGCGAGAGATGAGCAACAACACATTACAATCAAGAGGTCCAACATGCACATAAATCACCATCTTTGCTTATAATACAATTAACAGGAAGAGCTTTGTTTAAGTGTTTAGGTTTGTGGTTGTGGTTGTGAGCAATATGTGGATGTGCACATGTGTGCACGCAGGTCACAAAGGTCGTGATATTTGTAACTTACATCTTCACCTCCATTGGACAAAGCACGATAAAAAACAACAACCCCACAACCTGATGGTTTGCCTCCTTTCCCACGCGGTGTGAGCTGGGGCCCCTGGCACCACAGGCTTGTAAAACAGATCCCAGGTTGGACCCCGCCAGCAGCGTGACAGACGGGGCACCACACCACTCTTACCACCCCCCGCCCCCTGCACAACCCCTGCATAAATAATGCCTGATGTGTAAGTGAGCTCTGGCCATGCTTTTTTATGAGTCATGGTATGACACTGTGCACCATGCTGGCCATAATGAGCCCTGCTACCACTGCTTGCTTACGGGTTTCAGGTAAGGGAGGGGATACTTTGTTTTTATTGGCTATGCTGTTTAGTGTTAGGTTACTCCACCGTTAAAGTGATAGATGGCAATTAAGGAGTGGGCGGAGCCAACTGTGTGCATAGTGTGGTCCATTGCTGACCCAGGTTCAATTCAAAAGAGGAAATAAAGCTTTTCACATGTGTTATAGGATGATGACTGGTGTTAAGGTCTGACACTTTTTGTTCACCATCTTTAACACTAACTGTAAAGGTAGAGCATACATCACTGTATAGATTACATATGAAACAGATTCAAAGTTTAAGGAAGAAATTGGAATACACACCATCACAACATCCCCATCTTCTCTGAAATGTTCTCCCATGCTTGAAACTTGGAGCCATCACAACCTTTCAAAGGTGGGATTTTCATTTGACGCACGTTTTAAACCTCATCATATTTTGAATCAAAGTGCCACTTGTTCATCTTTGGCTGAAAAAATTGAGCAAAAAAAAAATCAGGTCATTGTGCTACTATGGCTTGAGGAGTTACCTGGGAGAGTGTTGCTGCATTTCCTTTTCAAGATCAAGGCTTTGATCTGTATATCATCCCACTTGCCACAATCCTGATTTGCATTCACACAATTTCCCCCTGTGAAATGATCGATCAATAGAGTCAAGAGGCAAAACCTGAACACCCCCCATCCCCCCTAATGCGCCAGGTTCAATGATGTTGCTTACCCAGTCAGCTTCAGGTCAAAGCCAAACAAATTAGCCTCCGGGGGCAACTGCCATCATTATGGGGCTTCCGGTGTAGACAGCGGATATCCAGACCAAGACTCTCTTCCGTTTGACATACTCTGTTTATGGTCGCCTCGTTTCTTTTAACACACAAGTCAAATGTTTCTGCACATAAAACACTGATAGTTTTTATTGGTCTTTTAGATCCAGATGAACTTTTGGCTTATCTCTGTTAACAGCTAGCTGCATATGAATACAGATAAATAAAAAAGCTAATAACCTATCTATTTTGGTCAATGTGTTCTGCCTCTTTTGCTTTCTACACAGACTGTTTACCCACACAAAGTAAAAGACTGCTCAAACATCTTGTCCCTCAGATTCCATGTATTCACATGCAGAATCAGACATTTAATGTGAACATGACATTTGTTTATAATTCTTTTAGCAACATTATTTAAGAAAGAAGGTATGGCCATAGTGACTGATATATTAATCAATGCTGAGCCCTGTAGGATACATTAAACATAGACTCTCAAAGTATGTGAAAGGTTTTAAAGAAAACTGAGATTGAACAGTTTATAAACCAATGAACGGCCCGACAACTCTAATTTATAAAAGTCAATGTTAGCAGACACCAATGGTAAATGTATATGTTCTTTGGAAGCAAAGAAAGGACAATGTTTGAACCGACTTGTTAGCCAACACACGCTGCAGAAAGCAGAGGCTCGGAGGAGGAGGCACCACTTTCCCTCGTCCATTAAAGTCACACAAGTTAATGCCCTCCAACTTGTGGTGTTACATTACAGTGAACTCCATGAAAACATCCTAGCTGTGCAATAACCAATGTCACATGTTTACTGAGCTGTGGGCCGTCCCACCCTGAGACGTCTTAAAACCCATTCACGACTTGATGACTACAGGGGAGCTTTTAAAAGCTGATTGATTTAAGGAGGCACTGAGAGACAGTTCATGTGAGTTTGAGGAGTTATTGTCCGTCCCTGTCAATCAGAGGTGAGCCAACTATAAAAGGTGAAAGTCAAACTTTTTTTGAATGTTAACGTGAGTAAGTATCTTAGGACACACTGTTCATCACTTTTACGAGGGTCAAGTGGGCATGGCTGTGCAGTAGAGACAGAGGAAGTGGCTAAGGACTATGTGTTTACTCAGGGACACACATAGCAAGACCATTCGCTCAATTCCTACACTCTTTACCCTATTGCACCGAACAGAAACAATTTATAATACATTTATTTACCCTGAATCGCTATGTTACTCATGCGCTACGCTGATAGCAGTGGTGTGTGGTGACATTTACAAAACATGAGCAGAGCTTCAAAAACGGACTACACAGAAAAATGGACCTGGCTAAAACTGTAACACCTTTTCATGATGGTGGTGGTAGTAGTAAATCTCTGTTGAATTATCTTTTTGAACTCTTAACCTTTCTCATAAACCTTCCTGTCCCAAGTATTGGGATTATTCCTTTGAAGTGAATACATTGTACAGTAAAAGAAAAATGTCAGTTCTGCAACTGCAGCTCGATAATTCCCGTTTCATGAACAAAGTGATCGGCAACACAATAAATATTGATTTGAGGTGATAAGTCATAGCGTAGATTCCTACTAGTTATGCTTTATAAAAAGGACTTACCCAAAATAAACTAAATAATATAGATGAAAGTGCCGCTAGTCCGGAGCCAACTGCAGCTACAAGACAGCAGTAAATTAGAAGATGAAGCAAACCAGCAATATCACATATGAGACAAATAGCTATTCAGAGATGTATGACGAGGTATTGCTCTTTATGATGTTCAATGTTTAGCTGGCCACACACTGCTTGCCTTGTTTGTCCTGATGGCACACCCCTGGCTGATACCTGCTGCTTCATCAAAGCCAAGTTTCAAGATGACTTGGGTATAGGATATTTTGTATGAGATCTTTGCTTAGCATTGTGCATAAACGGTATCACTATTCGCCAAAACACTTCTTAAGGGGATCTATGTACGATGGAAAGCATTTGTTGGGTTGTGTTTTTTTTAAGCCTTTCTAAAATGGTGGCAACCGTATCTCCCGTAGAGAAAGTAGGCATGTTGTCCATGTAATTGTATACACTCCCTGACTGGTCACCAGTGAGTGGAGCTACACTGCCAAAAGCTTGAATCTGTGACAAGTCAGTTCGTTGGTAAAGGTTCCTTCATACGTGTACTGAACACCTCTCATGCACATGAGCCAGCGTAGGTGTGTTTGTTTGTTTATTGTAAATCCAAACAGCCTGAAGGCATGATGGTTTGAAAAGGCTGTGGGGTCTGTTCTGTATTACCCAGGTGTTACTTTGTCATGTGTCAAACAAAGAGGAAATGTTCATTTTTGAAAGACAGCAGGCTTGTTCCTCCCATCCAATCCATCTGAAAGCACCACAGTGTGTGTGCTGTATGCACTTTCAAATGAGCGACAGTTAAGTATTTAAAACATGCAGAGGGGGGGGCCCTTTGACAGGCATACATGTTGTAGGTTTTCTGGGGTCGCTCTGAGTGACAATGTAAAGGGAGAGAGGTCAGCGGGGACTGGGTAACTTTGCCTCTTTCATTTCCTCCGGCGTGAAGCGTCGGTCCCCTCCTGCCTCCTCGTCTCAGGCCCAGAGCTGCCTGATGAGACCCAGAGAGGGGTCAAGCCGCGGCTCAGACAGAAACTGCTGCACTACTTCTGCACATACCAAGTGCTGCTCTCCCATAACAGGATCAGTGCCCCCCGCTCCCTCTCTCTCACAGGACACAACATGAATGAAGCAACACTGTACAGAATGTGTGATGCACCATACAACGTGCGGTCAGGTGCTGTTTTTATTTCCGTGCTTAATCTGCACTGATCACAATGTGCAAAATGAAGCGTAAAGGAAGTGTCCTCAAGCAGGAAGACTTAAGGATCTCTTGCAACAAAAATGTTCACCATCACAGAGCAAATCTGACACGTGTCCCTGCACTACTTTCCCCTCACTTTCAGTTCCAGGTCAACCAACCAGAATGTCCTGCGGTGGGACCCAAACACATCCACTGCACTGTCGCCTCCTGTAATGAGAGCTTTGTTGTGATCTTCATCATTGTCAGCAATGGCTCATTTAACCCTCCCCTAGATGACGACCTTCTCTCTGTCTGTGGGAGAAGGAGGAGGAAGAGAGCGGAAGAAAAAGAGGGAAGGTGAAGGAGAGCAAGTGAAGATGAATGGAGTTGTTTGTTCCGTGAGTGTTGTGCATTACAACATGTCTCTTTGCTCACAGAGGTCAGGTCACCAACAGACACTGAACTGTAACTGCTGCTGTTGATGATGAGCACAGCTGCCAAGTCAGAGAGATGGAGTTAGTACTTGACCTCCTGTGGGCGGACAGGTAACAGCAGAGTTAACAGAGGCAGAGCTGTGATGCAGGAAATTACCAAGGCTGTCTGAGAGAGTTTTAATGAAAGAAGATATGAAATAAGTTCTGCCACAAAAAGAGGTGAAGCTTGTTAATGTGTGCATACAGACCGAGTGGAAGGGACTAAACTATCTCCTACTTGTGAAGAGAAATAGCTTTTTTAGTTTCTGTAACTTGACAGGAAATGAAAGTCTTTCATTAAAGCTGCTTATACTGACTTTTTTCTTATTATCAAAGTGAGACAATGTAACCTTTACAGAGGAGCAGCTATTTGTTCCTAGGGGTCAGACATTAGTGGATGATAAAATGCAGTTGCACTGATATGGGGTCATAACATTAGGGAACTAGCACCAATTTCAGTCAAGACAAAAATAAGTTCACCAACAGTCACCATCAGCAACTGGTCAATGTGTCGATATGAACTAAACTCTATCAATGTTGTTATTTTAATTTGCTATAGGCCTATTCTCATAGGCTGGCTCCTTCACGCTAGCTTTTAATTCAGTCCCTACAGTGGATGCAGTTTACTTGAATCATATGCCTCACTTATCATTGTGCAACCAGACTCTACGACTTATGAGCTTGAACATATTGAACTGCAACATAATACTATTTGACTCTGCTGCCTGTGACAGCAGGTGTTACATTTACAAATGCATAGAGTTAATGATGTCTGATCTACTGAGAGGGCCACATGGCTTTCATGGTGCTGCCATACAAGCCTGCAGCCAGTCAGATTTACCTTTAGCCTCAGCGTTCCCACAGGTTTGGCGATTGAAAGGCCTAAACACCTGATGACGCCAAGGTACATATGAAGATTATTATTTTCATTCAACAACTAGTCCGACAGAGCTTACATATGATGTGTACACAACCGTTCCTGGTCTACCTCTCCTCTCTCTTTCCCCCCCTCTCTCTCATCTCACCCCTCATTACCAACCACCTCTCCTCTCTTCCCCATTTTCTCTGCTCATCCCAACCGGTAGAGGCAGATGGCCTCCCACACTAGTTCTGCTAGTGAGAGAGTTTGCTTATTGTGGGAACTGATGGGTTTCTCTTATTAATTGGCTCTTCAAATTGAATTGAATACCTTTGATTCATTTGTTTTTTGCCATGTATTTTGGGAAGCACTTTGTAACCTTGATTAGATAAGTGCTGTACAAATAAAGTTATAATTGTTATTGTTATAAAGTTATTAAATTCCACCATCAAGCCTGTGAACCACTATACGCTCTATTGGGCCCCCCCTCCAGCCCTACCGAGCTCCAAGATTGGACCAGCTCAGACACTGTCATATTGTCAGTCGGGTCGCCACCCACCATCAGCTCGTTGCACTCCTCGGGTGTCTATGGTGTGTGACGCCACCAGGTGCGTCTGGTAATACACTAAAAAGGGAGTTAACCCCTACTTCCCCGCTTGGGGTGTGAGTATTTCCCTCAAGGCCCACTTCACACCTAACCTACACCTCAACCCAAAAATACATAAATAAATAAACAAATCTCTTAATTGGTTTTAACACCAAGCCGGGAAAGAAAAAGGTACAATCTGCCATTTACTTCAGTCACTTAGAGTGACAAACGCACATATAATTATCACCCTCTCCACCTGCAGAACATTTTTGCTCTCTTGTGTCAATGTTTTGTTTTATTGGCGGCAACTTGCAAATTTGTGTTCTCTCTCATCGGTACTATTTCCAGATGCAAAGCCATAGCTGGTGAACATGGTGGAGCACTTAGCAGCTGAAGAGTCTTCCCTCATGATCTGATAGCTCTGGAGGCGGAGCTTCCACATTTTGTTCTTTCATCTATCCATCCATCCATCCATTCATGTAGTGATAAAAACTTGAGTTTAAACAGAGGCCTGCCGCTTCCATCCAGCTTCAACCAATTAAAACAACAGAAACTCACAATGCTTTCGTTGTGCGGGACCTTCAACCTGTCAAGACTATGTCAAGACCTTCTTTGTTTTCGGTGTCCACACTACTTCTTCTGCTGCCACATTCCCACAGCTGCACACAAAACCCCTGCTTTCTGCAGTCGGAGCCAGAGAAGAAAAACAAAACCCCCTTGACAGCTTCACATGAGAAAACTGCGAGATCCTCATGTGATATTGATGAAAGGCCCCGCCCAGACGGCTTATAGATTTTCTCCGTTTCTTTGAAGAGTATCCGAATCCCTCGTTTTTGTTCAGAGATATATCAGAAACAGAGATGAAAACCTGCTCTCCGGGGATTGCGTTCGAGATCAGAGATATGTGGGCTCTTTCCTCGCAAACAGGGATGCACCCACGTGGCGAAGATGTCTCCAAGTGTTTCCAGGGTAAACAAAAACTGCATGAATAGATCAAACACAGCTGCAAAGTCTGACTTGAGTCGGCCGTCCAGTTGTCCGAACTCTTAAGTCTGAATGAGAGCCAAGAGTCTTATTGTGTTCTTATCCCAGTGATGAACAACAGCAAAGTTTTCTCTGCCTGGAGTAAAGAAAGTTTGAAAGGGCCCCTGCGAACCATCAGACTCAAGCAGCCAATTTCCCTGAATTCTTTTCTTTCCTGCTCTTGTCCTCTCCTCTCTGCAGCTCCTCTTTCTTTTTAACTGCCGGTAAGATTTAACCAGAAGTACATCCTGTCACCCTCTATTCACTAACCCGCGTGGTGGCGGAGCGTTTCTTGCGGCAGACCACAGGTAAATACTCTGAGGGAAGCCTGTACTTTTCCAATTCAGAGGTTATGGCTGCAGAATCATTAACTTATCGTGGAAGTTTCCCAACTACACTGTGAGGAGTGTGGAGGCTGGCGATGCTCGGTGCCTCTGAGACCACTAGAGCCTCTATTAACCTTGACCACAGGATCACAGGCAGGGACAACACATACTGTACTGACACACACACAAAATACAGTCTGCCTTCTATTTTAGTAAGGTCTTGATATAGCACAAAGAGGCTTGTGTCCTTGTATATGGTGAGTATACACATATCTTAAAGTTATATTATTCTTACAGTGAATGACATTTTAAAAGCCAATATACAGAGATGCTACATGCATCATGTGAAGACTCTGAAAGCTTTTGACATTAATTTTTTAAGAAGACATATCCTCTTTCAATTTTTCTCTGTCCTCAAATGTTATATAGGTTTTTTGTTAATGTAAAATGCCTGCAATGTTAAAAAGCTCAATGTCCATGGTAGAGGGAGCTCCTGTCCTCCACAGAAAGCACCTGAAGCTCCTGGTACACCTCGTCAGTAGTCTGGCCGGCACCTCCAGGGAATCATCATATCATGTAACATCACAATGAATCACGTTTTGCATAATTCACACCTAGACGCCAATCTGACCCTTGCAGTGACAATAATGTCATGATTGCTTTTATTTTGCGTTCCACACATCTACATGGATTGTAAACTATCTATACCAACCATTATAGTAACCTATTTTACAATTATAAAGATTATTACTATTATTATCTAAATGTATCTGGCTTTTATGGGTCATTTAAGAGAATAATGGGTTAAAAGAAAACTAGCACCATAACCCTGCTGTCACAATAAGACTTTGTACATTCTTTACACTGGATCATTATTTGCTCAGCTTTGCTCCGGCTCCATAAAACTTAAATAGCCATTTTAGTTAAGAGCTACATGCGGCATCATGGCATTGATGTTATTATCCTACTAATTACCTCTAGCCAGAGGAGGTTTGCGTATAATAACATTTGTAAGACCAGGTGCAGAACCAAATACACTCATTATAACATGAACTGTATGATTACATGACATTATATCAGTGGTTTTGAAGAAGGTATAATTCTCTAGTTCACAGCTGTGTTGGAAGAACATGGGACAACCACCTTCCCTCTTGTCCACATTGCCTTTTCTTCGAACACTCGAGCATCCTTCCAACATGACTGTCCCTTGAGGGAGGCACATGAGGGATGGGACTGTATCAGTGCTTTAACCACTGTGTCCGTGCTGAGTGCTTGACTTCACAGTCATGCACGTGCCTCACCACATCCAGCCCAGGAGCCACATCTGGATGCCACATGTGCTCAGAGGCTGAGTGGACTGAAAGCCAGGGCACAAAACCGCTCAAGGGGACATTTTATGCAAGGCTGGGATTGCTGGATTAACCTGGCTGCTTGTCAGTCCCTTCTAATTAGCAGCAGTGCCTGTTGATGTAATCTCCCTCTCCTTGGTTTCCTTTTAAGGACTAAGTCACTTGGGCTGAATGGAGAGGTGGAGCAGGTAGTTAGCAGCAGGGGGCACATACCTCTGCCCCGAGCTGATTGAGCTCTGCCGAGACAAAATAGGCTCCGATTGCAACTGTGGTCTGAAGCCAACGTTTGGAACAGTCGACACATTCACTGATTTGCTAAGACCTTTTATTCTGTGATATTATTTTTGGTAAATTAAGGACTTTACCAAAATCCCAAACTGTTCGACAGAGTACAAGGAATAATATTTTAACAGTTTTTGGGACGGAAGGAAGACATGGCCCAAAATCCAATGAAAATCACTTTATCTTTGCTTTTGTTCTTTCATGTTTCAGGCTCACAAATTCTTTAAATTCTGTGCATTCCCGGCCTGATGTGTTTTTGGTCCTTCAAAGCGGCTGCTGGTGGCCTTTAAACACATACTTTACCAATTTAGCATTGCATTCCCTTATCATAGCCTACGACTCTAGGTTAACTCCTAGCTAATCTCCATAAACAGATTCTGTAAATCTGCAAGGTACAATGTTGACCAATAATGTTTGATGAGGCTTTTAGCTTTTGGATTTATCTGCATCCATATGCAGATAGCTGTTATTAGACATTAGCCAAAATGTCATCTGGACCTATGACACCCACACAATGGATCGCTGTTTGTGTTTTAGGTGGAGAAACGTTCAACTCATGTGATAAAAGAAACGTGTCGGTCTGTAAACACTAAACAGAAGATGGAGTATTGGCCTGGATATCTGCTGAATACACAGAAGCCCCAAAATATTGGCTGTTGCTGAACTTTGGCACATGCTGCAACTCCTCAATGATTAATTCAGGAGAATTTTATTTCCCATGATGCCATCATTGACTTGTTGTTCTTATGGCATCCAAAAGACTTTCTCAGGACCAAGACACGGATTCATACGAGTCAGTGTTTGCAACAGAGCTTTAACATGTTTCCAAACAGTGAACATATAACACCAGTTTCATGCACGATCTCTCCTATTTCACAACATTGCTCTCTCTGCCGGCCCCTCCCCTGATGCTTGTGAGCACCACTTATGTGCGCTGACATATTTACAACTGCAAGTTTTTTGAAGTGTTCTGTTAGGGATTCTTTTCCTTTTTTTGAGACAAGGAGGACTGTCTTTAAATCAGATTGTTGGCTGTCCCAACTGGAAACACAAATCATGCCTTTGCAGTTTGACCCTTGTAGAATTTGGCTCAGCAGTCATGCAACAGTGTTTACAGGTATTTGTGTCAGTTGTGGGGATTACAGACATAATGTGTTTGGACACTATATAGTATATTTGAAAGGTGAATATATATGAATCTTAAATAAAGATCTTTCTATAGATGCATTCAATGACTTATGTGGGATTTAAAACCTAAAATTGCTAAAACTAAAACCTCCCTTGTGAGAGTTTCTAAGACTTGTCAAGGACATATTTACGGTCATGTAAGGTACATTACAGAAGCATGTAACAGTCCCATGTGTGTTCACAAGAATGCACATACAGAGGGGCCTGAGAAGCTTTTTGCAGCAAGCTGTTGGGTCTTGTTGGGGTTGGAGACTTTCAGTGTAGATTAGTGTCAGCAGGTAATAAGAGTGTGGAGTGTGGAGTGTCGAGCCCAAAAACCACCGGGGACCAACATCTGGAGGCAGGACACGATAAGGCAATGAAACAAAGGTGCATGTGAGATGGAAAAACCAGCCAGTGGTGAAGAGCATGAAGGCAGCTAATACTTTGAAGCATGTCTGGATCTGACCTTTAAGGGTTATCTACTTGCTGAAATTCAAGTTAAAGCTCCAACATGCAAAGTTTGGTAGCCAAAAATAAACAGGTTTATACGTCTCAGAGAGAAAACTGCAATCCACATTCCTTGGCTGTCCTAATTTATTACTGAACTGAGCAGAAACCCATACACCCTAACAAGGAGAAGTCTGAGAGTCAGAAGGCGTGACTCAATCCTGCCAGTCACTCCTAGCCTATTAGCTGACCAGCAGGGGGCTGGGAGGAGTCGGAAGTCGTCTCATGTCTCGATTTAAATTTCTGGAAATTGAAATTCTTCCACTCCTCTCAAAAATTCTTTAAGCAGCTTTGAGATGAAAAAAAGCATTTATTGAATGTTTTTCCAATTCAAGGGTTAAATCCGGTCTTAAATCCATCCTTTCTCAATGCAGAACTTTTTTATCCCATTATAACATTTATAATGCAGCATAAATTAGTGCATGTCAGATTTGTTCCAAACACGGTAGGAAACTGCTGGCATCCTTTCAAAATAATAGGTGTGGCTGTAAAAGCTGACAGTTTGAAAAGGTCGGGGTGACTTTTGCTTTGTATCCCAGTTCAGATTTTTCTTCTTTACCTTGCAGTGACTGCCTAATTAGGTTTTCAAAGAGCGATTTGTGTGTGCGTGCAAACTGCTCCTTGAGTATGCATGAAACTATGTCTCAATTAACATACAGTAGGTGCAGGATTGTGCAGGCCCGTGCAGTATGTGTTCAAACTGTGAACACACACATACAAAAAAAACCTCTATAAATGACTTAGAGTTAGTCATGCCTGGCACCGGTCGTCCAACGTGAGGGAAACACAATCCGTCTTCCTCTCTGACTTTGGCTTAATAAAGGGAAATTGTGGTGCCCCTGCAGGAGAAGGGTCCTGTTCAGTGCCTCCCTCCAGAGCGTGTAATCACAGGTTACAGGGGACGGACAAAATGACATTCCATGCACCAGTGGGTCAGGCTGTGCCGGAATGATCACTCAACCGCTGAACTGTTGGAGACTTTTTTTTTTTATTCTCATGTTGTGTGGCTCGTCTCACTCAGACTCACTTCATGGTCTCTGGAGAAAATGTTATTTTTTCTTTTTTTTTACACACACATGAAATAAAGTTGAAAACTGTGCCATGTAAAACTAAATGTTAGTAATGTTACTTTAACGTCATCTACTTGACTTATGACTCTCAGTGTTGAGTCGTACAACACGGCCCAGAAAAATAAAGTTATTACATAGATTTTATGATATTATTATATTTTATAGCCGTGCTAGTGACATTACTATAGGGATGGCAATATCTCACCACCACTGTGGTCGAAACCAAAATGTGTCAACAAATATTGGAACGGTTGCCATGGAATGTGGTATACGTGTTGGCTGGAGGATTAATTCTTATGACTGTGGTAAAGCCCTGATGGTTCCAGCGCCATCAGGAGGTTAAAGGTTTCACTTATCGTGTGAGAAACCTAAAAATTAACAAGATGGAGTGGCACAACATTTTGTAAAGACATTCATGGTTCCCACATGATGAATCCTATGGACTTTGGTGATCTTTTTCACCACGATGGCACCACCCTGAGGTTGATATTTTCGGTTTAGTGAGAAATGTCTCAATTACTACTGGGCTGATTAACATGAAATATGGTAGTGATTATTGTTGTTCACCTCTGAATGAACCATAACAACTTCAGTGATACCCTGATTTTTCACCTCGACCCAACATCAGATCAAAACCTGTTTTGATTTAAGATCAAATACCAGTAGAAATAATAACATTCACATTAGCCTTAGCTTTACTTTGTGTTTAGGGCTGATTATGAAAAATGTTTGCCTGGTAACGCTTTAAAACAAAATAACAAACATGGTAGTGTTGACATTTTTGGCAGTACATTGTTAGTACTTATATCTGAACAACATAGCCGCTTGAACAAAACAGCATCAGACAAAGTTCTCTGTGTTTGTCTTTTCAAGGATCATCCTTCAGACATAGCACAGCACACTTCAGTCTTTATATTTAATCTGTATTGACTTTTATCTTTTTCCACTCTAAAGTGGTAACACGTGTAATCAGCTGATGTGAGGGTCTCAGATCCAGAAGACACGACTTTCTCTTCCAACACACGCAATTGAAATGATGGCAGGAGAATGTTTAAGGTAAACAAACACTCCAGCAGTCGTACCACTACAGAGATGCTGCTGATTTCAGTCTGAACATAGAAACTGGTCCCGTCGCTCAAAGACATGAAAGACCAGAGATTCTCCCTCGCTGCAATCAAGATGCACACTAAGATGTAGAATATGTAACTCTTCTGTCTCCTGGTGAATTCATTCGAAGCAGGGTGGCTTAATCAGTGTGGACCATGATGAGATCATGCAAAAAAGATAGAGATCTTTTGTTTTGTCTTATCATGATGAGGACAAACATTTTGAGACAGACAAACACTCATGTTGGATGGACGGGTCTCCAGGATGCTGGATCCAATCTACTTCACATTCTACTTCACACAATGGCACAACAAAAGGAGACGGAGGCTCCTTATTGTCCCACCGAAACCATGACATATGAAATACAACCAAGAGATAAGTATAAAGACTAAACTTTAAAACCAGTATCCTGTGCATACAGAGTTAGTGACATCTCATTGTTTTCGGTTGACTTCCATGTGGTCAGTGACCTAAGGCGCATACCATGTTGCATTGTGGGGGGACACAGAGCGCAAACTCAATCTGTTTACAGGAGCACAGACACACTGCTGTTCAAAAAGCCCATCATTATACGCCCGGGCGGCCGGGCCCCACTGGCTGCATGAGCTTTTATTGTTATTGTAGAATCGGAGGATGCTCTGCTTCTTACCGTAGAGCCCACGCATTTAGTTGAGTACATAACCCAACTTTTATTTGAGGAAATACAGTAATCATACCAGAAACCTCCCATTGCAGCTCTGCAGCCGACACACTCCCTGCTGGGCCACCATGTGCTATGCAGCCAGTGCGGCCGGGACGATACTGTCTATTGACTGGGTGGTCTTTTGGAACCGAGTTACGTCATCACTATCCCACACCGACTAGAGTCATTTTAGCTGCTTCATGGCCACAGGTGGCATCATGATAGTCAGGTTTAAACTGAGAGTATCAACATCAGTAAAGAAGGAATGCTGCAGTTACTGTTTGCACATGGACGTGATGATGGCAAAACTGATAATCGCAAAGAACAAGGCACCTCCAGCATGTAATGCAACTCTGAAGTGATAAACATGATCCAATGGCAGGGGATGGATGTACGGTAAGCAAGTCACATGCAAGAGAGTGGGGAGAATGAGGGCCCGAGGTCCCATCACTCACTTTCATTCACCAACAAGCCCGGCTGACCCAGCTCAAGCCATTGTTATTGGCTTAGATTACATAAGATATATCTGAGTCTTACAGTTCTAAAGAAATGAGGCTGAGTTTAAATGTGACTCATTAACTCTTGTTTTTGTACCCACTCCTTTCTCTGAGCTGTTTTTGTGTCAGTGTGCGTAATTGACTTGTGCACATGAGTCAGGAGAGTAGAGTTTCCTTTACTTTCACTGTGCATGTGAGGAAGCATGTGCCTGCAAATGTAGTTCACACTCCTTTTCCAAAGTAAATTCAATCTGTTTAATGGAGGAAACTATATTTCCACTGGCATTTGTTTTCAGCAGATTACGGGAAGCGAAATATGAGTTCTGATAATCCCCATCAAGCACGAACCACCACTGGAAATACAAGAGAGATTAACAAACAAGCGGATTCAAAGGTTCAAACATCAAGATTTATTTAATATTACTTAGGACAAAACTGCTATCTGTTTAGAAAATGTTACAGAACCCAGATATAAATTAAAGATCAACTCCAGTTTAACAGAATTTAAATTTTGTAGTGTAGGGAAAGTCAAGAAAGTCAAGAAAAAAAGAGGTACATTGAGCCAGCCACTTGTAGAATGCTCCTAAGACAAGTCAATGGTGGATAAACTACAAGCGACATGAATTACGTTCTAACCCTAACCCTAAAATTTAGGGGGTGAGGGGGCTGTTCTGTGCATCCATCTCATACCTGGTTTTAAACGGAGCAAATGAATGCCATATAGTTGAAACACAGTAAACTGGATAAACTGCTGGCTTGTCAACAACCTATCTAATCATCTGATCACTTGTTACCACAACCATTGGCAACGAATAGGACCCAACACAAACACACGCACACACGCACACACACACACACACACGCACACACTTCCTTAGTTTGTGCAGCAACAGCACTGAACATTATGGATATGCTCAGTGGCCTCTGGGGTCCACTTACTCTCACTGCTCCCCTGCTCTGGTTTCCTCACTCCATAGACACTCATGTTGAGGGAGCCTGTTGCTGTCTGTTGTTGGACCCTCGCCCCAGCGTGCTTTGACCCCCGTCTCTCGTTCTCTCTCTGTCTCCCTCCACCTCTGGACAATCTATTAGTCACCTCTGCTCCAGCACACATTCGCTCCCACGTCTGACAGGCCTCCAGGGCCCCAGATCACAACCCCTGTCTAATTTACGCCCGACTGCGCCGCGAGGCCACGCGCCTGCTCACGTTGTTTATGTGGAAGCTGGCGACAAGGCGAGGCATTAGTGGTTTGACACCAAACTCGTCCTTTCTACTGAAATCTGAGGTCCTGCCTGGTGCACACTTAAAATAAAGGACAGAAAGTGACGGAGACTCTATAGTTCTGAGGTTCAGGAATGAGGTGCGGGACAGTTGTGTGCCACACAGTGAAACGTATCAGGGCTGTTGCTGACATTAATTAGCGAGGGAGGAGAAGGTCGGGAATATTTAAAAAAAGATTTCAAAGGCTTGTTCCAGAGACATGTCTGGAGAACAGGTTTGGAGGAAAGCAGCAAAGCACTGAAACACTGCACTATAACTAATGGATGCTAGTTCTTCACGAGGCACGTATCGTAACTGTCATTCGCCTCACTGTTTTATGTCTAAATATGGCTCTTGGGCCCTTTGCCTGCTTTCCTTTTCTCTCTCTTTCTGTCTTTATAAGAGCTATAATTGCTCATAACAGCTGCTGGAAAAAGGTGGAAGACAATTTCCCCCCAAAAATGTTATTGTTACGTTTTGATAGAGAGAAACTCAGACTCCTTCTGAGGCTCACTTTCAACACTGTTGGTTATCCTACACAATTAGTTTCTCAAAGTGAGCATTTTGGCATCAAGTTTCAACACAGAGGAACGAAAATGAGTCTTTTCAAATTAAAATATAAAGTCGGCACAAAACCTGCATTGCTGTTCCTTTTTTATAAGCTTTCTTATTCATACGAGGAACACACAGAGCTAGTGGTGACCACAAGGACCCATCATTACTCTCAATTTAGCAGCGAGTGAAGCGCCACCCTCTGTCTTGAGTGATGATATTTTCATAACCCTGTTATGATGAGGTAATAGGCTATAAAGGAAGGTCTGCACCAACAGCTGCAGTGAGGATGACATTGGCTCCAGACTATGGGATCTTAAAGGGACTGCACCCTCACTGGACCCATGAATCCATTTTTTATTTACTCAGAAAGCACAGGAACAGAATAAAAAAGGGTCCCTGTGAAGCCAGCAAATTGTCAGTATTGGGATATTAAAGGCTGGAACGCTTTTAAAGGATTTTCCTACAGGATACTAATGGTGTGTCACCAGTCTTTTAGGTGTAGTTTAGTAGAGAAACAACCAGTTCTGAGCGGCTGCACATGATTACAAGATTGTAAAGATGAAATGTAAAAAGCTTCCACTTTAAAAGGAAAGGTGTGGTGGCTTAGAAAATGTGTTTTCCTTTCCTCTGTAATAAAACTTTCCAGAAAGCACCATTCATGAAAATCAGTGGTGATGACAGAAAGATTAAATGTATTTCCTTCCGTGAAAAAAGGTGCAGATTAATTATTTATTGGACTTGTGAAGGTCTTTGAAATGGAAATACAGCTGGAACAATGAGCCAATAAGACGTCTGTAAGTGAATTTGACAAAGAGCTTAATGACACAGTTAAGAGACCGAGATAATAAATCCAAAGAACAAGCAGGAAATCCTGCTTCAGTCTCAAGTCAGTCATCTAAATAGACATTACTCTCAGGCGACGTTACAATCATCCATCATGCATAAAATAAACACAGTTCAAAATCTTTATTTTGAAAAGTAAATGGAAACAATTAAGTCCGAGCTCCAGTGGCCAGAGGTTTTGCCAACATCTGTATGTTGTTGCAGCTGTCCACGTGAAACATGATGAGCACTTTTGTATGTTTATTTGAATGTGGAGGGGGGGATGGGGGGGGGGGGGGGGGTTTGGGGGGATTGGGGGGGTTGGTGGTTACATCAGCCATTCAGGTATTTGCCAACCAGAGATGACATGACCATAAAGCGGTTTTGTCTTAATGTGTATTTTGTCGGGTTACACTTACCCCATTCTGATCATGGGATTGGAATTGTATATGAATAAGTGCAGTGACCGTTCTCAACCATTCAAAGTTCAGTGAAGCTCGACCCAGTACACAGAGCCCCCATTTCAAAATTGAAATGTTTGGAACGATGAGGTAGATGCACATCACTTGCTGATTGGTCCTTTTCAGTCGTGATGGAGCGCACATTTTTGGGAAACTCTTCAATAATGAGCTGAAGGGATTTCTATGACTGTGTGGAATTTGGTGCAGCTTCATTGCCGCTAAGGGGACTATTGGGCCTTGGCAGAGTTATACGCATTGAGTGCCATTCAAATTCTTAACTGAGAATAATTGTGAAAAAGGGCTTCTAAAAAATGCCTGGTTGTAGCTGCTAAGCTATTGAACAATGGTCTTTTTCGAGGGATGGGTTCACAGAGGGGTCATTTGCATTAAGAGTTTGATTTTAAAACACTCTGTTTTGTTTACTTGAGTAGATCGTGCAGGAGGCAGAAGAAGTTCACTATCAATTCTCTGGACCAATGGCTTGCTGTATTTCCACATTGATTCAATCGAACATTACAGGGACTTTGTGTTATGCAGGTGGCAAAGTCCTTTTAATGACCAGCCACATTGATATAAACTTTAGCATTGACACATACAGCTCCTCTGAGTAATGTCTTGATAAGTGTCACTTGCAGTGCCTGTGCGGTAGCAGAATCAGAGTCTATCTGCGGTGGTTCTGGTAGGAGTCGGGGAACTTGGGGACAGTTGGGGCAGTCATCCCAAACCAGAGGGGAACAGGTGGCTCTTCTTGTAACCAGGCCTTTCTCTAATGCCAGTACGCTGAGTGATCATGGTGTTAACACGTTTACAGCTCCCATGGGCAACATAAGACCCATGGCAGGCTTGTGTAAAAGCCTGTGGTGACAGGTCACCTTGGCAGAGGGTGGCACTGTCTGCCTGGGCACTCAGTCAGATCAGATCAGGTCAGATCTGTGGACAGACAGGCCACCTCAGTTACAAGACGCTGCAGCAGAGGAACACAAAGACAGGTGGCGTGGATCATGCTTTACAGTAAAGACCATCGATCATTAAACAACTTACAATAATTGCAAAATGACAATATTATTCATTTCCATAGTTATACATTGATTCCTATTATTGTCACTGCACAAAGTAATAAAAGTGACTATTTCAGCAGTCCAGAAGTAGTAATTAATACGGACATGGAAACAAAATATTTCTTATATCGTGTTTAGTTAGATTTTACTTTTACGGAATTTTCAAACAAGCAGGGATGTTGAATTACATTAATTTCCTGGAGATTTACTCAGAACTTCACAATAACTTAAACCTAAACTTAACATAAACTCTAAAATATGTCTTGTTGAAACTTAATGATTTATATTATGGGCTTATTCTTTTGTCTCCATAAGGAAGACAGGTCCCCATAATGTCACTGTGTGACAGATTTAGGTCCCCACAACACGAGTAATACCTGGACAACACACACAAAATAAGTTTGAGGTTAGAGCAAAGAATCTCCCCATATAGAGGAACTTTGAAGTGATAACATTAGTGTAACATATTCCTCTGTAGTTCCAACATAGACTGCATCGCAACACTAAAATCCAACATTATTGAAGAATGGAATTAAAACTTTAATATTGGTGTCCTGTGTGAGGGCTGTTCCCATTGATTCTCCTTTTTTTCACTCTACAATTAGAAAACATGGGTTGTCTTGGTTGTATAGCATCTCTGTGAACTCAATGAAAAAGTATGAAAGTACCACTCTCAGCTCCAGGAAAGGAAATGAGCACGTTGATTCTTTCAAAGGATATTGAAGAAAATATACATATAATTTTTTCACAAACATAATTTAAGTATCGATACATGCATTGCAGCTTACTGTTCAGATGACAACTACTAACTGACAAAGTCAGCCCCCTAAATACAAAGAAGTATTAATTTACCTGACACATGACTGCCTGTACTGCACTTTGTTGACCGGTCAAGTATCAGCTGAATTAAGGAAGTATGACTCCTGCTCTGGGTTCCTTTCCTCACTTCATAGACAGGAAATTAGGAAACCTATCAAAGCAGTTTTCAAAGTGGATTTTAATCTCAATCTAAATGTTCCATCATGCACATCAGCACCATGCTAATACAGTTATTCCCCTCCAGTGTGAATCATAAGGATTTCTTTGAAGCAAACAAAACATAAATCAATCAGATTTATCACATAGCTTCCTAACTTCATTTTACAACACCTGCAGCAACTTAAAAAAGTCTGACCTCAGTTTAACAGAATGAGCGAAGCTAAATTAATTTTAATGTAGCTCATTTTTATGGCGTGTCTTCTACACAGTATTTCATCGGAATAAAGTCATCAGCCCAAGGTAATAGATGAAGCCCTTCATCATGATGTTTGCATTAAGTGAGACATCAAAAGCTTA
This sequence comes from Platichthys flesus, assembly GCF_949316205.1. Classification (NCBI taxonomy): domain Eukaryota; kingdom Metazoa; phylum Chordata; class Actinopteri; order Pleuronectiformes; family Pleuronectidae; genus Platichthys; species Platichthys flesus. The sequence continues at coordinate 7,362,294 of NC_084946.1, read as the reverse complement.
ACAGGCTTATAAATACTGTTGCCTTTGCCATTACTCCAGTAACCTTTAGCTCATCCGGTCTGTGCTGCTTTTCAAAAGATAGAGCCATCTGTGATTTATGCATCAGCTCTAATCAAGAAAGGCTTGAATTTCAGAAGGATGCACCATTAAGGACAAGTTATGCACAGAAGATCCCAGTTAATGTTACAGGTCCAGACATTCGCCTGCAGTGATGTGTATATATGGACTGTCAACCGAGATTACAAGTAGCATTAAAATTCATCCAGCTCAACAGGCTGGTTTGGATTAGCACGTTACGTCCTTCATCTGTTTTCTACGGTGAAAACAGAGATGAGCTCAGTGAAGACGCTGCAGATGCAGATGAGGTCTGCTGCCAATAAGAAGGAAGAGCAATCAGCATGTGACAGCAGCGAGTAGTTGACGAATTAACAGGAACTCTTCAAAAATATAACTAATTCAACTAATTCAAAGCTCTAAACAATCCGATTAGAGCTTTGGTCTTTACTGATTTATTTCAAAAGTTTTAGATGAGTGGAAATGAAAAACTACTTTACTGTGATGATTTCCTGACTTTTCATGTTGTGCCATCGTCTTAAATTGGTCCATTGGTTTAGTTTGTGAATAATACCTGCGAAGATACTGAGCCTGTACATCACACCTATCAAACATCAGTCTGATGAATGAATACAGCCTCACAACATTTCTGATGAAGCTATACATTTGCTTTCACATGTTAAACTAACTTTAAGCAGTTACATGGAGAATGGCAAAAAAGGCAACAACACATCCACACATGCGCTGCGACTTCCACAACACTTCTTGACCCAAACACACTATAACCTTAGAAATGCCTAGTGAGACAGCTTCAGCTTGTCGTATATGAATGAAACATGTAGTTGAAACTCTCATTGGTTTGCATCTGCTTTCTCAAGTGTGCTAGTAAGTAATGCAGGGGAAAAGCAAAGTCTTATAAAGTTGCTCCTCTAATAACTGATAAGTGGCTTTAAACAGCCTTTAAAAGGCACATTTCAGAATTTCATCTGTTAAAATGGCTACAATTTAAAGCAAACACTATACAACCTTTCCTCAGTTAGAGCGCCCCCTGCAGCCAAATATTAGTATTAAATCTATTGGGCTCTGTGTATGAGCAGTTAAGCCCATCAATCTCATGCCTGAGCTCTGTCTGAACTGAAACACAACTGAATATTTACCCATGATCCCCAGCTGAACCAGGAGAGCTGCTGCTATAACAAATACACCAAACTGTATAAATAATTCTTAATATTTTAAAATGTTCCTGGCTGCATTTTGAAATTTGCTAAACTCAGATTTTTTTATGATTTCTCAGTTGTTTTGACTGATCTAAAGTTTGGCATTACTCTTGAACTTGCTCTGCCTGATTCTGACATTTAAATCTGTAAATCTATATATCTGAATGATTCAGTTACACACTTCTCACAGAAGATTGTACTCAGATTCACATAGAGCAAGAACAAACACTTGGGATGAGCGGTGGGAAAGAACTATTCTCCCTCCCATGTCAGTGAAACATCAAACTGATTTTGAAGCTGCTATTTTAGGTAAAAAGTTGCATAGTGTTTCCTTACATAACGTGGCACATTCAATTCTTAAAGCTTTTAATCCTGCTTGTCTCCATTAGGATATTCAACTCTTCATTTGGTTTACATCTGGTCTTGATTTCCCAGGGCTTATATGTCCTGTGTGCCCCAGTGACACTGCAGCTTATTGAAGAACTACCCAGTCTGTCAAAAATTATGAGCAATATCGACCCGCTGAAGAGTGATATCATACATCAGCGGGTATATTGCTCTTTCATAAGTTCAACGAAATGTGTATTTTCTCCATCATATTCCATCATCTAACACAATACCAAGTTTCACAGAACCATCACAGCGACAATTAGAGGGAACAGGCACAATACAGCTATTGAACATGGTTATATAAACCACAGGCTCATGGCCAAGCTGTCTACATCTGTTACCTTTTGTACCTGCACAGAATTAAACAAATGAAACATGAGTTCACCTATTTCATTGGATTCTCTTTAAAGTATTCCCAAATGTTGTGTGCTCAAAGATGACATGCAGGACTATATGTACCTTCCTTTGTTATTGTTTCTCACACAACTTTACCACAGCCGGTTTCTTCCCTCTCTTGCCAAATATCCCGACTCCAAGGTGGGAGGGCACACGTCTTACCCCTTAAGAGATTACCCACTATTAAAGGCATACGATCCGTGTTGGACAGAAAGCAGAGCTGTGGAGGGGAGCTACAGGAAAGACTCCAGCTTGCCTGGAATGACTCTGGCTGACACACTGGCCCCATTCTGGGCTCCTTTCTCAGCCCCACAAGCAGGTTTATTACTGGAGGCCCGACGGCATATGTGATCACTGATGAACAAAATATAATCCGGTGTTGTAGATCTAATTTCGGAGTATGTTTATGAAGGTGTGATAACGTAATGGCCCCGTGCTGACCCACATAGTGGAACAGGACTAGACATGAGAAGCCCTTTTTGTATCTGCAGTCTCAGATATCCACACATCCAGCTAGATCTATGATTTATGTTTGTACCCACTAATAATTTAGCAACACCTAGATTAACACACAAGAGACCATGACTATGAATAGATGTTTAGATGGATGGATGGATGGATGACAGTCTGGAATAGGAGAAAACCTTTTGTCTTTGCCATCTTCATTCATACAACCTGCAGTCAATTGCTCCCTCAACACAGCAGCCTCTTGGGGAAATGATTGGGATGCACTGTGATGAGCTGACATCTGTATGAAAACTGCTGAGTGGCCCTAACAAGTCCCTGGTGTCTCAGTTTGGACATTTACAATTAGCATCACAGCAACGTGCTGATAATGCATTCACTCATTCACAAATCCTTATATAACACAACCAAATCGCAAACATGCAATGTTATATATTGCAACATATATACTTTTACTGTTTACAAAAGTATTCTGTATGCTCTGTAAGCTCTTGAAATGCTTCTCTTTTGCTAAGCACTATGTCCGATGGTAATGATGATGATGCTACTAAAATCCGGTTTTCCAGAGCCTGTCCGCAGCAGGGTTTGTTGGTATCATGGGGACGTCAGTTTTCAGTCCATGGTAACTCATGCTGAACCACGAGCCTGCTTTAGATCAGGTAAAGTTTCTGATACCAGGTGAAAACAGGCCAACTACTGACTAATCAGAAAACTGGAACAGAGTGACAGAGTTCTCACTCTGCAATTGATTTTTAGATAAGTGGAATGGTTTTGCTTTTCCAGACTTTCATGTGTCCACTCAGGCTTTAAAGAGCTTCTCACAAATAGAGGTAGAGTTTTTTCAGAGAAATTGTACCTCTTCATCATAATTCAACAAAGATTATTTGATTCCTGACAGATGGTTTTACTGTCTTATTCTAACACTGCTCCCAGAATAACATCAGTAGACAATTAACTGAAATAAACATTAAATCTTATTGTTTTGCACCTGATGCCTGACCTCAACAGATGACTTCCTCCTCTTCTCATTACTGATAGTCACTCAATATTAATAATAAAATTCAAATAATCTGGGTTTATAATTGGTCTAAGTGATGTTATTTATAGAGGTTATTTACAATCCTAGTTTTCAAATCATATTTACATTTCACTTTCTTGAATTAAGATAGTAGATGTAACCACATTTACCAACATGTATTAGAATTTATTTAAGAAAATTACATTAGTTTTGACAATGTTGCTAATTAGTAATGACTGTCTGTTCCATGCGAAGGTGTTCGCAGCTGAGAAAACCCAGGGTTAGCTGACATAGTTGATAATCTGATATTCAGGCTGAGGACAGATGATGATAGGTTGAGTGAAGCCACATGTTCGGAGGTGTAATAACAAGTGAGATTGGCCTATTTCATCAATGCAAGTACATGGACTTCTACTTTTCTTTTCTAACAGTTGGAACGATGCTTGCTAACACACTTAAGAGAACACACACACAGCCAGAAGAAACCACCTCTAATATCTTATTTTACTGCAAAAACATTATTGCAGTTTTGAGAGTATTTTTTTTGTATTAATGAATCATCTGGAATTCGGATATGGGCAGAAACAAATTGTCTCACAAACCATAATGGCCCAGAGGCCTGAGTTCCTCCGCCCCTGCTCTGAACACTACTTTATTTGTTCATTGTTGGTGAATCTCATTAGTTTTGCAGATATTTAGTCATAAATCAAAGTACTGAACAGATTGAAAATGTGACCTGATGATGTGGAAAGCCATGGGATCATTAAAGTTATGACAATGCACCCTGACGGAGACATGAATGTGAGAACCACATTGCAGGACAATCCAATGGTTAGGGACATTACACATGCCACTACTGTAGTTACAAACAAACATATCATTGTTACATTTATTTAATTGCCTAGTTATGCTTGTTCCAGCTCAAGCAGATACACTGAGAAGAGATGAATTTGTTTCCCTGTTATTGTTGGATTTGTCTTGAAGCTGTCATTGTTTGTCACGGCCGAGTCAGAGGTGAGATCTGAAGATGTTATTCTCTATCTGATCTTTCAACCTCTTGTCTCATGCTGGAAGTCATCCGGATGTTAACCCTGTCCCCTTGACGACACGAACACATAATATTCCATAATTTCTGGACTGATAGAACTGTATGAACACACATGCCTAACTGTGTCTATTTAACTGTGGTGAAAACTAAATAAGAAAAATAAACACATGCTGTGTGTTTGTGGTTACTAAACACACGCCGACACACTGCGGAGCGCTCCCTCTCTGACAGTGGAACAAAAGCTGCTCTGTTTGAAACAAAACATCAGAATGTGCAAGAGGCCCCAGACTTCACTTGGCTTCCCCCCCAAGCTCTCCGATGGCCCATCAAAGTGAGAATAAGGAAAGAACTCTGCTGTGGTTTCATGGCAAGCTCAAACAAGGGCTAAACCTTCAAGAGAAAAATTGCTTTTTTCTTTTCATTCAGGACTGGTTGTGTGAATGAGAGATACAGAGGCCCATCGGCAGTAATGTTCAAATGCACAAAACGAGAAGGATAAGACACAAGTGGACATCTTGTGAAAGTATAATGGAAACATAGTTTATTGACCCTTAAGCCTATGTATTTCTAAAATAAGAACAGCCACACCTCATCAGGAGTTAATACCACTTGGCAAGTGTGAGGCTCTTGCAACAGGCTGCCTTACACCCAAGGGTGGAGCTGATGAATCAATGTATCTGTCCCTGGGTGGGTGTGAAGCAGGCGTCGGGCCAGTCAAGCAGGAAAGCAGGCCAAGGTCCCTGGGTGGCAGCGTGACAGACAGGAGGGGGGGGTGGCTGGACGAAGTGCCTGGGAACCTTGCTCTAAGAGGATGACAGCTCTATAAGTCAGACCCTGATAAAGCAGTCAGGAGTGACAATCTCTGGGCCCCAGCCAACGCAGCGTCCGTCCTGCTCAGATAAAGTCAGACAGCTCATCCATCAGTAGGAAGACGGAGAGCTGGACTCATGCTCTCCCGCCTCAATGGAGACAACTCAATGACCAGCCGCCGCAGGAATGCACCGAGCCTCTTGCTCTCAAGAGGCAGCGGTTGGAGTCACAAAGATGGTTGTGAACCCTCTCTGGAGGAATCGTGCATAAACATTTGGTGGGTTGCATGACATGTAGCCAGTAAAGGTGTCTGTGGTTGAGGGGGTGGGGGTGGCAGTTGACAATGGCGGGTACGCGACACTTTTCTTGCCGAGAAGACCACCAGGGCTGCAGCCAACAGACCAACACTAGAGACCCTTCATGCCACAATGAGAGAGCAATAAGCCATGGAAAACTGAAAATGTCACACAATACATTCCACACATCAAGACTGCATAAGCACACAAAGACAGTGTCGAGGGGAATTGAAATACAAAACCAATCTCCTTTTAAAAAAGGGTTTGTGGGTACAACGCGTTACAAGATTTCAGACGGAACAGGAGATGTGATTTCACATAATAGCCACAGGAATGGAAGCATGGAAAACACCCCTTTTAAAAATAGGTAAGAACACGTACTGTAAATGTAATTATTCAAGACAAACTCCTCACTGGAAAAGCCTCTTCACTGTACGGACAACCTCTCTCTTTCTCTCCACTTGCTCTGTCCGTACCCACACAGCTTCATACTTGTCGGGTATCCCTCCAAAGAAAATATAACCAATTTCACAAGGACAAACAATAATTTCCCTCTTCTGTTTACCCAGAATTAGAATCGTGGAGTGGAGCAGGAGGTTGGTGATGGTTAAAAATGGTTTGATTCTGACAGAAGATTCTATTAATATTTTACAAGAGCTTGTATGTGCTGAATATATTCAAATAATGCAAGCCATATATTATATTTGCTTTTGAGCCGGAGAGGAAGCTTTCCAATAAATGATCTCATTATTAACCTCAGTGGAGACGTTTCTGATTTATTCTAAGTTATGGAGGGCTTTCCTTCTTTTGAAATGGCATCTGGTTTGTGTAAGGTTCTTGTGGAAAAAAGATACATTAAACAGATTTTGTATAATTAACATGTTCAAAAAAAATATTGGAAGGTATATGCTTTCTTGCAGAAAGTTATAGCAGATCAGTACCACTGCTGAATCTGTGACAGCCACAGATTCTAAGCTAATGAAGTAAATAAGGGCACCTACCTTGGTCTGGAGTCCGAAGCATAATAACATGTTGCAATGTGCAATGGGGTTGGACTTTTGGACCAATTGCAGGACATTGTTAAAAATAGAAGAAAAGAAGTGGAAGTGACTCGCAGGTTAGCTTGTAGTTTTCAACTCAGACGATATAATGTTTAAACGATGAGGACCTTCAGCCAGGTCGGTAATGGCGACTGTATGTCATATTAAAGTCTTTAGTGTCATAACTAACTGGGTTAAATGTTTACAATCTAACAAAGACATTGTGTGATAAGCCCCAGAGTTACCTGTAGCAGTTGGTGTAATATTGGCTTGGCATAAATACATAAAAAAGACACAGACATTAAGAGGAAACAGTCAACTTGGCTCTGTCCAAAGGTACAACTCAACAAGTTAGATGTCCTTTTTAAACCATAAAAACATTGGAGTTAAAAAAACATTATGGTGAGGTGACAATAAGAACTATTTCTCATCCAGGTGCACTGGCTTCTTTCCTCCCTAATAATGGCACAAATTTCAACACTTCCTTTTCCTGCATGGGCCTGTATATTTTATTGTCTTTGGACTGAGCTGTGCTAGCCGAGGCACTATTTGCAGTTTTTAATGCCTAGTTATTGCAACTACATACTTAAGCGTTATTCAAGACTTAGCTACTTCTCTGCAAGAGTGTGAACAAGTTTACTTTGCAAAATGTCAAACTGCATCTTTAGCTATAAAATCAGAAGCTGCAGCACAATGTGTCGATGTGTCCGTTTTCACTTATGTCTTGACTTCCCTGTTAGAGCTGACAGTGACTCGGAGCTGTGCTCCACCAGAAATAGCAACTCGTCCTCGTTTCAGTGTCAGATGTGAACAGCAAGGGAACAGCATTCCTGTAAAACAATAGCAAGCATTCCAGTCCTGCTTCATCATGACCCTCTGCCCAAAGACATGCATACGCTGCGCTCAAACGTAGCGCTGCACGAAAGCTTTAATCATGCTCTCAGAAATGCTTTTAACTTGGCAGCAGGGTGAGTGCGAAGGACATGCTAACTACGTCAAAGAATGCGATTCTTTTCTTCGGCTGTGATTGCCATGCCTCATCTCCTCCCCTGTGTATCCAAACACTTTCCCTCATCAGATCGTGTTCGAACGCTTCTTTAATTAGACCACAACACACAGAGGTGGTTGGTTAGGCGATCCCTCGCACAGAAACATGGCAACGGAATTAATGACTGGAACGTTTGCTTTGGAAAAGTCTCAACGACAACACGCTAAAGCAAAACTGCCACTTGGAAACCACTGCAGGCGGGTGAAATTAAAACGGACAAATCCATTACACTCACGCACAGAGAATACTTTGTGGAAAACCTGAACGTGTTGTAGGAGGGAAAAAGGACGTCATAGTGAAATTTAGTTCTGAGTATGTATAAGTAAGACTTACTGTCTCAGAGCCCCACTTTGCTGTAGTTCTCTCTGCAGGCCGCTTGTATCTGAAGTGTGTATATGCTCAGGCAGGTGGTCAAAAGTTGTCCAAGTGCTATTTTTCATGTTGCTTTAACTGAGCAAGCTTTAGCTACAGATGTTTCTCATCAGCATAACCTCAGCCCCTCTTGCAGTTTATAATGGAGCGCAAACCCACAGGGGGAAACTGTTGCTTGTACAGTATGAGCAAGAGTAAATCATGTTGCTCAAGAGACAGTGTGTGGATATTTCCCCCAAGTAATAAAAAAATTACTGGGGAAAAGAAAGTCCAACAAACGAAGTGACAAGGATTAAGTCGGGAGAAGAGCAGCAGATCACAGCCGAGCGCGCAAAATGACGTCACGCTCTGAAGGCCTCCTCGCAAATCACTTTTCATCTTGGGCCATGCTAACTCCATCATTGCTGCATATGTAACGTGATGTGAGTCATGGATGCATATATATATATGATCGTCTTGTGTCTGCTCAGACCCTGGGAAAGTCGCAGGAGCACAGTGCCCTGGCAGCGGATTGGCCTAAGATCGAGCTGGCCTCGTCTTGTCTGCCAAGGCCAGCTACCTGCAGACGAAAGGTTCTTCCGATATCAAAGGCGGGTTACCTGCTCTGGATCCAGATGTCGCCCGGTTTCCAGTTCATCTGGCCTCAGGGAACATCTGTCCCTCTCTTTGAACTAAATCCAAAACTCTCATCAAGGCCTTATTTAGAGGAGTGAATATGGTGAGAGTGATGCTCCACCCGTCCTCGGCTCAGAGGAAGACAAATGTAAAAATGTAATATTATCCATATGACTCAAAGTGTAAAACGAGACCTGCACCTGTAGGTTTGGCCGTGAAATACAAAATGAAACCTTGCACAATGGAAATGGCCTGCGTCTTTAGGGTGCTGCACTGTTTGCACTACATTATTTTGTCCCTATTGTTGATTCATCTCCCCCAACATTCCAGCCTGCAGTGCACCATTTGTCCTGTCAGCCTCCCTATTCACAACCCACTGGGTTTTCAGCCATTGACATCCTGAAGCCACGGTGGCTGGGTGATAAAGGGACTCTCACGGCCCCTGTGAAGTCCCCTTAACACACTCATACCTGATGCTGCATGCAAACAAAGAGCAGCAGATTCCTCCAGCCTCCAGCCACTGAAGCTGTGAGCGCACAGTGAGGACATCCTTTGTAGGGCTTTGGACAACATTTATCAGAAAAGACACATTTTAGTCACATGTTGTGTTTTCTTCTCTCTCTTTACAATTGTCTTGTGTAGTTTAAAGACCTCCCAGGGTCCAGTATGTATGTTAATGAATAATGCAGTCTAATTACACAGAGTTTGAGACTCTAGTCAGGGGACAGGGCTGCAATAATAATCCAGTTACTTTGCACAATATAAAGAAACAAAAAATTGTGTGCATGGACAGTTAGTCTATCCCAGCATAGCGACTCTGGGGGAAAAGCTAGCCAAGCTGGCTCTATCCCGAAGAAAAAAAATCTACTTCCTCCAAAGCTGACTGATTAACACGATTGTTATTTAATCTATACAAAAACTTAAGTGTAAAAGCTGTTAAGGTTTTATGGGGACGTTATTGAATTGGCCAGGTGGAGTTTTAGAGGTTCTGGTAAACTAGTTGCCTCCAGGCTCTAGTTTTATATTCAACAGACAGATGTGGGCTGTGTTGGGCAGGAAGCCAATGCCTAATAATATTAATTATGTAATAAAACTACATTAACAATACAGTTTGAAAAAAACCAACTAATAACATTTCTTATCCTAGTAACACTGTTACCTTTGCTGCCTTTAAGTGGAAGTTGTGAGCTTGTCAGAAGTTATAATACATAATTATAATCATCATCATGATCAACATAATAATCATGATCATACTCGTCTATATTTGTATGGAACTTTTCTTAAAAAAAGTTACAAAATGATCCACAAGAGGAAAGAACATCCATGAAATGTGATAAAGTTTATAAAAATGTGAATTGAGCTTGCCATTCCAGTTAAGTCATCAGAACACCTTAACTAGGCAACAGCAAATGACGCTAATGTTAGCGTCAATGTAATAAAGGAAAAGCAAAGGTATAAAGATTGAGGGAAAAGATGAGGCCATCTATGGGGAATACAAAGCTTTTTACAAATACATTTCTGTAGAAAATCTCTGATCTGCTAAAATTGCCTTATATTGTCTTATCCAATTAAAATAAACTATCTCTGCCTCTGGGATTTGAGAAAATGTCTGTAAACATGTCACAACTCATGAACTGGCAGATTACATGAGCACCACGAGAGGGGGGGCGTTCACATATACGTATGACCATGATGAATACAAGTTAGTGGCTCTCCTCCCAGGAGTTTGATGAAGTGTTGATATGTGTATTTTGTGTGCACACAGTGGTCAGAATGATGTATAATAGCTTGGCAGCATAGACACACAACTGACCAAACCATAGCCAAAACATTTCAAAACTCCCAAGTTCAGTTATTCACAGCCGCTGCATTACTATTCGACACCACATGCCAAGTACACTCCCTTGTTCAAAGAATTACACTCCCTACATCAACTTTTCATTAAATATACATAAATCCAACATGGTTTAATAAAGTGGACTACAGTGAATCGGCCTTAAAATGCAGACTGATAAATACTCAATCTATATGTAAATATGAGGCACATTGGAGAAAAAGAAGAAAAAAATCTAAATGCAGGAAAAATGCATTAGCTGCCCTTTTTTGATCAGAGCCCCAGGAGCTGAAGTTCTGATTTTTAATGGAATCTGAGGAGGGGAGAGTTTCGGAGGCGAGGCGGCGAGGTGAGAGTATGAAAGCGTTCTCAGGGGAGCTGGCTATCTGAGGGAGGACGCAGGATAACAGAATGGACCTGAAAGATTACACTCACTGAGTGGAAATGGAATTATTGCATTTGGAGGTCTCAGCATCTTTTCTGTGCTCCCACAATCACAAAAAAAAGAAGAGAAAGTCATGCTTTTTTCGCAACTAAAAAATAACTTTCCCTTTTGCCTCACAAACACTGGTTTACTGGTGTGAACTGAAACTAAATCAAATGCCAGAACATTCTCCTTTATTAGTAGTTAGATCAAGTACATTCTGTACACTAATGCACATGAAAGATGAAAAACAGGATAATTTCTCTTAATCATTGGACAAATCTATTTATTCCAATCATGTGATCCCGCCTAGTGCTTTGCTAAATGTTCATATCGGTGAGGTAACCTGCTCAGACTGACAATGCTAACATGGTAATATTTAACATTTATGTTCAAATCTTAGTTTTTTCAAATACCATTTTCATGCAGATGAGAGACTGATCAAGAGATAAACATGAATTGTTAATAAATTAATTATTTCACAAATAAGACACTATTTGCTGACTGTTAATTATATTTTGATTGTCCAGCTAATTTAAAATTAAATAAAGAAACAATACTTGCACTTATAAATGTCTGTGAACTTTCAGGCTGAACCTGTGAATTTGTCTACGGAGCCTTGTTAAGCTGGGTTGGTCCAGAGTGTGTGTGCATGTAAGCATCTGTCTTTTACAGGGTGCAGAGCAGGAACGGATGGCAATGTGTGCCAGGCAGCTCCTTATGAATCACGGGACATTACACACACACATGCACACACACGCAGACACACACACACACACACACACTGATTAGCACAAAATTATGGTCCACACGAGGACCTGAATGAAGTGTTTGCAGATGCCTGTCATTGCCGGGCCTCCAAACCTCTAATCCCGACCCTGTAGTTTAACAACTTTGGAACAACTTATTTAGGTCTCATAAAACTGAGGCTTTAAGATCCCAGGACAAATTACCCCACAGTTAGCGTCACTAAAGACAGTGGACAGACTCTGATGTCACCTTCCCAGCCATGTGAACAAAGAGTGGCAAACAGCAGTGAATCAACAACTCGTTTTAACTAATCTGTAACATTTTGTATTTTTGTATCTGTGCTCTAATGCTGTGTGAGGCTCAAGTTGCCTTTGCTCCATGTTGTTTGCTTTTATAACAGTTCAACTTTTCATTTTTAACAAGCACCTTGTTACTGTGTTTTAAATATGCTATATAATTAAAGTTTTTTTTTTGTTTTGTTTTATTATTATTAGTAGTAGTATCGTTAATGTTAAAGATTTGGTTTGTCCAATCAGAGAGAAGGGGGTTCACTTGACATCCATCTGAATTAAACTTTATTTATTTTGTTGCACACAGTTACGGAAAAAAACATATAAACTACATTGAGGAGAAAGTAGCTCCTCTCATGCTTTATTTCATGTTATATCATTGCTCCATCTTTGTAATTCTGATGAGCTGCAGATTTAATATCCTGCCGTTTCAAACCCTGATGCAGATGCTGTAAATCAGACGTGAAATGACCTTCACCTTTACAGCCACGTGTTCACAGCTTACAGATTTACTGAGCTGCTTCGTGGGTGCACAGCAAATGCTGCATATCATTAAAGATTATGACTTAGACATCTAAATGCTGCACTAATTATTATTAAATATCTGCCTGAACCATCCATTCAGCCTCGATAGGGATAGGACAGTGGCTACACATAAAAAAGTACTTTTACTTTGTTATTTTTCATGTATCTGTACTTAACTAGATTCATTTTCAAGGTACTTTTCACTTTTACTCCACTATATATATAAACAAATACCTGAATTTCTACTTTATTAGTTGTTTTTTTTAATATTAAGATAAATTAACAAGGTCTGGATCCAAACAGAGGGCAGGATACTTAAGACACAACCTGCAGCAGCAGTACCACTGGTGAAGAAGAAATACTTGAAATAAATTCAGAGGAGGCCAGAGTAAAGACTCATTCATGAATAAGCGTGTGTTTTCAGTAGCATCATCTGCAGCATTCTTCATTAATTTGAGTCTGTATTACTTATTACTAAACCAGACTATAGACCTGGCCCCGTAGTAGAGCATTGAATTAGGGAATAGGTTTCCCCCAGCAGGTACTTTTATTTTGAATACTTTAAGTATATGTAAAAGCAAGTATTTCCTCTTACTCAACTAGAAAAAGGAATATGGTACTGCAAATTTTAGATATAATGAATTCACTTGTTACAGAGCCTAGACAACGGAGTGAAAGTAAATCTCAGGTTTCAAACTAAATGTGGAGGGCTGCGGACAGAGAAGTGAACCCATAGCAGTGACAGCAGCTACAATCTGGAACTGTTTCCGTGCATTAGAGTGGGAGGCAGTTTGCAGACAGGAAGCTGGATGGATGAAAACAACCCATGCTGCTGTATAGATGTGATTCACTACGAACAGCAGTGTTGAATGTCATTATTTAAGACATCCATGTGTCTGGAGAGGATTTATTGAGGTCTAGGCCACAGCGGTGAAAGCTATGAGAGCTTGAATCATGACACGATTCAATTCACAGCAGCTCTTTTAACTATGGTGACATTTATAAGACAGACCGAAGAGTTTGGACACTTGCATGCGTGGCAGGTGATGGACCCTAAACACTTGGATGTGTTACGCAATGAAAGCATCGGTAAAGGAGTGGAACTACATTAATAGTATGTCGCACCTACGGGTCGTCTCCATGACCTCCTAACCAACAATTAATCTCTTTGTGTTCACTGCAGTTGTAAAACACACACACACACACACACACACATACGTTTGCACGGCTATCTAAATGAGGACACTCATTGACATAATGCATTCCCTCTACCCTTACCCTAACCATCCAAACTTAATGCCTAGCCTAGCCCTAACCCTTAAACTGAACTAAACCTAATTCGAAACTTAAAACCAAGTCTTAACCCCCAAACAGTCCCTTAAGGGGGTTCACAAACTGAGGACAGGCCAAAAGGTCCACTTTTGCCTAAATGTCCTCACTCCGTAGGTTGTAGACTTAAACCGGTCCTCACAAAGGTAGCTGTACAAGAGCACACACACATACAGAGTCCCAAACAGTCTGTACTGACCCATGGAGTTCATCAGGCGACACCTCGCTCTGTCCACACCTTTTAACCACCGCTCTGGCAAACAATAAAGTCCAGCAGCTGTTCATTAAATGCTGTGTTTAAGATATTAGATTAATTAAGGTGTTCCTGCTTTAACAGCACAGGCCCGCTCTCCGACAGCTCTGTGCAGCTCCAGCTGTGAGAACACACTTTGCTTTATAGCCCCCCCGAGTTTGCCACATACTCCCCGCACTTGTTTTATCATTAGCACAGTTACACTTCTCTGAGTAACAGACTTGTTTTTCTGCCAAGAAACACTTAAGAGGTGTTAATCATCTATAACGAGCTCTGTGAGCAACAATAGCTGCTTAATGGAAAATTCAGAGCCTCATCTATCCACGATGGAAGTTAGGTCTGTGCAATATGGAAATTACAACAAACAAGTGCATTGTGGGTGCAGGTGGGCTGCCGGCCATGGGATCTGTTGAATGAAGTGGGTTATGAGGTTCTAAGTCAAGACCTGCAATGTATCCTGCTCATTTAGACCTGGTAAATTATACACCTCTTTCAGACACGCACAAACACACACAGTCGTGTTTCCATGACTTTAAAGGGCGTTACATTGACTTACATGGATTTCCAGGACATTTACTCTCATCTTAACCAGTTAATACCTTGAATCCTAGCTCTAAACTTAACCTAAACTTAAGCTTGACCTTAACGATTTACGTTATGGTGAATGTATTTTATCCCCATAAGGAAGTCCTCATAGTGTGACTGTGCAAACATATTTAGGTCCCCACAACAATAGTACCTGAAAAACACATTCACATCTACCCTACCCTAATCACAACAATCAATCACAAATGTGTATATATACATAAATATATATATTAGAAAACATATTCACAATTCACCAAAAGAAGGTACATCTTGTGAGCTATCGTCTCAAAATATCTTAAAGCTCGCTTTGACTATTATCCTTCCAAAGTCCTCTGCCTCCACCTAGTGGTGACAAACATACTGAAAACTTACTAAGAAATGTGGACACAGCGCTCGACATCCTTAAAAATAAAAACAAATTTATTAGCAATCACAGGAAGAGAATGCATAACATCTATAGGCGCATTTGTTGGAATACAAATGCTAACTTCTTATTTACAAAGTCTGCAATTGAATGTGGATAGGTTCAGCACATGCACATACAAATTGCAAATAGGCTATATTATCATTATTATTACTACACAGGTAACAAAGCTTTCCCAAGATTACCCACACAGTCACCCAATTCTACAGCCCCTCACTGCTGCTGTGGTCCCAACAGTGGACATCTAGGATTACGACGATCACAGAAAGACATAGCACAACATGTGTGATGACAGAGTGTGCGATGGATCTGTAGAACAAACATTGCAGTGAAACACGTAAGCCATGTAGGCCTACATATAGCATTGAAGCAGAAGGGATACCTCACCCCCATCTGGTGACACACACTAAATTAACAGATCAAGATGCACTGGCCAAGCAAGGGGCAGATAAATGTAAAGTGGTCGCATCTGGGAGAAATCATTGTCTTGTCGCGGAACAAAAGAAATGAAGAGTCAATCAATACGTCGCTTTAAGAGGAGCGAAGCGTCGTCCCGGGACGGCGAAGACTTGTACAAAAAAGACATCAGGCTCCAGACGGGGGCGTGGCAAGGCGTGGCGGATATCAAGCATCCAGCACTTTGAACTGAAGGACTGTCCCGTCGTCGTCGTGACTAACACTGGCTTTCTGCTGTCCAACCAGAACACAGTAGGGATTATGACACAGACACACACACCCATACAGCTTTCAGACAATTTGAAATCAACCTGAGAAGTGCAAGCAAGCGTCAGCCCACATGTCACAGGCTACAAGTGAAACAACAATTAAAAATCAACCACACAAAATGTAACATTTTCTTATTTCATCGCACGTTCACGTCATAATTCCTCATTTTCCACCGTGGGTACAGTCGGGTCTATTCTCAGACATCATTATGTGTTTATATGATTAGAAAACATAAAATGAGATTGTCTAGAGGTGGTGTTAAGTGTAATCAAGGGATTACGTGGTCTGTACCAAGTGTTTTGTTTTATTTATATATGACTTAGAAGTTGCCTTGGGCCATATCTGTCTGATTGGGACACTCATTCAGTCAAAGGCACTTAAACATCTGCTGATCTGTTATAAGATTTCTGTCTCAGACACAACAACCACTCACAGTCTCACCTTCCATTGATCTTTATGTTGTGTGTAAACTTTGACTTAAGTCACTTATTTAAATGGATACTTCCATATGCCATGCCGGCTACATAACAGAGGGTTTATCAGGAATTGAAGGCATTACCGCGAGAAACCATCGTCGTTTTGGCAATTAACCGTTTAGAAACTACAATCGCAAAATGTCTAAATGTAAACAACCAAATGTTGACAGGCAGCTTAACAGATGTTGGACTGTGTGATTGGAGGAGCTCCACTCGAGCTGTGGAAAAGTGCACAGCAACATCATTACCTTCCTTTGTCGACGGAAACAGAAGCCATTTGGGAAAAAAGGAAATAGAAAGAAAAATAAAGACAAACTCTGTGATGTCCAGACACAGAGCGTGGCCGTAATGATGCAATAAGGCATGATGGGTGTGGACAATCCACCTTCTAGCACAGTACAGAGACAACTTTTCGTGACTCCAGATAGTCGGGAGGGTTGGTAGTGCTGTACAGGGGGAGACACAGCTATGGTAGTGTACTGGGTGGTGCAGGCGGTGACAGTAGTGAGCGGAGAGAGAGCGAGAGAGCTGGATTACTTCACGGGGACAGTGGAGGGGATGACTGTCGAGGACCCGTGACTAGAGGGCTGAGGCCAGAGCTGCGACTGGGGACAGCGTCACTTTCAGCTTCTCCTGGACTTTGAGTGCTGGATGAGCCACTGCAGTGTGATATCTGCAGGCAGGAAAGACATTTAGGACATTTAGAGACTTCAGAATGAACATAATATTAATTTGTAAAAATATCTTTTGGTTTCTTCCACTTTTATTTGTATTTAGAGGACAGTGGACAGTGAAAGAGGAAGAGAAATTGAGAGAGAAGTGCAGCAAAGGGAATCGAACCCGCTGCCACTGCAGGACTCATATCTCTGTATGTGTGTCCATTTAACATTTATACGCATTAGGTCGATTGTTACCTCATCAGGACAGGTTCAAATTCTAAGGTAGTAATGTGACCTTTCCTTGTGTCGTCAATGTTTTATCTCCATTGTTTTTTTCATTGTCGTTAAGCTCTACAGGGTTTTAGTTCATATCGTCTATTATGTTATTGTCACTGTAATCTATCTATTTTCATGTATTATTTATTGGTATTTTCATCATTTTATGTATATTAAAAATGTTCTTACATTTGTGTAGTATTAGCTGATCAGTAAAGCATTTTGACTTACACCATCCTGTAAGCAAGGTGCAACACAACAAGCATTAGACTGCCTGATTGGGAATTAATGTACAAAACGCATCGTGAAACTAACCAGCTGAACTCTGGAGCACCAACTATGACTTCAGATAGGTGGTTTCTTTTGAGGCAATAAGAAAAGTATCACAATCAGTTGTCTCCTTACACTTTGTCAGTGAGAAAAATTGTGAAACTGCTCCTTACATTTGATATGATCATGTGATCAATGTTCCAAGGTGAAACCCTGTATCAACGTGTGTCAACGTAAGGCAAACTAATTAAAACTTCTTTAACTAAACAGAAATTCCTCATGTTTCCTTAAAAAAAAGCTTGAGTTACTGAAGTAAACTTGCTTAAAAAACCTTCACTCAGATTTTACCTATGTTGTCTTGCTCTTTGCAGGAGACAGAGTAGCAGCAGATCTCTCGGTCCTGAATGGCAGAGAGGTTCCTGCAAAGTGGGAAACATAGAATTAAAATCAAAACTCTAGAGATAAGACACTTATTTTGAAGAGCCTAAAATCCTTTCAGTCGTGGACGCTGGGGCATTACATGAGCATCTCGTTCCAGAACCACAGGGAATAATGTCCCGCTCTTTGATATTGTGATACACATGACTAAATAAACTTAGTCATACTAAGAAAATAGCACATGGAGGTTTTACGCATGTTTCCTTTAAGTTATTACCCAAATCCTTATCCTGGATTATCAATATGAGTACAAGTTTCTCACATTCTTTCAATGAGCTGCTTCTCATCAAATGCGTTGGGTAGGTCTCGTTTGTTGCCCAGAACTAGAACCTGGAAAATAAGAAAAAGGGAGAAAGAGCTCAACATCCAGCACAGACAACGTTCCAATGTCATCACTAGAGTTAGTTACAGTTTTTACTGGCTCTGTCAGGATCATTATGTGCTGATCAATGTTGATATTGTGGCATCATTTTTAACAAATATAGGTTTAAACTGTGGCAGGTCAGAGACGTCAGCTGAGTCTGTGAGTGAGAGTGAGATAGTGAGTAAAACCTGATCACTATCGGCGAATTTGAAATTTGATTGAGGCAGTCACCTCGAATTCTAGACGCAGAAAAAACCTTATTCTGACATTTTTGTGATATATAGAGAGAGCACCAGTATCTGTTCAGCCTAACCATAGTCATCACATACTGTGATACCACAAACTAAAAATAATTATTTTCCCCCACAGGATTCACCCTTCATAGATTATTACTGTTAGGACAAATTTAAATGCCAGAGAGTGGTGTCAAGTCACAGCAGCTGGTCTCTTATCGATTCAGCACATTAAACCCTGTCAAGTCAATTATCATGTCGGCTTAGATGTTGAAACCTAACTTTAAAATCCCATCTGGGCTTCAAATGACCACTGAGTAAAGGGTCATCAGGCCTGAGTCACTGTTAAGTCATCCGGCCTGAGTCACTGTTAAATCATCCGGCCTGAGTCACTGCATTAGTGGCACAGATTACTAAATATGAGTTTGTGCCGATAGTCACTAGATCAACAGAAATCAATGTGATCAACCACAAAGAGCCGGAAACATCACGAGTTGTAGGACCAATAGCAACAAGTAGTCTCTTACAGGAATTCCCTGTAGTTGTGGCTTTTCTAATAGGTTGTGCAGTTCATTTCTGGAAGCTTCTATCTTCTCTCGATCTGCCGCGTCCACCATGTAACTGCAAAGATAAAAATTATACTATTTAGAACAGACACATGTATTTCAAAAAGCCAAATGAAATACTTTGGTCACGTATTAACAGCAACCTAATATCTACAACTATGTCAAAAACACTGTTGTACGAGACAATACGGAAACAAGCCAAACATTAACAGGATGAATGTGCATGTTATTAGGCAGAGATTTTTGTTTCCTGTTCGGTCAGGTTCACCGCACAATGGCCATGTGCTACATGCCGCATCACAAACTTACACAATTGCATTCACTCCCCTGCAGTAGCGCTCCCACATGCTTCTGAAGCGGGGCTGTCCACCTATGTCCCATATCTGAAGCAAAAAAAGAGAGCACAGAGTCAATAGTGCAGTCAAAAGCAGAACACAAAAAAAACATCAGTGCACCATTTTGTTCCTTTTAGAAACTAATCATTGCACAATTACTGCAGCGGAGTGCAGAGTGTGTAGCTCTCTGCAGGCACCGGTCCAGTTTGAAATTGATTTGTGTTGCGCAGGGAGAGCGTCCAGCTGCACACTGGCCGGCCTACCTTTATCGTCACGTTGCCCTTGGTGACCTTCCGCATGTTGAAACCAACTGTGGGGATCATGTCTTCGCTGAACTGGCCTGACTGCACAAGACAAACGTGAAGAGGAAATGTTACATGCTATATTGTTAGAACTAGAAATGCATCACGTGTTGAATGCCTCTGCCAATAAGTGCAGTTTCAGTCTAGATCGTTTTTTTCCAAAGGTCTGAGATTCCCTAAAGGCTTACTAGAAACCGCACATTCCAAAGGCCACTGTGAGGCCAGGGACCTTGAACTTTGACATTCAACCACAAAATTCGAGATCAGTTCATTTGCGAACCAAATAAACATTTGTATGGGACAGACAACCTGAAGACTTAAGGCCTCCACACACTAGCTGTCACACCAAATCAAAAACTGTTGACATGTATTAAGGTCAGTTTGGTTTCATCTCATTCAGGTCACATGAGATGTCTGGAGAATGTGAATCCCTTCTGTGCATCGGGGCTACAAGAAATTAATCTGATCATGGGACAATATGAGCTACTCAAAGACTCACACTTGCCATTTCACTCTATGATTCATGCTGCTAAGATGATGCATCTATGCATCAGCTTCCACTCAGCAACTCTACAACCAGCAGGGGCTCTGAAGAATCACTCGAGAAGTTCGAGGTGCAAAGAAAACAGGTATTTATCCTTAAGATGTGTCATCTATAGATATGCATCATTTCCAGTCTTATTAGTAAGGTCAACTATTTGAAAAACAAACTATGAAAAGATCAATCACTCTACAAAGCCTTGGTAATGTGGCTTGGATGTGGCCTAGTTGAGCAGCCTTTCAGAGGGTGTGTGTGTATGTGTGTGTGTGTGTGTGTGTGTGTGAGAAAGAGAAAGCAGCTTTATTCACACCTCTCTGCAGATCACCTGATATGAACACAACACAGGCTGGGAAACACTGAGTGTTATGACAAATCCAGGAAAGGGAGCGTCTACAGAACTGTGACCTAATACCTGGCCTCACCTTTTGACACAGAGTGGACTGTCAGGACAGACACAACAACAGTGGACTAATTGGACCCTCACCCAGCCAAGACCATTCAGGACATAAAAACATCAACTAGAAGAAGAAATATTGAAGTTTTAACATCTAACAGGACAGACAGAGTTCCATAACTGTAGATCTGTCCACAGACGGAGCATAACAAGAGCCAGCAGCAAAACCTAACTCTGTTATATAGGCTTGACATACAATTAGATATAGTTCAAGATATCGATATATGCTAAACTAAGCACTGCCACATAGGCTTGGTCGACAATAGGGTATATAGAGATACATATATATGAGAGAGAGAGAGAGAGAGAGAGAGAGAGAGAGAGAGAGAGAGAGAGAGAGAGAGCTCTCTGCTTTATGGTTTGAGATCGATAAGATAAAGACATATATACTGAAAGGCAAAGCTAAACAAGACACAGATATATAGCTATAGAAAACTGAAAACTAAACTCTGCCATACAGGTTTGACATATAATAAATAGTTATAAATATACACATACAGACATATACAAGTATATATATATATATACACAAATGTAAAGGCCAATCTCAACGGCTTGATCAATATATATAGATAAACATTGATATACATATAAAGAGGCCATACAGTGGCCCCAGGCCACCCATGCTGCTAGATGACGTAAATAAGACCAATAGGTTGTTTACTAAATGTAGTTTGTCACTATTTTTGCTGATGTTTACAACCACAGCCGCGTCACTTCACATGACTACTTTCATGTGCACGCGCACAGTCACGCCAGCAACTTCGTCATTGTAGCTTTAGCCCAACAACAGCTGAGCTAGCAGTGTTGCTAACACATCATCATGTGATGTTAATGTAACACATCATCATGTGATGTTAATGAAGCACCACAACGACCCAGGCGTTAGCCACGTCCCTGACTCTTCGAACTAACTCTTTCGAATATGTAACACGTCCAAATACAGCCGCTTCCAGGTAGTAGCCCGGACCGACTCCGCCTGTCTGCTAGCTACTTACCGCAATCACGTTGACGAATGTGGTTTTCCCGGAGTACTGCAGTCCCACCAGCGTGAGCTCCATCTCCTCCTTCCAGAAGAGCGTCCTGAACCAGTCCAGGAGCCTGTTGATGAGCGCCAGCATGTTGGATGACACAGCGGGCTGCTGATGTGTGTCAGTTGTGTTATGAAGTGTCCTCACAGGAAGTGTCATGTGATCTGCTGCTGCTGCCTTCTTCTCTTCCCTGAGGGTTGGCACATGAGACACTGCACCGGCGTATTGCTGACCTCTACTGTTGATTCATGTGAACGACAGA
This sequence comes from Platichthys flesus, assembly GCF_949316205.1. Taxonomy (NCBI): domain Eukaryota; kingdom Metazoa; phylum Chordata; class Actinopteri; order Pleuronectiformes; family Pleuronectidae; genus Platichthys; species Platichthys flesus. The sequence continues at coordinate 7,340,175 of NC_084946.1, read as the reverse complement.
CAAGCATTTAAAGGTCCAGTGTGTACGATTCAGGTGAAAGGAATCTAGTGGCAGAAATTGAGTATAAAATCATCCTAGTGATGTTCTCACTAGTGTACTGGTCATCTCCACTGTATGGATTGTTGCTTTCTTTACCTTAGAATGGGGCCTTTATATTTCAATACTTTATATTTACATCGGGAGCTGGTCCACTCTGCAGAGGCCGCCATGTTTTTTACAGTAGCCCAATGGGACAAACTAAACACTTTTGAATTTTTATGGCAACTGAAGGCTACGACAGGTTCTGTTTCATGTTTGGAAGTGGAGGGGGATGTGAGGGGTATTCAGCTGCAAAATGCAAACTTCCCCACTAGATGTCTATAAATTCTACATACTGAACCTGTAAAATAGGATAGGAATTCTTGAACCAGCTGGCTCTTAAACTAAATATGGGAGTGTAAAAATATTAAGTGTAAATGCAGAAGGGGGATGATTTACGCTATACCATATTCCTTCAGTCCCTTAATATCAGATCTGTTATCAATGTTGAGTAAAAATAGTTACTAAAGTAGCTCCCGGTTCTCCACTTCAGCTGTCAGAGTCGCTTTTTACCTATTCAGCTGTTAAAATGTTGAAATATATGTTTTATATACCACGCCAGATTTTTTTCCCATGAATTATACCCAGAAAAGATTGTCAAATGTTAAAAAATGCCTTATCTCGCTAAGCTTCTTTAAGTTAAAGAAAGTGAAACAAACATTCCTTTATCTGCCCCGATCAAGATCCATATCTCAATTTAAAAGGTTCTTCCACGACCCAAACCTCCTACTTCCACCAAGCGTTATTTGTGTTATCGTAAAAACAAACCAACCAACCAACCAACAGACAGAGGTGAAAACATACCTTCCTTGGCAGTAGTAAAAAAGGTCATTTCAGATGACCTGAAACCATTTCTTTCCTGTTTAAATTTGCATTACACTGAAGCAGGAATGTGTTGCATAAATGCAGATGGTTCACTTTCCTTTATTGCTGCCCACTTTAGCTTCAGGCTCGAGACACACAATCAAATTAGCTTGTTTTCGTTGTCTTCATAAACACAAACATTGTGAAAGATTTGAATCTTTATAAATGAATAGGATGGTTGGGGCTCTTTTCTCGTTTATGACATTGTATGAGGGCCATGGTAGCTGATAAAAAAACATGGGTAATGGGTTTAGCTGGTTACATCCTCAACAACTCGGGTGGAGTTTGTGGTACAGTGTTCTGAGATACCAGAATTAGAAAATACAGGCAGAGGGAGTCTCTGCCTGTATTGTCGTACAAACATTTAATTGATGGGGTTTATTATGAATGAGTTAATTCCCTCTTTTATTTACTTTCCATACTCCAGAAATGACCCTCTGCTCACAATACAGATTATGACAAACATGTCAGTATTCAAAACTTTATTAAGCTTGACATATAAATCACATTCACACATGTCAAATTCCCTTCTAATCACATCTCTCTCTATGTATATATATATATATATATATATAAATTGTGAATGTGCATATTAAAATGTTGTGCATATTGAAAAGTTGTGTAGTGCGGATACACAATAAAAAAATTAGTGTTGTTGATTGCAGCAAGTTCAGTCCATCTCACGACAGCTCTAGAAAAAGATTAGAAAGGATGAGTCATTATCATAACTTCCTTTCTTGTTATAAAATGACTGAGAGAGAAATGAAGAGTCCAACAAACTAGGACTGGGAAATAAAGCCCTATCAATAATTAAAGCAATACAATTATCATCAATGGCCTCATAACACAAGTCAAATATACATCTATTTAAGTTAATCAAGTTTTATCATTATTATTATCATTAACTATTCATAAAGAAGAGTTTAAAACCACGTCCCTCACTCAGCAGCAAAACGTGAAATGAGCATAATGAATATTGACTAAGATTTTTTACTTAATTATTTTTATTTAATTATTTAGATATAATTTTTGGCCACATCATCCAGCCCTAAAACAAATGGATATACATGTAATATGTGATCTTACCTCTTGCCTGATGAGTGACCTGTACACGTCAGGATGTGCTGCACTCATTGTTGTTGTGTAAATGGTAATTCTGGGAGACAGATGCATAAACGTTATCAACACAAGCTCTGTAAAGGTTTCTTACAATGACTGTGAAGCACGTCCTCAATAACTTAATCAGCCAACTGAAACACTCAACTGCTGAACTATTGTGTCAAACAAAGGCCTATTGACTATTGGATGATTGGTGAGGGGGAGGGCAAGGGATCTGAACAGTCATGTGATTCTTGGAGCAAATAAAATTTGAACATAAATAGATAACTTCCTTCTTAAATGGAGAGCACTTACCCATTACAAACTGGAGACAGCGACAAAACCTGGGGGGATGACACACATAAATATAGTCTCTTTCTTCTCTTTTTAAAAATGTGCACTATATGTTGTCTCCTCGTCTCATGTGGACTTTGGCCCACACTTACCTGATAAAGTGTCTCCAGGTTTATTTGGTCCTGGCCAGTAGCGTTCAGTGCTTTGTTGGCGACTTCTCTGAGAGATTAACACACAGCAGCAGATGTTAAGTATAACAGTAACAACAACGATGGATGTGTTCGTCATGTGACATGACCAGTCTATGGACATGACTCACCTCCGATGGTCCCTGGCTGGGGGAGGAAGCCAGTGGTCGAAGTTGGTTTCCACTCTGAACCATCTAGAACAGGAACACACCATGCAATGTTCAGTTCCACTTGTGGAATCAAACAACTCATTTACACAACTGAAGATTTCATTTTTGCAGAGATGTGTTCTGTATCTAAACGACCCTCGTTTGACAAAATATCTCTGTCCAGATGAAAACTCAAAACAATTCAAATAAGCATGTCGGGAAGGGGTAGGTAGGATGAACTATGTCAACCTGGTTTATCTGCAATGAAGTCAATATTTGTTATTAAATTAAACTGATTTGCTTTATTAATGTTTATGCAGGTGGTTTAAGTTTGAATGCATAATTTTACTAATGTTATTTTTTCATACTTGGCATGTCATTTCATCGATATGTTAAGCAATTGAAACAATCGTCAGGCCACAGCGAGCCGGGCCAATAGGTGGCGATACCGGCAACATCAACAATCCGTCAAATACCAAAGAAGAACGCTGAGGTAACATGGTCCAAAATAATGGCCATTGTTTCCGGCACATGCTCATTTTACAAACAGTGGGCGTGAAGTGAGATGTGACATCGTCTGCACACTGATGAACAGGACACAACGCTTTTGAAAATCTCTGTTGTAGTAACTTAAGATTGTGAAATGAATGCAATAGTGTGGACAGGTCATAAGAGTCCCCTCAGATCTTGTACTTAGCCTACCTCGCGTTAATGGGATCCAGGGGCCAGATATCAGCGGGGCCCGCCCGATCTCTGGTGATGACGACCCCTTCCCCGGGTCGTACTCCACCCACGATGTAGTACACCCCAGTGATGATGGGGATTTTAGAAAGACGCATCACTGCATCTTGGAAGTCCTCTGCTCCGTCCAGTGTCTGCATAGGTCACAAACCCAATTCATTCACTTCCCTGTGAAAGTGTTCACTTTCCACTTCCCACAAAAAACGTCCTCATTACGCTTATAAGTCATAACACACTCACCTCCCTCACCAACCAGCTGACTGGGGACCGCCCCAAGAGGAAAGCGGATACAATATTCTTCCACCAGTTGTACCAGTGTTTAGTGTCTGAGGGTAACAAACAAAAACAATGCAAACAAATACAAGAGGAGGACTATTGGACAAACTTGACTGCTGAGAGGAGGTGTGGGCTCACTTCGCTCGTCTCCGGAGACGGTAAACTTGTTAGGACTCTGTCCCGTCCACAGGCCGACATAGCCCGCAAAAGAAGTTCCCTGGTACTGCACCTGAACAAAATGTATATTTACTCTATCCATCTATTTACAGTGTGTTTAGTTTGTCCAGTTTGGGCTACTGTAAAAAACGTGGCGCCCTCTGAAGAAAGGACCCGCTCCTGATGTAAATATACACTATTTAAATATATAGGGCCCATTCTAGCGTAACTAAAACAATAATTTCTACAATTTAGATAAAAAAACACTAGTGAAAACATAACTAGTATTATTTTATATTCAGTTCCGCCAATAGATCCCTTTCCACTAAATTCACATACTGTACATATAAATCTTTGGAATAAATACTGTACCTCTCCATTCTTGAGGAAATCTACGTTGATGGTCAGATTCCTCAGAACAGGATGTGGATAGTCGAGATTCCTGCCGTGGAACACGTTCCCACTTTTGTCCTGAGCGACGATGCTGGTGCAAAATCTAGGAGACGCACATGAGTTGTGTTTGCATTAGTGGCCTATTGCTTCATCCTGCACACTCAGACAATTCAGCTGCAAAGGCCGTGGTCGATTTAACGCTATACTTACGCAGATATTTCATAGGCGAAGTTGAGAATAATGACGTCCGAGATGCTTCCCCCGAACAGGGAGGCCATGCCGCGGATCTCCCCGGCGTAAGGCTGAGGGACGTACTTCTCCAAGGCCAACACCACAGGGGCAATCGCATGATGCACCCATTTTGGAACTGTAGAGCTTACAGAAAATAAATAATTTATTAAAAGACAGAAACATTGGTGGATAATCACTGTCAGCAAAGGTAGGATTTATAACTCTATTAGAAGTGAGTTTACCCAATGATTAAACCCTGGTATACCTTAAGAAAAAAATGTATCCTTTTAAACCCACCTTACTTCGCAACTGTTGTTAATGTGTGATCAATTATATGTATTATATATTTCTAGTGATTAGTTTTATTTGATTTCTCTGGTTTAGAACCTGTATTAAAAGTCTTTGAGCAGTGTTACAAGCACTTTATAATTCAAATATATTGTATTATGATGTGTTTATATTAAAGGGATGGTTCACCCAAAGACTAATCTAATTATCTCCTCACCACTATGACGATGGGGGAGGTGTGAAGTGATTGAGTCCAAAAAAACACTTCAGGGGACTCAGGGGTCAAAAGTGATTCAGCAAAAAATCTGATACAATTGAGGTAACTGTGGACCACTTCTTCAAACGTGTGAAAAACAACAGAAACAAACATGAAAAGCCTCCAGTATACTGCTCCTGTGGGGTCGTCCAAGTGTCTGTAGGCCCCTACATTCAAATTCCACTCAAAACGAGTAGATTTACACCAGTATTTGGGTTAAACATGGACATTTAGGCTTAAAACATGTGTAAATTAAGCTGTTTCGAGCAGAATTTGAATGACTTGGATACCACCACAGGGGAAGTATAGCAGCCTTTCCTGGTTTGTTTTCTGTTTTTGCATTTTTGATTGAACTGTCCCTTGAAGTAAATGTTTGGAGTGTTCAAATGTTTGTGGTTTCCTTCCCTGGTGTTTATCTGCCCGCATTATAATGACTAATCATTAATGACAATGTAACAGAAAGTGAAACCTTAGATAAACCTGTCATTACAGTGCAATAGAGTATTTTACAGTATTAACCATTTCCTTTCTAACGTGTGACAAACTTGGTGGTCGTGTGAGAACAGTAGAACTTACTCGATGACCTGAGCTCCAGCTTCCTGCAGGAACTCTTTGTCGAACACGGTGAGTAGAGGTTTCCAGCGCACCTCTGGATCTGCATCCAGGCTGATGTTCAGGGTGGGAGGAGCGAGCTCTGCCCGGCACAGCACCGCCAGCACCGGCACGAGTCCCAGCAGCAGCAGCGCACACTGAACCATTATGCCCCGAATGAGTTCCGCAGTCTGAACTGCCGACACTTTCCTTAGGTCTGTATATAAGGAAAGAAGTCCGGGCCACTTCCGCTCAGGGACTTTCACAATAAAAGCTGGGTCTTGTAGTTTACCAAACAGGTTATTCAGTGAATCTTCATCAGGAGACCTTTTATTTTAAATGCAACAAGAACATTTATTTTGTTGCTGGTTGTGTTCAAGCTGTGTCTGTTCTAGAGAAGGAGGAGGTTAATATTACTATACAATGACTTTATTTGATAATATCACGACTCTGTTAAAACTTTTGTTATTATTATGATTTCAATATTATTATGACTTCATTATCATACTATTAATACTTTATTACTACTTTATTCTAGTAATATTACAACTTAATTATCATAACGATTATATTCTCATATGACATGGTTACAACCTTATTCTTGTAATATTACAAACGTAGTATGGGTTTATGTAATTCTAACTCACAATATTCTGAATTAATTGCAAGAGCATTTTCATAATGTTAGAACTTTGTTACAACTTTCTTCTCGCAATATTAATGCTTTCTCCTCAAATTTCGACTTTATTTTTGATTACTTTTTTATTCTTAACTACGGCTTGATTATTAATCACGACTTTAATCTTGATTATGACTTAATTCCCCTAATATTATGACATTTTCTCATTTAATTATGACTTTATTCTCAGTCTCAATACTAATGATTATGTGGTGCTGATGTACTAAAAGATAACGTTTTTCATTATTAGTTTTTTAATTAAAGTATAACAATATTCTACCCTTTAATTGACAATAACACTCTGTTGTAGTATTTGATTCCACAAAGAAATTAATGCAGACATACAGTAGAGCACTATAGTTACACCTGACATAGTAACCAGCAGGCACAGATTAAGACTGCAAACTCCTGGCCACAAAATCTTGAAATTCCTCCCCAGGATTTCGACCGACAGGCTACGATGTGTCACTCATATGCTAATGTGAAAAAAGAATTGGGGTCAAAGTACACTAAAGTTAAACTTCAAGCGATTTAATTCGCTACATAAAACTAATCGTTTATTCCACTCCTCGCTAGTAAAATTGCGTCTGTGTGACTAGGCCCTGAGGTGCGATCAGGCTCATGGCTGCATGTGGGGTTCAACTTTGGATAACTTTGACCTTTGAAGCCCTAATACAAAAGTACGATACACAAGAGTCAGTCTAAAAGATTAGAGAGTTATCAAAAAACGTCAGGCTATACGTGAAAACACTGAGAAGATAAGAGGTCATACGTATGGAACTGTACTTAACAAGTGCAGGAATATTTACGTAATTGATATAGTGTAGCCAACAGGATAACAATGACATGAATATATACAACTTACAAAATCAAGCATCACATTCATTTATTTATAGTCTTCAGTAACTGCAGTGTTTTTGGCTTACCAATAATTCATATTAATAAATGATCATTACTTTTATTGTATGGGACGGGGTTGTTTAAGTCTGTATTATGAAGGTCTAGTGTAGCAATATCAACAGATCTACCAGACAATCACGAGTGACTTTTTGTTTCAAAGCTCTGTGGTTTCATCCATAGGGGAAGTGAGAGAAGTTCTAGCTCCAGGGTTTCACTGCTGTTCATATGCTAACTAGATCACAACTGCGTGCCAAAACCAGAGGTGTGGTTTTCCTATTGCCCCACCCGGTTGTCCCATACTCACAGGGACATACACACAAACACACACACACACACACGATGCAAAATTAAACAGATGTCCAAAATGCCTTTATGTAGGGCACAACATGACTTACAAGTTCATTACACTGCATGAATGTGTACTGTCCTGCGTTCACTAACTTGAAAAACTAATTTTTTAATGCGCAATTCAAAAGTAACTTGCCAGCAGCGAGGAAGAGGCTGTCAATCAATGCAGGAAGGCCGTTGTGACATAACATTTGAACCTCTAATAAAATGAGCAGTGCTCTTTCTCACCTAAAGCTGAAATGGATTTATCTTTGATTTATATTGACAGAAGATTCTGCATCTGGTTCCACTGACGTCTTCTTGTCTTGCCTTCCTCTGTGTGTCTGGATGGGTGGGTGCATTACGACCTTTCTCTTTAGGTCACCATTTTCTTTGATGGTTGCTCATTAGGTATTTTGAGACTTATGAGAAATCAACTTCCCAACCATGACAATTCTCGCTGTTGTCTTGCCACAGTCCATGCACTGTTCTCAGTCACCATTGGAGGCCTAGTCCATGCATATCAGTTCCACACTTATCCCAGTTAGGTCCTCAATGACACCCAGTTCATAGTTAGATATTCATTTGCCAGCTAAATAATAAAGTCATTCTTTTTGATACTTTCATATTTCTGTGGTTTTTGCGGTCTTTGTCTCATGATGATGTTTTTTCACTGCTTGGTTTACACTGGTGTCACTGTTTTCTGAGTGTGAGAGCAGTGAGGCCGAGGCAAGCCCACATCCTGCCAGTTGGTGGAGGATACGACTGTGAACTAAGTGAAGCTGATGAAAAACATAAATATGAATGAAGCTTTAGCTACTAGGTTTAGGGTTTGGGATCATGAGGATTCCCACTACCTGTCCAGGATGTACCCCACCTCCCACACAATGACAGCTGGTTGACTCCAGTCCCCTGTCACCTGAGAAGGATAAGCATTAGATTGATGAAATACAGAGACCAGCAATTTTTCAAGACATGGAACGATTTTCAGGAACTCAACTGAGTGTGTCTGTGACTCTCAAGATACAAAAAGATTCTTGTGGCTGGAAGCAACAGCCTCATCATGTCAGTAATCAACCTATACTCAATTTGAGTCACTTGGGGGCAGCAGAAACCAGCTGTAAACAATACACTGACATGTTTTCACCGTCGATGCTTGTGAGTTGAACTTTTTTGTAAAGAGGGACTTATATATACATCAAGCCAATACAGGACTCATTAGCACCCATTTAGAGTGGCGTTCATTTCCGTCCATGATTCCACCAACCCCCTGAGAGAAATATCTGTCTCTTGAGCTGTTAAATGTTCACCTGCTTGTTGCTGACACTGTCTGTTCGCTGTGTGGTATTGGGTATGGAGTTAACCGGCTGGGTTTCCTCGGCTGTCTGCAGCAGGAGGAAACAAGACTAACAGAGGTTTGTAGAGTTCCCGAGCAGTGAAACACAGAACAACGAAGTGAAAGCCAGTGCCTCATAGAGCCAAGAGGAACTAAAGAGGTGGTTGAATATATTATATGAGATTGCCACTATGCAATCCCTTTCACAAATGATCTATTGTAATATCAATTATTGACTTTCACTAAATGACTCCAAACCACGAGGATCATCCACCACACCAAATGGAGAGACCACATCACACATCTCATCCAGCTTCCGGTCCAACAAAGAATACTTGACAAAATCCCAATTCCATGTGTTCCACAGTGAGTTTCTATCAGACTGAGCCTTTAGAGGCTCTGAACCACGACTCTGCCACCTCTCCTAACACATTACAAAGCAAAACACAGGGTTGGTATCAGTCTACCCTGCATAACATGTCCCCCGACTAATACATGGTGAACCTTTGGTTTAACTTTCCCTAACTCATGTGTGACTTGAATGTGTTGTTATTTTGTCTTGTTCTTGTTCACAAATGTGGCTCGAAACCTGATTTTAACTTTGCATGTACTTTCAACTATTCTTGTGTCACATATGTTGTGTTTAAAGGTGTTCGTGTCTCCTAATCTGATACTACATTACGTTTCATTTAGCTGACGCTTTTATCCAAAGTGACTTACAATAAGTGCATTCAACCATGAGGCTGCAAACCCAGAACAACAAGAGTGAGAGAAGTGAAGTCTTCTCGTGTGACGTGTCTAGTTGAAATCCTTTTTTTTGTGTGGTAGCATTCTAGTCTAAACAAGGTTTTGTTGCAGTTACAGAAGTGAAATACTAACATTTAGTCTTACTTTAACTGTTGATGTGTTTATTTTATAATATATATATATTCCTTGGGTGTTAAGAAAGACTCTGTGAAATTATAATAGAAATAACAATTATAATAATAATAATTACAACAATTATACTTACTATAATTATTATAATTATTTCTAACAAAATGCAACAACATATATTTGTGGGAAATTAGTACACTGAAAAGATCAGCTTTAAAGTCGGATGTCCTGTTCAATCTCTATTGTATTGAACACACTCAAAACAACTATGAAGAAGCTTGATTTATGGTCTGGTTATGGGCTCTAACAAACCAGTCTCACTGGTGGGAAAACAGCAGCTGAGTGCAGTGCAGCTCCACCAGGTGGTGCCAGTGAAGCGTTTTGGAGCTGATCAGGACCGTGAGGCCTGAGAAATAAAAATCCCAAACTAGTGAGTTGACAGAACTTCTCTGATCTGCAGCTCAAATTACAAAATGCTGTTGTGATTGAAACAAAAGACGGGAACCGACATTTCCGCATTTCTCAGAGAGGCACGGCGTGATGGCAGTAAGTAGTGCCTGGCATATGCTTCTGATAGTCTCACAGTCACTATAACTACAGCAATGTGAGCACCCAGGAAACAGCAGCCAAACAAGCCACAGCGGGTTGGCGGTGATTAAACATCCGTATTGTGAAATATGGACGTTAATCAAAGACTTACGGCCGTCGCCGCCACAACCTCAAATAGCACTTCTATCCACTGTGGTGTTCCCAGACCTATTTCTGCTTCTACTCATCACACTTTAAATCATGGTGCAGTTGCTGTCACACTTTGTACGTACCATATAAACTGTGTGAGAGGGAAATCACGGAACCGTAAAAGTGATAAAAGGGCTTTTATTGATTATGTCTACATTTTATCTCCAGTTTCCGAGCTAATATCCCACAGGGTCAGTTTTCATGTTCGTGACATTACGTAGTAAACAAAATCATTTCCGCCATTATGTGCCGAGATAAACGTTGCAGTGAAAAGGGATAGTGACACGGATATATAAATGCTCACCACACATAACTCCTGGGAAACGCTTTTGAATTGGATATGTTTACAGGCTGCAATCTAAGACAGGCTATTGATTTACAGAGGCTCTGCTGCTTTATGGGTTATGTAAGTGTTATGTAAGTATGTGTTGTTATGAGGAGCCGTCTGCTCGGCCGGCTACAACACGTCGAAGCCATCAGGCAGTGAAAAAAAAAAAAAATTCCACGGGGGAGGGAAAAGAAAGCTTTATTAATATTTTAATATTTATCAATAATACTTTATATACAAAATATGTACAACAAACAACCTTGTGTTACACTTGTCAAAATAAATCCCAAATACCTCTATCTATACAAAACTATTATCTTAGTTTGAACTTTACATTCACTCTCTTTGCCACAGACACAACATTTAAAGCAAATACAGTTCCAACACCTGTTGTCGTTGTGTCTGCGTTAAATGAGTAAAGGCAACAGCATGAGCTAGAAGGTCAGGCCTTAACTTGACTGGGAATTTACGGGCAATGACGCACATACGCTAAACACTGTACACGTCCTGTTGCCGTGTACAGCAAAGAGACGGCCTCAACCTTCCTCTCGCAATGCGGACACACTCAGCGGGTCACGTATCAAAAATAGAGATGTATGAGTAGTATAAACAACAACAAAATAGTACGAGACATTACTTCACAGGACATCCATCTAGATGCACAAATAGTCGTGACTCACAGATTAAATCAAAAAGCACGTACGGCCGCATCAATCGTCAACAGACATGGGTGACACGCCCTGCACGCCAACAACGCCCTGGACATTCTTTGAACATTGTGAACACTCACTTCGCTCCAAGGTAACTTAAGGGAGCGAAGTGAAGTCTTCTCGTGTGACGTGTCTAGTTGACATCCTTTTTTTTGGGTAACATTCTAGTCTAAACAATGTTCGTTGCAGTTACACAAGTGAAAAAAACACTGAGGGTAGATCCTCCGTTCACAGATCTACAGCAGGTATTTAAGCAGCATCTACAAGGGGCTTTTGTTCAATCTTTACATTCATTACAGACTGCTGTGTGTGTTTGTGTGTGTGTGTAAAAAAGTAGGTCCAAATAAAATATATGTTTCTTTGGGAGGGGGGTTGGGGTATCTGGGACCTACACGCTGGGTTTACCTCTGACATTCAACAACGAGCGTGGAGAAGGCGAACCTTGCTAGAAACGGGAAAAAGAAAAAACGCTTTAATCTGATCACGTTCACAGTGTTTCAGAGCCGTGCAGCAGGTAATATACGAGCCTCTGCACGGACCCTGCAGGTTGCCCCCAGAGATCCTGTTTGAATGTGTGAGAAGCTGATGATATATGGTGGTTTCCAGTTAGGGCTCTTTGCTGGGGTCAGTGTTCTGATGGGCCAAACAACAGCGGTGGTTGGAAGGGAAACCGGTTTCGAGTCTTCTCAGCTGGGCCAACTATTTAACCCCGTTCAACATTTGAAGGGCAAGGTTCAAACAGAAGGACATCTGTTTAGTCTTTGGTTTCCAAGTTCAAAGCAGGGACCTGCTTTAAAGCTTTGTGAAGAGCAGGGGAGTCCATGGCGGCGTGGTGTGGGACCGGAGAGCCTCCCCTTGAGGACATCACCAAGGATGATGGTGTTTCTAGGGGGAGGCTCACCGAGGAGCCATTCATGCCTGGGTACATGACCGGCATGCCCCCTGCGTACCAGCATTTCTCCAGCATGGGCAGATACGCTGCGGCTGCAGCAGCTGCTGGGGGTAGGAGGTAGAAGGGGAGGCAGAAAGGGGGCTGGTTGGGGGAGAAGCTCATGTAGCTGCCGGGGACTCCTGCCGTGTGACCGGCGGGGATCTCGTCCTCTGTCGAATCAGACCTTGACTTCTTGGCATGTGGCTCGTCACCCTCCTGCTTGATGGCACCGGTCGTACATTCAGATGAAGTGCGCTTGAGTCCCCCCTCTCTCGCGTGGCTCTCTGACCACTGGGCCTTGGGGTCGCGCTCTCCCCCGTACCCACTGTCTGTGTCTGTGTCACTTCCACTCTGCTCCGCTGTCCCGTGGGGGTAAGTCCTCTGAATGACAGGAACACAGTTCTTGGCGGTGCCCTCGGAGGCCCGCGGGGGCTGTCCTGCGGACTGCTTCACCTTGACTGCAGCTTGAGGGACAGACTCCTCTGGATGTAGGCTGCTTTGATGCTGCAGGACTTCGGCGGCTACTTTTTGGATGTGGCCGATGACGTGGGAAGCGGTCAGGTCCCTGCTGCTTTCTTGGTTGCCCAGATAGAGCAGGACCTCTTTTGCACACAAGTGAAACCCCGAGCGAAACATCTCCTCGCTGTTCTCTGCACCGTCACCTCCATGATCACCTGGAGGTGTAAAAACACCAGGTCAGGAAACTTTTCACACAGTTTTAATGAAATAACTGAATTGTCTGCCACCGGCAAAACATTTGCCCTCGCTTCATGTCAACAAGACACCGCGGACATGGGACTTACTAATTTGCAGGTCCTTTTGCAGCGCCATGATTTTCTGCTGCTGCTGCTCCAGGAGGGTACTCAGGGCTTTCACATGCTTGAGAGTGAGTTCCAGCACCACGGCTTTCTCCAGATGACCCAGCGTCTAAAACAGGAAAGACCTTCGATAAGCATGTTGATCTTTCTTATGTAACACATTCTGCAGCCGAACAGAGGACAAGCCTCGAGTAGACATGCAAACCACGTACGCGCACACACACACACACACACACACACACACACACACAGGCGCAGATCAACACACATGGGGAAATTCTCAACAAGCTCCTACATCTCAAAACTGAATAAAAACATGAAATAAAAAAATAATATCCCTTCATGTTTTTTTCCGCCTTTTAAAGTCCAAAAACCTCTATATTTTTGGAGACTCCAAATTTGAGTCCAGCAAAACCATGTGGCGTCTCAGGTTCCCTGGCCGTAAACACACACACACACACACACACACACACACACACACAAACACACAAACACACACTCACACACGCAGAACATAATACCCACCGTGAGCTTCAGATGTTCAGGCAACAAATCCTTCAGTTGGGCGATGCATTCGTTGATTCTGTCCCGTCTTTTCTTCTCGATCAGTCGGTGTGGCAGCTTGTAGGTCTCCTGGAGGGGGGGGGGGGGAGGTTTTGTCAGTGATCTCCATGTTGCTAAATGGAGGAATATGATGCATTAAGAAATAAATTACAAAAAAAAAAACTTTTATTTACCTTGATCTCATCCACGCGCTTCATGCCCCTCCTGGGTTTGTATACATAGATGGGAAAGTCCATTCTTTAGAGGGAAGACAGAATCGGTTAGTTTTGACTTTGGTCACAGTCATACATACTGGACATACAGCTGGAGAGAATGGAAGACGATCAAATGGGTGTAATAAATGTCCTCTTACCCTGACATGTCAGCTATATCCATTGATGGGTGTGTGGGAACACAGGGAGGAGGTTGCGCACTCGTAATCCTCTCCATGTCGTTTCAGTGCAAAACCCAAACGACTTCAAAAAGCCTCCGAATGCAGCCACTGCGATCCAGAAAGTATCTCCCGTTATCCAGAGCGCGTGTGTCTGTGCTTGTGTCGGTGAGTTCCCGCTCGGAGCGTGAGTTGTTGGGAGCCGCGCAGCGCTGTCACCTCAGGTCCGGACTCCGCTGCTGTGTGAGTGAGTGTGTGTGTCTGTGAGCGACGCTCCCCGCCCGGCTGGAACAAGTGTGAGAGCTGGGTGGGTTTCTGACTACGTGTTAAATAAACCCTGTGACTACAGGCACGTCTCTCCACAAGAGACACTGACTCCGCTCCGTCACATGAGCCTCACGTGTTGGACGGCGCTTTCAACTCCTCGCACACCCCTCCCCTCCCCTCCACTCCGCTCCCTCCACGCAGGCGCGCGCGCACACAAACACACACACACGCACGCAGACACCCTCCCCCCTCCCCCTCGTGTAGTGGCTGCTCCTCCGCCCGGGCTGAGTCTCGTGTACCACCATGCTCCGGCTCCAGGGGCAGAGGCGTGTTTGCAGAACAGAGCGTGTTTACAAGACAGGAAGTAGAGCAACAGTTCCCTCGTTATCAGCCGCCACACTGCAAATATGGCTGCACGTTACACGGAGGACAACACTGCCGAGCCCCGGGCAGGAGCAACACAACAACACAACACACAGGGAGAGGGGGCTCAGCGGCGTGGAGCAGCTATAAGCTGCAGGCTTAAAGATCAGTGAAGGGACTGCAGACGAGATTTGAAAAAGTCTTCAGGAAGATTTGGAAAAACTAGTAAAACGAGCAAGAATAACGATGACAACAATAATAGTAACAGTTGAATTCAATTAAATGATTAAATAATAAACAATAATCAATCAGCCAATCAATCAATCAATCATCTATCTATTTATTATGGCCTTGTCAAGCTCTGCCATAAAAACGTATATATATATATATATATGTGTGACCAAAAACTAATTTTGAGATATATATATATATATATATAGATATTGATATAATGGCATACACAAAATCATTAAACTGCAAATTGTAACAAACAAGTTTCCATGGTGACATGCGAGTAACTCTATTATATAAATATATTAAATTTGGTTTGAAACAAGTAGGGTGGTGACCACAAATTCATTCTGCATATATATATATATATATATATATACACAAAAAAACAAAAACTGCATATTGTAATAAAGAAGTATCCATGGTGAAATGTAGGTAACTCTATTATATCTATATATTGAATTTTGTTTCAAACAAGTAGGGTGGTAACCACAAATTCATTCTGCATATATATATATGTATAGGCATACACAAAAAAACTAAAACTGCTTATTGTAACAAACAAGTATCCATGGTGACATGTAGTTAACTCCATATATATATGTATAGTATACTTTTTATAAAACTGCATATACTGTTACAAACAAACAGCTTGGTCCGCCAAGTCTTTTTATATGTTCTCCGTCCGGCTGCCAGACATGTGCCACGCGCTCGGGATGGACACGGTGTGACTTCACACTGTACCCATTTGATGCGTGGCACGTGCGCACACTGAGGCGGGGCGGTGTGTTGTGTTTTTATAAAGGCCGCAGCGCTAACACCGTATAAACTGGATGTCACGTTGAGATCCTCATGGCAGAGGGAGAGGGGGGGGGGGGGGGGGGGGTGGCAGAGAGGGTGAGAGGGACAGTCAGAGAGAGAGAGAGAGAGAGATGGCGAGGAGAGAGGGGGAGATAGAGAAAGAGAGGGAGAGAAAAAGAGAGCGGGAGATAGAGGGAGCAAGGGGGAGGAGGAGAGGAGAAAGGGGGAGCGAAAGAGAGGGAGAGAATGATAGGGAGAGAAGGAGAGCCGAGCGGCAGATCCCTGTCATTGACGTCACGCTCAGACAAGCCGAGAGTGGCCGACTGCTCTGTCGGTTCCTTCCGCCGATGTCCCGAAGCAGCCAGAGACTAAAGATAGACACCGCTGGAGGAGAAGCCTGCAGCGAGGACAGGCTCTCTGTCTGCACCTGTTCCAAACCACAACACACCGGAAACACACCGTGTCTCATGAAGCAGCGAGGACCCTGGTTTTTTTTTATCATTTCAGATCTTTAAAGTTTATGAATATATATATTTGTATTTTGTTTTCAAAATGGTGAATACAAAATTAGACCATCTTAAACTGAATTGCTCTCATCACTGTTGATGTGGTGCAAAAGCTGAGACGTCACTCTAAGCAGGCCAGAGACCTGTCGGTTCTTTGTATTATCAACAAAGTGCACCTTCATAAAAATAAAACTGGATTATCATTACTAATGTTTAAATATTGGATGGTATTTGCTGATTAAAGATGTTCAGATGTTTCCAGTTCATTTGTCTGATTACCTTCAAGATTATACCAGGACATGAACTGGTTTCACCTCTGAACTGGAAAAGACAGAACACTGACTGGAAGCTGGAAGTTTAATCAAGGTCTATTTCTGCTTGAGTTAAATATGAATCTTACAGTTTTAACATTGGGTTTTCATAGAATATATAACACACACACACACACACACACACACACACACACACACACACACACACACACACACACACACACACACACACACACACACACACACACACACACACACACACACACACACACACACACACACACACACACACACACACACACACACACACGTGGGTAAAAGTTTCTATTTATGTAAATCCTATTGCAATTGATTGTTGAGGGCTGTTGCCGAGTTTAGGTAGTAACATTTTTCCGATACTATAAATACATTTATATACATTAAACAAATTCTCAACAACTCCTAAGATGTCATTATCAAACTCGTATGACAAAGAGGTTTGATGTTTAACTGTTTAGCCAAATAGACTCCACTATAAATAATTATAAATCAAAAGAAAACACAAATACAACCAAATCTATAGAGCTTAAATTAAGAAAAATCATATTTTCTCTTCAAAATAAACAAACACACATCTTTTGGCATTGTTTATTTTGTGAAATAAAAGTGGTCATATTGGCAAACATAAATGCTGAAACCGATATGTCTGTGAAAGGCTCATATCTGCTGATATTATTGTCCAAATATACATTGATATACATATATATCCTATTGAGTATATTTACATGCGGTCTATGGTATGCCCATCAATTTTACTGGCTTATGATAATTCTACAACACCAGTATGACTCATGTTGGATCCGCTGATCACTGAATGGTTGTATAAATAAACTGTTAAACATTTTCAAATGAAGAGCATTATTAGTTAGGGTGACTTTCTTATAATAAACAGACATCACAATGAGTAAAGGATAATTACATCAATTTTAATAAATAATCCTACTTTAATATACAAATCAACAGTTCTTACATTTTTTATTCTTGTTAACATTCATTTTGAGCAACAGTTCTTTCTCTCCATCTTATTTTTCCATACAAAAGCCAAAGTAAGCAACAAATATTATGTACACACAGTAGTCCCCATAAAAGAGAGACTTCTAAATCAACTAATACATATTAGTGAACATAAGCATCAAAGTTCGAGACTCGGCACAAGCATGAATCAGACTTCAGATGAGGTGCGGCAGGCACAAGTGAGAAATGGCGCTAATGAGGTTTTATCAAGGTAAAATATATGCAACTCCTGAGCAAATTGTTAAAGCATGAGTGACACTGTATCTGACAGACAAGTCAAATATTCTAAATGTCAATTAAATAAGAAAGTAAATCTATTAAGCTTGCACAGACATGTGACACCACTGGATCTGCAGAAACTATCTGTATATATTGCTCTCATACAATTTACTATCGGGTGAAGGTGACAATCCAGCAGTATGCACATTTTCAAGAAAGAAAAAAGGAAAATTGAGAAGGCCAGCTTATTCAATATTTTCTCTAGATTTGCTTAAGCAAAGACAACCGACAACTCCCTACTTTATCCAGCGACAGTGAAGTACAAACAAAAAGGTTGGCCCACGGCTGAAGTAGGGAATGACTGATGGAACTTAAATCCACACACCAGCGAGGTTGCATATTTAAGTTTATATATTGCACAAAAATGCATGAAAATAAGACATGTAATACTGCTCATTATGACCGAAATATAAATAGAAAACATCAAATAAAAGGACAAAGAAATGGGTGTAATTCCTCCTGTCCAGTCTGCTCCACCATGTTTCAAGTTAAAGGCCATGTGTTGAGGAATCCCCATTTATTTCGACACAGAAAACATTTGGCACAAAGTGCGACTGGAACTGAACAGAACGAGGTGGGGGAATGTTACCCCGTGTAGTAACAGGTGCGTGGGACGGAGCTACACATCGCCTTATGTCTACCTATACGTTACAGTGGTTCCCTACCGTTACAAGTTAAACTCGCCCTCAGGACAGTGGGCGAGCCTGAGGGGCTGTGACGCGAGCTGCTTCAGGGGCGCGTCGGTTGACCTCACGCAGGCTGCTGGGGGTTGACGTTCATGTGCTGCGGGTGTCCCAAGAGGCCGATCCGCTGCTTCTGCTTCCTCTGTTCGGTCATCTGAAGAGAAAAGAGATAACAGATTATTGGGAAAAATCCTCCCACCTGATCCTCTGCTGGCACGCTCTTCTCCTTCTGCCGGGCATGTTGGCAGCCTCTCCACATCGATTCAACCTTTTACATCACTTTACAGAAACGCCGCACACTGCCGACTCATTCTTCTGAAATCGTGCCAGCGCTCCCGTCCTCTGACGATAGTAACACAACCAAACTACTAATACTGAAACTGAGTCGAAAGAGAAATTTCAGAAATCAAGCAGAGCGCATGAGTCAAAACCCCAGGTGTCGACCTTTATACCAGCAGCAACAAGATTGGCTTTTCTGCTCAGATGTGACTTTAAAGTTGTGATTTTCACCTCAACCCTGAAACAGTGAGAGGACAGACTGCTCTTGTAATGAGTGTCCCTGAGAAATACTTCTGCATGGAGGGATGTTTTGGCAGAAATAAAATGTCATTAAAAGTCCATTAGGTGAAAGGTTTAACCTCAGTTAGGGGAAGAAGGGTGACATTTTTTACATTAAAGATTATACAGAATTATTTAACACAGAGAGAGGACTTGTGGCACAGCCTTCCTGCTCGGGCTATTTTGAAATTAGATCCTGCAAAGGTAGAGAATTCAAATGGCCACTTTTACCAACCCACACTTTTTGTTTCATTGTTTTGAAGTCAGAGCCGGCCGATGCATCTGGAGTGAAAATGAGAGGCTCTGCAATTCGGAGCTTTCACCAACAACAATAATCATTTCCCCCCTGTCTGGGTCAAAATGTCTCGGTAACACTCACTTCCTCACAGATAGTTCTCATTTCAAGGGTAAAGACATTTTTACAATTGTGTTTACTAGAAACAGTGGATTGCAGACATTGTGCAATTAAAGTGCATCAGAGGACTATTACACAACTTACTCGCACTTAAATCTGTCAGTTTGATCACTGCAGAAACATTCAGTAAACCAGCCGAATGAAAAGTTATCACTCTGCTATTCTTCTGAATGTTGAGAACGGCTTTATCTTGTAAATCACAGATCAATACATAGATAACAAAAACAAGCTCCAATCTTAGCAGAAAAGGTTAGTAATGAATTCCAGAGGAAGCAGATAGGCTGTTGATCACAGATGAAAACAAAAAAAATCAGGCTGACAGCCTCATGAGCTGCGTTGTGCACGATGACTCACTGCGTTTTGCATTTAGTGAGCTCTGTAGCCAAAGGGCGAGGAGCAAACAAACAAACCACGAGCTGCTCGTCCACATATGGAGAAAACCTCATGCCTCGAAGTCAAATGTTCAAAACCTAAAGGTTGTGCTTGACGATGACCGACCTGCTCTTTGAGCTCCGTCAACTGGCCCGACAGGTTGGACACCAGCTTCATGGTGGTCTCCAGCTTCTCCTGCAGGTTCCGGATCTCATTCTGCTCCCCGTCTGCATCGCTGCTGACCAAGGACATGGCCCGCATCCGTGGGAACCAGTCCAAGTTGTGATCCTGGTGAACAGAGATCTGGACCGTTAGGGCAGGTACATAAAAACAGAATGAAACTAATTCTTTTACATTCATTGTAGCAACCTCTTAAAAGATCAGTGATTTGTTTTTTATTTGTACGTCCTGTCTTATCATGCACATTGGCAAATCTACCTAACTAAAAAAAACCTGTGAAACAAAGTGGAGAAATCGAATTTCCTATTTGATTTAAACCCACGTCACCTGACATGTCGTATGGACCCAAAAACCCACAGCTCTTGAAAGCTCCTGTGATCCACTGACGGTGACTCACATGAGCACTGGGGTGGAAGGTTACAATTTGGGGTACACTTGTGTATGAGATGTTAGCTGCCCCAGTGGTTTCTCCCGAGGAGAACTTACAGCACAGTGTCTCCCGGCACGAACAAGACCTCTGACACTCACTGGTGTCTGCAGCACTTTAGAAACAAGTCAGAGGAGTTGTTAACTCCTCTGAAGATACACTGTGTCGCTGAAAAGCTTCTTGGGAACAGATTCGTTGATTTGTTGTTGTCCTATCAGAACCCATGATCTGAAATGTTTTTTATGATGTGTCGATGTTTCAAAATTTTTTTGTGTTATTTGAATTGACACGTCTACATAAACAACAATGACAGACATGGTACACAGAAGCCACACCAGGGCTGGTCATGTTCAAACATGGCTGAGGGGTCACTCGGGTGCATTCTTTCATGCTTCTGTGTCCTCTGGCACTCCACCAACACATGCCATTGTTATTGTGTCCTGTCTGAACCCACTCCCAGCTGAGCCAAAAGTCATGTGAACGTATCCGTGTTTAATTCTTCACAACATAAACACACACACACACACATCACACACTCACACGAATGCCGCCGTCATGTGAACTCAATCATAGCCATCGGTGTTAATGCAGGGCGAATGAGAAGGAAGGATGCTGCACAGCTGCTGATGTCACTGTGTAGACACAGCAGCAGAAGAAGGATCTGAAGAACTGGGCTGGAAAAGTCCCCAGGTTTCAGCGGTTGATTTTGGAGACACATGGGCGACTGGGGGCGACTGGGGTCGGCTGCGTCAGAACCACAAACCAGTCCTGGGTTAGACGGCGGCCCAGCGGGGGAATCACACAACACAAAGATAATGAGCAGCATCAAGTCATTCTGAAATCGGTAGCGGACTGAGCAAGTTCCACTTCCGGAATGCAAAGATACAGAAGTTATGTTTACCAACACTTCACCTGCCGCCTCCACAACACCCACCGACTTTTACTGTATCTGAGCACGGCTCCAGCTCCACACAATATACTTACTGTAATATCTTTATCCTCTATAATATATGTGTTGCGTGAGAAAGTGAGTATAATGTGCAGTTTCTATCATAGCGGTACTTTCATTTACACAGATTTAGAGATAAAGTATTTGAAAAAAACAAATTTCACTCAGCAGTGTTTTCTGAAATCAGATACGTGCATGTGCTATTAAATTTAAGTTCTAAATAAAGAAAGGTCATTTCCTCATCCAGGACTCGGCCCGCTGACGAAAAGGCTCACACATGTTTGTTAGACGACAGCAGAGCTGCCAACTGTCCCTGGTGTTTACGAGTGAAAACACTTCCAGTAAACTGAGAAACTGAGCCCCAACGTAAGATTCTACATCATGATGGTTCAATGGAAATGACAGAAAGAAGTTTATTATTACTAAAACCACTGAGAAACAGGATGCTGTGTGGTTAAACCAGAAACAGAAATCGTCACAGCCATGCCACAAGCCGGCGAGAGGGCCCACGGTCTATACGTGTACAGATCGATGCCACAGATCATCACATGCCCCGACAGACATAGGCATGTACAGTTTAAGAAGCTGTATCTGCTCTGAATGTTTGTGGCT
Source organism: Platichthys flesus (assembly GCF_949316205.1). Lineage (NCBI taxonomy): Eukaryota > Metazoa > Chordata > Actinopteri > Pleuronectiformes > Pleuronectidae > Platichthys > Platichthys flesus. The sequence goes on along the minus strand of NC_084946.1, from coordinate 7,318,027 downwards.
ACGGGTGTTTTAAGGTCAAGGAAAATTAGGGCAACAAGTGGGAGCTGAGCATCATCCTTTTTACACCTTCGATGTGACACTTCACTCGGAGTCCTTCATTGACGTCAGTCCCAGTCATTGTCAGAGTAGTATGACTTCTACACCCCCGTCAGTCCTGGTGGGTCCAGTGGGAGAGGCAGCTCGCCCCGAAGAAGTTGGACTCGCAAATCACGAGTTTACAATAAAATAAGAGCAGTAATACACTAATATACAAAGAGAATATGGGGGAATATATTTACTAGTGTGACAAATGCATACCAACCAAAAGGGCAATAAAACCCAGTCAGTAATACTATAATTAGAAATATATATATAAAGTTTAAGTATTTCCCTTAAGATGGACAAAACTTGAACACTTCCTTTAGTATATTATTGTGATTTAAAGTTTTTGTACTGGTATTACTTTACTTTTAGATTTTCAGGGTACGAAGCTAACTAACAGAAATTCTACGTAGAGTGAACCTCCAATGAAACTTAAATTCAGTTGTATATAAATTGCACATGAGATTTTGTCATGTATTATGTGTTCTTAAAAATGGGAAAATAACTAACTGATGCATGCCCCCCCCCCTCTCTCACTCTCTCTTTTTTTACCATCTGCATCACAAAAAATGCACTATAAAAATCAAGGGAGAGAAAATTTATTAAAGTAAGTAACCTGAGGAAATCCAGGAAAAAAACGTTGAACGATGTAATAAACGTGTTTGAGGAGAGAACCTGAAAGTTAACTCAGTGTCAACTCAACACTGCAGTCTTTGTAGATACCACTACACAGAGGCATCAAACACTTGCATGTAAAGCTGAGAGTTAATGTGAAGGATGACTAGGTCAGCTGACGGGTCACCGGCATCTTTTGCACCATGAGTGCCTTGTCCGCTCAGGCCGCACGTTAGAAGCCGCTGGGCAGAATGCACCCATGACAAACTGCATTTGGCTCAGCGGGGTGCAAGGTTAATGGAAGGGAGGATGGGGGTTAATCCCAAATCAGGTGGTTGCTCACAAGACGCAGAGTGTCGCAGATCAAGAGGCAGAGAAGTGGGCTGAATGGCATCTGATGAGAAACTGTGTCAGAAGCTGACAGCGACACAAGTGCGTCAGAGAAGCAACCACTTCACAAGAGGGGGCTTTCCTTCGGCAGTTGAGCTTTCTAATTGCTCACAGGCTAAAACTGTGATGCAACTATCCCCCAAAAATATTTTTCTTTCTGTTTTAAGTTTTTTTATTGGTTTGTTTCATCCGGTTTGATCAGTTGTGACATACAGTAAAAAGCTGAAATGGACCCGTGTGTAGTTGGTGTGTTGTGCAAAACACACAAGCTTACTAGTTGAGATTTCAATATTTTTGTTAATAGCCTATAATGTTTAGGGGTTTCATCGTTTTCCAATGCACTGTTAAAAACAATGTCTTGTAATTCAACTTGTTAAAAAAAAAAGAGAGAAAAAATATCGTATAAATGAATAAAGAATGATAAACACAATTTCGTCACACTGCTGCTTACCAACACTCATGAGACTAAGTCCTGCTCTGGCTAAGTGCCTACCATGAGGTGCGTGTGTGCGTGTGTGTGTGTGTGTGTGTGTTTAATGATTAAAGCAAGGCTTGGCTGCCTCAGCAGATTAACACATTTTATGCCAATGGAAGACTCTGTTTGAATGTTAATTCCCCATTCTCAAAGCTGAATGATGTGATAATACTTTGGAAGGATACGAGGTCACAGAGGCGGGGATTACATAAGGCAGTCCTGTTACTGTGGGGCAGATGAGGTAAACATATTGTTTATGCTGCTGCTGCATAGAAACATAAAGGGGATGCAGTAATCAACCCGTTTAAACCTGAGAAACAAATTCAGTTATTCAGCAAAGACTAAAACGGCCACACAAACAGTTCTGTACTGAAGTTCTACATGTGTTATAAAATATTTGATCCATTCAAATCCTCTTTGCACATAAGAAAGGAAATCTATTACTGTGACCAATAGAGTTACATTTTATTAAGAGGACATTAAAACTATGTGTGTGCGTTTGTGTGACATCACTTTATTATTTATTTTCAATTGTTTTTCTCCCCTTGGTCCAACCGGAACTTCTTTTTGTTTTTTGCGACGTCGAAGACGACTCATCTGGGTAAAATTTTTTTACTTTAGAGTCAATGGGAAAGCAGTCAGTCCCCCTTTTTTCCTGTGTTTAAAAAACCTGGGTTTAAACACAAATTTTCATGCAAAAGAGATTAAACTGATAAGCTACTAAAAAGACAGGGACATTTAAAGTCAGATGAGACATGGGACACTGTTCAATTAAATTGAAGTATCCATGCACATTTTGGACACATATATATGAAACTGTAAGTCAAATTTACTCGATAATCATCTCCCAACTTAATTTTAAAAAGAAACTGAAAGGCAACCTCCTCTGCTGGCATTGGGAAAGGAGTCAAATCCCTTTTTTTAAGGGGGTTTACACGAGTATACCTGCTAATAGGGTTGTAAAAGAGGTGTATGTCGAATGAAAGGAGTTGTCTGTTTTTCTGTGAATTTTACATTTATCACAGTAGAACAATATTCTGCTCATATCAGCATTTGAGTTTTCCAACCTGATGTCAGAGGAAATGGCCTTTGTGTGAATATGTTTGACTTTTGAATCAGTTCAAAGTCAAAATACATCCTTACCCTCATCATTTCTGCCACATAGCTCTCCGGGCCAGTGTACTCCGTCGAATCTTTGACCTTCACCAGGACGATGAAGAACAGGTAGTGCCACATGTTGTGCTCCACTTTGATGTGCTCTTCAAAGGTGACGGTCTTATTGTCAAACTTGTCTCTCTCCAAACCTAGGGACACACACACACACACACACACACACACACACACACACACACACACACACACACACACACACACACACACACACACACACACACACACACACACACACACACACACACACACACACACACACACACACACACACACACACACACACACACACACACACACAAAATAAGACAGTTGCCATTTCTCTGGAAGAGTGAAGAAATGCTCTCTGTGTTACAACATGACACAGGTTCTTGTGACCTGAATGACGATGACTGACTGAAAAAAAACCCTGAGAGGAAACAGGGTCACAAGAGAATGGACAGACAAAACGTCAGAGGTGAGACGTGCTAAAAATGGCCACCTATTGTTTGCGCTGCGTTTGCAGAAGAGGAATAACCCTTAATCCTGTTGCCCAACACAAAGCAGTAAGAAGGACCACAACTAACCAACGACTGTTGACATGCTTCAGACGAGCTGCCAATAAGTGAGTGCTTAGCCACCTGGTGCCTGAGTGAGTGTGCAGTCTGACATGGTCAAGACCCATAAAGCAACAGGAAGAAACACTACTCCTCCACAGCCGCACTTGCCATGACTAACCCTTCATTCTGGGAAAGAGGAGGCGTTCTGTTGTTTATACCTAGAAAAACCGCCCTGATGCGAAGCTGCATCACAGCAGTCGCGTGTTCACACAGGAACACACACAGCACCTGCAGCGGACCACCGGTTTGATTTCTTTGGATTTTGTCGTTCTGTCATGTGTGGGCTGCGGCATTCACACCTGCCGATAGTACTGCACCGGTAGCTACTGCAGCATCGACTCAATTCGAACTGTGAGGCATTTCTGCTAAGAAGGGAGTAACACTACAATTCCCTTGATGATCGGTAAAAGAAGGCTTTTATGGTTTTAAACGATAATAATAATAATAATAATAGGTAATTTTCGACATCATCATATAGAAAAACTCAGACATCTTTATTGAATCCCTCACCGCAGATAAAACACGTTGTCTTCAGGATCTCCTCTTTCTTCTGCTTCTCGCTCCTCAGGTCAGCAAACGTGTCGATGATGACACCGAAGATGAGGTTGAGGACGATGATGATGACCATGAAGAAGAAGAGTAGATCGTAGATCACTCTGGCTGCAAAAAGAGGTTCCTGTTGGACCAAGGGGAGAAAAAATATTGATACGAAATAATGAAGCAATTGTTCACATACAAGTTATTTGGATTTAATAGATTTACTTTCTCATGTGCAAACTGGATTTTACTTATTCAAAATTATTAAAGTTATAGGCACATATTAAGTTGATAATAATAATTTATTAATTATTTACTTATTTGTTAAGCAATTTGAGTAATACACTCCTCAAAATCCATACTTTGACAAGTCATATTTCATTGCTAAAATATGTCATATTTTAAGTTGTATTTGAAATGTAAAGATTTAGAGTAATGTGGAGCCCCACTCATATGTGGCTTTACTGCCGTCACTTGGACAACACAGAAGTCCCCCTTTTGTGTTAAACACCACTTAACACAACAGAAAACAGTGCAGAGACTTCACATGATTGCCAAGCTAACTGAGGTTTAAATGAGTCTAATGAGCCATGGCCCCATTCTATGGGTCAAAGCAGCAAAGCCACCACATGCTGTGGCAGAATACAAGCTTGTTTTCACCCTGTAAAAACACTATAGTTGTTTTTTCTGGCTTGTTCTGAGCTACTGAAAGTCCTTGTGCAGCCTCGTTCACCCACCCGCACATCATTCCTGTCTGAGAGCCACTGCAGAAACAATAAAGCCAGCCCCCCCTCACACCATCCATCTGATAAGGAGTTGGCAGACAATGTTTGCTGATTGAGTAAAATATGTACTTTTTATAGTCCGAGAAAATGAAATACACATTACATCAATCCTTTCATGGGCTCATTAAACAAAAATGTCCTTATTAGATCTCCATCCATACTTTAATGTAATTGTTCACCCTTGGGAGGGAGCTTGTTTAAGGATTTCGATATGTATTTCATTCTATTGTTGCCAGTAGTAGAGTTTGGACTTAAAGTGCATTGTAATCTGACAGACGCCACACTACAATTCCCCAAAGGGGTGTAATAAGGATGTGTATGGATGTTGAATGACTCTGGGTTCTTATTCCTAAACTGGACTTGGGTCGGATCTCTTCACTGTGGTTCCTGTTCTTTGTACCTCTTTGGACGGCTTCCGCAGGACGTCTCCAACACCTCCTCCACTCCTGAGGCCGTGACTCAACACTGTGACAATGCACATGAGTAAGGAGTCACAGGATCTCTCCTTGTCCTCGATGACCACGGCTGATGGCTGGATGGCAATGGGAGCTATGGAAACACACCAGCACTGGTCAGATAGTAATTTCCAGCTGAATGCAAAACTTGGTCTGATCGCTAAGCTGCAACACAAAAAGAGTGCAAACAGAGTAAAAACCGCAAAAAACGAAAATGTATTCAATACACTATTTGAATTTAAACGCTTATTAGATTATCTGTCATATATTATTAGTTTATTGAATCAGGCCCATTAGAAAACCTAACCAGACTAAGATATTCCTAGAACAAAAACACACAAAACAAATCACCAGACCATCATAATTGGCCAGCCTGGTGGTGATGGATAGGGAAGCCCAGATGAGGTCAGACTCCAGGCAGTTAGAAGATTCAGCACGGTCAGCTGCTCAGTTTTAAGGTGGCCCTCTTTGCTTGGAAGCTTATCCCATCAAGGTCAGCCAGTTTACAAGAACCCGCTGTTTGCAGCGAGACGCCCTCTGCACCATTCACCGGGTGCACTCATTGACCTACTACTACGTGATGGTAATTAATCCGTGACCTTGTGACCCCGGGCCCCAACATCAGCTCATTCTCCTGAGACACACAAGGAGTCTAAACCCTCAGCGTTTCACCCGGCTCCCTGAACTCCCCTGAGTCGGACCAGCCAGGTGATCCCATGACCACCCCGCTGCCCGCAGATTTGCAGCTCAGCAGAACGAATCTCCTCCGTCCGAGTCAGATGTCAACGAGGACATTCACATGCTCAGGCAGACAGACACAAGCACACGGTCACACAAACACATGGGAATCTCTAGAGAAACAGGAATGCATCAACATGTGAACTCAAACTCAAAAGAACCCTTCGACCCTGTCGCCCAACCTCCACCCCACTTACACACACACGCACAAACTCACACACACACACACACACACACACGCACTAATGCTTATGTTCCACTTTTGTCATCCTACCATCCACCATGGGCTCTGAGCAATTTTCTCTGTTTTCTTTCTGACACGCTCCACCAGAAAAGAACTCTCCCACCATACTGGCTCCATGCTCTGTTCAAGTGAAAAAGACAAAGCATTTTGCAACTGAACAATCAGCACATTAGGATTTTTTTTTACAATGCATATTATTAACAGACATTGTTTATATGGTGAGATTGTAGCTGATGCTAAAAGCAAGGAAAAACAAATTCATATATTTCCATTTGTATTTGTTAGCTTCACTTTGATTTCATGCATTTTCAGAATTCTAGTGTGTTTGTCTGTGTGTGTGTGTGTATGTGTGTGTGTAAAAACATTCCAAGCCTGCTCTTGACCCAGAGAGTCAAGAGAGGGCAAGTAATTTATGTCCGCCCCAGAAAGGGATTGAGAAAAAAAACCTGCATTTCAACGTACCCAGTGTTTTGTTGGGTATTCTGTCGACAGCCAAAATGAAGTCGTCTTTGAAGAAGATGTAGCCCACAATGGAGAAGAGGTAGACGAGGATGAGGGCCAGCACGGCTGTCAGGACAATGGAGCGGCCGTTGCGGGTCACGCTCTTTATTACGTTCAGCAAGGTCTCTTCTCGGTAAACTAGATCGAAGAGCTGGAGAGAGGGAGCATTCACAGATGAGTGTGGTCAAGGTGCATGAAAAATAAAGAAGTGTGTGCGCAAACATGAGCATGAGGCCAAAATAAGGCCACAGTTTTTCCTCAGAGCCGTGTCTTCAATTAAATAATTTAATTACCAGCAACATCTCATGGTTAAATGAAACGTTTGAGAGTAATCAAATGGCATCTAAATCCATTTGATCTCATGTTTCTCACGTGTTCAAATGCAAATTACAATGAAAACATACAAGCCTACATTCTTATTCAGGACCAGCTAGTGTCTATATTGGGTTTAGACTATGAAGCTAGTGTGTGTGCTCACGTACCAGCAAGCTGTAAAAGAAGACATGGACGAACACCCCCAGGCTGCAGATGATCAGGTAGAGGAGGTGGTACAGGAACTCCACATCCATGACCATGGCTCTGTAGCCTCGTGTGAAGGTTCCCCGGTTGCCAACGTAGCTCATCAGGAAGATGACCTTATTACACAACTGCAGAGATATGGACAAACACAGCGAACACACAGAATTATTCAAAGTAAGACAGTGATCTTTACTCATTTGTAGTAACAGCAGTATGTCTGTCTCTGGGAGACATTTAAAAATGGCCATTATTTAGACGATTAAAAATAAAGTGGATGTGGTTTACCACCAGTGTAGTGTGGAATTTCCCGGGCTTGTGAGTCAATACTAAACAGCTATAAGTGACGTTTGTGAGCTAACCCTAACCTTAACCCCCCACTGTTAAACCAGTGTTGAGTGGAGGGTGTGAAGGGAGAAAAGTATGGGATAAATATCATACCAAATTAAAATACGAATAAAAAGGCTTTGAAAGCTTCAGATGAACTAAAAAGGTTTTTCATGATTTAAATTAAGTTTTAAAGCCTGGAAAAATGTTTTGAGAGGTACCAAAAATATCCGTGCCTTCCGGATCACGACTTGTTTTTCAGACCATCAGTTTCAGAGATTCTAATCAGAGCTGCAGGAAAACACTGCCAAAGATCATGTGATTTGTAAGCTCCCAAATGTGGTATGTCAGAAGAATTGGTGTTGTGAGCTCAACTCTGAAATAGCAGACGGCAGTATGAGGGGAGGCGTACGTCTGCAAAGTGTTGGAAGAAAGACTTTTCGGAAAACATTTTTCAATGATCAAGCACCTGTTTTTTAGATCAACATTTACAAGGTTTCCAACCTAGAAAACAGACTCATTTACTGGGAGAACAGTGACAGGTGTGAAACTGTGAAAAACCTGTTGGAGACAGTGTAAACAACTCAAATACACAATCATGTTTGGAGGGATATGAATTTTCTTCAGCTTATCAAAATTGAACTGAATTTATTTCATGGAAAACATGTGTCATTACATTTCAACCTTTCAAAGCATCTTTTTCAGTTTGAGAAATTGCAATGATAATCATCGCATATTAAACAGGATCATTAATCCAGCTAGTTTGAATACAGCCTTTTCCCACAGTCAGGGCAGTCCTCCAGTTTTGGAGGAGATGCATGATGCTGAAAAACTATTGGCATCATGGACAACTTCATAATAATAAATAGACTTCATTAGATCTTAGATGAATTCTAAATGTTGCACTATGCTACTGAGCATGGTATTAATCCTGTATCAATATGTTTAATGTTAAATTAATGTTTGGCATCTTGTGGTGAGGCAAATTTAAGTGTCAACACTCTACCTTATTATATGAAACATATGGATGTAACACTATGGAGCACTCACATTGAATCCACCCAGCAGCAGCAGAGTGGGCTCCAGGCCGACAGAGAAGATCAAGCGCAGGATGGTAGAGGCGATGAGTGCTCGGATGCCGTGAGGCTGAGGTAATACAATGACTATAGCCAGAGACACCAGCATGGCCATCCACAGCAGGGCCGACAGATGTGGCTCCAGGGTTCCTGAGGTGGAAGGAGGTCGTATTAGGGAGGGACAGTGCAAACTGAGAGTTCTTCTCTTTTTAACCATCTCGACAAGATACACAATGTACTTCCACAACCCTAAACTTTAACATGAATTAAAATTGTAGAAACACCTGCACCCCAGTCCAAGCTTTTTGCATATTTAGAAAGATTTGTGACATCAATACAAATGCACATTTTCAGCATGCAAGCTGTATTTAGCAATGCCTTATATATTCACTTATAAAGTAAAATTGCCATGACAAGAATGCCAATCCCCCAGATCAAGGCCACCCACTCTGACAAAAAATATCATTGCAAGTTAATTTTTAGGTTTATTGAGACAGAGCCTCTACTGATTCCTTCACTCGTTGGACTTAAGCGGTTCAAATCTCCAAGTATATGATGTCCAAAACATTAGCTTCTGCTAGCCCAACTAAAAGTAAGGCCCAAATTTCAAGTCATTCAGAACGAGGGCAACAGGTGAGCCTGGCAGATCGATTTAAAACAACATGGAGTTTTTTTTTAAATTTTTTTTATTTATTTTTATTATTATTGTTGTCATTTCTATTTATGTATTTATTTTTAACCCGAGAGTGTCTGGACTACACGGGTGGTGGGTATGTCTGATGTCAAGTAGTAGGATCTGTCTTGTTATTGTTCTGTCTGTGTACTGTCCTGTACTTGTGATGTATGTTTTGAGTCCTACTATTTTGTTTTGTATGGGATGTCTGATGTTTGAATATGAAAATCAATAAAAACACTTTGATTATTATTATAAAACAGCACGGAGAGGTTAGGGTTGAAGCTAGGTTAGGGTTGAAGCTAGGTAAGGGTTGAAGCTAGGTTAAGGTTGAAGCTAGGTTAGGGTTGAAGCTAGGTAAGGGTTGAAGCTAGGTAAGGGTTGAAGCTTGGTAAGGGTTGAAGCTAGGTAAGGGTTGAAGCTAGGTTAGGGTTAAGGTAAAGTAAGGATAAGGGTAAGCAAAAAGTAAGTATGATTAAGGTTTATAGTTAGTGTCCAGGAAGGACAAAGTCAACGTGACACCCTCTGAAGTCATGGACACACGACTGTGTGTGTGTGTGTGTGTACTGAGGGGTTTACCCTACAGTTATGTATTCCACATCAATCATTGTGGATCAGCAAAGCATGAGATGAGCTCACTGGGCACGGTTTAGAGCCAAGTCCTGACGAGCATGCAGCAAGCGATACCAGTTCACTCACTGTTAATATTATTTCCCTGTGTTGTTAACACACACCAACGCATTTATCAAGCTGGAAAGATCAGTCAGGTTTTCTTTTCTCCGAGGCGCCATGAAGACTTTCAATGTCTCCCTCTGTGCCCTCCGTTCTGAGGCCTCCTTCTTCTCGCCTCTCCGGGCACAGATCACATGACAGGTACTCATTGCATAACTCCCCGACTGGCTAAAAATACACTTGGCTTCATCTGAATTCACCAGGGACGGTCCTGGGCACTGCTCGCGGACTTGGCAGCCTACCCAGACGAAGCGGCGTGGAATACACAAACACCTACAGTCTAAGATCAGTCGTCTCCGCTTACACTGCAGATACATGAAGATAGAGACAGTGACCTTTACACTTAAACCGCTCCCATTAAACCAAGTGCAGCCTGATGGGATCTGTCTGCTGCACCGTGAAAACTGGTTACTCTTCACTTCTCCTCAATTCTGTCACTGTTTGACTTCGAGCGTGGCATTCAGCTTCAGGCGGTGTGTAGCCTGGGGTTACTCAAGGTGTTCACAACCGGTTTCTTTTCAAATAAACCAACCAGAGGGAACATTCACTGAGAGACATGCCCACTGAGCAGCAGTTTCAATCAAGTTGAATTGGTTTCCTTCACGATTTAAATTGCCTTTACATCTTCCCTCATGATTCCACAAATGTCTGTCTGCTTGTGGAACGCATATCTCAGAAGCGTTTGTCTTGTCGGCTTCACACTTGACATGTGTTTTGTTAATGTGCCAGTGAAATGCAGTGCCGGGTTTGGTGTGATTTGGACACGTGATACATGGGGGCGGGGTGGGGGGGGGGTGGGCATCGTACTCACAGTCAGACTGTGGAGTGACTTGAACATCTACGTCCTTTTATTTCACCATATTGGATTGACACGGACATTCACTGGTGCTGATCTATGTCATGGCAACAGCCTTAATTGAATTACTTTCTCTTTTTAATAATTAGTCTTCAAACTCAAAACACATTCAATATTCACTATGAAATAAAAAAATCTTTGCTTGATGACCAGCAAACATCACTTCAAACCACCGCGCACTGATTGCCGTGTCCCAGCATGACCCACTAAGCTCTCACATGACCTCTGACTCTGAAAACCACATGCAGTTTCTAGAGTTAAGCTTTTTTTGGTCTCTACTGTGTTGCTTTGAGGAAGTTCCAACAAAAGGGACCTCGCCGTTTGACCCCAGATAGAACAATTGAAAGTGTATGTGAATCACAATGTGTGTCTTCTCTCTGCTGCCCTGCACGAGAACAATGGAGGCTTTAGTGGCTGCGGCTTTTCACATCCCCACAAACACTAGCCTCGAGGAGAACCGAGAGAAGAAAATGAAGGAATAACGAAACAGACAGAAAACTGAAACTGTGCTTGAAAACATTCTCGGGTCTGTTCTCTTATGTCCCTGTTATCACCCACCCGGATCTGAAGTAATCTCTTACACTTCGTGACCCAGCACAAGACAAATGGTCACAACCTAAATCGGAAAATGTAGGTCATATGACAGAAGCTGCCTGACCAGGGGTTTAAAATGGTTTGGGCAGCAGGGTCAAATATGTAGATCCCACAAAGAAGCTCAATTATCCCTTCTTGTTAGAGGAGAGTTGTTTCCTTTATGTTCTTTATTAACTATTAGTTAAGGAAGTTATGTTTCCAGCCCAGTTTGCTTTTTTAAAGCAGGATAACAAAAAAACAAGGAAGGATGTGTTACTGGTTAGGGAAAAACCCAGTGAATCTTAGCGTGAAACCAGGTCAGGGGATTGACCCATGGTTTTCTTTTCACTTCCTTCACGTTGCAAGATATTGTGTTTATCAACATTTTCACCATTTTCCCAACAATAATTAATGGACTTTGACGAAAAGGTACATTAAGTGAAGTGATTAGTGAATTAAATATATGATCTGACAAAATACAAATATTGATCCCAAAGTGAGGAACGTCCCTCGTCACAGCAGCGCACAAGTCAGAATGAGGTAAAGCAGTGACTTAAAAAAAAGAAAAATTAAATTACACATGTACATACATATACATATACGCCAACTGTTGGGCCTTGGCGCAGGTATACACTCTACTGAGAGCATTCTTATTAATTATTAATTCATTCAAACTTCAGTACATAAGACAGTCTAACCAAATCAAAATAAAAAAATCACAGACGGGATTTATGTAATTGTTCTCAAAATACTTTTGAGTTTCATTATGCATGTTCAGGTCATAAAGGAGGAGTAGTAGGCAATGGTCTATTCTCAAATGGATTGTCACACAACTCCAATGCTTCATATCAGGATCAACAAATTCAAATATCACACCAAATCCATAAAATGTAGGATTTCATCAGATTAACCGATCGACTTCAGCTGATGATTAAACTATTTGTTTTGTTTTAATGCACTTCTTATACTACTTATCATCAAGCCCCAAGTCATGAGCTCTTTCTAGTCAGAAAGTGATGATTAAGATATGATAACTTATTGTCAAGGAAGCAGCTCTGGTCCATGTTTACTTCCTGTCAAATACTGTTACTAGCAAACATTGGGAAGTACCTCAGAATATGAAAGAAGGATGGAATGAAAGAAAAACTAAAGTTAAGCCATAGATGACATCATCTGCACTTTCAGTATTAGAATGAATGTTGTCAGACGAGAACTGGATTTTGAAACATTTTTCTCACCACATCAACAACGTGCTGTCTTGTAAAAGGCTGCTCAGTAAGCGTTTGTGGGTGGTTCTCTACTTTCTCTAAGAGACAAGTCAAACTGAGGATACAAGGTAGGGCGACTATTACTTAATCTGCTCTGGTGTTCACAGTGGCGGCCAATTTTACAGTCAAAGCTCATATTTCATGACAATAACCCAAAGACCAAAAACTATATTGGCCCTCAGACAGCACAAACCTCCACCAAGGTTCAACAGTCCCCTTATGAAACCACATTTAAATCCACTCATTGAGTCATTAAAATCCTTGGATTATTCTCTGAGGTGAAAAACACCCTATCTCACAATGTTAAAGAATGTGATTGTAAATCGCCATTAAGGTTCTTCTCCTAGGGTCCGGTGGTTTTCATGAAGTACTGATAACAAACAAATACATTTAGTAGAAAGGCAGTCCGCAAGCTCATACCTAGGCCCAGGCTAATTCCCCCTCTCTCCATGTCAAAGCTGAGTTTTTTCCCATTAATCAACTACGCCATGATACACTTCTCATGATAACATAAATGATCTCTAGCCTGGTTTTTTGCTCCGTCTGCTGAATTGTACAGCTGGATACAGTATTCTCTGTGGGCTGGCACATGCTATCCCATAATCACGTCTCAGTTTCAGATGCAGATTTGCCGATACCCCCAAGTGGCATGTAATGCAGTATGTGAGATCTTTTTTTCACTCTTTAGTCTGTGCACCTGTCAATCGGGTTTTGCTGCACGTGAGAGCAACCTTTGCGCATATAAACGCCCCCTAACGCCCAGACTTTTATGAATTCTGTGGGAAACGATGCAAAGAAAGTAAAAGAAGATTTCTGGATCCCCCTGATCCAGATCTGAATCAACATTTGATGGATTCTTCTTTGGGTCATACCACACCTCTTGCCCATAATTTACAGAAAATCTGAAAATAAACTGATTGAATCAAAGATGAAGTGTTGTGGGTTACATGAGGGTAAAGTAGGATGTCCGACATCTGACTTTTCTGTTTGTGTATCTGTAGATTATCAGTTGTCCCTTTTCAGACACCTTAAGACATGCGATTATGTTTCCAGCTGGGAACCCAGGCCTTATGGGGAGATGCAGGTTTATGTCATTCTATACACCAACAAATACAAACAGATACAGACCTCGTTACTACAAGTAACGGAGAAGATTCAGACAGAAGATTCAGACCAAAGATTCAGACCAAAGATTCAGAAGATTCAGACCAAAGACCAGCCAGAGAATGACACTAGAAATCTGATAACATGTGACGTCATGTCTTAGTGTCGTAGCTCGGAAACGTAAGAGTATGAATCAGGTAAGGACCAAATTAAGAGCAAATCCATATTGGCCCTCGTGCTGCAGTTTCACATGTAGATTGTCAGCGAGGATTACATTCTCATCACAAATCCTCCACCTGTGGTGACATTCGCTTTGGTTAGGGAGGTGTGAGGCTACACCCAAACCACAGGCACAGGAGTACACAGTGTTCTGTATAGTCCTGTACACACGTAACACTAATAATACATCTCAGCGTGAGTGATCTGATCAGACGTCAGCAGCAGTGTATTCCTGTATGACTGCATGCGCTGGGACACAAAGGCTCAAGCCGGATCAGGAGCTGAGGAAGCAAGTGTCCAGCGGGAAGGCAAATATCCCCCTGACTGCAGAGAATGATCGGTGTTGAGGTCTTGATAAAACTTGTCTGGCTCATGATTAATTTGGATTTTTAGTTTTTTTCAAGGTGAAGGTGAAGTTGTTGTCGGAGTAAAGAGTCCGTCAGTTAAGCATGCCCTCTTAAAACACAACAACAACCACTTGGCTTTAATGCACTGTTCCGGTGGAAGTTTTTTTTTCACACTATTTCACGCCCTGCAGCTGCACCTGTCAATTAGCTTAACAATCCATTGACCTTGTTTCAGCTCTTAAATTATCACAGCCGTACAGGTTCCTGGTAATGCAGGAAACAGTATGTACTCTATTCCTCCGGCCTCACCCCAGGCCTTTCCTGAAGTGTTGATGTCTGTGTCACTCACTCCAATTTCCTGCTGTAATAGTTGAACTATTATTAACCACATTGTTAAAAAACACACACGCACACGCACGTACACGCAGGTACACACACTTAAGGTGAAGACTGTAGGTGACTGACCTCCGCGGATGCCTTCCAGAGGGTAGAAGAAAGCCACGAGCAGGTTCATGAGCACAGCCAGGTTGAAGGAGATGCTGCTCCAGAAAGACATGTTCCTGGAGCACCAGTACAAGATGGGCTGGGCTGCAGGACAGGAGGGTGGAGAGGCAGATTCATATAAGTTGTTGTCCTGCAGAGAGTCAGCACTGCAGCAGAGAAAACACTATTTATCAACCCGTTTCACTTTGCAAGTAAAACACATGAAAGCAAAGAGGAGAAACCTGCATAGATTGTCACTTAAATGCCATTTCCAGTCAAATGTAGTCTAAGCCTGTCCGACATAAACATTGATATTCATTGATCGCACCTTGTCCAGTGCTGCCAACAGTTTTAACATTCACACTTTGGACAATATCCGTAGACATGACAGATGATTAGCAGTAAAGTTTGGTTAAGGTTGGCCAACGTTAATAATTAGTTAGAATCAAACAGATGGCTTAACTAGTCCATGCACTGACACTGACCAGTGGCTCTGGATTTAAATCACGACGTGTGGAAATGTTAAGGGTTGAGATGCACTAAAGTCATAGACTTACTTTTGCGTTTGGCTTTAAATAAATAACTCAACAGCATTCATCTGGCCAACTAGACTTTAAACCCCTTATACAACAGGGTATAAGGGGCCATAGGGGAAAAAGGAGATTTTCGAGAATAAAGTTTTTAACTCACAAGTCGTTATTTTAGTAAAAATATGTTACTATTTCTATTAAAATTAAAATAAGGATAATAGGTTGTTATATTAAAAGAATAGTGTCTTAATTCTGAAGATAGTTGTAATTTAAGTAGGAAAAGTTATAATATTTCAAGAATAAATTCCTAATTTAACTAAAAAAAGTTAGGACAAAATTGAAGAACAAAAAAGTACTTTAATCATCATTATCACCAAACATTTCCTCCTTCCTCCTGAAAGGAGGCAACTTCCTCCAAATCCATATGGTTCTTTCTTTGGAATAGAGAACTTCTTTCGAGAGAATTTATTCACGCCAAATAACGACTTCATTCTTGTAATATTACGACTTTGCTCCAACACGGACTGAATACTTCTAAGTTGAGCATTACATTTGTGATTAGACAAATGCAGTCAATTTGGGGTCAAATGTTAAAAGGGGGTTTGTGTGGTTTCAAGTCCCATAACATGCAGCAAATTTGTAAGTTGAAGTTTAAAATCAGGCAAAGCTTGAACCCAATTTAGGACACAAAACCCACTGTCATGCAAATTTCACACTCTAAAGAATTTTCTGCTCTGAGGAGTAAAAGCACATGAATCTGCATCTATATATGTACGGCTGACACTATTCTGAGTCCGGATGTTCTTCAGAGGAGAACTGAGGGTGGCAGTTTTAGCAGCAGAAGTCACTATATTTATGAGTGAATTAACACCAGTGAAAAATGATGGTCTCTAAAACATCTTCCTTCAGGCGGGACCATGGGACAAGTCACGCTCCAAAAGCCAGACAAAGAGAATGTGTCAGGTTAACCGGGTCAACAGGGACGTGCCCGGGTTAAAGATGAACTCAGGATAGTGCTCTGGCCGTCCAGACTATGGTATTTAAGATTAGTGAAAAAACAAAAACTTAAAACTAGTGATTTATTCCATGTGAACATTTTTCTGGACCACCTGCAAACAGTTTCTACTGGTTTTCTGTTCCTGACTCAGGAGATAACCGGTGCCTACTACCCAGTCTTTACTAGTGTCCAGTTAGGTGGTGCCATTTCCCGATGTAAAACATGTGACCGAACATAAACTGACCCCTGTAGGAAGGGACTGGCATGGAGCAACCTGGTGACTCAAGCTGTTTTCAGACGTGACCCGCAGAGAAGCTCTGGAGAATGGGGTCTGGACTTTCTCTGCAGTTTTCTGTTCACACATGAACAGCGGGCGGCGGGAGATTCTCATCTCAGACAACTTCACAACGGCAACAAATCAACCGCAGGACTCAGCAGACAGAGGCAGGATGTAACATATTCATTCTGCTGCTGAGATCACATGTTTTTGTTTACAGCACATGAACACCGGCATCTGCTTTTATCACCACAAACCTTCTCGACATCTACATCAGTGTCATCTATGCGTATGGCTCAGCTTTTTCATCTGTGATATTTCCTTTCTTTCATGTTTGCTTCTGTTGCCTGTTATTCATCAACCTCCCCACTCCAGCGCAGGATCCTCAGCCGGGGTCTCACATTGGCTGCTCTAAACGTCCTGCAGACTTTATAATACAGGGGGGCCAGGCGGAGAAAGTCTGCAGAAACTCCAGAGGCTCTCACTCAGACATTTTGCGTTCAGACATGCACCTCCTCTGGAGAAACTGCAGAGGATCTCCGGTGTTCAGTCCAAAAGCAGCTGAAGTTGAAAGGATTCACACTCTCATCTGAGGCCAATTGTCTCTATCACATGTCAATTTTTTTTACATCGTTCCTGCCTGTACAAAGTTTTCTGTCCACATTATGCCCATATAATGCAGAAACAGGGCACACACCAGCCACAGCTTTTTTTCACCCAGACAAAACACTTACTAATCAATTTAAACCATTCATTAACTTATAATACAACTTATCATTTAAACAGAGTGCATGTTCTCTTCACTTCCATTCCTCCAGGGTTCAGAATTTAGGGAGCAGAGCTCGACCCTTTTTCACACGTGAATCCTACAATATATTTCCCAGTTCAATCATCGGAACAAGACTGTTCTGCTTATCAATATATTTTGTTTTTATTTATTTCTCCGTACGTGCTACTATACTTTAACAACTGAATGTTAAAAAGTCAAAATGTATGTATATTAACTGAGTTTATTGTAACTTTGGATCTTTCTGTTATTATGAGCTAATAAAAACTTTATTCAGTCAGATAATAACATTTGGCAGAGTCTATCTGGAAAATTAGATTAGCAGCTGTCTTCATGACTTTACCAATAATGAACTGCTATAACGATTAAGTTTAACTGGCTCTCATTAGCCAATCACAGACCAGTGTAGAAACAGATCGAGTTAGTTCGCTTTGTTAACAATTCATAATCTCTGTTAGGGAGGTTATCCTTTTACACCTGTCCATTTGTTTGACTTGTCTCAACAGAAATCCGGTCGTTTCTTTATTTTATGTATTTATATTTTCACCTGGGAATAATTCATGGATCTCGCTGGAAGTCATGTTTAGGGCATTGGTATCTATGATTCTGGAACATATATTGGATCTAGGGAATTAAGATGTGGCTTCGAGGGGATTATTTAGCCTTGATGGAGTTCTGTCCTCTACTGAACGGTATTCTATGTATGGTAGATGGAACATGTGTGACGGCTCTTTGCAGAAGACACGACTATCACAGACGTAATACGCTTTTTTTCCTGTCAGTGATGGGCCCTGGAGGGATGGGATGACTGAAGCGTATAAACTTGGCATTTGAAGGTAAAGAGTTGAGTAGAAGACGTACAGGGAACCGTGTTGGTGTCACCAGTGGCCTCTTGAGTGCCTCGTAGCTTCTTCTGCCAGTTCATCTCATTGAACAGGTCCTCGGCGCTCAGGAAGAAGTCATTGATCTTACTGCCCTGCTCGTCCCGCTCAGTGGTGTAGTAGACGCGCAGCTTGGACTCTTGGGTGAGGAACTCGCAGATGTTCGGGACGGGAAAGACGATCTGCTCCATGGTGCGATCGAGTCGCACGATCTGGACAGAAGCAGAGCAGAGGCCACTAATCACAGAGTCCCCGTCACGGTAAACCCCAACAGTGAACCGACGGCTTCTTTGATTCAGAGCACTTCCACAAGTCACACCTTCTTTTCACTGCCTATGCACAACAAGACGTACACACATGCCAAAGGTGCTCGTCATTCTGTCAGGATACAGGGTGAGACTTAATGGTCTCATGCTGGCACAGATCTCCTAAAATATTAAAATCATATAATTAAAAAAATTAAATGCAAACATGATCCAGCCTTGTTCAGAAAACTAACCTCGATCTGAGCCGTGTGTTTGGCGTAGAACTCGAGCGCCTCGTCGCCCTCTCCGTACGTCCCCCCCGGCTTCAACATGGCCTGCAGCTCCTTGTTGTGACGCGCTAACTGAAAAGACAACCACCATCATCGCAACAATGACAAACACATCACACATGTCAACGTTTTATTATCAATATTGCTTTGCTTGACAGTAAATGTTTGCGCTTTATATGTGCAGCAACTGAGGAAACGTGGCTGGTATTTAAGAGCTGCTATTTAACAATGCATGCCGTCAATTCCTCCTTTCCGTTCCACCACCAGGCTGCAGGCTGTGGACTGACATTGGTTGATGCATAACTCTAACTGTTGTTGTTGTTAACCTAAATCATGGCGTGAGGACATGTGCCGCCCGAGGGCTGAAAAAGGGGAGACAGGCGCAGAACGGAGAGTATCACATGTCTATAGCAGCCCCAGGAACTGAGATCGACATGCAGAAACAGTGAAGCCATTGAACTCCCACTGGTTATGTCACATGTTATTATATACCATATGCATGTGCTACAGCGTTTGCTCCAAAGTGTGACGGCCTCTGCTGACGTTAAGGATAGCCGGCGGCTTACTTGATGTGCCAAGATGTAGATATTATGGCCGACGTTCCGTGGGGATGCCGAGTGCTCCTCCTCGCCATCCTCGCCCTCCTGTGGCTCCTCCACCTCGATCTCCCCCTGCATGTAGGCCTTTTTTATCACATCCACCTGCAACCAGACAGAAGACTGTCACGTAACATCCACTTCCGAACCATGTCTTGATTTGAATTAGGTCATGCGCACCAGCTCTTTAGGCCTCATGTTGTACAGGATCCTCTCGGCGTTCTCGCTGTCATGGCGACTCTCCATGATTGCAAGAAGCAGCTTGGAAGCATTATTCTACAGAAAGATAATAGAGAACTGATGTTCAGTTTTCCACACAGAACACAAGGATCAATCATAAAATTACACTTTACAATGCGTCAAATATGTATTTTTAGCCACCATTGTTTCAAGATTCTCTACACTCACTGATTTGTTATAAAAGAGAATCTCTAAAGAAATGTGTGTCTTCAGTTCAGCCTGGAGCTGGGACTGAGATCACAATCATTACACTTCTGAGTTTATGTCAGATTTTTATGTTTTAAAACGCTCACTGATTTTAATCTCTGGTGTTTGCGTAACAAACTCATGTGATGTGATGTAAGCGTGAGACAAATTTTTTCCACAGGAGAAAAACAAATAGCGGCATCAATCAGGAAAGACACAAACGCCTTGTGTAACAATTCTTTTGAAGTGTTTCTTCTCATCAAACTAGTAATTACTCACTTTGAGTTCCAGCACCAGATCCATCCTCTTCTTGCCGAGGGGGTTGATGTCGTTGAGGATGAGAGCGATGATGATGTCGATGCCGTTGCACTCATGAGTGGCGATGCAGTTCTGACGAACCAATGAAATGACAGTATTAAATGAAAGTGGTTTTTATATTCTGTAACAATGTTTTCTGATGTGATAACACAGCAGTATGACAGATAAATATGTTTCATCTAAAAGTTAATTTCTCATGGTTTACTCACTGTTTACACAGATTTCTAAATTATGACATTATCTTTAACACATTCATAGAGTGCATCTGTCACACATCGCATGGTTATCTATGTGTGTGTGTGTGTGTGCAATGGAGTATAGTCACAAACAAGGATCATGCATGCATCTGTGGTTTCAAACATGTTTATATCCATACCACATCTTTATTATTCCTCATACGTGTATAAAGCATAACTCGTAAATGCACTGCATGTGCTGTATCATGTACTGCCCCACGCTCACAAACAAACTAACAAACAAACAAACAGACAAGGATGGAAACATAACCTCTTTTGTTGGAGGGGAAAACTGTTGAATTCTTTATGTATTTGATATATCGTTACAGTCATCAAAACAGTTCTGAAACCATTTGAACAATAAACTACGCAGATAAGCTGAGTATTAAGAAGTTTGGGATATTTGTCACTTTCTGAGATGGGATTTACAGCATCCTGGATCAGGCAGAATTCAAACCTTTTGTCTGGGAGAAAAAGTCAGATTTGAACCTCATCTGGCCAACCAATAGAATTTTAATTCACTGGCATTTGTTCCCTTCATGGTGCCTCAAAATTTTAGCAACCTCAACCCGGTCATGTGCTGGGGACCAATTATACTTGGTCTAATTTCATGAGCATTGGCTTTGTGCTCACAGATTCCTGTTTATTTTGCAAAAACATGTGCCACGCCCCAAAACGAATTTGTGGCCTGTGGCAGCCAAATGGTTCAGAGCCAGCGTGTTGATACAATTTGATCAAGATGCTTGATACCACACATATAAAACAGAAACAATACAATACCAGCACTCAATGGATATGAACAGAGAGCTTTGTTGCTCTGGCAATCCCCCCTTCCCCCCAGGAGCTGTCAGTTCAAATTGTATCCAGTTACTTATTTAGTCATGGCAGTCACACTTGCCATCGAATGACCCCACAGCGGCAGAGGATGCCACCATCATGTGAGCAGAACGAGCAGAGCGGCTCCATGCCAGAGAACAAACACAGGCACGCTGCCCACAGCAGCCTGGAGTTAACACTGCTGTGGAAAGACAAGCGGCTGGGTAGCGTCATCGCAGCAGCAGCAGGGGGCTGGGTATGAAGAGAGTGAACGCACAGGACTAGTGCCAGCACCACCCGAACAAAACCGCCGTGCAGTATGACTGTTAGAATGAAAAGGTCACTCTGACGTAAACTGAGGCCAGTTTGTAAAAGGGAAATTGACAATTGAAAAAGCTACATTGACTTTGTCAGTGCCTGTTCTAAACGTGCCTGTTTGAAATGGACTCTTGTCCTGTGTTATAGCATCAGCTTCAGAATTATTCCTTGTCATCAGTGAGTCCTCCTCAAACATTTCAACAATATACTGTCACTTTTTATTGTGTGTGTGCTGGATGTTGTGTGCAGAGCTTTTTATAAACAGTCAATGGTGCAGAGTTAGTAAACTTTGTGCTCATCCTACCTGGTTTATCTGCAGTAAAGATATTAGTATTTCTTTTCATAAAATAAAACTTGATTACCGTTTATAAGTTTGAACTAATTGACTCAACTGATGTCTGCTATTTCAGAGGTCTTCTAAGTAACCTTCAGACCCACGTTCACAACTTTTCAAAATAAAATCTCGTAATTCAGCTTAATATAAAGCATTTTGGCAATAAAACCAATAATTTGCTCTAACTTTGAGATAACATGCCAAAAAGGAAGTGATTGCATTACTGTTGCTGCCACGACAGAGATTTATACTCGTATTGACCGTATCAGGTTTACGAATTGCACCAAAATTTACACTGTTGTGTCTGGGGAGAGGCGGTGGTCTAGTGGCAGAAAGTTGGACTATGGGCAGAGAAGGTCTCTGGTTCGTCTCTGGTTCGACTCCACGGAGAGACAACCAAAGACGAACCTGGATTGATCTGTCCAAAAATCCAAGAGTCTCCCTACCCTGTCTAGTGCCCCTGAGCAAGGCACCTTACTCCCCCAACATCTGCTCCCAGAGCGCCGTACATGGTCGCTCACTGCTCTGTGTGTCCTGCACCAGATGGGTCAAAAGCAGAGGTTAAATTTCCTTACCTGCATCAGTGTGCCTTTGCATGTCTGTGCATGTGTTTGGGACCAATAAATGCATCTTAATTTTAATCTGGCATTTTACAAAATAATTGCCAAGTGTGAAGCCAATAAGATAAACCATTTGCGAGATATACCTTCCACATACAGACAGACAGACAGACACTTGTGGAATCAGTTGGTAGATGAGGAATAAGAATAAATAAGACTTTAGCATTATGAGCCTCAATAAATGGGTTCTGTGTGGACGTGTATCACCTGGTTCTCATGACAGGGACCTTGGCAGTACTCGGTCAAGCTCTCCACGGTCTGGTTGATGAGGCCGACGTTCTTCTCGTTGATGTAAAGTCCCAGCAGCCCCAGTCCTCCCGTCGTGCTGCCGCAGATACAGTCCAGGAACTGCAGCGTCTCGCACACCAGGTTATAGTTGTTTTTGTTGTTCTGGTTACGCAGAAAGTTCTGGATGAGGGAGGGAGATAAAATGAAGACTGAGTATAGGCACACCAGACAATTGGTACTAGAAAATCTCTTTTAAGATTCTACTCAGGATATCCCCCCCAAAAATGTTCTTTCCTTCTCTTATGTAAAAATGTAATTCATCAACGTGCCTTGTCTGCTGTTTAAGCATGCAAACTTCTGCAGCAGCCAGACAGTAACTGCAGCGGTGTCTTTGGAAGGATTAAAAACATTATATTGATCTTCTGTGCTGCGTGGTTGGCAGTAAATCAATGTATCACCCACGCTTGTTCGGGCAAGTCGGACTAATCCAACAAATATCAAACAGAGGCCTGTCCCGTCTGAGGTGTAAACAGAATCGGTGCGAGGAGGAAGTCTTTCTGTCTGGGCCTGCAGGAGCTCTCCATTACCAAACACACACACACAACTCACACTCTTCATACTGAAACCAGACCAAGACAGGCTTAGATATGGAAACAGCTGCATCAGGAGGTTATGCAAAAGGTGACTATTTTCGGCTTGGTTTCGTTTCTGTATAAACGACTGTGGTGATTGAAAATCAGATTGCGGGTCAGGAAATGTTAGCGTGTCATGGGACCATGGGGGGGGGGGGGGGGGGGGGGGGGGGGGGGAAGCCCTGACAAACTGCAGCAGTGGCTGACCTGCAGCTCTCTGTTGTGGTTTTCGCAAAGCAGCTGCATGAGGCGCAGGATGGGTTGCATGATGGTGATGATGACGCTCATCTCGCCCTCTTCCTGGCCCTTGTCGACGGTCGGGACGGGCGTGCCTTCAGCAGCAGCCTGGTGCTCCTCGGCTTCGGCCTCCCGGCGGTAGGTCGTGAAGGCCTTCTTGGTGACGGCGGAGGCCTCCACCAGCTGCTCCTTCACCTCCTCGGTCACCACGGCCACCACCGCTACATCTTTGACTGACCACAGTTACAGGAGAGTGAGTAAAACATCACAATGAGTCCGCATTTGAAGAAGTCACATGTTCATGCACCTATCCTCATAATCGTAGAGATGCAAAGGGAGTTTTTGGAGGGGAAAATATTGTTTTATTAAACTGTGTTTATTCAGGAAGAGTTTGACTTAATGCTGTAATAAATTACTTCAAATCAATAGAGAAAATGAAAGAGTAAACTCAAACACAAACACAAAAGGCCTTTAGTGCAAAAAAGTCAAACCAAGGGGAAATCTTCTCATTCTCACTAGTTTAAGGTGGGATTCCCTTAAGACCATGATCTCACTCATATTACTCTTATGTTGGCAACCCAAACTCCAGACCCCTGACCTTTCTTGCGTGTTGGCACGTCTTTGTCTGGCGGCTCCTCGTCCTTTTTCTTGCTGCCCAGGTCACTGGTGTTGACCGATACGGTGGCTTTGATTTCCTGCTGCGCCAGTTTCATGCGCTCGTAAAACACCTTAAAGAATTTCTCTGACTTGTTGTCTCCTGTCAGACGATGGAAGAATGACCGCTGGAAGAAGAATATGCGAGAGGACAATGTGTGTGATTAATGCAGCAGCTCAAGCTCAGTTATATTCTTGTCTAATACTACATATATATATATATATATATATATATATATATATAAATATGTACACACACTCATATATATTTATAAACAAACAACGTTTTTAAAATGTTTAAATTCTAATAAAGATGTCATCAAGGGTTTTCTTTTTTTGTTCTACCAACTTTCTGATCCAAGTAGGTTGACTTTCAACTTATCCACAGCAAATGCACCAACATTTCACCAGTGATGTATCTCTTTCAAAAATCCCCTCAATCAGAGAACAAGGTGATCAATGTCAGAATATTTGTTATTCAGTAACTTCTTTTTCCTGTCCCGTTGCCTCAGTTTCTGCAGTGTGCAAACACAGAGTCAGATGTTTGATGAGCCGCTGTTACATAAGGCTCCCCACATTGGCAGGAAAACATGCTGAGGCCTCTCTGTGTTCACCTGATTTCACACCATCTGCTCTCACACCCCCCCCCCCCACCCACAAACACACACACACACACACACAAACACACACATACCCCAAGGGCACGACAGCGCTCATGGCACCCGAGGACTGCTCAGGGTGTGAGCTCAGACAAACACACAGGCAACAGCAAAAGACAATAATTGGATTTGTACATGTAGCCAAACTCAAATTCCTGCAGAGCAATGACGCTGCAGTCCCTGCTTTGTACTGATGTACATGCATCTGCTGTGTGTAGAAACAAAAGGCATGCCGACATGAGAAAGTTACACCTGCAGGAAACACAGCTGTAGAAACATGTTCAAAAAAAAATTAAAGATGTCTTGTCGTCACGTTTCTGCCTACGTCAGCAGTTTACCACGGCGTGAGCAACAGGTTTGTGAAGAGGAGGTAAGGGCGGAAATATTTCTGCATATACAAAGAGCACTCTTGTGCACAGAGCTTGTTTTTCTCCAGGAAGGCTCACACACTCTGTCCCATTTTTCCCTTCGACAATCCCTCCTTACATAAGACCTGTAATCAGCTGAGTGGTTACAGTGAGGGCACACGGCGTCTTGGCTCGCACACTGTTACATCAGCCTGCGGAAAGCGAGTGGTGGAAAGAGGGAAAGGGAGAGGGAGAGAGGAAAACCCTGTTGTCGGTGCCAGAGCGGCACGGATTGAATGTGTGGTGTGAAGGGCAGGAGGGAGGGTCTCAAAAAAAGGTGTGTGTGTGTGGGGGGGGGGGGGGGGGGGGGGGTCACGTCAATGCAAGCACGACTTATCACTAACATGCTTTTTGATTCTGGGGCTGTTTTGAAAGACTGTAACATAAGACTGGAGCCAGGTTCAGCTCAACTCTGTTAAGTTTCTGAAAAGACGAGAAAAAAACGACAGGACCTGCAGGCCCAATGCACGGCACAGCAGTGACTCTATTATCTGCACAGACTGGTTCATAATACGTAAAAAGTGAAAAACAGTCAGAGAAAAAGAGTCACCCGACTCAAGTCCGGAGGGATGCAGAACACTTAATGCTTTAACAGTCCGGCTTGTTTTGCCGCTTTTTTTGTCAACAGTTTGTTCTCGCTTGTTTTTGCAGCCGCCGTGTTGTTGACGGGATGAGGAGCGTTAGTGATCTGATTAGGAGGCGGACTTATGCAAGTGAGCGAGCCGACAGCTCCAGAACAGCAGCTTTACAAGGTTACCATATAAAAACAGACCTCATGACTGTGGCCTTAGAAACACACTCATGCAATGGGAATCATTTTGTAAACTTGTTTGTCGTATACGGAAAACTTAAAGGGATAGTTCACCCAAAAATGAAAATTCACACATTATCTACTCACCACTCTTCCGATGGAGGGGTGGTCGAAGTTTTTGAGACCACAAAACAATCTTGGAGATTGAGGGATAAACGTGTTGCAGTCACATCCAATACAATTGAAGTAAGTGGTGACCAACAGTTAAAAAAACATTAAATGTCATCCAAGTGTCCGCAAGACCCGACAATCAAATTTAATTAAATTGGATTGGATTTTGCTGCAACGCTGTTTACCCCTGAAGTAAAGTTTTCTGTGAACTATTCCTTTATGTCACAGTTTCCTTAATTGTTAACTATATTTCATTAAGACAGTGATATCGCATTGCTCTTTGTGTTTTTGAAAATCCTTTTTTACGAGTTGGAACTAAAAAGGTTTGTGCAGAATCACAGGTATTTCATAAGCAATACTGCCAAAATAATGTAAATGATAATCAGCTCTAGAAAGAATAAATGCAATAAATGTTCTTTTGGCCGACTCATTAAACATCACATCATGGTTTAGAGGTAATTTACTCATGGATCCCAGGCCTGAATTAAACACTGTCACTCAGTAAGGCATACACCTCCACCTGGGCCAAACAATACCCCTATGAAACCACACTTGAAATTGACTAGATCCATTCTTTATTTGGATCTGTATAAAATTTCATACACTCTTTCATAGCTGCCTTTTGCCTATGGCTGATCAGTGATTTAATCTCGGAGAATTCCATGAAAATGTTGAAAAACACCCGATCTCGCAATTTTAAGTAGTTTTTTTTTTCCTAAACAGCCCCTGATCCAGGTCTACACTGACATGTATGACATTCTTCCTTGGGTCATGCAAAATGTTATGCAAGTATTTGAGTAGTTTTTGTCCAATCCTGCTTACAAACAAACAGAGGACAACACGACCTCCGTGATATATACTTGTCCAATAGTGAGTATAAGAGCACAGGTATTTTATCACCATTGCTGCTCTTGTGGTAGTGTAATCCCACTTCCTAGGAAAGCTGATGAGAAATCACGCAACATGCGATGAACCCGGGTAAAGATGCACCATCTTGCATTAGGACACGAGCACTGTTGAACATTATGTACCTGGGTCGTAACCCCTACTTCTCCACCACTGACTGCTGAGTCATTCCACAAAGTAAGTGGTCATCCTCAGCTTTCCCCCCCAAGGCAGCTTATCCCTCTACGTGTCCCACAACCGAGCTGCACTAAGCCTCCTGGGAGCTCCACTGATCCTGCTGCCGTCAGTCATGTTCGGCACGGCGCGTTTAGGTCGACCCGTTATTTTACGGATTCAACAGGGCTGCACGATATGGGGGGGAAGCGCTTGGCAATCCCTTCTGATTGCCAAGCGCTTCTAATTTCCTCTCTCCATTCCTCCGTCAGCTGCCACCCTGGCATCAACACGGGCCAGTTATGTAAGGCCTGTTTATACCAACAGCTCTCTTTCTTATTTATCCATCTCTTGCCTTTCCAGCCCGACACCTTGATGAGTGACAAAGACATCTCACTTGTGTACTCTACCCCCGCCCGGCCTGTAACCAAGGAGATGTGCACTTTGAAGCTGTGACAAGGTTGCCGATAGGAGGTCGAAATAAAAGTTGAATGCCCGAGATTCTGTACAGACGACATGTCATGCAAAGTCTAAAAACAAATGTACTTACTTTAACATTGAACACAATGTAAATGTTGTAACTCTAAAGTATATATAGTATGTATATAGCATAAAGCATAAAGTGGGATTCAAGAGGAGAATCCCCCTGCCCTCTCTGTGGTTACAGGAATAACTGGCATGTTGATGACGCAGATGCCTGGAAACTCACTCTGCAGAAGCTTTTTAAAGCTTTCCAAGAGGTAGTTGTAAAGTGAACTTGAACCCAGTGGCGACGGGCACGTGGGGGGAGGGGTGTGTGTGTGTGTGTGTAGGGGTGAATTATGCTCTGAAGGGGCTGAGGGTTTGCGGCGTGCCACAACAAGCCTATTGAGTAAGAGTGGTGGCACCTGTTCGCTCCTGTGACAGTTGAGGATCCGAGGTCACGAAGGTCGCGTGAGTAGATGGATGGCAGACGGGAAGGAGGAGAACATCTACACTCTACCATAACAGACACATACACTATCTCTCTCGGAGAGCTGTTTTGGGAATAATCTTCCCAGCCTCTATGTATATCCTGTAGTGTGTGTGTGTGTGTGTGTGTGTGTGTGTGTGTGTGTGCATGTGCTGATGGGGTGTGCAGAGCATGCACGGGTGCAGTTTCATGTTATGATACAGTATGTGTGATATGTGACTGCACAACAACCTGGAGCATGGGAGCATACGTGCCACTCAACATGTTTTGTTGTAAAACTTTGCTCAACTAGATAAAAAAACATGCATAACGCAATTCTTGGCAACAATGAAAACTTTCAGCCCTTGGGGTAAAACTCTTTTTGACGATATTCAACTGGTATATGCAGATTGATAAAACCCGGGCAAACCAGATCCAGAATGGCAGTTGACTCCTTTTCTAATTTCCAGCAGAGAAGTTGGATCCTCTCATCATCTCTAATGTCGGAATATTGAGGCGCTCTCTCACCTAATTTGACTCAAGAGTAAATTCTGATTATCTCCATTCCTATTGCAGACTAAATCTGATGTGAGTGGGTGTTAATGATTTTTTTGACCTATGGAAAAGGGGCAACTTAAATATACTTTCAGTTGTTGTTTTACCTCTGCTCACTCCTGATTATAAAAGAACCTGTGTAGCCTTTTTACAGAGTCCTAGGGCTCCTTAAATTCGTATGTGCCTCTGATGGTATTTAATCTTTATATTTTTGGAGGGATTGTAGTAGCAGAATTTCAATGCTGCTTTTAATTTGCTGAACCGCCTTGGGTCAGATGTGCAGGCTGGCACGATGACAGGATGACAGACAGGTTCTTCAGCCAATTATTCATTCAGTCCAAATAAATTGGTTAAGTTTATTACAGTCCTGTGAGGGCAACATACACTGACTTTTGTTCTATTGTTTTTCTAGACAACTTTATTTATTGGCTATTGGGACGTGGATTTCAACATATAAGATTGAGTGTTTCATAGACAACTTTCCAGCACCGACTTAAATAGATTTTTTTATTTGACAATTAATGGACAAACATGTGTTATTCATGTCAAGTAAAAATACATTAATTACATTTTTAAGGAGAAATTAAATAATAAAGGCCTGAATCCTTCAACTCAATTCAAGAGTCTTTGAAGTTCTTCACCTGATGTTCGATCTCATAACGAAGTCTGCAATTATGTCATCCAACAGGCAACTGTCACTAAGGGAAGCACGCAGTTCATTGTGTATCATGCGAGGCAAAAGACAGGGAAACGCTTGGTTCCGATCCCACAACTCTTTGTATTCACCAATCCGCTCACCCCGCCCCCCACCTCTGCCACATCCAGTCGAGCTCTGGGCCCCGGCAGCTCTCCATCTCTCGTACTTTTCTTTCTCCCAGAAATGTTGTTGGCTGGGCTACGACCTCAGATTACCGAGAAAAACAAACACATAGGCTGCTTGGAGAAATCCGTGGGCATGTTTTTTTGTCCTGCTTTCCATTTGGACAACAAGAACCCTTCTGTCCTGAAAAGGGGGGGCAGGCGACCCATCGTTATGTAAGACAGGGAGATGTGATGCATCTGCTGATATGTTGGAAATTCTCTCTGGACCAGACACGAGCCTCCAACAAGGCTCACTTGTCTCCCGTATCATGCCAAAGGAAGAGAAAAACACCTAACTTCAGCTCTGAGACAAATATCATTTATGCCATCAACTGCTTATCAAGTTCACCCTTGGAGGCAAAGGAAAAACACGTTGTTACAGTCGACGGCAAACATAAACATTCTCTGCATGTCTCGCAAAAACTCTAGTGCAACTTTCTAACAATAACTGTGACTAACTACTCTGATTAAAACCACTCTATGGTATTTTAAATAAAACGGTGACTCAAACGAGACAAAGGGAGAAAATTGGAAACAACTGCAGTGGCCTGGGGCTCACATAAGAATCAGAAAAGAGCCACACCCCGTGCCATATTCATGCCCCAGGCCACTTTCAGCAGGGGACATGGAGCGTCTTCGTCATGCCCTGACCTTGAGAGGGTCAATTAGCACATGAAACAACACTCAACAAGTTAGATGATTGGCTCTGTCCCGAGGGAGGCTGCTGGGGGGGGGCAGCGTTTCCTCAGGTGGAAGCGGTGAGGGGCGGAGATCTGTCAATCTCTCCTGAGGCCTTCGAGGGGCGGAGATCTGTCAATCTCTCCTGAGGCCTTCGAGGGGCTGTCTCTTTTATTGCCCTCCTTTCAGCAGCAATACATGACCCAGTTAAGAGTCCAGTTGGAATGTAAGGAGGCCCAGGGCACAGGGCGTCATTTACCCCGGCAGCAGCTTATGTAACAGGAGTCATGTGAGTGCCATTGTGTGCACTGTGGGAAGTCAGGCCTCGTCAGGTAACGACACTATGCAAATACCAGGCTATTATGCAACAAGCCTGTTGATCCAAGGTGACATACAGGAGCACGTATACACAAACCGCAAACCAGAATGCACTCTCAGACAGTCTGTACAAGCAGCGCGCACTCGCACATTTAGCCACTGAGTCATACATGCACGCACACACAATTTAATTTATAAATGTAACGATTTAAATTATATGAACTTGCTTTTTGCCCCAATGAGGAAGGCAAGTTACCATCATTTTGTTGCATGAACAAATTTCTGTCCCCAAACAATGAGTAATAATTCGACCACATATGCATTCAAGTGCATGCACACAAACCCAGCACACTGCAAAGATGAAATAAAGCAGGAGTCCTGTCAGCTCTCTAAGCGCTCGCTGTGAGGTTTGCAAAGAGTTAGCGTTGCTGTAGCAACCCCTGGCAGCCTGGCGGTGGGGGGGCGATGACGTACTTGGCTGCACAGCTTGGACGTCTCCCAGCAGACTTCCCTTTGTCCTCTCTCTCTATGCCTCAAACTCACTTTTTCAACAGCAGCTCAAAATGTCCGAAAGTTCAAACGTGTCGGCATCTTTTCTGCACCACGCTGTGAAATCTCACTTGCAAGACACTTACAAGTCACACAACACTAAAATCCTCCTCGGGCACCTGTATTTGTCCTGGTGACAGGTGTGGAGCTCCGGGGCTGTGGCTAAATTCTTTGACACCTCAGCTTTGAACCTGTGAGATAACATCTCTTTGTTGGATCCTGCTTGTGGCTCCCAGATGATATATCTTCAGTAGACCCATCTGCACTGGTAACGCATGAAGCCAGTCTCCTCGACTTACCTGGATGACGGTGTTTCCCCCCTCCAGCAGTGCGATGGCTAACAGTATGCTCTCCTGGAAGATCCGGTCGCTGGTGGCGTTCATGATTAGGTCAATGACGAGATCAGACGCCCCTTCTTTGTCCAGATGGCACTGCACCTCCGCCAAGCTCAGGTCCCCACGACCTCCGACCCCGGGGCTGACAACTACGGACAGAGACATAAAAAGAATCATCAACCACATTCATACTGATTTATTCAGATTACAGGCATCAACCAAAATCAAGCATAGGACACAAAGTATTTTTTTTACTTTTATATTGATTACATAACTGAAGAGTTACAACATTTGGGCAACTTGGTTCAAGGATCAAACCCAATGACAGTTAAACCCCAGAATGCAACTAACATTGGTGCAGTGAATTTCACCATTTATGTTGCACCAATAGAAATGGTGTTAATGAGGAGACCATGGGATATTTGTGATGCATGGAAACCAGAGGTAAATTATTTACCCATTCAACGACTGCAAAGAAATTATAATAGTTAAATATTAGATTTGTCTTTATTGAAGTGATGCTGCTTCCACATCCAGCCGGTGACGCAGTGATGAAATGACAGCACCCATCAGAGCCATCTCTGACTGGACGTGCCACTGAATCAACAACAGATCCCATTCTAGACAGAGCTTGGCTCCCTGGTCGCCTGGCAACAACACGGCCTACGTTATGCTAAGGAGAGCGCCAGTGAGCTCAGGAGCACAGCCAAGGTCCAAGGGCTTAAAAGGACTACAAGGCCATGGCTGTGAATAAGATCTCTTTTTATTTCTCCCTCCTCTGAAGCATTGGAGATGAACGATGAGTCATATCTGTGATGAGAGACGCACAGCAACTCGCTGTAATGAATAAATGTCAGCTTCCAATCATCTTTTCAATTTGTGAATGTCAGCCGCAACTGAGCAAAGATGGAGTCAGTCGGCTGCAGAGACCATTTGAGTTAGTTCTCTGTACTAAATGACTTCTGTAGAATCGTTGCTGTGAATGTAATGGGCCTGTGCACAATAAGCACACTAACGCACTGTAGACTAACGCGGTGCGCTCGATGTGGGATGTTGACCCACGTGAGAGTTTATCTGGTGTTTACTGATTCACGGAAATTCTCAGTGTCACTATGACTCTCGCTCGGAGCGTGTGTGACTAAACAGAGACGTTTCCAGCACAATTGGAACATTCATATCCTCTGTAAACACTTTCCTCCACCCAGGAGGTTATGTTTTCACCCACTGTTTGTTTGTTTATTTGTTGGCAGGATGAGGCAAAAAGAAAGATTAAATCAATTTTCGCCAAATCTGGTAGAGGGAGGGGGGAGCTTCAGAGGAGCCTTTTACAGTTTGGTGCAGTTGTTGATGGAAAAAAAATTATTGATATTTTTTGGGGTAAATCCCAAATAAAAAATGTTAACATACGGCCACAACAAGGGACAGATCTTTTGAATTCATGTACATCAACATCTGCTTGTAAATGGTTTTAATCATGTTCAATCTACCCTCAAACTAATTAATGAATAACATAAAATAATACAGAAAAATATGCCTACCTTTGGTAAGATTACATTTACAATCTGACTAAAACCTTATAAAAGATTAACATGGTCATGATTTCTTTAACGGAAACTGAATTGAATTAACTTTGGTTAATACAACAGATGTTAAACAACCCTGCACTTTAGAGAGCACAACCTCACCTTTGTGTCTCCTCTTATTATTGTTAGTAGTATCAGTATTTACTTTATTTATTTGATTATTATCATAAAGTCATGAGAGAGTTCAGATCAGGTGTCAGCACCTTAAAACTCCAGCCAACTGTTCTGCTTTTATGTTTTATTCCATTTTAAAGCATAATTTCATTTTACACTGCACTGTGTTTTTGCACTTTGGCCCTGAGAGGAACAACATTTCATTCGGCCATTTACTTATATGAGGAAGAAAGATAACAAAGCATGACTTGACCATTTTAGATATGTTACTTATACATTACAATACAACCCCTTGTTATCGGAGCAATGTTCAAAAGGTTGAATCAGTTCCTGGCGGCCACATATCAGCCGACAGCTATGAAATGAACTATATGAATGCTTGATTTGATTGTTTTTGTGTCACACTCGAGCCGCGCTGACCCAGTTTCCCACAGCAATTGATGTTGAAATCATCAAATCTTATCTTTATGAGTGCACCATACACACAACACATGTTATGATACAGTATGAGTGATACTGTACTGTTATACAACACACACACACACACCTGTAGGGGACTTTCCCTGTGCTCCGGAGGCGAGCGGACCGTGGCTGAAGGTTGTGAGGCTATCTCTCCTCTGGCCAGGCTTGACATTCCCATAGTATCGATTCACCAGGATCTGCCGCAGAGCTTCTCCCTGAGAGTGAAACAAGGACGTTAGGAGATGAAGTCTTAGTTACAGCTTAACCATGTCACAGCAACAGAACTGGAACCAAAAGTCAGTGAGCTGTGCTAAAGCAGCAGCTTCAAATCTCACGTCAGAGAGTGAACAATATCAGGACGGTTAAAAGAGGCGCCTGTTTAGAAAAACTTGCTGTAAAGTGTATTTGGCAATTACACTTTACTTCCCTTGAGTTTTTCCTTTTGTTTTTCCATATTATGTTAGTCCCTTTACAGCTGCTCAATTAAATAAAGCTGCAGAATTACTACAATTGTACAACATTTTAATATAAATAAAAATAACAAATTAAAAGAAATAAAAATTGGCAAAAACTAAAGTCCATGAATGCCATGTCCATAGCCTTGAAGTCTAAACATAATTTGATGTCCCCTGTGGAGAAACTTATTTGAGCTCTGTCTCCTGATCTCAGCGGCTGCACCGTGCACTCTCCCACCGCAACATGCGCTGACATCCGGTGTCACACTATGTTAGATTGTAAATCAGTGCTTCACAGTGACCTTGATGCTCCCTCTGGACCAGATGTGTAACAAGGTCTCCAAAGGTCTCCAGCCACCGCTGATGTTCCTGCCACATGCTACAATTCACATAACTGACGTAGGGGAGCATGTGAGTGAGTGAGTGAGGGTCATGCTCGGGATGCAGCTTCATGACAGTCAATACGTTGTTGACCATCAATAAGAGGAAGGCCTGGACCATCACCACAAACCAAACTAGGTACCTACCCTCCTCTGATCCTCCAGTTGCTTCTGAGGCTGGTTGGGATCAAGCTCCTTAAAGGTGATGTGAGTAAGCAGAAAGCCAAAAAAAATTAAAAACAAAAAAAGGCCGAAAGGAAATTAGAAAACAAAATAGGGAGTTAATACAGTGCAAATTAGTGACTTTACTAGCATGCAGGACTCAGGTATAAATCAGAGCATGCAGTTAACAGGGGAGTGGTTGTGTGAGGAAAGACGTGGGTTCATGCAAGGCTCTGTGCAGGGGAGGCCTGATACTCATTATGAATAGATCCTCATAAACCTTCAGAGTTAACTCTTGAGAACTTTTGTCTGCCATCTATTATCTACAGAGAGGTGCTCGCTCTCGACAGTGGACATTGGGAAATCACCCGACACTGTACTCTTTGGCATGTGGTCGGGAAAAGTGCTTCGTTTATTTATATAAGGGAATGACAAGCTGCTGCCGGAGGGAGAGAAACACAAGCCATGGGAATGAGGAGAAAAAAAAAAAAAAAGAGGCTCTACATGTCCAGGTTACATAATGAAGTCGTGATCTACTGACACACACAGACACACACAGTAAGCACCAATCTGGCATGGAAAAATACTTCAGCCACGACGTAAACCCCCGTCACACCACACTGGAAGGATATTTCGCCGAGATTGGCTCAAAAAACTAAGCGGTGGAAGGACAGATGAATGGAAGGCAGGAAAGAGAGAGGGAGGAGTGGATGAGTGAACACGTGGGAGACGAGGGGCTTCTGAAACGGGGGAATACAAAGGAATGGGTTGTGACCCTTATCCACTTAGACAAATCAATGTTTAACCCTAAGAACAAGTGCAACGGGACAGCTTGTAAATTTGAGGGATGGCACTGATCAGCAGTGAGCTGTGGCTCTGAAACACACCTCGGCAGGGACTTCGGGCTCGGGCGGGGGTGCCAGCTGATTGGAAATAAAAGGCTGATGTTAGTCAGTTAGAAGATGCAGAATTAGTCATGTTGCACATCGCCTCCGAAGAGCAGCACCCTCTCTAGCAGCTCTGACTTCATGTTTCTATTGAACATAGGAAGTGGTCTCAGACTTTTGGACAGCACTGTTTTAACACACATCCCAATGAGCCACAGCGTTACTAACACCGTTCACTGGCTGATAGGTGTGCATGTGCTCGCTAAGTCACATGCAGTACTGCACATCATAACTATGTGAGACTTAAAGAGCCGGAGGCAGAAAGACAGAGGACATAAACATGTTGTTCTGTGATGATGGACAACTTACAGCGCAGAATGTTGAAGAGCATTTGGTTATGACATGTCTCGTGAACCAGTCTAATGCAGCAGTGACTTATTGCAGCGTGAAAGCAGAAGCTGTGTAAAACAAAAATTTAAATATGCAGTGTCTTCATTTTCCTAACAGTGGCTACGATGCTACACTGTGGTAGGTTCAGTGTTGTGAGCTTCCCTTTTTCATGCTGCTGCAACATGTTGCTGCCTATAACCCCTGCATGATACTGCATATATTGCAAGAATGGTACGAGCCAATGAAAGCACATATATGCATTCACATCCGAGTATCAATCCTCACGGTCATGGGGTTAATATAAAAGGCCACATGGGGATTTTATTTTTTACATGCGATACCAAACAATGAATTATAGATAGTTAAATTTTTGCTGCTAGAAAATTGTCTCATGAAAATGGTGTTCATGCTAAAAAATGTAATTAATGAGTAAATGATCTGATGAATTAATATCACCTTTCTTATATCTGAGCAGTAAATGACAGCTTGTACAGACATAATAGTGAAGGATAATAAAACTGCTCTTTTTCATTTCCTCAACTACTGGAACTGACTAAACAGGTTTCAGCAGAACAAATAAAAGTATTAACATTTAACTTAGTGGTTTTCTAAGTGGCTTCTGGCTGTTCATTTGTGTCACCTGCAGAGCAAAGCAACATGAGATAAAGGCGATAAAAATAAAAGATATAATGATATAAAATAGATAATAACATAAATGAAATAGAATAAATTAAAAAATGCACATTGGCAATCAACAAAAGAAGTCCCTTAATATTCAATATATACAATTTTTAACAAAGACACAGAATAAAGTCAAATTTGAATGACACAGGGAACAGACCAAACAACTTATTTAACACACTAATAAAAAGTAAAAGAAAACGATATGCCCGCACAATCTCCCTGCAGGGCGAGCAGCGACTGGTAGGAACTAAACAACAAACACACAACTCACTGGCGAATGTCTCCCCCTGTGATCCAGTCATGCTGCTTTATGCTGACTAATTGGAATTTCCCTATAGCAAACCTCTTTGCGTCAACACTCTGATTTCCACAGAAAAACAATCACCGTCTATTTCGAATGTCTCGTAAGCCAGTTTGAAAACTGTTATTTACCAAACATGACCTAATTTGGTCATGTGCAAAAACAAACACGCATCACTTGAACGACTTGACCTTGTAATCATCTGTCCGCGGAGGCAATGTTATAAAAAGAAGCACAATGAGAGTCAGGGTGTTTGTGGATAAAGAAAGAGACGGTTGATCTGTGTGAATCTGCTCACTCCTTGACAGATGAAGGGCTGCCAGAAGTGAAACCGCTCCTCTGTTTAGAATAACACAACACAGAGCCTTAATCCAAATCACCCAAAACAGTGATCTCTGCTTTACCTCACCTCATGGGAAGTCGTAAAGTGAAGTGACTGCTCATAATGTAAGGAAACAAGTCTGCAGTGGAAAGCGACGGGTTTGTGTCGCACGTCGGCTGACAATATAAAACTGGCCCTTTGCCCTTTAAAAGGGTCAAACCACAAACGATCAACATGTGTTGGCACACACACACACACTGCCCAAAGTTAAACCCCCAACCTCCACCCCGTCTACCCTCTGTTGCCTAGAATGGGCTGCGCCAATGCCAGCGTCCTCTGGAAGACGTCTCTGCTGCACTTTTATTTGCCAATTACCACTGAAGGTCACACATCAGTGGAGAGTTTAAAATTCCAGGGAAAAACAGAGAAGGAAAAAAAGAAATAAAGAAAGAAAAGTGTAAGCTCTTATGTAACTGCTGTCTGAGAGCTGGCGGGAGCCCAAGAATCGTGCAGCATTAAGTTAAAGAAACTGGGACAGAGGCGGCGTGTTGCATCAGCAGCACCCCCTGTTGAGGGAGAAGACGTACAGCACGGGCCGGCTTGTCCGGACTACCCGGGCTGAGAGCCAGGAGGATAAACAAAGATGAATTGGAGTTTATCTGAGGTAGCTTGGCAGGGGTTAGTGGTAGGAGTGGCAGCGGGAGAAGCTGCACACGGGCAGAGGTGGAGAGCAGAAAAGGCATGGCTGAGAAAGTGAAAGTTAAGGGGTTGTGGTGGGGAGAAAAAGGCTGGAGCAGAAAAACAGGAGTGTGAGAAGCAAAACAAGCATTAATTGATCAGGAGCGACTGGAAAGCACGTTCACCCTCTCACTCCCTCAGATCGACAGACCACCACGCTCTGCCTGCATAGAAACACTCCCTTATATAACGCTCCATGTATGGGCTACACACTCAGCCCCCTCCTCAGCAAACTGTATTACATCACCAGAGAAAGACCTCATCTCCATCTGCCCCCTCATAACCTCCCGTACTGTCTGTCAAACAAAAAGACGTGCACGTGAAGGAAAGACAAACAGGAGCGGCGGCGGTGATATAATCAGGCCTGACGACGAGGGTGGCAGGCTGGACATGTCTCCTTTTCTCCCTGGCTTTTTTTTTTTTTTAAATCATGTTTCTATTTCTGGTAGAGCGAGATAACCTCCGCTAATGGGCGAGCAGTCACTCCAGCTCTTTTCACGCTTGCTCTGGATACACAGCATCCAGCCCACAGAGCTGGCACGCTACAAGTGGAAGTATGGCGAGGGTCTGTCAGAGAGCGGTGAAAGTGACAGCTGCGCCCAGTCCTCCAGACCTTTGGGTGGGTGCTGTGGTCGGTCAGAGAGCAGCAGGGCTTACGTAACGGCCATCATGGAAGTTTATCTTGCTGCTGCTCAGCTGCTGAGGGGAATTTGAGGTTTATGCTTCCATCTAAAATGACACATACATACACGCACACAAACACACACGCACACAAACACACACGCACATTCTTGAGGAGTCGATGAGACTAAGCACTGATCTCTGAGAAGAGCAGCTCGGTATTTTATTGGAAACCGGGGATTTCCATTGCTTCAGTAGCAGGCGGCAAGCACAAGGAGGGAGGGAAGGACCAAGAAACTGAGAGCATGTTGCTTCCTGACAACTCTGGAAAGACCCTTCACATCAATTTCTTCATTTGCCTAACTAACATCGTAATTCACTTTTGCACTCGCACCAACTTTGATGAAATGACTATTCAACCGCCCGCTATTTTCACTCTGAAGGGCACAGTAACCCACAAATGAATATGGAGCCTATATCACGAGTCAAAGTTCAAGTTGAACTTCACCCGAAACCACGCTGTGATTTGCTTCACCATAGGAGGCAAATGTTTTATTCAACTCCTTGCTCGCACCGGCCTGAGCTGAACGAGAGGCAGAGTTTCATTCCATTATGTTTGACCGGGCCCCAAGATATTAATCTGCTGCTGCACGTTCTCCTGCTCTGACAGTGTGGACTTTCAGTTTTCAAAAGTATACTGAGTTCAAAAGAATGTAAGCTTTAAATATCAAAATATGCTTTGCTGTTGGAATTTGCTGTACGAGGAGTCTGTTGGCGTCCAGTGTCTGTAGGGGTTTTAATTTTTAAATCCATAGTGCTTTAAAGACCCAAAAATGTTTACAGGGGACCTTGATTTGAAACTTATTTTCCAAGCTATGGCAGAGACTGTATATAAAAGCTTGACAGTCAAGGATGAACTTCATGACAAGAGGGATTATAAAGTCCTATTAGTCAGTGACATGTCAGTCATGCCGCCCTAGTGGTCACACCCATACTCTCAACCCTGAAATGTCTCCTCACCACCACAAATAGAAATGAAGAACCAGTTTCATTCACTTCCTTAAGGCCACAGGTTATGACCGCACACGGCCCGGCCCTCTATGTTATCATGCAGCTATATATATTTATATATAAACATACACCCACTTACACCTGCTGCTGTGAGGTCAAAGAATATGTTCTGATGCTGTCATCTATCATAAAGAGGCTGTGTGGTGTTAGAGTGACCAGAATAATAGCAACAATTTTAAGATGTAATGCAGTGTAACACGAAATAAGAACCAAATGACCATGTTAAGAATTCATTGAGACCATGTTAACTAAGCATAATGGTACAACTGCTAGTAACATACGGATACGGCTGGGAAAACTGGGATTATGTCCTCGTTATTTTTTTCTGGGGATAGGCTATATTATTATTATTGCTATTGTCATAAATTCAGTTTATTTTGGGGATTAGCGAAGAAACACAAT
Source organism: Platichthys flesus (assembly GCF_949316205.1). Classification (NCBI taxonomy): domain Eukaryota; kingdom Metazoa; phylum Chordata; class Actinopteri; order Pleuronectiformes; family Pleuronectidae; genus Platichthys; species Platichthys flesus. Next base: position 7,277,995 of record NC_084946.1, on the reverse strand, counting down.
TTATCTAATCTCAAGCCACTACTTGCTTGAAGGGGATATTCATTTGTCATTCATTTTCAGATTTAAATAACACTGATTGAACCATTTAATACTTTTTTTTAAATATTAAAAAACATAAATCTGAAATGGTTCTGACAATCAGTTTTAACAGATGGAGTTTTATATTATACCCTCATTTACTGGCGCGAAAGATGTTAAAAAGAATACAATTTAAATTAACAATACCGTAAACTAGTGCCAAACATGACTGTATCTATAGAAAAAGGAAAGCAACCATTTAAATGATTTTGGTTTGCATTATGGTTGACAGATATGTTCCTTTTCTGGTCACCCATTGTACATCACCTTCATATTCAGTGCCTCACGAGTGTTTTGTCCCGTGTGAGAGGCGGTGGTCTAGTGGCAGAAACTTGGACTATGGGTAGAGAAGGTCTCTGGTTCGACTCTGGTTCGACTCCACGGAGAGACAACAAAAGACGAACCTGGATTGATCTGTCCAAAAATCCAAGAGTCCCCCTACCCTGTCTAGTGCCCCTGAGCAAGGCACCTTACTCCCCCAACATCTGCTCCCCGAGCGCCGTACATGGTCGCTCACTGCTCTGTGTGTCCTGCACACAGATGGGTTAAATGCAGAGGTTGAATTTGCCTGCCATTGCATGGGTGTGTTGTGCATGTGTTTGGTATGAATAAACATATCTTAATCTTAATCTCAGATCTATACGTCAAGATTATGAAGTCAATTATGATAAATCAAGTGGTGTGACTAAACAGGAACAAATCTCCTTGATGAAAAAGGAGTGTGAAATTTAAAAGCGATTTCAAATGATTGAACAAAGCATGAACAAAATACCTGAATGGATGGATGGAGAGACAGACTGATGGATGGACGGATGGTTTAAATAACAAAGTAAAATCTCTGCCTCATGGAACCTCAGTGCCCAAAAGTCCCACAGGATTTGTGATGAGCAATATTAGCTGAATAAATGTGCTGATAGACGCCAATTGTACCACTGGTCTGTTACCACTTCCAAATAAAGCTTCTGAAAATGTATGATAATAAAAAAACTTAAATTCAGTTAAAATGGTTAAATGCATAATTAATACAGTGCTGTATGTAGTGATGTTTTCTAAAAAACAATTTCTTTCTTATACGTACACAACTATATACGGTCACGACTGAGAAGCTCACAGCACGACATGCTAGCTCTAAGCTACAGTTTAAGATGGATATCTAATGACAGGAGGACAACAGGGAGGGACGGACTGAGCTGCAGGTGCGATGCTACAGAGTTTAAATTGGCAGCACAAGCACATCTATGCTGTTAGTGGCAGACAAGTCACAACAGTAAGTAAAATGATCGACCTCAGCCACATCCATCTCATCATCAAAGGCAATCAGCTGCAAGAGAAGAAGTATAGGGGGCACAGAGTTAGTAGAGGCAGATTAGTGAGTTCAAGCTCGCTCACAAGTGTGCACGTGAAGCACTTCAGAACACATTCACACAAACACGTAGAGTGGAAGAGTGGAAGGACAGAATAACGAAGCTCAGAACATATCAGTGAAGGTAAAACACCCTCCGACCTTCATCTCTTACGACATTGACCAAATGCTGTTGACATACAACAGCATTTTGTAATAACCCCATCTCAAATAAGGTATTGCTCAGGACAAACAATACTAAAATGAGGATGTGTATTCTGACCATAACAACATTACATTGGAGTTTTTGCAGCATTTTGCGACATTGAAATGTACGCCACTTACCAACTGCTGGATGTCAATATCAGACTAAACACTTTTACAGGAACATTATTCCATCAGCAATAGAATAACATCATAATCGATGAATTAAAAGTTTCACTCAGAGTTAGGCGAATAGTCAAGACTATTGGTGTCCGTGAACCTTAGTGACTGACGATACTTTGTTTGGGGACGTGTTCTTTTCACAACGAACTTCATGTGAGATGACATTTTTAGACTGCAAGTGAACTTTCACTTGATCAGTGGTTCAATGTTTTTACATAATAGAACATAAGTGTACATGAGGGAGGAGACCTTTATCATGATTATAACTTTAAGTTAGAAAATGGAATAAAAACAACACTCTACTGCAAACCTCAGTATGGACTCTACGTCTAATATCATAAAGATATATGTGGTGAGTCCATGAAAACACACATACGATATGGATTCAGAAACTGTAGAACTGCTAAATGGTCACAACAAAAACAATTAACTTCCATATTCAAGACTTCTTCTTGGCTGTCTGTAGCTCTGCACCTTTTTCTTATTATGTTATCACAATACATTTTTCAGTATGTAGTGTTTGTTGATTTTGTTCATGGCTTAGTATCTTTCTGTGAAGCCTTACTGCTTTTAGTGAATAAGCCTTTTATTGGAAAACATGCATAAAACATAGTAAACAATTGATGAGGGATCAATATATTAATGTCTATTGCATTCATTAATAGCCAATGAACGTTGCGTTAAGTAGCTGGAGCTTGCATGTTTTTAATAGACTTACTGTGGAAGTATTAAGTGATTGTGGGAGAAAGCAATGAGGTAATCAGTTCTTAGTAAGAATTGTGTTTGTCCAAACATAAAATTCATCACGACGAGAATTCACACGCTTCCCCGGCTGAAGGAGGATCACTTCTGTTCTCTCGGCTGTTCAGGCTCCAGAGGTAATCAAAGAGAGATGAGCCTCTTCTTCTGTGTCATTGCTTTTTGATCTCATGTCTCCTGGTTAGTATGGAGAAGTGGGACAACAGCAACAATGTATCCTGAGATGTGAGTGGTTCATCTCGTGTGGGCGGAACTCGGGCATGGCTACAAGCGGATGATGGGAAATGTCAAACACACGGAGCACAGGGAACATACCTTCTCCCCGTAGCCCCGGTCTGTTGTCATCATCTCCCGCAGCGTCTGCAGCACTTTGATGCACAGACGCTCCTCGTTCTCCTCCAGCAACTGCTTGGTGTGTTTAATCAGTCTGGTCAGGAGGAGAGGAAGAAACATGAGAACATGGAAACTTCATAAATTCCCACCACTTAACATACTTAATATAATCCCAACAAACTGTTTTTTCCTGATTTCCTCAATGATAAGATCTTTGACCTAAATCAGCAGTGTGATAGAGGCTTGGTAGTGGGTCCAAGTGTTTTGCATGTAAATGAAAATAACAATATTCTGAGAATTTTGAAAACTACACCTACACACTACGGTGGATAAAGAAATGCAGGTACAGTGTTTAACCAGGAGTAAGATAACACCACTTTATAGATGTGATTATGTGTGTTTTTATGCATGTGTAGATGTGAGCTCCTGTAGTAAAGGGTTCAATTCTGTGAAGGGACTAACTGCACTTGATTTACAACTTGATAACTCTGCTATAATACAGAAGAAAACTAGGTTGAACACTGGCGCCCTGAGTTCATCAGCCTCTCAGGCCGTCCCATTACATTCTAACTCTAACTATATACAATCTTAATTTTGACTGTTCAGAAGTCCTTGTTTGGTGGACGTTCACACTCACTTTGATATGAATCCTCCGCTCTCACATTTCTTGCGCGTGTCTGTGTTTTCTGGGAAGAGGAGCTCTGGACGATGGAGGACGTCAACGAGCACCGAGAGCTCAGCCTGGACCAGAGGCCTCAGACGATCCTCCAGCGCTGACACTATGTCCTACAGAACAGGTGGTGACACACAGCCAGAGGTTAGGATTAGTATTAGTGTTAATATTATTAATAACGACCCTAAACTTTTACAAAAAAAACATGGTCCTGTAAGCAGTCCTTTTTTAAAGGGATTAAAGTTAGATAATTAAATTTCTGTTGCAGTGGAAGTAAATGACACTTTAAAAGTTCATGCTAAGAATTCTTAAAGCTTTAGATGACTGACAAACTTTGCCGCTGTACAAAGACTGTTACTACACCCTCTGACACCTGCAGGAAGTGGTACCGTATATTGTTATCAGTGATAAGGACTAAGGAACAAAGACAGACGGATAACAATGACCAAAACATTACAAAAGTATCAGTATAATACTTAAATCATCACGTGTTTGGCTGCTGGTGGAATGAAAAATTGGGATTTTTTTTTATTCATTGAGAGTGGGCCTCTGGACTTGATACTTTTCCTCCGTGAATTAAGCAGTCGTGAACTCACAATGTTGTCAACACGAAGAGAGAGGGGGTTCGGTTCAACAAGAAAATTCCTCTTTTTTTTGGTTCTGTGCTTTAATTTCAGAAGAGATTTAATTATATCAATTGAAACAACAGCTGGAAAAATTTGGCGATACTTCATTATAGAACCTTTATTTGTTAGCAGCTACTGTTTAACAGAATGCACTGTGAAGTTGCATTATGAAGCCTGACAGTCTGGTAGAGATTACAGTTCTGTGTGGGATGATCAGCAAGCAGCACAAAAGAGGGAAAACAAGAATTAGCACTGCGGTTGTATGCCTCCACCAACCAATGCAGTTTCCAAGTACATATCTGTACATGTTTTTTTTCCAGATTCATATAAGGTCAGTGTGACCTTTGACCAATGCAAAGTAATTACTTTATCTTTGAGTCCAGGTGGCAACTGATCAAAAGAAATACCCCCAAGCAGTCTATAGAAATCACATTCAAGACGCCAAACCACAAAATCAAATCAGTTAATCAGTGAGTCCAAGTGAATGGTACCAGATGTAATGACATTTTTCAGTCCTGATATCCCACATTCACCGGGATGAGAATGGGACGGACGGACAACCTGAGAACATAATGCCTCCAGTCAGTAGCTGTCCCCGGTAAGGAGGCATCAAATACATGAGAACAACTAGAATTACTACAATTCAGTTGTGTGCCTCCACCAACCAGGGCAGTTTCAGTATAAATAATCATGGTGACCTTTGGCCACTGAAATCTTATCACTTAAAGTCCAAGAGACAACTGATCAAACTAAGAAGAAACTCCCTAAAGGCAGACTCGACATATCAAATTCAAGAGGAAGAAAAACATGTTTAAGGGAGGCCACCAAGACCTTGAACTTTGACTTCTCCAATCTAATCCGTTAATCTGGGAGTTTTATTGAACATTTTTACCAAATTTGAAGAAATTCCCTTAAGGCGTGCTTGAGACATTGTGTTCAACAGAATGCGATGGACAACCCAAACACATTAGGGCAAAGGGGCAACAAAGACGAACATGTGAACAAAACATTGCAGACAAGGATTAGTATTGAATCATAGACTGGGAGGGAAACCATGTGGGAACTGCAATACATCTGTGAATTTGACGGCGGATAACCCAAGAAATCCAAGGATACTGTATAACAAAATAATGACTGTGTTGGTCTCTCCTCTGGAGTGCAAGTTGAGATAACGGAACCACATGGGTCAAAGACGTTTCAGACTTCCACTGAAAGCTGAGTCATGCCTTTCCAGAAAAAAGGGAGTAGACTGTATTACGAAACACAGCTTTTCCTGGATGCAGTTAGGAACCAATTCTACAGAACGTTGCTTTGTGGCGCACTTACCAAAACCATAACGTTACTTAATGACACTGACAGTGAGTCATGACAGGGGCCTGTGAAGATCACACACAATCAGACCTTATTAGGGCTGATTTTTTTTTTTTCTGATTCAGAACTTGAATCACATTTGTATTCACACAATCCTAGAGTAGTAAAGTAGAAATATTTGCATTACACATACTCATGTTGCATTACTTTTTAAATGAATGCTACAAAGTGAAATATTTTACAACCATCCAGCTTATTGTTCTTACCTGCCTTTGATCTTTAGCAATACAGTGAAATTCAGAAAAATGTAATTTCTAATTCCAATGAATCACAGATAAGAACAGACAGCATGTAAGTGTGAAGTACACTCACTTTATGAAAGATCATTATTCTTATTTTATGTTTTTCTATTGAAAAAGATGTAAAATACTATAATTTGGTTTAGAAATAAGGTTTTTATCATCTATGTAATCTATACAGACAAAACCAACAGAAGTTGCATGTGCCTGCTGCTAATTTGATGGTTTATTTTTTGGAGTATTTGCACTTTCTTTATTCCAATTCAAGTCTTTGCCGGACCTGACTCTGGCACAAGTGGCCACTCCTGAGAGAACTTGTTGTCCTGTTCCACTCTGACATTACACACGGTGATAATGTTTCATATAAAAGCCATTACTGCTTCCTGTTCTCCTCCAAAAGCCGACTCACTGTACACACACAGATGGCAGGGAGATAGGAAGATTTCAACTAAATCATTTTAACAATATTTCATCTAACTTGTTTTTTACTTTTTCCTCTGCTTTGCTTGGTTTTGATACTTTCATCTGCTTTGTAATATTTACCCTTCGTTTTCACCCGTATCCGTTTCTTTGTTGGCTGATTTGAATGATTAAACAAGATTGCACAAAAACCTAAGGGTGGATTTCCACAGAACTTTGTGGAAGGCTGTGGTATGAGTCAGGGAATGCCCCATTACATTTTGGTGCGGATCCAGATCCAAGAGTCTTTAACATCAGTGTGAAATACGGAGCACCTGGATTGAATTTATGAGGACTCTTGGGCCTTGATGGGGGTATGCGCTTTTTTATATGCCTGGGTAAATAATGAATTAATGAATAAATAAATCATTATTTAAACCAAAAACATATATAAATGAACCCCAGTATCTCTTGCTACTGACCTGCAGCCTCTCTATGATGTTTCTGTAGTCTTTGGAGGTCGGGAGGCCTGAGTCTCGTCTCGACATGTTCTTGGCTGACAGCCTCCAGTTGAGGATGGTCTTCTGTACAACATTATTGGACTTGACAAACAGGTTGTTCACCTGGCTGTCCAGGTCAACTGGGATAGCAATGGCTCGGCTTTTAGCTGGGTAGGAAATAAGAAGGTAGATATTCCACGTTTTTAACTTGTATCACAATTTACTTTTCTAACATAAAGCCAAAGGTCGGTGGTCTGGTATTAGCCCGGGGTCTTACCCACGTCTGAGAGAACTTTAATGCAAGCCTCCACTGAGGCCTTCTGGACAGGGTTCAGCCAGTTACAGTGGTAAACCCTGAACACTCCCTGCAGCAACTGTACAAACACTGGCTGACGAGTCTGCAAGAAAGGGAAAAGATAAGTTTAAAAAAAAGAATTGACGAAGTAAAGGAAGGAAAACACATAGATGGAGGAGAAAAATAATGAATGATATAAACCCCCAAAAAATACTATTTAGATCCCTAAGCACAAAACCACAACTGTGCTAAACATTTCAGTGTAAGGATACAGTAACACCTACAGTGGAGGGGTCTAAAGGTTCAGGTCAAGCTGTTTACAATCATGTGCACTCCCAACGCAACAGTCCCGACCAGTGTTCAACTACCACCGTGACAAAACTGCAATCTATCAGCTGAACAATAAATACCTCAGATATCTTTCCAAGAATGGAGGCCTGTTGCGAGAGAAAGAGGGTTGTGATGTCATCATGTATTAGAAAAATGCCAGTCGGCAGATTTCCCCGAATGCTCAAATGGTTATATTAAAGTAATCTCCATTTGTTTACTGGAGCCAGGTTGAAACAAGTCACGGAAAAGGTCGGTCAAGAAGGAAATTGTCTTTAAAACCACACCACAAAGCCGCTGCACAAGGGACCTGACAATTCTACGGAGGGTGGTGGTTGTGATTTATTAGGAAAGATGTGGGCAACAGGACACGGCTAGGCCAAGGTCGTAAGAGGAGAGTGACCACACTGCAACGGCAACAGCATCTGCACCACATCCCAGATACGTGTTGTGCAACAGATCTGGGAACAACAGAGTCAGTGTTCTGACTCAGCTATGAAAATGTGCAAACCCACACAGTGAAGCCACACGTCTCAACATCCTCAGCCTGTTGATGAATAACACAGCCAGAGGTTGGGAAACAAATGTGGGGGAGAGTCACCTTTACTTACATACATGTATTGAGCCATCTATTCAAAGGGAAGAAGGTCATATGTTGTAGCACACGTGTAAATCTGAGCATGTACATCATTTAAAGGCGGTTTGTCATGCCACAGTCCAGATTACCTGCAGGCTTGTGCTCTGGTCGGAGAAAGGAGAGCTGAAGAAACATGTGACAATGCTCATGACCGTCTCGGTGACATAACGCTCCAGCATGGTGTCCGCATGCTTCCTGTCGCTGGTGTTGTTGCACACCTGTGAAGCAGCGACAGAAAAGATATTAACAGGGCCACTGGATCACACTTCCTGCATGTGGGTGACTGGTGACATATGTTCGCCCCATGCTGTTTTGACATTTGTCACCCGCACACATGAGACGGCGTGGCGGCGGCGTGGCGATGGCTTACCCTGCAGATGTCCACCAGGAAGTTCTCAAACAGTTTCCACATGTGGTTGGACGTGTAAATCTCCTTCATCTCCACCTCTGTGTCGACGTAGCAGTGGTTGAGGAAGTTGATGTAGGCGATTTTAACCTGTCAGAATGCAAATGAACAGACTTGATGATGCACATTTACTGTGTCGGGGTGAGACTGATCATCCATGGACAGAAGCTCAAAACAGGTCAGCACCATAGAATTGTATTGGTCAGGTAACAACGTGCGAAACTAAAAGACAGAGCCGACATTTATCTTTTATCTTCATATATCTGCCTACTTCAAGTTGAGACACACATAAGATAAGACATTTTTATCTTCCCAATGTCGGTCTAGACTGACTCAACACTGATACAATCGTTTCTCTCTACAGAGTGAAATTAAATTGAAATTAGACATGTATGAACCAACAGTGTAATGATAAGTCAGAGAACTGCTGATGATAAAATTGTTTGTTTGTTTTCCAAAATAGGCCAGAAAAAAATGATTGTGTAATGTTTTGTGGATATAAAAGCTCTCCATTCAAAGTAGAACCTATTAATAACGGCAAAACAACAAAAACAAATTCAATGCCACTGGCTAAATACTGTCTACACAGACTACATTGTTTGATTCAATGCACAAAGACTCTGAATATATCTAAAAGTGAATGATTTTCTCTTTAAAATATAAATTGAATAGCCCATTGTGTTCGTACTTCAGGGATGCAGTCTTCATGGGTGACCACCCGCACAATATCATCCAGGGGCAGCAGGGAGTTGCACTTGATCTCGGTGTACACGTTCTTGCCCTCAGTGCAGACGGCCAGCAGCTCCACCAGGTGGATGTGGTACATCAGCGGGCTGTTTTCATCCATGCGCTCCCGCTCTGAGCGCATCATCTGGACGAGTGTTTGAAAGGAGGCGCGGTCGTTGTAGAAAACCAGAACGTCCTCGCCCGAGTTCACCAGCTGAGTGAGGGGGAAAAAGGCACAGCACCGAGACGTGTAGTTAGTGATACAGTAAATCATGTTCACCAGTGTGTATGGAGTATGGATCATGGAACTAACCTCAGCCATGACAATGTCCTGACACTTCTTGATGAACTTGTTCTCGGCCTTCACTATGGTCTGCAGGAACTTCAGATACTGGACGTGACGGCCATGACTCTCAGTGCAGTGGACAAAGTGTTGAACCACGCGCTCATTGATCTCACTGCACAGCTGGAAGTTATTCATGAAGATGTGCTGCATGGTCACGGCCTCCAAAATCTGACAGAGTTGGAAAAAGGGACAACATAGAGGACGCTCCTCAATTTACATTTACTAGACAAACAGCAGTGTTGTCCACATCAAATTACAAACTAAAGACAGACTTGAGATATCGCGAAGAGGATATAAACATCAAGCCACACTTACCTTGACCTTTGACCTTTGGACACCAAACTCACTCAGTTAATCAGTGAGGCTAAGTGAAAGTTTGTGCCAAATTTGAAAGGATCCTCTTGAGGCCTTCTTTAAATAACAATTTAATTTTTTTTTTAGGTCACAGCGATCTTGACCATTGGCCTCCAAATTGTAATACAGTCACCCCTGAGTCCAAGTGAGTGTTTGGGCAAGACGTATGAAATTCACTTTGAATGTTGCAGAAATATCCCGTTAACTAGAACATGAGGTCACTGTTCTAGATCTTTGACCTCAAAATTCTAATCAATGTATTTGTGATTCCAGCTGAACATTTGCAACAAATTTGAAGAAATGCACTCCTGGCATTCTTGAGATATGTTCACAAAAATGGGCAGACGGACATACCCAAGGATGAGTAACCAGACAACATAATGCCTCTGGCCACTGGCTCTCACCGATGAAGAGGCATAAAACCATTCCCTGTGCTACTCACCCCTGGGTTGAGAAACAAGTTGATGTGTTTGTGGAGAAGAGTCTGGTTCTGCTGATTCCCTGCACAGAAGTTCTGCAGAAACTCATGAGCTGTTTTCATGATCTCCTGCATTCGGACGTCCTCGCCCTAATGCAGATAACACCATTTTTTCATTAAGATTAAACCAACTGAAAACTTTAAATATTCAAAAGTCACATGATGCTTTCAAAGCATTCTTAAAACTCTTCTAACCTTCTCGTATGGGATCTGGAGGAGCTCAAGTACCACACTGTGAGCTCCCATGTTCCTCAGCAGCCTCTGCTGCTGCTTCTTACTCTTCCTCCCCGAGCTCCCCTCCTGGACACACAGCCTACTGAGGCGCAGCAGGATCTGAAGGAGAACAGCATGAGGGGCTTTAATAACACATAACAGTTCACAAACATGACATAGATAAGTGAACAAATGATCATACCTCTTTTACAACCCTGTAGTTGTAGCTGCTGGTGGTTTCTGACTTCTTTTGGTCAGAACAAAGTGAATCTTCCTGCAAAACAAGCATCAAAAAGAAGAAGAAATATTTTAAACTCCAACATGATCTATACTCAGGTATATCTGCTTTCTAACGACTTGTCCTATTCAACAACTGGTATCAGGTGATCGGACACTGCACCTTCTTTTTGTTTTCAGACTCTGAGGGTCCATCTCCGTCCATCCCATCCTCTCCCTGCCTCTTGTACACCCACAGCTCGGACTTCTCCACGATAGAGCGCAGCTGGTCCAGATCTGTCTTGATCTGCTTGTAGTTGTCCACATCCTGACTGGTCACCAGCAGCTGGACCTACAGGGAAGGGACAGAGGAACAAATGTTCAAACAAAACCCTTTGATTTTCAGGTTTCTAGCGCTGCACTAATCTAAAGCTTTGTGTCAGATATTGAAACAGAGCATTGAAAAGATGGGCCTTACTTGTTTGAAAGCCATAAGAACCTCCTGCCTCTGGCTGAAGTGTCTGAAGAGCAGGTGGAGAGCTCCAGACACGAGAGGGGGGTAGTCATGCATGGTCAGGTGCAGCAGGACCCTGAGGAAGGTACGGCCACCGTGGTCATCCAGGTCTAGAGGAGTGTTCTCCTCACTGTAAAGACAGTGCAACAATACATTACCTCAACTTTTATCTTGCTTTATTTTGCTTCAACAAAAGAAGATGAGGAAGTTGTTGATTACCTTCCTCCGAAGATCCCCTCTGCCTGTTCCTCGATGTTCTCAAAGTCCAGATTTCCTACAGTCAAAGGAAATTTACTTCTTCAAACAAATCCCTGTCACTCTGAATTTCTTTCATTGCTTTCAGTAAATCGTGTGGTTTCATACCTGGCATCGGACCTGTGGCGTTATTGGTTCCGATCAGACTGGCAGTATTGTCTCCTTGTGGGTTGTTCTCATCAAACTCACGTTTGAATATACAGAGCAGGCAGGAGATTCTATAATCTAACCGCACATTCAAAATAAACTGCAGGGAAAGAAAAATAATTATAATTACAAACAGGCTGAGAGTTTGGCTGGGTGAAGGAACCAGGGTTTTAATGCTCCACCTGCAGAATCTCAATAATCTTGAGCTTCGTGTCCATGACCATGATGTCTTCTCTCTCAGGTTCAGTCTCGGTCTTGACCACGTCTCCCTCCGGCTGATGAGTTGGCGTGGTTGGCAACAAGCCGCCTCCTCGCAGCACCACCTGGGTCATCAGCTCCCCCACTCCATGGATGGACTTCATCACATTGCTGCCAGCTACACATTTAAAATGGAAAATGGAATGAGCTGCACTCTGACCTACGACTGCAGTTTTATACTTGGCTATTTTAAATGTCTCTTATCGGATGTTTTACATGATCCCTGTAAATGCTTTAATCAAGCTTGCTTAAATTTATCAGCTCTTTATAGTGTGGTATTTATTTGCTGATTATAAATGGTTCCAGTTCTCAGTTCACTTCTGAAAAACATTTCAATGAGACTTTGCTTTCACTTTCTGCTGCATCAACATAGTGTAGTGGTCAACGGCGGTTAAGCCAAGGTGCCAGACTCACAGTCTACAATTTTTTTTAAATAGCAGCCAAAAATAAAACCAAACGAGACGGTTCTGCAGAACGATCTGTTCTTCCAAACCCATGAGTCAGCTTCACAGTCCCACTCACTATTTACAAGTTCTCAGTCTGAAAAAGATGGTGAAGTTTGTCAAGGTTAAGTTTCTGGTCCCCCAAAGTCATACAGAGTGGTACCTCCTGTCAACAATATTGCAGATGTGAAGGAGTGCTGAGTTTCCACTGTTAACTCCTGTTTTGAGGCAGCGGACTGCTGGCGTCATATTGAGACCAACACGCCAAGGTCATTCAGATGGGTGCAAGTGCATTTGCTATTTAACATCATGGCTGCAGGATGGGGAAAGGACAACTGTGCTGCCTTACACTTGGCGTAAGAGAGAGCCCCTTGCACATAATTTAACTGTAAACAGCTACAAAATGAGAAGTGAACCAGTGTTTATTTACCAAGTGTTACGACAAGTCAAGTCTGAGACTAAGGACAGAAACTGAAAGATGAGTGAGATACGCTGTGGATGAAGGTGGTGGATGTTTACCTTTGTTTTCCTCTCCCTTCTCCATCTTGTTGATGGGGTAAATGGTGCTGACGTGCACACAGTCTAAAATGTTCAGTAGGATCATTGTCAGGCGAAGCAGGTCGCTGAAGTTGTAGAATCCAAAGTATATGAGGTTCCTCGCCAGATTCACTACCTACAGATAAGAGGATTCAAAACCATGATTTGAAACTTCATTCAAAACAAGCTGGCCGGTTATCTGCTTATTCCTTCCACTAAGAGGCAGTACCTCGAAGGTGAGCTTGTTTTTCTCCTTGTCAGAGAAAGGAATGTTCTGCGACACCACCTCTCTCAGGTAGTTCTCCACAAAATCCATCGTTAAGCAGAAACGCTCTTTGATCTCGTCTCTGGTGGTTCCATCGTTGTCATAGCTGCATAATAAGAGGAACACCACATCACATCATGCACACTGACTTCTCTCGAATGGGAATTCAAGCCAATTAAATGTGGATTAATTAAATAAAATGGTTGTTAATTAAATGTCAGTTGAAAGCTTTCCCGAGATTAACTCACTCATCGATTGCGATCTTGGAAGGGATCTCGGACCAAAGTCGAGCATATTTGACAGGCGTGACCTGCTCCTGAGGGTCTCGGTCCACGTGCATGTGCAGCATGAGGCGGCAGAAAGACGCCCGCAGGTCGTAGGGCAGGTCCTCGTCCGACATGCAGCGCAGGATCAAATCCACATCTAGCTGTCCTGAGATTTTGTTGATGGCCAGGTACTGACGGTCCAGACACATGCGGGCAAAGAGGTTCAGCTGACACCTGAGGGGAAATATTATTTCAGCTATTAGAGCTGTGTATTTTTAATCCAAATGAATATATTCTCAAATAATAATTTATGCCTGTGTGGAGTTTTTATTGTTTTTCCAGAACACTTGTGCAGTGCCCGCTCTACACCTGCCTGTTTGAATTGTTCTGCTCTCTTGTCCTGTGTTGATGCTCTGGAGCCACGTCAGAATTATTTCTTGTCATTAGTGAGTCCTCCTCAAACAGTTCCACAATATACCGTCACTTTCTATTGTTTCGGATGGACATTGTGTGCAGAGCTTTTTATAAACAGTCTTTGTTGCAGAGGGAAGTTAGAAAACTTTGTGCTCATCCTACCTGGTTTATCTGTATTGACATGTTTATACCTAATGATTTGCCTTCGTCCACTGACTGCTACAGAGGGCCAGTTGCCTGTTTATCTAAAGTTTTGCAGGTCCAAATCGCACCAAATTCGACACTGCACTTTTCTTCAGGCCATGATTATTATTATCGCCTATAATAATAAAATCAGTCAAACGGGATTTTACAACAGAATGCATGGTGTTGAAAATATAATTAAATGATATCACACCTGTAGTAGCTGACCACCTCCTGATCCTCCTTCTGGCCCTCCTTTGCATCCTGGGCCAACTCCCTGATGCTCTTGCTCCGGATCTCCTTGCAGTTGTCTTTCCAAAAAAGCCACACCTCCTCTTCGTCCTCTGCCTCCACCGGGCTCTCACCGTTCGTTGTCATCTCGATCTCGAATCTCGACAGGACCAATCTGAAGAGTAAAAAGCAAACGGTTACTCGCGAAAGCTCATATTTTAGGCCGAGATACTTGTGAGAAGAGTGAGGAGCTGACTTGGTCTCGATGAGGATGTCAGCGTTGGTGGGGTCCAGCACGGCGTTGCAGATGAGCTCCTGGGTCACAGGGATGGACTTATTCATGGACACGCAGAGATCGGACAAGTAATCCAGAAACCTGGATGCAGATCACAAAGCATGAAATATGTTTTCATTGGCACCAGATAAATGAGCAATTTGAGATCATAATGTAGTCAAAAGTCAAAAATTGAAATTCCGTCTTTAATACAACAGTTCAAACTGTGAAGGCCTCCTTTATTCAGCCTTCTGGATCGGCCTGAATCTCATTTCATTAAAAACATTTGACTTTGACTGAGCAGAGGCACACTGTCGACAATTTAGCTGCCGAGCCAAGATCATGCACAAGCAGTCACCCTCACACCCTTCAGCAAAGGCCTGAATACATTTACATAGATTTAAATATCTTTAGACTGATATCCAAACAACTCTGACCCAGACTGTCCACAGCCTGTGCTTCTATGTCCGTTTTATGATACCAGCGTGGGACAGCGGCTTCCTGTGAACCTCACCTCGGCTCCTGGTTCTTCCTCACCAGAGTGACAAATGTGTCTATCTCAGCGGCGGTGATGTGTTTCTCCAGCAGCTTCCGGTTGTTGTGGAGAAGAGCCGTTATTGTGTCCTCAGCCAACACATCATAACCTATCTGCTTCTGCATGAAGCGGAACTGTTTGGCTATGTATTCCTGAGAAAGAGTTAAACAGTTAAAACAAAGAAAACGATTACATCCGGATCAGAGTGGTGCTGCTGTGTCCTTATACCTGGTTCTTCCTATAATCTTGCTGGGAATGGCGTAAGACTCTGTAGCAAAGCCTGCAAATATGTCTAAAAGGAGCATGCCGCTGGTCTCCAAGTTCTTCCAATCGGAGCATGGGACCATCACCACTATCTGTGAAAGGGGCTTGGAGGAGCTTGAAAATCTGCAATGGAATTAGAACATTTAAAACCATCAAATATATAGTTAAACCTAAAATTGGATATATACAGTTACAGTCTCTTGGGTGTAAGACCAACCTGTTTAAGAATATTCTGCTCTCTCATGAGTTTCTGTCTTTCTCTGTTGGGTTTGTTGACCATGATGTCCAGAACATCCTGCCCACTGTTCGGGATGTCCACCACGAAGAATACTAGATCTTCAAGAAGCTTCGTCACAAACCTGGAATATTCATAGATGCAGAAACATCGAAACACTTTCAGTAACACGTTATAAGGCAGCTATTTCAGTGATATCTGGTTTTCTTTTACAAATAAATAAAAATAATGTTCTTCTATGGATATTTCGCCCCACATACCTCCTTTCATTTTGTGTTATGGTTCCCTTTTCCAGTTTGCCAGCAATGGACGCCAACACTTTACTTGCATCGTTAGCAAAATCTAAATCACGCACTTCAGCTGGCGGCACAGGTACGATGGCGAAAGCTTCCTTGTCTTCTTTTACTCCCGAAGTTCCGATCTGGGACAAGCAATTGGTTTTAGTTTAGCTGATCAGATCAGCTCAGCCGTGCCACACATCTCGACCAACACGTCTGCCACTCACCTGTAGCATCACAGGTTTCTCCTCTTCTTTGTCGATAGGGTTGTTGGTGCTGTGGACCCACGTGTTGGTGCACAAGTGTCTTAGCCTCACGTATGAGCTCCTGCAAATGACAGCAGGAAGTGTTTGAGGTGTCAAATCAATATATCAAGTTTCAGGGCACAGAACAGGGGTCGTCGAGCTTCGTGTAGAATAACCACAATGTGGTTGTATGCCTCATAAACAATGTGTCCAGTTTCATGGGAGCTCACAGTAACCTTTGACCTTTGACATCAAAATATCTAATAAATACATTTTTGAGTCCAAGTGACAAATAGTATATATATAATAGACATCACAATAATGATGAAATTCCTTGAAGGCAGACTTGAGATATAAAGAGGCCAAAAAGTGATTGTAAGTTGATCTTTGATCTTTGAGCACGCAAATCTTATAAGTTAATGCGTCTATGTGAATATTTGTGCTAAATTTTAAGCGATTCTCTGAAGGTTCAGTTCACATTGACCTTCACCTTCAAAATTCGTATCAGGTCATCCTTGAGTCTAAGTGATTGTTTGTGCCACATGTTTTGATATTCCCTATGGGTGTTCCTTATGTATCATGTTCACAAAAAAACAAAGTAACATTGATCTTGACCTTTGACCTTCAACCACCAAAATCAAATCGGTTCCTTTTTGTGCTCAACTGAGAGTTTAAATCAAAATTCAGATTAGTCTTAACCTTTGACTGCACGAATTGACATTGTCTTTTAGTGAGAAAAATCTCTCTTTCTCTAAAATAATTTTTAACAACTTTGCTTGTTTGTTTGTGCAACATTTATATCTGGTATATAAGGAACTCATCACAAGGTTTAAATACAGAACCACCCTCAGCTTCAAATATCAACTTCAGCCCACAACATACCTCACTATCTGTTGGGCCACAGGCCAAGACACTGGAATATCACACTGATGTTCACAAGTAGTGAATAAACTACCTGAACAGGAAGTAAGAAATAAAAAAGAAACCAACATTTAGTCTGTTCTTTAGTCTGTGCTTAATGTATGTGTCTCCCATTTGAGCAGCTAAATGTAATGAATTTTACAGTTAGAGATGGCTGAATGAAATAGATGACTATTTGTCTTTTCCTGAGAAACAACCTTCAGAAGAGCACCTACCTCACACATCTGTGTGCCTCTGACATCATGATACCACGAAGATTTACAGTGGGGGTTGACTAAAACGTGTCAGCTCATTTTCCTCACTTATTTGCTAAATTTCAACTACATTAACTGTAACTATAAACATGTTTTTCAAACATGAGAGAGGCGGATATAATAACGAAGTCCACAACTTTTAAAGGCCTCATAAATGATGATAAAATGCTCATAAAGCAACACCTCTCTGAAACAGTGTCAGCAAAACAGAAGATTATGACGCACACCATGAAGACAGGATTTCATTCAGATCATACTGTGATACAGTTGGATTACATAAAGAGGTATATTTGTATACATTCGTATATCGGTTTCTGGCCTTGTTGACCAGACGCAACACGTGAGCGGGGCATGTAAACACATTGCCTGGGTCGGGAAGAGACTGCTTACAATGGGCTTAACCGAGTGCGTGGTCTGATGACAGATTATCCAGTAGTGCCCTATCCACTGTTGTCTCTCCTCAGCTAAACACTAAACCTTTACGCGTAGTATCGTCTGAGCCATCAACATCCTTCATTCTTAAAGCACCCAGCCCGCTCCACGTGTGGGTGAGTAGGTGTGTGTCACTTCTCAGGCTTTCAGCACAGACATCAGTAGGCATATTCTTGGCAGGCGTTATGTAACCGCCCTCTAAAGCTAACAGGCTTACCTCTGTATACTGGTTCTCCCAGGTATTAATTAGTCCCCATGGCCTAAGTCTGAGGACAGGGTTATTTCAGGTAGGAGTGGGCGGGGCCAGCAGCAGTAGCCTGCAGCGTGCAGACACGCACCTGACATCGTGACACGATAGGGGCATTGACACAAGGTGGAGAGTCTGTGTTCTTATCTGATGTGCGGTGACAGGGACAATAACGAGATTGTCATTTTAGAAGTACACATTCCCTCCAACACAATACTGAGAAATGAGGAACCAATCAGAGGCTTATTATAGATGCATGAAAATACGCAACAGGTACATGGCTTCGCCAACGCATCATTGCACAGCAGATGCTTTTATCTGCAAGTGCATGAAATACCACAATATCGTCATACAAACTTAAACAGTGAGTTTTTGCTGTATCAAATCTAGGATTCAGCAGGACTCATTTTACGCTACTCTGGAAATAAAGAGCCGGTTTCATGAGAAAGTATTTAACTTTCCGATGGTACGCAAAACCATATGAATTGTAATACGCAACATCTGTGGTTTTAGCTCAAACGTGCATCAGGGATTTTCCATCCATGTCTTCTTACAACAATGTTTTCCTGTTTCATGCCATGCAGAGACACTCCTTGTTCTTGTTGGCAGGTGAACCTGTAAAAGTCCATCACTTTATAAAAACACACCCCTGTGTTGAATGTTTTACGAATTAGTAAACAGACAAGACAATCTAACGTGTCGGCCTTCTTTTATCTTTAGGTGAATGGACAGCATTTGGCAAAGTCTGCATAAAAAAGTAACACACAGGTTATTGCATTGACCTTGCATTAACTTCCATTATTATGGACAGCCTAACCAACACCTTATCCAAAACCTTTACCATGACCAGTGCACGCCTAACACAAACCTTGACCAGAAATGACTTCTAGCCTTATTAGGACCAGGCCTTGGACCCATGAAGTCTACAGGTCCTGACAAGGCCACAAGAGGTCCTTAAGAGGTAACTAAACAAGTACACACAAACACAAGAACAATCTTTCTTTTCTTTTTCCTTGTCTTTAATAAAGATTTTGAGCTTTCAGTTGATTTTTGATTTCACGTTCAGAATTTGTTATGCTTTCACTCACACTCAACTGGCCCCTGCTTGTGCTCATACTGTGCACCGATTTCCTACCTACCAGCTTCAGCTCTTCTCTTGTGGTCACGCAGCTCCTGTATGCGTGGGAAACCTCAGCGTACCGAAGTGCATGCCATGAAACCGCCCATACAGGACTCTCTCAAAGAAGTACAGCTAACACTCCCAGTACGAGGGCAGGACATATTTCAATTGTCAACAAGACACCTAAAATCCTATTGGTTGGGACATTTTTACTCCCAAAAACTCGAGATCAGACGTTTCACATGGCAGAGTGGAAGCATGAGTGCCAGGAGAACAGCTGAAGCTGGAGCCCAGGAAATGAGAGAAAGCATTACAAAATCTGATTCAGTAAAATCCTGCTCTCAACTGAAATATCAAACTCTTGAATAAAGAAAAAACGTCCATTCAAATCCATTCGTCTGCGTCATGTCAAAGAGTTTCGTCGACCACAGCAAAAAATGAACAAACTATCATCACTTCAAAAAATCCCTACCTACTGCTTTTCCAAATTCCCCCTCAACTCTACACATGAGTCAACCATTCAGGGTTTGTGGTAGTTTTGACATCACTGTGGTCTCTCTGATGATGTTCAGACATTGATCATTTTTACACCTGCCATATTTTCCAATATGCCAGATGTTGTATTTCCATTAGCAGAAACAGGTTTATCTTTGAGGGGTCTCTGACACTGTCTTTGCCTCTGCCTCGTGTTCTATAAAGGTTTATATATAATGATGGTTTTGATGCATGTTGTCAGAGGAGGAATGAAGATTCTTTATTATGTGAATTATGTTAAATTCCTAAATAATTGATTCTGATGTTTGTGTGTTTTTGTGTGTATATGCATGGTTGTGTTGACATATATTATACCTGGGCACCATAGAGTCCCCTCCTCTCAGAGTGGTAGGATCCAGTTCAAAGATGGAAGAGATATCCATGCCGTCGGGAACCGGCACCAGTGTGTACATGATCTTCTCCTGTGGAGCTCGCAGACGACCTCGCAGCGCTTCATTATCTGCGTCCAGCTAGAGCAAAAAAAAAAAAAAAAGTGAGAAGACACTCGGAACACTGGCTTCAAACAGTGAAGGATATGAAAGAATGGAGACCACTGATATTCCATGATGAGGCAGGGGGGCAGGCACAACGGAAGCTGATAAAACTTATCAGTTCTTGCACCTGACTCGAAGCTGTACAAGCCAGAGAGGTCAGCTTCAGGCATCACTAGAGACTGCTGGGCCTTGTTAGGACATATGTGAGAACTACAAGTGCACAAAGCAGCTCGATAAGGTCAGTATAGGTTGGTACAACACTGCCACCTAAAGGTGATTATCAGAGAGACATGCATCAACTCTGACGATGGCATGGAGGCACCATGTGGTAATCTAGCATGATTAAAATGAGGTCACAAGAAACCTAAAGGAAAATTAGCTCTGTCATTAATGTAAACCAAAGTAAATAAATTCTAAAAAGACAGTGTGAGCATGCAGACATGGCAATGCTAGTGGTTTATGCTATAGGTTGCTGCTGCCAAATGAGGATTATATGACAGTACCTGGAAATTAAAGGGTGTAAAGTCCACCACCTAGACCAGAGAGCAAAGACCCACCACAGAATTGAGCAGGCTAGAAATAGATCAGATCAATAGTAATGTGACGAACGTGACGTTGCTAAGCACTCAGAGGGAAAGAGATGAGGCCAACTTACAGAGGAGCGCTGCTCAGCAGTCTCCTCCTCAAATTCTTGGTTCACCTGGGAAACAGACACACACACAAAATATTGAACATCATCCTCAACATTGTCAACTTTCGGTGTTGGTCCCTGCGCTGCGTATCTGACAATACCAACCAGGTCAGAGTATTTAGCTGATATAAACTATTATTCATGCTGAAGATGTAAATGTGAAGGACAAAGAACTGTGTACACAGGTACACACATGACACACCTCACCCATCTCAGCAGCTAAATAACATCCTGTGGCCAAGTGTTTAAACCTGAACAGGCTGTTCCAGTAGCCTGCACCTCCCCTGCACGGGTCATGGTGGACCACCTGGTGTAGGCAGAAGAAAAGAAAAAGAAGGCCAAAATAAATCTAAAGCAAAGTGGTTCAAAAACGTAATGAGGTTTTTCTGATGTTGATGGTGATGTTGTTGTGCTGACCTCTACTTCCCACAACGCTTTGCTGCTGGTGGCAGAAGTGGCAGACTGCCGGCCGGTGGTTCTGAGAAATACATACTGTTTCTTCCTGTGATCGTCACATGTGAGGAACTTCTCCTGCTCTGCGTGGAACAACCGCACCACATCACCCTGCAATCACACAGACTGTTATTTTCTGCCTCACACACTAGTTTAATGTGTAATGTGTCTCTGTAAACAGTTAATCACAGAATGAAATTTTATGTAAATATATATATTGTTAAATATGATTAGAGTATAAATATTTGTGAATGATATTTTGTATAATTCGATGTATAAGAAATATCTAAGGTTACCTACCCCTTTGAGAATTGTTTCCTTGTTGTCACTCCATTTCATGAACAGAACAACTTTCCAGCTCGTGTTGCAATTTACTGAATTAACCTGGAGAGAAGTGTGTGAAATTTAGAGGTTACGATAATGATAATGATGAGGCAGGCTTTATAATGGTAATAATCATAATAATAAAAACACATCCTTAATAATACAGCACCTTTCATACATGAATTTAAAGAAACAGAGTCTGAAGAATAAAACCACTGAATAATATTAATAAATTAAGGTTAAGATGACAAACTAATTGTGTTAAAAGCAGCACATAAACACAAGTCAAATACAACATTCTGGAAGAAAAGGAAATGCAGCAGTCCCCTGTACCAGCAGATCCAGAGACAATTACATGCTCAAGCTATATCCCTGATATCTGCAGGTAGTGCGCTCGCTCCCCAACTTTGGAGCATAATTCCTCATCGATCTCCTTTCGGCTGCTGTGTGGAACCTCCAATAAACAGGCAGTGTTCTTATTTACTGTGCAGACTTATAAAAGGAAGCATGTGTTGATGTACCTCATTGCATCCTGGGTTGTCCACGAGCTGGTGGCTGCTGGCATGTAGAGGCTGTCCTGCATTCACTGGGTTAAGAACCACTTTATCTCCAATCACCACCTACATCAACGGTACATTTAGACAGAACATATAATATATGTATATATAGCATATATTCACTTTAAATTTGCATTTATAGACTAATCCAGTGGAAGATAATACCAGACATCTTGAAACCACAACCAGACGCAATGGATTCCAAAAGCTTGTTAGCTTACAAGCCCCACAATTATCCTCACATCCCAAAGGACAATGACTTGCAATGCAATGTTTCTTGTAGTGCTATAAATAAACCTGCTCCAAATTGATGATATCAATGTCTTTCATTATCAGTACAGAGTTACATGGAGATGAAAAAGAAGTACAATGATTATTTGCATGATTATATATAAAATTTAAAAAAAAGATTCTTAACTGGTATGTTTTAGAAGGAGAAGCAATCATGGCTAAACTATGCTATTGCTAATTGATCAGAGGAAATCATCTTGTGCCCCCCCCCCCCCCCCCCCCCCCCCGAGATTCTTGCCTCAATACGAGGGTCCAATCCCATCATTTGGGAGACACTGCTCTAAAGGGGCCACTGCGGATTGAGAGCTTTTCTTAAAGTCCACATCACAAGTATGTCACTCACCAAGTAATAGACAGGTACATTGGATCATGCTAGCCTCCAGATAAACACTAGGGGGAGTAGTAAACCATACGGAGTGAGAAAGAACTGGAACAGACTGAACCCTATAAGTGTTACAATGACCCTGAGCATCCCTTATACAACATAGATACAAGGAGGCCTGAGCAGCGTGAATCTGTAAAATATTAAAAGAATTATCAATCATTTATTTGTGATACTCTCACAACTGGGTGGATGGAGATTTAATATGAATTTGACCAGATATCCATCCTATTGAGGCAAGAATCTCAAGAGGATCAAAATGTGAGATGTGTTGTTGGGATGTTGGTACGGGGATAAAGTGGTGACCTGTCCACAGTGTACCTCGCCTTTCACACAGTGTCAGCTGGGATTGGCTCCAGCTCTCCCAGGACCCTCAAAGGATTAGGGGATGGATAACTTATGGATGGATCTTGTAAAATATCAGTGCAAGCATCTGATGACACTTTTCTTTAAAAAAGATGGTCTTCATCTAAATGCCTTCTGTACCAAACATTATCTGTGCAACTGATCCAGCAGCCTGCAAAGGAACAGTGTTGTTGGCGTTTAGCAAACAATACGGAGCTGGTGTTTCACATTCTCTTGCCTTGTTAGGAAGGTAATTCCACATACCGACCTCACTCAAGCATCTGGAAATGCAAGTCTTGCGCCCCCTCGTCTTCCAACACCAAGCTACGTATCAGCATGTGACCCCTGTTTTCAAACCCTGTCTAAAAGCACATCCTTAATTTCTCATGCTGAGCACACTTATAAGTGGAATCCCACACCCCGCTCTACCCACACTGTCTCCCAGGGATCGGAGCTTGTAGAAGGGCTGGATGTAGAACCAGGATCCCTCGTTTCCCGCCGAGTCCAGAGTCACTCTCATGGCGTTCTTCTCCAGCAGAGCGGGTAGGCGCTTGTTCACCGTCAAGTATTTATTGCTTTTCAAGTGCAGCAACTGTTGGCAACAGAAGAAAATTTCACATATCTACCAACAGTGACACAATGCAGACAGAGGAAAGAGTTGCAGAGGCTGGAACAAACGAGAAAAAGAAGGAAATATGTCACAGACTAGTCCAGCAGGGCCAGAGGGAACTCTGAAGTGATAGTTATATATTTTGGATATGTTTATCTCTCCTCTAAATGACTTAAGTACTTGAGATCTATCCAAAAGTGCTTTTAATGACCTCTGCTGTAGCTTCAACGATTCAATAAAAATGATGTATGTATAT
Organism: Platichthys flesus; assembly: GCF_949316205.1. NCBI lineage: Eukaryota > Metazoa > Chordata > Actinopteri > Pleuronectiformes > Pleuronectidae > Platichthys > Platichthys flesus. The sequence continues at coordinate 7,254,035 of NC_084946.1, read as the reverse complement.
ATAAATGTGCCTGTAATCATACTATATAAAGGCCTACAGGCCTAGAGATGACCAAACTAATTGCTCAGCTTAATCCTACATCTTCAAATGTGATGTTACTGATGTTAGACTGGATAAAGCTACTACAAGATGTTACTACATTTGCAAGGATAAAATGCATGTTTCAATTCATTTCATGCAGTATATTAATGGAAGGGGAGTCCTTTGCAACTATTCTACAAGGTATGTGTGTATCTTCCTTGTTCCGATCGAACTGCAGGATTGCTACAGTTGACCTGTGCTAACCATTCCTGAGCAATGAGCAAAGCAGAAGATAAGACTTTGCAACAGGGGAGCTCACAGTGTGCCTTTGTGCTGCAGCAGTTATTTAAAACAGACTATCAAGCACACAGTGTCATATACATGGGGTTAAATGTTGCACCAGCTCTGTAAAAAAGCACTTATCTTATGGGTTCCTGAACGCACCTGAATGACATTTCCATACTGGATGATGCTTCCCAGCAGTTTGCGGTTTTCAGACTCATTCTGCTTCTTCTCCAGGTCAGCAGCGTGCTAACACGACAACAGGCAACAGAAATACTCAATAAAAAATACACACAGAGCAATGTAGTCTTTCCACAGCATTCCTTCAATCGCAAATATCCATCCTCTATATCTATATCTATGCAGCAGAGTATGCATTACTGAATGTACTGCTTCTTTCAACCACTTATACGGTTTACAAACACAACCAATTGACTTGTGAAATGGTGTTTACTTTTATGGTTTTGGTCATTAGAATTTTCAATACACAGCATACTTTCCTACTTTCTTTTCACATTTAAACATTTCTTAAAAGTTCTGTAAAATTGGAAATTTTGTTGATGTTCTAACGTAAAATCAGATTCAAATTCGTATGTGTATGCATACTGGGTAAACAAATCTGATTCTGAATCAGACTTTAGTTGACAGATTCTCAACACAGCACTAGAGTATTGAATATTTTGGTAAGAATGATGTTAGTCTCACATGGAGTTTGGTAAGGAGGAGTGTGTCAGTGGTGCTGTTGCCTCCAGGTTTTGCCGCCTTCCAGAACTGTTTCTGTGCCGAGTATCTGTTCATAGGACACAGTTTGAAAAGGCAGTCTGCAGAAAGGAGACAAGAAAAGTGGAAAGTCAACACTCAACATATAATATTAACGCTTACACATGATTACTGCCTGTTGCAGCTCAAAAGACCACAGCCAAGTAAGTGGAATATTCATGTATTGCAATATACATCCTAATATCTGAATAACCTCATCCTCTATCGACCTGTTCAATATAGCAGAGGGAATATAAGGGTCTAATTCAAATATGCTTTGCACCTTCATTTGTGTTTCTGTCAATTAATCCGTTTGAAGCGTTTTACTGCTAGCAAATGTAGCAAAGCTGTTTCCGAAACCAACTATTTAATGTCATTGAGAAAAGAAAAAAAAGGTGTCTAATAGGAAATAATTGGAGATAATATAATATTTGGTGCAGCATGGTAGAGCAGTTCTCTGTGTGGAGTTTTACATGTCTCTGGGGATTCCAGCTCCCTCCCACGGATTAGGGTTAGGTTGACTGGAGACTCTAAATTGACTGTAGGTGTGAATATGAGTGGAAATGGTTTTCTCTGTCTCAGCTGGACCTGCGACCCTCAAGAGAATAAGTGATGTAGATAATGGAGGGATGAAATATTTAGAAAAACATCTTAGAAGTTTGGCGTCTCCAAAAAACCATCTCACTACAACTAAAACCTCTCACCTAATCTCACACATGCACATTTTAACAAACTGTTATTTTAACTTCTTCACAGTTTTCTTGCTCACCTGTCCAGCAATAAAATACTGTACTGATGACATCCACCAGAATGACTGAACTGTGCACATATAGTCCGTCCTCTGTGTGTTGCTCAACATTGTAGCTAGGAGAATCAGTGCAATTTAAGAAATCTGGATATGAATATAATAAACGGTTTCCATAATTTGAGTTCAGTCGTTCCACACACATATGGTACTGCTATATGGTAACTGGAGCAGGGAAGCTGAGGAGCCAGGGTAAAAAATAACCACCCTGGAAACATCCTCTGTTGAACATGCCTTCAACACAAGAGCACAGAGATTAGACCTCAAGGGGCACAGTGGAAGAAGGAGGACATGGACCAATTTGGAAAATGGGGCACTAGGAGAACATCTGTCTGAGCAAATGGGGTTAGGCAGGAGAGAAGAGAATAAATGAGGAACAAAACCACAATAGAGGGATGACGAACGAGGGGGGGGGACGTATGTAATGTATATATATATATGTATATATTTTCATATATATAGATCACAAAGCATAAATTATCATAGTATATTAATGAAAACACAGATTTTATGGGTCAACATATTTATCAAGAACACAGAGAGGTACAAAGCTACTTGATCCATCAGGGGAAATACTATAAAGCCCCTGCTGACAAATTGATGCTGCAGTGACAACATAAAGCTTTGTCTGAAGCACATTTCAATTGTTAACAGAGAAACTGGTAATAAAGGCTGTGACTGGTTGAAGTACATTATTGTAACTGTCATTTTATCCATGTGTCCAAATTTAAGTGTCAAATGTTTGCATCATATTGTAAATGGTCTGTATGTGGGTCATTGACGTAACGCCTATATTTTCTGTCCTACTGGATTTTCTTCTTTTAAAAAAAGGTTTTAATACATAAAGAAATACCATATATGTAGAGTTTCTCCCGTATATGTACACACTTTAAATTTCAAAAAATAGTATAAGAATCAGATCTTTTTGCCAAGGACCCATGGAAGCCACAACAGGTTTGTTACTCTCTCTAAAGTAAAAAAAAAAAAAAAAAGCTGGTATGCAGTTGCCACATTTGGATATCATGTGGTATGACCTCAAAAAAACTATGAATTTTTAGTTATTTCTAGAAATCTATATATTTTGATATATTTTGTGCTGACCTAGTTTGTTTTCTTTAGGTGGCCAATTCTATGGCTGTAAATTTGGACTGAACTAGAAAATATCATGTGGTGCGACCAAATTTGGTGCAACCTTTGCAGAGTGTTTTACATGATAGATATATGTCCTAAATTGGGAGTTTTGGGGCTTTTTTATAATCAATTAATGATGTATATACATAAAGTACTTATATTATAGTGAAATATTTTTTCTATGCAATTAGAGTATTTTTCAGGATATTTCAAGAACAGTTTGTTTAATTTTTGTACAATATCATGATTAATTACCACCCCAAAAATGTAACATGTAATTTCCTCTTGGTTATTAGTTATTTATTATTTATTGATGTGTATTATTTATACCTGTTTACATTTATTTTACCTCGTGCCACTTCATAGCAAAATAAAAACCGCTCGCCATATGCAGCAGGTTAATTCTGACCCTGTAGCAAGAGCGGAGAACCTTGCTCAGAGAAGAGAAATGTATGTTAAAACATTTTTTAAATGAAAACTACAAATAAAGCAACATAAAGTAATATTATTACTGGATGAAATGCATATTTGCATTAAAATGTTCATCTATCCTTAGTCCAAACTAAGTAGCTGATTTATGGCATGATGTTATATATCTTTTTCAGCTATGAGAGAAATAAACCGCACGGGGAGATTCCATATACCAAATCAAGTGAGATGACAGAGAGAGAAAAAGAAACTGAGAGAGAAATGGAGGGCTGCATCCCGAGCTTACAGAGAAAGTAAAAATATGGTAAACTCTGTGTAAGACCTTACGCGGCCATCTATGGAGAACATTCCACCAGTTCTGGTTGATGTAGATGAAGCACAAGAGCAGCCAGAAGATGCGAATGCAACGAGCCCAGTTTTAACATATCAAGTTGAATGATATGTGTGCTGTACTTAAATGCTCTCGATGAGATTTTCATTAAAAAAAAAAGCTCATGAAATGTTTGTGTTCATGATAATTCTATGAATTGTTTATAAAATCTGGCTGAAGTCAATTTTTTTATGGAATTTATGGTTTATTGATCTTTTAAAAGATTGATATCACTGGGAGCAACCACTCATCATGTGGTGTGAAGAATAATGCCAAGAAATTGTAAAAAACCCACCACATGGAATTTTTTAAAGCCACAGCCAATTCATCAAGATAAGAAAAAATACTAAAATCAAATAATTTGAAATTTGTATATGATTTTATGTGTACCCAACATTCCTCATATTTGAATAATTATATTATTTCTTTTTTTCACTGACCAGTTTATAAAATCGGTTTTCTCGTCTCTTTATTATTTACGATTCAAATGGCACAGTCACATTCACACACATTCATGTAGTGCAGGGGTAGGCAACCTTTACTATCGAAAGAGCCATTTCGCCCCCTCTTCCCCCAAATTAAATCTTTCTGGAGCCGCACAACATATTTGATAACACAGGTTATAAAGTTATATATATATAGTTATACAATATATATAAAAACTATAGTTTGTTGCATTTATTAAATAATAAAACGACAATGGAACTGTTGATATTTAACTGCTATTTTTACCTGCTACAAAATAGGAAAACACCAAACTCTTGTGAATTGGAGAACAAAATACATGTGTGGGCCTACTTTGGAATAAATTAAACACAGAACTCAGCTTTTTTTTGGTCATCTCCAGCTTGGTACTTTTCAGCAGATGCTGTGTGCTTGCTCTGGAAATATCTTTCAACATTATATTTCTTATTGTTTTCTAATTCCTCGCCACATATCAAGCATACATGTAAGACAGCATCGGTGGGAGTGAAAGCAAATTAATCTGTCGACGCAGAATTAAACTCTATTTTCCTCCCAGACTTTTCTGTTCTGGTATTTATCCATGATTAGTTTACCGAGGCCGGGGGTCGGAACTATAGATTAGCGACATGCAGGGAAGAGCGCCGGGACGTAATAGGATGTGACGCATATTTTAGTTGCTGAAATATTAAAACAAAACGTGAGAGCAGGTCAGACTGGAGGCCGACACAGAAACTGCAGATCGGTACAAACCACGTGCAGCTTCTGCTCTGATCAAGAAGCATAGGCGCTGATCTCTGATCAGCTGAGACCAGAGAAACTCGTTGTTTTCACTGTTTCCACTGTTGAGAAGCAGCCGGTCAGTCACTGAGAGGCTGCTCCACGTGAACAAGCTCCGATCTCACTGTGTCTCTCTGAGTGAGTGAGCGGGGCTAAGAGCGGGGGGCGGAGCCTGGCTCTGTGTGTGTGTCGGCTATCTGGGAGCGCGCACACACACACACACACATATTCACCCGCTCCTGGTATTTCATGATGGCCTGATACGATGATTATTTAAAAAATGAATGTGAACTCACGTTCATCATATGAAAGAACTGATTCGTTAAGTTTACCGTTCGCGAAAAATATGCGCAGCATGCGCTGTACAGGGAGCCACTGCAGAGGGGCTGAAGAGCCGCATGCGGCTGTGGAGCCGCAGGTTGCCGACCGCTGATGTAGCGCTTCTATATGCAGCGCTTTCTCTATCACACATCATTTACTCACTAGACTCAGCCAACAGGAGCAACTTGGGCTCAGTATCTTTCCCAAGCACACTTTGACATGAAGACTGGAGGAGCCGGGGATCAAACCACCGACAATATTGGATATATTGTCCCGTATTCTTTATAGTATATATATTAAAAAAACGACACAAACTGTGCCTGTGTGTAGAGGCTTGGTCTGCTCTGACATTGGCCCAGTTTAAATAGAAAAACTAGACAGTACATCTCAAGATGTTTATCCTGTAACAGTAAGTTTATTGCTGCAGTGTCACTTTTGGCCACTTTTTCTTCTGATACTATCTGTATTTATTTAAACTCTGCCTTTATTTTGATCCCAACTACACTCCTGTAATGTGTCAAGACAGTTATGACACTATTTATCAGCCGCTCAGATCGGAGGGGAAAAAGCAGGGTTTGACGTTAGTAGCTACAGAACAGTACAATACAGACTTTTTAAATAGCTTAAGTGTGCTATTAATACTCAGTGGGGATGTTAGGATTTACTCTGGGTACACTTTTCCTACGCTGGCCTCAATAAGAGAGGAGACACTGCAGCCTGCGGTTGAATAAACTTTCCTGATACCTTTACATTTAAAATAATTTAAAAAAAACACTTCAATTCAATTGCAGAATTCTAAATGTGCAACTTTGTAATGTGGACATTATATCTGTCAGAAAAAGGGAATGGTGCAGCACATTTAGTTCAGTTACTGCCGCTCTGTGATGTGAAGCACAGCTTTGAATAGAATTTGAATAGCTCAGTTAGAAACAAATGAAGTCATTTCTTGGCATCGTCACCTGAACAGACAGCGGCCTCTTTAAATCTATGAAATATGGATTGTGAGTTTGTATTATCTATATCTATTAATATTATTATTGCTACTTTGGCCTGGTCTCCCTCAAAAAGTTGATTTTAAATCTGAAGGAACTCAGAGGTTAAATTAAGTTTAAACAGGTAAATGGCACAAAGGGCAATGATTGCACAGCTGGGAGAGCGTATCACATAGCAGCAAGTTTGCAATCGAACCTTGATGCAGCAATCATGCAAAATAATTAATACATATTTTACTGTGAGCCAGCAAAATAAAATAGTGATAAACTAACACCTTATTGAAATAGGCTTCAAACCTATAGCATAACCACTGTTATTAATTAAACTAAAAAATGTTAATACCAGAATTACCGCATCTGCCAGCAAGCTCAGTTTCAATGTACATATTTCTCGTCACTGTGACCTTTGACTACTGAAATGTAATAACTTCATCTTTGAGTCCAAGTGACAACTGATCAAAAGAAGAAACTCCCTGAAGAAGTCTTGAGATATCACATTAAAAAGGCCCAAAACATGTCTTTATAAGCCACTGAGGCCCAAGTGAACAAGTGCGCCAATTTGAAAGAGTTCCCTCGAGGTGTTCCTTGGATGTCACATTCAATGGATAAGCATGTGTTTGACATGTCACAGTGACCTTTAACCTTTTACCACCCAAGTTTAATCAGGTCATCCATGAGCACCCTTAGGTTCCCTTTCACAATTCCACGTTCAGATCAGCATGCCATGTTTACTTTGGGTATAAGACTCAACTTACTATTTTCAGGGAACACTACAATTATAGTAGTTTGAGCAACCCTGAGTTGATATGAAAATTATACCGTTGAATAAAACGTAATCTGACACAACTGATGACTCAGTTACTTCAAAAGGAAAAGAAAGATTTTTTATAGTTTATTTTAAATCACCCCGCTCTACAATGTTACACCTTCACTTCCAGGTTAACTACCAGGTTAACTGGACAAAGAAAATTCTTCTCTCCCACTCCAAGATCATTGAAGATAAATCTTTATGCTTTGAAACAACTAGTGCATAATGACTGGAACTTCAAAATCAAGTCAACAGGGCACACACTCACTTATTGGTCCTCTTCAGATCTATAAATAGCATTTCCTTTGAGTTGACAACTGCCATTATAATACGTCCTGAATGTGACTCCTGTGACCACTTGAGAATGGGTCTCACCTCCCTGCTCAATCTGCAAATACACACGTATGATTGTGTCTACACAGACCAAATTATGATGTTTTTGCCCAGTTTGAGTTTACAGTGCGGTATGTATGCGTTTATGTGAGAGGAAGAGAGACACAGAGAGAGGGAGGGAGAGATCAGAGCCAGGAGCGGCCAAGCCAATCAATGTGCTGCACATATAGGTTTACTGTTTTTACTTAATGGAGAAAAAGTAACTGAAAATCAATATGTAGTGGTCAGTGCTGATATTTTGAGGCGTTGGTTACAAATAATCTTGACACTGAGAAATGTAAAAATACATTTGGTTCATTGTGAAAGTGTAGCAGGTCAAAGAGCTCTGCTGAGTAGGCAGCCCTGCATATGGCCCAGTAAGAATTTGCATTCAAGCAGTGATAAGAACCCGACCACATGCGTCCCACACCAAGGTGCATCCATTCATGTACTGAATGGATGCACCTTGGAGAGCTGTCCACCTGTGATTGGATCACTCAGGACAGATGACATCCAACAATGTTCGAGACAAAAGAAAATCAAAACAACTTTTTTTATTCCATTAATACTACGATCCTCCACTTGACCTACTGCATGATAAGGCATAATATGTATTGTGTAGAGCTGGATGGTCATGGTCTTCAGTATTATCCCAGTAAAATGTGCTTTAAATGCTCAGATGTCATTTAAATAAAATTATTATTAAAATAAAAGAATATAGCACCATATGAAATGTCCAACATTAACATAAGAAATGTCAGACTATCATGATAAGGCTTAAAATGGCAAATACAGCAGCATTTTCAAATGTCCAGTTCCCTCTGACATCAAAGTCGACCAACAACAACACAAAACAAAGCTGATGCTGGCTGCGCCTGTGTCTTGGAGACTTGCCATCTTACTAACCATCAGGAGTTTTACCACAGTAAACAGTGAAACCAGTAACTGTTTCAACCCCAGTATTGAAACCTGTATGAACCTTGTTGGCTGATGGTTACCTGAACCTACACACCTTAAAGCAGTGAATCATGACATGCATCACAAATAAGATAGAAAATAAGACAGAAGGAGGTAAAAATCTAAATCAACCATTCCTTTCTAGAAATTTCTCATTTCCTTTTTATGAAGTCTGGAGAGAATGTCTTTGGGACAACCTCAGACCAAAACATCCGATGGCCCTGCACGTCAGAGACATACATGTGACAACCTGTTCAATACTTAAAATGATGCAGGAAGTTGAAACAAAGCAACAATAGAGCTTGAAAAACAAAAAGACATTGTCTCTGTGACATCAATCTTGTGCTGTCAGGTTAGATTGTGTAATTAGCCCTTAGGATTTAATACCAGGTTTCAGTCATGGGCCTGATGCTCTTTCTGGCACTGTGCCTGACAGAAACCATCCATCCTGTCATTCAGGAACAAAAACCAAAACCTCTTCAGAAGTTTGATAAAAGCAGGTTAGTTCAAATGACTGTGTGAATATTCTGCCCTGTGGTTGACCTGCTCCCCCTAGCTCATCCTGTTGTTTAATGCATCGTGTTACAGAAGCTCGTGTCACAACACTTGTAATGAGGATTTTAAGATTTTTACGTTCAGTTCACTTGTTCATGCAAACTTATACTGAATGGATATAATGTATAGGGCATAAACAGAAGGATGACAACTAAATAGAAAACCTCAATAAATGAGTGGAGGGACAAAATGAAAGGGGATGATGCCACACAGGGGCACTGGAAGGATTAAGCCACTAACATGCATTCAGGCTCTGTGGTGTGGATGAAAGTGCTGAGCAGGTGAATGCTTTTATTTTATCAGGATGACAGCAGGGAAATATCTAAGTGACATGAAAGAAGGCTCATTGTTCAGGAGCCTATGTCACAAAGCTCATCTGGCTGGTGTTTAAATAGGAACTGTAAGTGACTGTACGCGTTTCATTATAGACCTGATGAAAAGTCATCAGTAAATAAGGTAAGAAATTAGTGGTTTGCTGCTCACGCTGGACGACAGTGATGATCGTGCATTAGAGCGAAACTCTAGGAAAACATGAAGAGTGACTGGAAACGTCAAAGCAGGAGGTGATAAGACTGCCAAGAAGCCACACAGCGGGAAATTATGATGAGGGCCGTCAGTTGAAATACCAACATTCAACTACTATACTTAAAAAAATATACACAATACCACTTTTATTACCGAGAAGAAACGAAAACAGGTCCCAAAATGCACTATTGTTCATGTAATGTATTTTCTTTGAAGCAATACATTTATTCAATTAATTAATGATTACAAGATATGGATGTACACAAAAAGGCAGTGGCCAGACCATGTTGTAAAAAGCCACAGGTTGGGGATCAGTTGATTTTCCTAGTTTAGGTTGATTGTAGATTTGTTTCAGTGCTCCTAAAAACTACTATGTTATTGAAAACTGATTGATGTATTAGAGCTTTTGACAACCCTAGTAGGGCAGAAGTGCATTAACCCCTCATTATAGAGATGAAGATACGTTTGAGAGTTCAGAGATATAAAGAGAAGAGGGGAAAATGTTATATGGTCAGATGAGTCATTCGTCACCATATCCTTGACATTAAGTGCATATGTGGCGCACACTATGAGAACTACATGGCCCCAGGGGAAGGATCCGGTTGTACAATGGGACTATTTTTGCATGGTTCGGGTTCACTTTAGAGCAAAGGGTCAGTGCAGATGTTTCATTAAAAGGATCATTTTGACCTGAGTGACTTCTTTTAAAACGTTTTCTATCCTGATGGGAGCGGTCAGAAAGGCAGTCCCTCCATCCATAGGGCACGAGGGGCCACTGAAGTTTAACATGAGTTTAACAATGATCTGAATCATGTAGTATTAGCAGTCAACAGACCTTCACCAGGTTTAATCTGTTAGCTCTCCACCACCATCATAATCAAAACTCAAAACAAGGGAATATCTTTATGTCAAGATTCACTGAGGCTGTACTGGTGTCATGTTTCTTGATATAGTTTTTACTTCCGTTTCTCAAGACAAGAGCTAGTCAGATGCGGATATGTATCCCCCTGACATAAATAAACTACGATTACTTTTCTGGCTAGCTATAACAACAAGATTTTACTCATTATATGCATCTTCAATCATGAACGGCTTCATGCTGCAGAATTAAAATACAGAGATGTGATTCAGGAAGTGACTGCAAAGTGACATGATATGAAAAATACAGACATCTAGTCAGTGAGTGTAGTATTACTGAAGGATGACACAAGAGAGCATCAGTTAGTCTTCTCAATTTGGAAGGAGCACGAAGAACGTTGTTGGGAGTGAGATGGGCAATTGTGCCGATTCACTCTTAATTAATTTACTTAAGACTTCACCAGGAAACCTGCCAAACATCCAGAAATGCATTTGTGAGGACATGGCAGGCAATTTGAAAGCCCGCTTAATAGCAACTAATAATGTCTCCTTCTAAAATGACTGTCCCTTTCTGTGAACCTCCAGCATGACAAGGTCGAATTTGCCATAAAAACTACAAATGTATGGTTGCATCCTGTTAGGAGTCAAATAGGACAGGGCTGGTTGTATAATGAGGCCAACTATTTTCTTAGACCTTTCCTTGGCAAAGTGAGCATAACTGAATGCAACCACAACCAAAGGGACTGGATCCTCTAGATTGACCGTTAGTGTCAATGCGAGTTTGAATGTTGTTTGTCTCTATATGTTGGCCCCGCAATAAGCTGGCTACCTATCCAGTGTGAAACCTGCCTCATGCCCAATGTCTATCCAGGGCTCCAGCCGCCTGCAACACTCAAAGGATAAGCACTATGGACAACATATGGATTTTTTTAAAAAGGGTAAAATCTTATTACCTTCTCTTAAGAGGATATGTTTTCACCCCTTTCCAATAGCTTGTTTGATTACCAGACCCAGGAACGTCATTACTTTCTTTAACATTATGAGATATCCCAGATTTATAATTATATAATTTTATATTTGTGCACATTCATTTCCTCTGGTCCTACTTGCCTGTCTCTCTCTCACACGCACAGAGGTTTGTGCAGCTATCCTTATTACCCTTTTGCACATACACACAGACATGGACCCATCCGTCATTGTCAGACTTGCCATGCAGGAGAACCAGGAATGATCATGCCATGTTTGTAAGTTGGTGGGCCGTCAAAATTCTCCGTAACATTTTTGCCTCTCTGCCTGTCATTCAGGGTGTTAATGAGAGCGTACTGGGACTGATCCAACAGCGTGTGAAACCAACATAAGGACAGAGTGGGCAGATTTACATATATCTGCTTCACCACAAACTACGTCCAAACAACTTAACAGAGACTCAGTATAAGCCATGAGCAAAAACCAAGAAACACAATATATTCAGCCCCAAAAGCAAACTAAACAACGTTAAACTCATTCAACAGCATATTGAAAAGCCTGACACAAACCAGTGCCTCTTCCATGTCCCTCCATAAACTTGGTTTGGATACTTTTATCAAATAGTGATACAATCAATGTGTGCATTAGGTGTCTGAGTCATCCTGTCTTCCATATTTCTACAGCCTTTATTCAATGTAATCTTAATTTAACCAGAAGAGCATGTGATAGGCAACAATGATCAATCCTTACTTGTATTAAAAAACATCAAGGTATCATTGAGTAAGATACAAGAGATATGGAGTCCTTACCTCTGAATTTCTTAGGTGGGTTGTTTAGGTCACCTGTGTCGGGTTGTACCACACAACGGTCATCCACAAGCCTGAGGACACAGCCAACATTAACATGAGTCAATTACACAAACACAGGCATCTTAAATGGCCTCTAGTCTAAACCTCAATGCACATACTCAAAGATTACATTTTCCATTCGTAAACAAACAGTAAAACAGGGTATCAGCAACAGGCCTAACGTTTATGCTATTGAGCTTAATAATTTAGTCAATAGAAATGAACACACAAATTTGCATTATCTTGCAGCTCGTACACCCAAAATCGAACAGTTGTCCAAAATCTAATTTGATCTAATGAATTGTTGAATGGCTGCAATCCATTTAGATGGGTCAGCTCCAGGATGCTGTTATTGTGAACACTCACTGGCCCAACTTACTGGAACAATTCAATGGAATGAAGCCACTGTTTATCGTACTGGCAGCAAACATTAGGTGGAGACATGGGGATTTCAAAGTGTGTAAAATATCATACAGCCTGAACTGACTGCGTCAGTCATGGATGTAAACGTATTCATGTATCGTATTGTGTACGTCTTTATTTATGTAGCGATTTCTCTTCCTGGCGGTCAAAGCACTTTACACTACAAGTCAGATCTACTACTGCGCTTTCCTGTCGCACATTCACATTCAGACTGTGATGGAGCAACCGTCGGGGGAAATTAAGGGTTCCGTGTCTTGTCCACTATTGCAACAGGACTGGAGAAGCCGTGGATTGAACCACAAACCATCAAGTTAGTTGCCGACCTGCTCCTGACCTATAAAGCTGTAAAAATGAATAACATAAGCTTTAAAACTGCTTTAAACTACTCTATAACAGAGCATTCTGAAGGGAAATCGATATTTTTGATTAAGGGAATGACAAAAAAGATGTATGAACTGGGCCACTAGTGATAACTTGAACTACAGATTGTAACACAGCTTTTCCTGATGAAAGTAACAGTGCTAGCTTATTATTCTCTTCTCTCATTATTTTGGTGAAATACTTTTACTTGACGGCAAAATCATAGACATGCAGGAATTGTAGGGAAACACCTGGGAATACTGTGAGATAGTAGCTCAGCACAAATAGAATACTTCAGTAGGATGCTAAGGCCAGTCCAGTCAGGTTGCACCTTTTTATAGCTCATGCAGTACACACTGCAACGCAGGAGCGCTGTCCTGATAAAAGAAGAAAACCCAGGGTGTGTTATTCTCGTTCTCATAGCCTTCATCAAACTGATGCACTGGTTGGCCCTGTTCCAATAAGAGTGATCATTATCCAAGGTCAAGAAAAAGGCCACCCCGTGCATTCTGGGTGATGGCTTCACGTGTGTTTTCCAGCCTCCGAGCATCAAGATGCCGGATGCCACTCTCTCTGAGCTCGCAGCAGTGGTCCAGGTGCTTGCAGCATCTCTCAGGGGTCACATTCAGTATGCTGACAGCAATTGCAACACCTAGTAGAGTAATGCTATTTATAGTTATGCCATCTAAGCTGTTTTTAGTTTGTGTGTTTGTGTGTGTGTGTGTGTGTGGTGATGGAGTGGGGGGGGGGGGGGGTTAATTTGGTAGATTAATGATGGTAAAAATTGACAAATGAGCTCTGTCATGCGGGCACTGGCAGACTTCAAAGGCTTTGTTGCCATGGCAGGTGACGCACAAGACTAAACTGTGAAAGCATGGTTTGTGAAAGGTGGGAAAGAGGAGAGCTCAGCACGGCCTCTGGAAAGTGGCAAACTGAATAGTGACTCGGTGGGGGGAGGATGATTGCTGCACTTGAAAAGGAGAAGAGGAGGAGGAAGAGGAGACTACACAGATGCTGTTCTTATTTCCACCTTGGTAGAGAAAGAAACAAACGCCCTAGGGTGGAAAATAGAGAGGTAGCCAAGGAGTGACAGGCTGTGGTAGAGTAATCTAATATGATATATGCTGTCAGATGTTCTGGAAAAAGACATTCACATCAGTGATCACCTTATTTTCTTCCACTGGTCTTTTGTTTTCTATGTGACCGTAAACAGTGCATCCAGATTGGCTCAGTTTGCACATAATGAGACTTACTTTTAACTCGCAGTTAAAGGAGGAGGGGGAGATGTCAAGTGTTTAAACGAATGGTGCTCAGAATGTAGCAGGAAGAGACAAGGGGTAATTTAAGGCCAGACTAGCAACCACTTCTAAAATAAAACAGCCTTCGTCTTCCCATTCATAATATGTAGCAGACGCCGTTATTCAAAGTGATTCACAACGCTGCTCCTCTTAGGGGGAAATGGAAGTTTGCCTGCAATCAGTCCTCACATTGAGTAGCTGACCACAGACCAAGACCTACCAGTATATCAAGTTGAATCTGGTTCTCTGTACAGGCCTGTGTTTAAAGATTTCTAAAAAAAAATGTTTTTGTACAGCCCTTATTTGCAAGATCCAAATTTGCCTCATAGAGCTTAACGAGGTGCGGCATTTTCTGCTCTTAACCCTCGATTAAAGAGGCAGAAAAACAACTATCAAAAACACAGACGCAAAACAAGAGAAAAAACACAGAAACCAAAAAGAGAGCCACATGTGAGGGATCCCACTCCAAGGAAGGACAGAAGTGCAACAGATGTAGCATGTAACAGAGCACGTCAAGAAAATAACAATATTTAAAACATTTGTGTCTAAAATGTGTCAATGTTGAAACTATTTATACATAAGAAAAAGTATGACAGAGTTGAAGGGAGCAGTAATGATAATAGTAATGATCGGTGTTTTGCCAGTAATGGTAGTATATGTGGGCAGGCTTGTAAGGCAGTGGAAAGGGAACTTCATATATTCAGCTACAAGCTGTATTAAATATACTACAATACATCAAACATACTTGATGTATTTTATTTTACAATAAAATATATCAAGTCACTTTTATTTATGTTGCCCAAATTCACAATAAAAGACACCCTCTTATATTTACTTATACCTGGTTTTTCAGTGTTTAAGTTAGCGAGGTCTTCATCTGCTCAGATGAATCTCTGCGTAACTCAGTAGGAGTCATAGTTTTACAAAGATGTTTATATTAAATCAACTTATTTTTTCCTGAGCCCTTGTTTCCTCTGTTTCGATGAAATCATGCAACCTATTATTCATCACAAAAAGTGGACTAACAAATGGCCCGTGCTTATGTTGACAGTAACTGCCACCAAGCAAACAGAGGCATTATATCCATCCACTACGTGACACTACTCCTTTCACAAAACCACCTCGTTGGCTTAAAGCAGCGACCACGTAACTGTTACATGTGTTTATTTGGTAGCCTGTGCTGTGTTATAGTTGTGCATCGTGTGCTTTTGGACAACATTGACTGAGGCTCCATCCATCTAGCAGCCTCATCTGAAACTGTAAGCAAGAGCAGGATGGAAAGCAGTCCTAGAGGAAAGCTCACAACAACCCTGGTAAGAAAAGTAGACTCACCCTAAAGTGCTAATAAATCCACTGGTGGAACCCTCCGCATACAGGGAACAAATGTCCCCAATATGGAGGAAACTGGACATCTTGTCCGACATGGTTGCTCAGTTTGGACGACACCTGTGAAAGAGGAACAACACAGGTCATTATATGCATCGTGACAAATAGCACATTATGGATTATCTGAAATGATCAGAGACAATTCACAGATAAGATTTCAGACATATTCCTTTATCTGTACAAGTCATTTTAACTGAAGATGTTGTGCATCATTTCACGGGTTGTGTCTTTTAAAAGGTTGTAAACAGCTGTTTTTTTCTCGTGCGTACATTGTAAACAGTAGCCGCCATGATCAACCGCTGTTTATGTTAATGATATCGATTTGGTTAAGTTAGGGGTGGACTTTGTGGTGATTGGGGTTTCGACCATCTCAATTTCCTTTTAGCCCATCCACAGAGCACCACCTGCTGTGAGACCAGGAGTAGAACTTAACAATACAGAAGCCATAAGGAAACTGAATGAGGAGTTAACTAAGTACTTTATGGCTAATCCACGTTTGTTTTGAAACGAAACTAAGGAAACTATCAAATACATTGTACACATTGTGCTGTCAGCAGTGTGAAGACGGGACGGCACATACTGCTTTTCAGTCCCCAGTCTCCCCAGGTAGAGAGAAGATATAAACCTGTGGGACAGAACCCAGCTCCACTTTCAGAGGCTAAGTCATCTGTGTTATTCCCAGTTAAACCAGTTATCTGGTCGAGATAGTGGACAAACTCACAGAACGGCAGCATTGAAGCATCGCAGGCACATGTTCGAAGGGGAAAGGAACAACAACACGTTACACTGAATACAGGCTAACGGTTGTTGGTGTTTAGCTGGAGGTTATATTTACACACATAGATCCATGCTAACGACACATAGAAAAGTTTGTCTTTTTTTGTGTTGTTCTCTGAAGCCTCGTGTCGACACATACACACTGATTCAACCTTTAGGGACATTTTAAATCCTTTCGCAGATTCCACATGGCACGCAAACATTTCGTCTCGCGCTGAACTGAACATCAAAGTCGCCTCACTCTCTCTCTCTCTCTCTCTTCTCTTTCTCTCCCCCCTCTTTGCTTTGCATCGCACGAGCTGCAGCAGAACGACAGCAACAGATAGGCGCGTGCATAGATGGGCGCGTGGGCCACTTCCTTGCTTACAGGGATGCTCGCTGCTCAGATGAACCCCACGGTACACCATCACTGAGCGGGTGGGGGGGAGGGGGGGGAGAACTACACGCAAGAGTTTACCTGTCACAGATACAACAGAAGGGCGTCGGAGGCTGGGGGGGGGGGGGAGAGAGAAGCGGGTCAGCACAGGATCAGGTCCGCGGCGCTATCCTCGGTTAAGTCCATGCTAGCGAGAGTCCAGGTGCGAGCAGCGGGCTGTGCAGCGTTATCTCTGACAGCTCAGCGCGTCCTCGGCAACAATCCGCTTCTTACCTCCTCCACATGTCACCCGGGGAACGCCCCTTTGTGGCTATTTATACTGCCCCGCTGCTCTCTGGGAAAGGTAGTTCTGGAAGCGGCGGGCTATTTTTAGTTCTCACCGGTGGTTCTTGCACTACAGATATGATTAGGCAGATTAGGGCCTTAACGCAGGGGGGAGTGACTTTTAAAAGATTATAACATTTCATGTGATTTTGACCTCGATATCATCCTTATCTATTAAAACAAATGAGGGTAAAATGTCAATACTTTTGACTGTTTTATTCAGATAAATCATCCTGGGGTCACAGCATGTCTACAGGACACTGAAGATGTCAAATTATGTTAATTACTATGTTTACCCTATAAACTAGGAAAAGTCATCATAACAACATTTCAACCATTGATTCAGAGACGTTAATCATTTAATGGGGTCAAATTATAATATTGATCAAATAGGGGCTCCTCCACACAGTTTCTCTGGAAAAAGGTGCATGTGTGAACACAAATGTTTGAGTGAGAGCCTCTGGAGTTTCTGTGGACCTTCTCCGCCTGGCCCAGTAAAATATAGTTCGCAGAGAACAAGCAAATACAATTTTTATATCTAAGGATAAACAGTGGTGCCATACATGGACAAGATACCCATAAAGATGTAAAGAGAGTTTGTTGTGCCGTCCGATACCAGTGGCAATGTACTCTAAACAAAATCATATGATCTCTGCAGCGGAATTAATATACGTTACGTCCTGCCTCTCTCTGCTGCACCACCCCTCACCTAAATAAACAAGGATTTGTTGCTGTTAGGCGCACGTAGGAAAGGCAAACCACAGACAAAGTCCAGACTGAAATCTCAGGAGATCCTCCAATGGACTAAGAGCTGACACTGAAATCTCACTGATGATCGACTACAACACTAAAGAGGAGAATATAACGCTCTGCAAGATCAGGCTGGTTACTCCCATGTACAAATAACTCCTTCATATCTGTCACATTTGTGGACTGAACATGATTAAATCCATGTGAATGGAGGTTTGTGTCAGTGTCAAACTTACCTGACGTATACACTGTCATAAACAGGAGCACACACAGTGCCTGGCAACAAGGAGGCTCGTGCTGTGAGTGTCAAAGTGTGAATGGACGTGAGATAAAGACGTCAGTTGGACGGGCAGTCTCCTGTCAGAAACACTAACTGGGCTACTGGCAGTCAGTTTCCTGGGTGTGTAATGAGGTTGTGACACTTTTGTTGCAGTGCAAGGTCTATAAACCACACACACAGAAACATCTCATCTCGCGGTTTTGGCCCATTCATCACCATGTTTCAAAGTTTGTCATTTTAACTTTGAAAATCTCAGTCGTACCACTTTGAGTGATCTGGTTTATTTGCAGGTGACCCATAAAAATGCACAGGAATAAGAACAGACTCTCAGACTTGGAAGATTTGTACGATATCAATTCACAAATAACTGGAAATGTAGAGAACAGTCTCGCAGGGATCCTGGAAGCGCTTCCAAAAGAGCACGAAGAAGAAAAAGCCCATTTTAAATGTATCCATTGAGGCCTTAAGTAGATGGTGACATTTGCAGATTGGTAAAAGCTTGATTATTCGAATTTAATTGCAATATGAGTGAGAGACACAAAGGTGCAGGAGGGGAGAGAACCCTTTCATCGAGACCCACTGGCTTCAACAAAACCCTCTGATTAGCTGTTTATTCGGTTTCTTAGCTACAGCTTCTAAGGGAATAATAAGAGTGGGGATCCACAAGTGTTACGTGGCCACAAACCCCAACCACTTAAGTGCTTCTCAAAATTGTCTAAATTCCCAATCTGCTTTTAACAGGACACAGTGGGGTCTTCACGTGCAAAACGCTGAAGGTTTCTGTGTAGACTAAAGAGCTCTACAGTGTGATTCGTGTTTTATTGTTGACATGAAATCCAGCTCCGATATGATGCACTGGGAAAAACAACACTTATTATGCGTGTGCCACTCTTTGCAAATAGCAGAAACTCACCACCAGATATAAGTATTATCTATCAATACTTCTTTCAAAACCCTTTATGTAAAACCGCAGACTGAACAGAAGCATCATCAATGTGAAGGAAAAGATGGAGGGTAAGTGCTTTTTTCCACTGTCTAAAATAAGTATGTGCATCTAAATTTGATACTGTCAAATTCATGTCACGACAATATCCGTGAATCTGACCCTTAGCCTGGAAATAAGTATTTCCAGGCTTTGGTTAAACTTCACATTACGTGAAGTTGAATACAGATCACTGAGTAGTCAGTTGTCATGGATACAGAGTACAGATGACTGGCTGCCATTCTAGTACATAGTACACACACACACACACACACACACACACACACACACACTACAACAGCTGCTGTGTTTGTGAAGTGCAGCAGTGATTCGTAGCTTGTAAACACAAACACTTGACTTTTTCTCCGGCTGTTTTTTGGCCAGACAGTTATTATAGTTCCCAGCATGAACCTGAACAGTGTGTCATCTGCCAGCTTCAGCTTTTCTCTACACACAGTTCACGAGAAAAACGGGACCATTGACACAGACAGATGTCAGATGGGATGTGTCGTGTGAGGAGACAGAATGCAGCCTCACGTACTCTAAGGGTCATGAACAAGAGGTGGTTCATCCTTGTCCGACTTGTTGCTCTCTTTAAAAACAAGAGGCAGATTTTGCAATAACAGAATTGACAAATGACTAACAAATTAAGGAAGACAGCATCTGCATGCTTGGAATGCACCGGAGACAGAGGGATGACAAAACACTGCGACCGTCTGTGTGGGTGCACAGATTGAGATGCATCATGTGTAAGCATTCTCAAGTGCAGATCCAGGCCTTCCCCTAGCAGCCATGATGAGTGGGCACAATGGTTGGTAGTTTTCTCGTCTGAGGCCCCGATAGTCCTGTGTGTGGGCCATGCATGCAAACCAATCCCCACATTCATCAGAAATATCAGAGCAGAGTTAAAAATACTCACAACAAAGACTTTCTTATTGTTACAGTTGGAAGTTTCACTTGATTTCAATTCAGTAATCGGTTCCAAGTCTGTGAGGTTTAGAGCAGGTCTCTGTATTTCTGGATTAAACCATATGATGGCCTCTAAATTTCTGGATCTGGGACAGTGAACGACTGAAGACAAGATACTTCAGGGAGTAAAATACCACGGGTAACAAGAATGGTACTCCGTAGAGTGCACACCTCCACCAAGGCCCCATGCAGTCCCATTGTGAAAACACATTTCAATTCAATAGATTTCAGTGGTGGATACAACGTTTCTATATCAGGGGCCATAAAGGGGCCAATTAATGTGTTTCTAACATTCACGCACGATTCCTAACTCAGTAAGAAGGAGAAGTCATTCTTTGTTTACTGTCAGCTTCATAGCCTTCAGCAAAGTCAAACATCTTTAGAACATGAGAGCGTGGTCTAGGGGATAGAGCGGGCAATAAGAGGGTTGCTGGTTCATATCCCACTCTTTCCCATCTGCATGCCTAAGTTTCTTTGGCCCCTCAAAAATGTTGAGTGTACAAAAAAGTAAGTCGCTTTGGACGAAAGCGTCAGCTAAATGACATGTAATGTAGAAAATAGTTTCTTGTTGTGACACATTACGTACTTTAAAAGGCTTAGAAAATAATAGTCCTTTATAAATTCTTATATTTATGGTATGTAATGTTAGAAAGTGCCTCGTTTCTTAAAAAAGAAAAAGACTATTGATAGGGGCACTTCAGGTGCCAATCAGATTCCCGAGTCTGTTATATCTGGATGTTATTTGTTTGTTATTTGAATCTGTTATGTTATTGATCTGTCATATATATCAGATCAAATCTGCCAGATTTTTTTTCCATGAAGATCCATGAATTAATTCTTTCAGCCTTAATCTCAATAGCAGATGAATGCACTTTAGACGTCTGCGTTTCTCCTTCTCATTGTGTTTTTTTGAACCTGACAACCTTTGGCTTCAGTTCTTTGGATGTTTTGGCTGCGAGTCTGACAAACTGCTTCACATTCTCTATGTGGTGAAACACAAGACAATGGGAAAAAATAGTCTTACAGGTCAAACCCATTAGAGCCACTACAACTTCTTTTAGCTTGAGCAATCTCACATGCAACTTTCCTGTTTCCAAACCTGTTACTGCTGAGAATTTAAACTGAGTGTGATTGGAGCTCTGAGAACTGTAACCATGACTCAAGCTTTCTCAGGATCAGTATCTGATGTCCCCAACTGGAGAAACAGAATTATGCAGTGTGAACGAATGTGGTGTAGAAGAAACACACTTGGACTTTACTAACCGAATGCCGGGCCTTCTGGCCTAGTGTGAAAACAAGGCCATACGAACACCCGTCTATTATTTGCTCAGCATCTGCTGACCGCTCTAGCTCAGTGATGTACTCAGACTGCAAATGACATCAAGGTCCCTAGTGAATCGAGAGTCAGTTGTACAATCAAAGCCTAAGAGGTTAAGCATTCTTCAATTTAATCAGATCACACACATACACACAGACACACGGACCAATGGATTGGATCAATTACCCTTCCTGATAAAGCGGTTTCCACAAAGAAGCCTCCACTTCCTCTTTCACATCAGCCACTGAGAAAGAAGAGGGATGGAGAACACACCGCTAAACTATCATGCACAACAACATATGGAAGACTCTGTTGTGTTTTTCAGTTTTTTATATCAAGTTTCAGCTTGATGGCTCTTTAATAACAGAAGTCGCCCCTTTCGTCTTCATGCACTACAACAGGTTTTGATATGGCACCCAAGTATAGGGAGATGTGCCTCACTAAAAATAAAAGACAATTATGCTGTTATAATGACCCGGGTATCCCCCATGGAAAGAGGCTGATTAAACCGGCTGCAGAGATATTCTAATTAGGCCTTGTGATTTTATGGTTTAACTTGTTACCAATGTGGGGATAAAATATATGTTTCATATGCTGTGCTGCATCTTTGATTTTCTGCCAGATATAATGATAACATCTGGGCTCGTATGTTTTTCAGAAAACAAGAACTTGATCACACACCCAGATTCATTCACTGAGCAGAGAGTGGAGGATCACTTCCCCATGCACGTCCCCTTGGTTACGGCCTAATCAGTATGCCAGGCCCAACACACGTCAGCCATGGGAAATGATCCGCTCGGTGTTTGATTTGTGGAGACGGATGTGAGTTGAATGCAGCTGGACGCTGTAGCTCCACAGACGGACACCGATATATCGAAGCAGCCAGCGTCTAAAGTCACCGAACCTGCGCAACTCTGTAAGCTGCTTTATCTGCAGGTAATCCATTAGGCTCAGTGGGATGGATCCCAGCATCACTACAGGTTACAACCTACCTGGTCGCCTATAAATCTACCTGTGTACATATGTAATGAAGTGTTCATCATATTTTAAATACAGAGAAACCTTGGTTTTAACCAATGGTTATCAATAATATAGTGGAGGACTTATTCTTTTAAACATATGTTTAAAAAAACAAAACTATTTTGCATTTCTAATGTATAATTAAACTATTGCTGCCCTGGTGCCATGAACTGAATAGTGCGGTGCATGTTTCCAGAATATACACAGAGCCTGCTGGATTTTGTGGAGCTGAGACAGGACTGGTAATGGGATTGTCACAGCTTAGCTTGCACAGAAACATTGGGGATTGACTATTTGACAGTGAACTGTTGCACAAGGTGGAAAAATCCTGAAGTGTAATAGCTCACACGAGATTAGTGTGAGTCTGAAAAGTGCAGTAGGTGTCTCTCACAACCCGAACCCAAATGCCAAGTACTCAACATTCCCTGCCGAGCACTCAGAGGGATCATAGCGGAATATATGTATTCCGCTATGATCACCGCTGCTGCTATGGGATTAGGACAAAATAACAGTAGGTGCAGTTCAATCATGTGTGTAAATAACCATGTGTCACCACTGTTGTCTGAATTGGCCATCAGACGTCAGAGCTCTCGTCGGGCAAATACACGAGCCTCCATCAATGGTGATTGTCTTGTTCCCATGCACAGGACATCTTTCGGTCAGTCTGTCTTCTCTGCAAAGGGGGCAAAACTATGGAACCTCTTGCCCACTAGTCTAAAACTAGAGACTAACAGCAACATTTTTAACAGAGAACTAAAACAACGGCTCAAAACAAATCAACAGTGCTCACACAAATAATTTACAACTGGTTATTGTTTGATCATGCTGCCTTTGTTCTCTACGTAGCCTATATATATATATTCAACTCATTATATTGCTGCTCTGTACTCTACTGTATACTGCATTTTTACTCTTTTTAATTATCACTATCAGTTTTTTATCAGTATTTGATCTTGTTTCTGTCTTGTTCAGTTTCTTTTGTTGTTTTCAAAAAGCCTCCAGTGGACAGGTGTTGTAAACTAGCATTTATGCTAATACACTGTAAACAATGCATCTGGTTCGTCCAATGACATTGTCATGTCAATGTCCAAATAAAATAAAATCAATGTAGAGCATGGCATTTTCTACAAGGCAATAGAATTCTTGTTATATCACACTAAGACTTTCATCAGTCTGAATAGACTGTGACTTGTACCAATATCTCATCTTGTCAGCCAACAACACAACCAAGCCAACAGTTAATAAAAGAAATGTTTGACATTGGACTTTGAAATTTCTTTGCCATCCGAGGCCAGGCAGATAACTGTGGTTTCATTTCTTTTTTTTTATTATTTGGCAGCAGGATTCAAAGCAAGGACGTCTGCTCATCGTCCTTGCTCATCTCATCAGAGAGGTGCTCCATTTTTCAACATCTGGACTACCAGTTATTATTTCATTACTGGTCACTGAAAGTGTCTAGCTCCTTCATCAATGATGCATGGCTCACGTAAGAATGAGGTGCATCTTTATGTTTTGTCCTTTCAGGCTGCACTTACCAAGACATTTTAATAAAAAGCCTTGTCCACCTAAAGCAAAGTGGGGATACAAACGATGACTTTGAAAACAAACTTCATTAGGGATAGGGGTTTTCCCTTATTTTTTTTCCAATATCTTGATTAACTTGTTTTAAAGAAATAATTCAATATTTCTTAATTACATGCCTATTTCATTCTTTCATTTGAGGGGTAGAGTCAGCAACTAGTCGGCATGTAGACACATATGTTTTAGAATATGTTAGCATTTTGGTTTGACTATTTTGCAGAAAGCAATACAAGCTGTTTTGTGGCTGCTATATTGATCACTAGCTACACTCTGAATTCTGCACTGGAAAAACCCCTTCATCTCATTCTTTTTCTTTCTTGCAGAGCAATTGCTTCCAGTCATAAATTATCTTTGTGTTCTGCTATTTCACGCTGTACTTTGTTTCAATGAAGTGTTGGGGAGCATCTGATGACCGCTCCTTGCACCCCCCTGTACATTGGTATGAGGCAGGACAAAGCTAAAAATCGGTCCAACTCTGAAATGAGTGCACGACTCAGAAATTGGACTCAAATCGATCGGTGTAGGCCCTACTTCCTTCTAAGTAATATTTGCATGTTCTTGAAGTGACAAATTCTAAGGACAGTTCTCACTTTTAATGATCAAACTTGTCAAGCCCTAGTCCTGCTGCATCATATTAGCCTACAACATTTTCAGGTAGACTTTTCTAATTTTTCCAACTTTTTTGAAATGTGTAATATTTGAATCCGCCAGGTAAACACATGTACACAGTAGCACCATCAAACACAAAGGGTCAATGTATTCTAAAACAATTTTATTTAAAAAAAAAATGTTTAGTTTAGTGGGGTGCCACTCTCTGTTACCACTCTCAAAATACAATCATGAGATGACATATCAGACTCCTTCTGGAGGGGAAGTTCACCTGATGTAATTAGATAGTAGTTGCTAGGTGACCATCCTGGAACGGAGCCATGCATTGGCCGCCCAGCTCTTCAACAGTCAGGATTTGATAACAGCCCTGAACTTTCTGAGCTTCCCAATGCAGTCAGAGTTTCCTCCTGATTTGCCATCTGATTCAGCGGACATGTGAAACGCGTCATGAGGTTTGAAGACACACTGATGTCTTTATAGATTGTTTGTTATGGAACTATGATTTATTACATTACATTACATTACATTACATTTCATTTAGCTGACGCTTTTATCCAAAGCGACTTACAATAAGTGCATTCAAACCCGAGGGTACATACCAAGGACGACAAGAATCAAGAAAGTACAATTTCTTCAAATAAAGCAAAACTACAAAGTGCTATAAGTAAGTGCCATTAAAGTGCTACTAAAGTGTTAGTTTCAAAAAGTTGTTAGTGTTTGTTTTTTTTTGTTTTTTTTATTCAAGGTAAAGTCGGAAGAGGTATGTTTTTAGTTTTCGGCGGAAGATGTGTAGACTTTCTGATGTCCGGATGTCAATGGGGAGCTCATTCCACCATTTAGGAGCCAGGACGGAAAACAGTCGTGTTTTTGATGAGTGTTTAGCTCGCAGTGAGGGAGCAACGAGCTGATTGGCCGAAGCAGAGCGGAGTGAACGGGGTGGGGTGTAACGTTTGACCATGTCCTGGATGTAGACCGGACCGGATCCGTTCACAGCATGGTACGCAAAAACAGCACAACAAAGAGCCTCACATAAACAATTACTTGTGACATCGGGTTTAAATTCAACGTAGCGTTTGCGGTTGTAAAATAGCAGACAGGATTTAGCTGAGTGTTCAGAAATCCTCCACAATCTGTGCTCTACTTTTCTCCAAAGCCAAAGACACAGATAATATCCAACCACATTCCTCCACATAGCTGTAAAGTATATTATGATAATCTATTGATGTCTTAAATAGGAAGCTACTGCTAAAAGGCGGGTTATCCTAGCTTAGCATAAAAAGTGGGAAAAGAGGGAAACAGTAAGCTAGGTTTCGTTAAACTTTTTTAAAGAATAAACACGTCATCTTTTACAGATGACTTTTCATAACTATGTCATTTCAACTCAACCACTCCAGACTGGGAACAAATGAAGCACAACCTCTCATAAAACTGCATCATGTTTATATTTTGCAGACTTTCTTTTGAATAGGAATAGATACATACGCTCTCATTCAGTAGATGGTGTATCCCTCCCAAGAACCAATAGTCTCCAAAAATTAAACTAAGCCTTATAGTAAAGGCCACATTATGTTTCTCAGCTACATGTTGGAAATACTTCCAGGTCTCTATTTACCATACAGCAGCTGAAAAAACCCTACACCCGATAAAACCACATTTAAATGATTTTTATTTGGATCCATAAAAAATTGGATCAAGATTGATGAGAAAATCTTTATATATATATATATATATTAACATTTTATGTAAATATTGAAAATGCCCTATCTGGCAATCTTAATGTAAGTGCAAAAAAATTGAAATTAAGCAATTGAACATACTGGCTCTTCCCTGACCCACACTACATACTTTCCCCAAGTTTTCATGTAGCTTCATGTTTGGTGTACAGACATGAGAGTGATATTGACCCTCTCATGTAACTATTTATCTAACTCCCAAAACTGCCAAACTGTTTTGGTTTCTAATCCCTGGATGTGAACCAAATCAGGTGCAAAGAAAAACCCAATGTGTACAGAGCGAATTCATTGTAACCCTCACAAAGGAAAATATACAGGTCAACACTCTGTGCCATTGGCTTCTCCACTGGGCCACACAAACAACCAATCAACTTGTCAGCAGTCTCTACTCGGCAGACGACTTCCATCTGCCCAACGACATATCTTCATCTCTCTCTGCCCCAATGTGGATCGAGCATTGATCCCAATTCTGGGTGAAACACGGTCTCCATCCTAATTAACCCAGATGTAGATATTAATAGAAAGAAAGGAGGTCTAGACTAGAAATGGGGCTGATTGAGAGGAGGTGGTTCTGATATCGGAATGGTCACACTAAAGTGGGACACCTTCACCCCTCCTTTGACAGGGGAATACAGCCTGCTTCTATATAAAAACACCCCCTGGCCCTTTTTAATTGGTCCCATCCCTCTAGAGGCTGGAGTGCGAGGGGAAGCTGAGAATATCTACATGTGGAGGCCGCGTCACATGAACACAGAAATGTCAAAGTGATGGAGACGCATGATAGTTGTAACTTTGCATAGGAATTTTACTTTGTGGAATGACGTAGGCATAATCTCTTCTGTTACAAGCGGTGTAAAGATCAATTCTGTAGCCTGTGTTGTTATTAAAATAAACCTATTAGACAAATGATTCTTCAGCTCCTTCAAGATTCATATAGTGTGAAATGAGGCGTTGATCGCGAGGACAAGATACAAGACTGTGAATCCAGAGACACAGGTCCTATACTGAGCAGGGGCCCTGATAGATGAAAACGATTTCACATGTGTAAAAATAGATGGAAATGTAAACGAGGTTACTCACAAGGAAAAATAAAACTTCTTCGAATTTAATTTTAATTTTATAATTTTACACTGAGTGGGAAAGAGTGTTAACGCTGAGCGACTAAACAGGAAACAAAACAGATGTAAAACAAATTTTGCATTATTTGAGAATAGATAAATCCAGTGGAAGGAACACTACACACTTGTTAGCGCCACAGAGACACGCTTTCCTCTGAAGTTCCTCTGTCTTATTGGCCTGCACGTCAGTGTCCCTCTGTGTGGACAGCACCTCTACAGGTGTTTGGTTACTGTATCCTCCTGAGTAGTCAAACGTCAGCTCCTCGTGTGCCTCAATGTCCCGTCCAGCAAACATCGCCAGTCTGGGGACTACAGAATGCACACGGACCGGCAGCATGAGCAGGTTGGGCTCGCAGGAATGATTCAGAAAGCGGCCTACACTCCCCACGACAGCTGGGTCCACAAATGTCTCCATTACGGAGCCAGTACCTGCATGCTCCCTCACAGCGATGATGTAATTGTTTTCTTCAGATCTCTGGGTGAGCTGTCTGCGTCTGGCCTCCCCAAAACTGATGACCTCCCCTGCATACTCACACACAAACATGCCGTGTGGGATTGATTCTAATGTCCGTACACCCCAGCCCCTGTTCCCGGTGCTGTAAACCTCCAGCCTGAGTCGGAGTCCTCTCTGAACAACACGGTTAAAGCAGGTGTCGCCGCAGGAGCAAAGGGTATTACACTCAAACACAGGTGAGCAGTAACCAGAGTCTGTTCGGCTAAGATCCAGTAGTGTGCCGGTGCCGTCATATGCCTGCCCGTGAACCTTCAGGCAGGAGCAGCTCTCAGCGCAGCAGGAGAGGGAACGACAGGAGCATCCAGGGAGGGTGACTTCACTGGGGTCAGCTTTGCATCCAGGTCCCTCAACGTTATCTGGGGAATACTGAAGAGTAAAGCATAGTCAACATTAAAGAATGTTGAGTGTTTGAAAAATTTGCAAATACAATTTGTACTTAAACAATTAAATGATTATTTGAAAATTACAAACTAAAACTGATCAATTCTTTGCAAAATACAGAACATTAACAAATTAGTTTTCTGCTTGACATTATGCTGCGGTAGACTGAATGTGTAAAAAATTATATTTGAAGACATGAAGTATCAGCATCACGAGGTCTTGACATTTCTTTTCACTATTTTAAGCAGATTAATATATGAAAAATATAATCATTAGTTGCATCAATACAAATGTACAGAAAAGGCATTTTTAGTTAAAGTAAATATTAGAGGAACTACCACTTCCTACTTTAAATCTCATCAAACTACTTTAACAGCCACAAACCACACTTTCAGTAAATTATGCTGTACTACTTACATGTCCTTAAGAATTTGTAAAATGCGCATAGTACAGGCAAGAAGGCATTTGAGAGCGTCAGTAGCGAGAAGAGTAAAGTAGGACAACTCCTTTGGTTCTAAAGAGGCTTCTTTTTCTCTTCTTCCTTATACTGCAGTCAAGTGATATGTCTGTGTCCTTTGATGATTTGCTGCCATCTGCTGGAAATGATATTTATTATCATTATTATTATTATTATGGTTATTATTATTATTATATGTTTTCCTATCACTCGTCAATGAAGTATGCTATTGCCGTGGCATCCCTATAGCTGTATGTACAAGCTCAAACTTGATATTCCCTCTAGAATGTCTGTGTACTTGTGCTGTTACAGCTCATCTCATCAGATCTACATCACAGCAACATTATAATATCTTCAAAAGTCTTGGTTTTTACAACTTTGAGGGGATATTATCGGCCTGAATGATATAGATAGTAGATATTATTTGACAGCAGATGTAGCGTATCAGTGTTTTTATTGGCTGATAAGGAAACTGTGGCACTGACAGTATGAGGTAACACATGTATAGATATATACAGGTGTGTAGATTGTGTAAGCACCAGGGGGATTCATAACATATGTTATCCACCTCAGACTTATAAAATGTTCAGCTGTTTATCAAGTGTCTGTCATTCTTCACTTATATAGACAAGTTTAAAACCACAACCTTCACTCAGGAGCAGGAATCACTCTTTAAACTTACTGTTGAGATTCATTCAAACAGAATCAGCTTTATTGGCCTGGTATATGTGCACATACAGGGAGTTTGACTCAGCATTGCTCTAAGTGTCTTTAAGACAACACAGAGACAAGACATTCAAAGAACAATGAATGAGAAGTCCAAACACTGAGTGTAGAGTGTGCAGCTGCTCTCTATGTTTACCCTGTACGATAAAATACATGTGCAGAGAGATATACACATTATTTACATTGTACACGTTAGAGATAAAACTTCTATAGATGGTGAATATGTGCAATCTCATAGACATTACTAACATTGTGTGACTGTTGAAGAGAACACAGACCTTTCTAATCATTAGTAAGACCTGAGCTTTTCCTCCCATGGTGGTTAGTGAGTTTCCATCACATAGATAATAATGTATTCATGTGTCAATCACGTCCATTTTGAGAATAATACAACAATAATCATTTTACATTGTGACACTTGGATATAAAACAGAGACTGAGAAGTTTAACAAGCTAAAACAAACTCTTTACAGATTTAACTTTCTAATAGCTTAGCTGTTAGCACAGATGTGCTACGTTAACGTTACCTGGAATTCAGGAAGCGTCCGTACGCCTGCGCTGCAGTTAATCAGAACAGGAACATCCTCCAGACCGTGACTCAAATCCACAGCACGAGTCCTGTCCGTGGACTGCATGATTCTGTCCACGGACACGTTCATGTCTCTGGTTCACACTCAGTCTGGCGGAGTCGGGATGTAAACAAAGATGCTACTTCCGGTAATCTAATGACAGATCAGCCCCCTCTAGTGGCATGTTGGGTTCATTACAGTCCTGTAGCAAGCCTTTGTCACATTAGACATGTTTGACTTGTCATAATATGAAAAGAACAGGTATCACTGATAACTTTAAGCAGAAGTCTGTTCAGTTAAAGTGTCCCATCATGAAATGTGACAGTGAGGCCGCAGGTAAAAGCCACCTCCCACTTTACCGTTACTGAAGCAGTTGAAAGAAATCCAGCGTCTTTATTTGTATTATTTATACAAATGCGTTTTCCTTCTGTTCAACAATGAAACGGCCTCCAGGTGAGGT
The DNA here is from genome assembly GCF_949316205.1 of Platichthys flesus. NCBI lineage: Eukaryota > Metazoa > Chordata > Actinopteri > Pleuronectiformes > Pleuronectidae > Platichthys > Platichthys flesus. The sequence goes on along the minus strand of NC_084946.1, from coordinate 7,223,383 downwards.
GGTGGTTTGACCATTGTGTTTAGTGAAAGTGGAGAAAGTGGACAGGAGCTTGTTCAAGTATGAAGACAGCTAAGTATGACATAACTGCTTTGTCTGATCCAGGTTGAAGATAAAATATGAAACCATTACTTGACAGAAACCAAGGCTGTAAATGAAGATGGATGAATCTCCACTTCCTCACAATATCTAGAAATGAAGCCAAAAATGACTCAGACCAAAATAGTTTGGTATCACTTTGGGGAGCTGTCATGTCTATATTTATTTGCTGTCACATTTGTTACAAAATCATCTCCTCTCCCAATAATAATCCTCACATCTCTCCTTGTCCACCATTATCACCTCTAAGCAGCACAAGAAGTGGTCTCACCCAGTGGCGTCGACTCAGACATCTGCAGTTTTGCCATATAGCCTGCAGATGGCAGGCCAGGTTAGAGGGAGTGATTGTATCTCTCTTTTGACTCCACAGTGGAAGAAGATCATGAAGCCCTTAATTCCCACATGACTGAACAGCATTGTAAACAAGGACATGTGAGTATGCCTGCGGGTTACTGACAGTATACAGCAGTCCAGACAAACATGGCCACAAGGGGTAAAGACTTCATAGAGGAGTCATGGGCTCATGGCCTCATCTCAATGAAGTCTCACTATTTATCTGTGTTCCTTGAAATGACGTCTACTATCAGCACAAGCTGCTGTATGATTCATCCTCTGTATAAATAATGATCTTTTATCAGAATGTCAAACTTCTTTTCAGTGAGGTGTGTAGTCTCCAGGTCCAACCCTTCTGTGGCGCTTCACTGTTGTCATGTGTGATTATGGATTATTCTCTGGTGGCTCTCTGAGGCAGATGGGAGGAGGTCCAGTTGTCCGCTGACATTTCAATGCTGCACACAACCAACCAAGAGTTTTCCTTTGAGCCTTCTCCTTTGTCTGTGGGCAAAATGACTGTTGTCAGTCCTGCATTCAGATTTCAGATTGGATACTGACACATAAGAGGATGTTGTTAGGGAACTGTTACAAGCATTTGACAATACACTGACTGACAGGTGACTGATACGACAACAACCTCTCTGTTGGGTTCCACAATCACTACTTCAGAGATAATGCTAATAAAAATAACAATAACTACAACAACTACAACAACAACAACACTAGTAACAACAGCAGTAATAATAATGCCATATATTTATTGATGTAGCTGCTCTCAGAACATCCATTACAAAGTGCGTCTCACTTTACAGTGAACGTTTTTTGTTTAAAACAAACAAAAAATCGATTTGATGGAATAAATGGTTAATACATATGTTGTGGACGGCAGTTGTTGTAAATGCATTCATTTGAACATTAGTAAAAATAATATTTTGTCGTAAATATTGGCTGTTAAAAAGTGACAAATGCTATCTTATATAATAGTCTTATAATTGTTAGAATACACAAGACAACCACAATATAATAATGTGTCAGCCCCTGTAGACACCAAAGATTTCCCTTGCAGTAAATAGTAAGAAAATATATCAAGTAATTGGTTGAGCCCCCTGATATGTTTTGGGTTGGAAATTAAAACACAGTGTCAAGAAATAAAAGAACAAATTTTTTAACCTGAGCCTTGTTTGAGAATGACAATTTGCTCCAATCCATTTTTAAAGATATTCTAAAAATTCCCTTTGGGATCTTGATTAATCTCTGACAGAGCAAAGTGAGGGAGTGACCTGACAGACCAACACTGCCATCCTTTGGGTCGCCCTATTAGTATTTCTAAAAATAAACATGCCAGTCAAGAGACCAGAAAGATAGCAGGCTCCAGGCAACATATCCCCAGACTGAGAACAGTTCATATATGGATAAAGACATCAATGATCAGTATTATTATTCAACATATTCCAAGTTCATTTTCAGTCTGTTCCCTAATGAAATAATTAAACATATGGTCTGTCATTGAGACCATAACATGACCTGACACTGTGCTTCTCATTGTGTTGGCTGACAAAAGATTTAAACAGCTTCCCTTGCTCCAGAAGTAGGAGGTTGCTGGGGGTCTGTAATGGGAACGGTTGTCAGGGATCCTTTGGCTTTAATGAGAACACACGCACAAGCACACACACACAAGCTCTCTCTTACTTACACACACACACATACACACACACACACACACACACACACACACACACACACACACAGACACACACACACACAGCTGAACTTTGATGCTGGACTACAATTGGTTGGTGAGTTAATGAACCATGGGCATGATAGAGCATGTTCTCTGGGGAGATGATCAACAACAGTCCAGCGCTCCTTCTACCACTGCGCTGATTGACTTGGCCTCAAATTGGCTGCGAAGCTTCCCCCAGCTTGTGAGGGAGCCTGAGCCGTGGCCCACTGGATGCACTCTTGTCTGGTCTGACACTGGGGAACAAGGGGAATTTCAAAGCTCTCCCTCATCTGCCTTTGTCAGCTCGAGTAGGCATAATTATGGTGAGCTGACCCCGAAGATTTCAAAGTGTCTTTTTGTAGCTGCTCCACTGAGTTCATCAAAGACGGAGGAAGAAACAGAGGAGCAAAAGGAAAACTTGAAGGTTTTGTGTTAAAATCCTGTTGGAAAAATAAATTCAATCACAAAAAAGCACGCAGTAATATCTATCCATCCATCAAGGCCCAACAGTCTCCTCATGTTACCAGATTTAAATTCATTAGCTCCAGATTTATATTTGGATTTGGATTCGCACCTACGTGTACTCATAAATATCAGTCCACTAAAGATTATTTACAAATAAAATTTGATTGAATAGATTGATTATTCTTTGAGAAAATAACAAAAATGTGGAAAGACGGTGTGTCTCACAATGATCCTGGATCAGCCCCATGATCCTTCAAATCAAAATTCAATAGGTTCCTTCCTGACCCATATCAAATACTTACACCAAGTTTTGTGCTAATCCATTCAGCAGCTTTAGCGTAATATTGCTGACTATCAGACAGATGGACAAACAAATAAACAAAGATGAAAACATATTCTTCTTGGTGGAGGTAAGAGACTAAAAATGTCACTTCATACAAACTGTGTTTTCCCCCACAGCTGGATGACCTCAGCCCTCATTGGGCGGCACCCTGCAGCCGTCATCCCACGAGGCCCCTGGGTGCCCCGCTGCCAGGCAACCGTGGAGACAGTGTGATACATTCAACAGGATTTTGTAAAGCAATCAAATGAGGAGTCGAGGGGGTTCATCAGCCGCCTGAGGCACGCAAGATATTTAGTTTGTTACTAAAACATGGATGTTGGATAAGAATCTGCGAAGAGACAAGTTAGTCAAGACTCTTCACAAGGGATTTGTGTTTTTACTCGAAGAATAGATATTTTCTGTCCTTTCCAAGCACTCTATCCTGGGAATACTGGGAACTTGTTCATAATTTATAACTTTAGCTCCCATCAAAACGCACTGATTATATTTTTAACGAGACTAAATGCAACAAGGAAAAATATGCTATGGGTTCATAAACTGACTGCATTAATGTATTATTTTATGATATTAATTATGAAGGTAAAATAATATAATGCATTTTAATATTAAACAAACTTTGCATGCAGAGATGAAAGTGCATGATTGATTCACATTCAACATGATGGTGGAATGTGCTGAACTCAGCGAGTACTAAAGAAACGTTAAAGGTCAGATATATACTTGCTGTTTATTAATTCATTTCCACTAAGTAGTGAATGTAATTGTTCTCATATTTGGCAATGACATGTGTTACTGGAGGATACCTCTAGAGTGCACTCCAGAGCATTCAGCCCATATAGAACTACTGCATTTGCATGAAGTAAACAATGAACGGGGTGGCACCATAATATTTTTAATCGTATATTAAAATGGACGACATGACAGTTTCCCAGAAGTGAGGTTCGATCGCATTGATTGCCACCTGGTGGCTGGTGGCAGTAAGGGCAATAAATCCATGTTAGCGGATCAGGCACAGACAAAACTAAAAGGTCAAAATACTTGGCATTTTGGTCACTGTGCAATGGTAATGGAACATTGAGAAGTGGGGAATTATGGACTTGGTCTAATAGCTTATTTTAAAACTGTTTATGTACTTATTGCATCTTTTCTAAAGACATGACAACTGATGCTTCATCATGAGCTCACAAACACATAGTTAAAGGCAAGTATATCTCTGGGCTATGGCCATCTTTCTTCTTCCCTGTTGAATGTATATCCCTCATGTTACAATTTCTGCCAGTATTTGCATTGAAGTGTTGTTAATCCAGGTATAAACCAGTGTTCATGCAGGCTTCGGTGGTCTTTCCCCCTAAATTCTGTCATGTACAAGACTCTAAATGCCCGAAACCACTTTTCCACACACTTACTTCCACACAAAGCTGTTGGCAGACATAATGTTGTATTTGGCCAACTGAGGTCCATTTCATATAAAAAAAGCACAAACATCTGGCTTTTGTCTTCAGCGGTAAAAGGTACAATCAGTATTAACTCTTGTGTCAAATGACTCTACGGTGCTCACATGTGTTACATCACAGTTTCCCTTCCCTCCCACTAGAATAACAAGCACTAACACAAGTCTTACAATGCTTTACTGAGTAAAAGAGAATAACATCAGTGTGAATAACCTCCAGCAGCCGATGCAGAGCTTTCACAAATCAAGTCAGCCAGGCGTGCTCCCAGAAAAGATGTGGAATCTCTCAAGAGGCTCCATTCTTCCAATCCAATCGATACCCTTTGTCTGTTTCCACTTAGCCAACTCAGGCGGGTCAGTGTCTGGGTTTTAAATGGGGGGTAATAACCAGTGGACACTTTGGCAGCCAGGCCCTTGTTGTGTGGAGAGACAAAAGCGTCTTACCTCAGACAATCTATCCACCGGGTCAAACCTCAGCCGGTGCTGTTTAATCACTATTTAACAACAATTTCACGTTCAACGGTTAACTCAGGTCCAGTGTTGCTGTAGCCTACGGCAGCCTGTCACTCATGGCTTATGAACAGCAGAGGACATATCCAAGTGAGGGATTAGCTGACCGCTGGGTCACAGAGGAACAAAGGCACAGGTTTCACTTCATCTGTATGTTTCTCATTTCCTCACCGCAGAGTCTCGTTATTTCTGTAACTGTCAGTCGTGGAAACAGGAAACATTGTGCGCGTTCACTGTTCATCTTCATTCCCTCATCAGTAATCATGCATCCACACTGGCTCCATGCCCCAAGCAGCCACACACATGAAAGTCTATCTATGAGAAGTCAATTTGACCCAATCACAATGCAGAATGACTGCAGACACTGCAATGAACAGTTTGTAATATTGTTGTGTCATTATCACGGCAAATGGAAAATGCTTTTCTTTTTTCAAAAGAAAATAGCTTTTGTCTATCAGACACAATGTAGTGAACGGTTGTGGAGGTAGAGCGAGTCGTCCACTAACTGGTTCAAGAGCTGAAGTGTGTCCCTCGGCTATACTGAACCCTAAATTGCCCCTGATGGATGTGCTGACAGTGTGTGAATGGTGTAGGATAGAATAAGTGCAGCACATAGTAGCCCTGTGAATGTGTGTGTGAATAGGTGAGTTGTGGTTATAAACTGCTTAGAAAGGTCAGGAAGAACAGAAGTGTAGCTAATAGGAAACAAATAGTTGCTCTTTAAACCCGGGGTAAGAAACACAACAGTCCATATTTTAATGTTCTTTCTTCAAAAGCGTTAGAATTTGGACATGCTCATCTCAGTCCTAGACTGTAAACATGTTCACATGACACTGTTAAAATTATCATCTTTAGTAAGTAAAATTGTTTGACACACAATAGCTATTTGAACCTTTTATTTGTGGAAAAAGCACTTTTATTTGACATTTCTTTTTTTGTCCCAATTTCCCCATATGGTATACAATCAACTGCCCCTTAAGTATAATACCATTGCGTACCATGTTGCTGGGGGGACATGTTGGAAAGTCTCACTCCAATCATTTTTTAATAATACCAATATCAACCTTACTGTCTTTATAGATGGAAATATAAATGTTACACATCTAGTTACCAATGAAATAAGTAAACAGGGACCTCACACTCGTCGTCTCTAATCTTCTCATGTAAAAGTCAACAGATGGTTGACCTTCTCTGACCTGCTACTAATGTCACCACTGTGCTTGAGGAAAAGTCAGAAGCAGCATAGGGTCACACACACACACACACACACACACACACACACACACACACACACACACACACACACACACACACACACACACACATACAACTGAGCAATCAATATAAGTGAAGTGTTCTGATGAACAGGCAATCAATAGAGTAGTGGAGTGCGGCCACCTTTGATTGTATTGTCCCATTATGTTTCACTTCATTACAGAGCGTTGTGTAGTCTGTAAAATATGTTTTCCCATCGTTCACAGTGTGTACACTTATTAAAGCTGTCTTCTGATTATTCTGTGCACTTGTATTATTCGTTTCTGAATTTAAACAATTATTGCCACGAAGGTTGACTTTATTTGCTGCAGAGCATGTAATGTATATATAATAATAATAATATATTCCTGCTTGGATAAAGACAGGAGTGTAGCTGCAGGAGCTTTGTCAGAGAAGAATGAGCTTCCAGCTTCTGTGTCGGCACTGAGACTTAACACACATTCACACTTACGGAACGCTGCAGGCAAAAAGCTCTCTAATTGGGCCCTTGGAGAAAACGCCGAAACGATCCGGCCAACAATTCATTATGTGCTTAAGAGATAATTAACGGTACTGAAATACATTATGTTTCTAAACTTGTATTGTTGTTTTTTCACTTAGTACACCTGCTCTGTTCGGATGAGAAGAAATCAAACAAAAACAAGGCAAATTGACCTCCTCCTCTGCTGGTGCTTGTATTCCACATTATTCAAATACAAATTTTATAACAATAAATGCTAAAATAACAACTTAGCCATATGTATTGATGACAATTCATTCAACCCTCTTGAACTCTGAATCATGTTCTACAGAATGTGCAGAGAACACAGAGGAGAGCTTCAATAAGACATTTCTCCTGTTTTGTTGACACTGATGGAACACGTGTCCTCATTGCTCTCGTGCTGCAGAGACTGCATTTGTGTTACCATCAATTTCCTGCTCGTTCCACTGTTCAACGACTGTTCCTGGAATTGTCTATTTGCATTCTGATAGAAAAGCTAATGTGAAAATGATGAAGGTGCCGTATGCGCGTAGCTTTGAATGATGCTGAGTTGAGTTTGCCTTTCCAGGAAAGGGTTTGTATGCCTTCAAATAATAAACTCTCTAACAAAGATCAAACATAATAGAATAATCAACATATGTCTTGAGTGATCTGACAGCGTTTACTTCATCAGTTCTCACCTGGCTTTAGAATGCACTCCATATATGTTAAATAAATAAGGGGTCGCATGTCACATACCTGCTCTATATGCAAATAAACATGTGCTTCATGTCTGTTAGCAAAAACCTAATAAGTTCAGTCATCAGTTCCTAAACACTCCATTTTACATGACCACAGAAACCAGTCTTTTTGAAAATGTGCACATGAAAGATATTTGTAAATACCATTTGCATGTGGCCCAGACGCAGAGGGGAGGAACCCAAACCATTGTCAATTATTTGTGTGTGTTTGAGTGTGTGTGTGTATGCGTATGTACATTTGCGTCTACACACCGAAAAGCATGTTACCCCATGTGTCCTAGACCACCTCCAATGTGTCCTCAATGCTTCTTGCAAAGGTGTACACTTGTAATCAGATTAGACTCAACTTCAGCTTCTTCAGCATGACATCATGCATCAGCTGTTTGGTGCACGTGTGAGAGTTATGTTCTAATAAGAGAACAGGCTCACAGGTGCTGCATCTATCTGCATGGAAGGAAGAGCTGTGAAGTCACACTCACATCCTCCCCAACAACAACCAAAATAACTGAGCGTGATCGCTGCATCCAACAGGGAGCCGCGACAACTTTGGTAACGCTCGTCTTCTCCCGCTTGCATAAAGAAACATCAATGTGTTCTTGAACCTAGTTTTCTGTCGGAGTGGAGTTCACCTCATTGCTCAGATCCAGGTTGCTATCGGAGCCAGGGAGTCTGAGCCATCAAAAGCCGAGCGCAGACGGGAGAGGAATGATTTCAGCTTTTCTTGTTCCAGTTGCATGCACTTAGCTGCAAACAGCTTCAGCTTTGAAGGAGGCTCTTGTATCTCTTTTTAAAAAGTACAGTCTTAAATTCGAAGGAAGAACTGGCATGTTTAGAGTATTGGACCAACTTGCTAAAGAAATACAGTAAATACACAACAATGAATATGTGCAGAAGGAAAGTCTTGTTAACTGTGACCCTCAGCAAGAACACATTATTGAATAAAACAGTAAATAACAAAAGGGCAAATGAACCCAGCGTGCCGCCTGAGAGGAAAGAGCGTCTGTCGATAAAGAAGAAGAGGAAGAAAATGTCAAGTTTGCTGTCTGTCACTGACTGAGTGAGGCGAGCTGGTGATGCATGTCATGTGTGGAGACGTTGGAAAACAAACACATTGAATTTTCCCTCTCACTGGAGCGGGAGTCATACTGAACAGCTATACCGGTTTCACTCGCAGTTACTGGTTTTATTTCCAGAATTTTATTGCGAGCGTTTATTCCAGTGCTAGCATTTCACACCGGTGCTCACAGTGGATTGTTCAGGATTTACGAGATGCAACATGTGGGAAACCATAACTAAGATAAGAGATAATGGACTTTTCATGTTATTATAAAGAGGCCAATATCTATTGATCTAACAACATATGAAATGGTTTATATCGATTTAAAATCTTTTGACTAGTTTCAGATTTTTTCTTATGCGAAATAAAGCTCTGTAAATACAGCTCCAGCAGTTTCAATTACAGTAGCTTTAACCTGTAACTGAAGTATTTACCACTGTCTTACTTATGGATCGGTCTCTGGCAGGAAACTCTCACTCCTGAAACACAATGGTTGGCTATAAACAACAGCACTTAACATGTCGATGTGTTGCTCGGCACTGACACTGTCAATATTCTCTTCAGCTAAATCTAAGTCTGGAAATTACATGTGTTGCTTGGCAGTACATTCTCATTTACATCACATTACAAGAACCTGATTGAGGCGTAAATCACTGCTTAGTAGATTGCTGCATTTCTCGACCTTCAGACGTGAGACTTAGGCTTTAACTTCATCCATTATGATTATTAATAATTAGATAATAGAGGCAATAGATAAAATATAACATTTTATTTTGGAAGTGCAAGTGAAAACCAGAGCCAGTAATCTCCAAGCACCTGCAAAAATGTTCAGCATGTTCTCATCACCTGATGTATAATTCACGACTCCACTGGTCATTAAACCAACGTCAGTCAGCGTACTCACATGCTCAGGTGGGAATATCCTGGGCATTGGTCAAAACAGTGACACGCTTCATGAGATAAAACAGTTTTTTGTGCTTGTGTGGAGTTTGTGTTGCGCTTGGATTCTTTGCTGATGTTAACTCCATATCTAAAATAATTTTAGGTGGTGTTTGTACTGTCAGTGCTGTAGGGGATTGGGAGCATTGAGGCACTCAGGAGAAGCATAAATGTTAGATCCCCTGCTTTTCTGAGAAAATTCACCCTGAGTCCTCAAAAACGTTATTCTTTTGTTGCCTCTGTCTGAAAGCAAGAGAGAGCTATCATGAAAGCTATTTATCGATAATTGTCTATATATGAGTTGCTAGTAAAATATTATATTCTTATTCTTGTTTGCCTACAGAGCGTAGTCTTATTACGACTGACTTCTTTACGCCACAACTACATTTTAAAACTCCAACCTGATACATTATAATGTACGATGCTATCATAAACCAATTGGGGAGTTTTCCTTCAAAATTTGCAAAAGCTACAACTTCTACTTTTTATTTTTGCATTTGGTTTATACACAGAGCAGACGTGAGTCATCAAACAGTTGATAACTGTCTTATGAAGATGTGGCAGAATTTGAAAACTCCACTCATTAATTTTTATACAATTAAGACACGATATTATAATACATGTCTGCATGATGCAACCAATTTAGTAATGCTCCTCGTCTCTTTTGGTAATTGCGTATTCAAAGTATGACCTTATCAGACTGAGGTTATGAGAAGATGCTGTGTACATAGAATTGTCTTAAACTGGTTGATATCAGAATATTGGTGTCCATGGCCATTTGCGTATTCGATTTAGCCTCTTTTCAGTTGATCCACATCGTTTAAAGCAGCCACTCAATCCTTTAGGCTTTAAGTGGCTGCTCAGCTTCAGGGCCTGGCTCAGACTTGCCTTCTGCCCTCTGGGCTAAGATTCAACTTTGATTAATGGAGGTGACTGAGTAGAGGGCGGTAAGAGGCAGCTCACAACCCCAACACCCCATCAGTGGAACGTCAGCTTAGAAACTAGCTCGACCCAAACTCAATGTGCGTCTTTGTCAGTGTTTGCATGCTTGAAAGCTGACCTCGTCTCCTATCTGTCAGTTAAGATAATTCAAAAAAAGTAAGTAAACAAATTTAATCCTTGAAATTGAGAGAAAAATGTTTTTCTCACATCACACTTCGTCTCCTCAGCTGCAATTTTAGCTGACCGAAGGAAAACGGAGCACATGATGCTTTTGTGCTTTCTCACCTGCAGGGTGTTGACCTTGTCAGTGGTATTTCAGGCTCTGGGGACTTCTCTCACTTGGCTGCCAGCACCTGCAGGTGGATGGAGGGAGGGGTTGTCATGGAAACAAGCCACTGGGCTGGGACACAGTGCAGGCTCCGGCACACGCTTTGAAAAGCTTTCATTGATAGCTGTCCCAATGAACTGATTTCCGGTCTGTTACTAGGCTGCACGCTGAGTCGGTGTAAAGGTTTGTGCGCCCGGTGCAGATAAAAAAGACGCAGAGGATCAGTTTCAATGTGTAAGTTGAACAAATGCCGACAGATGACAGCTGGTTTGCCCTCCTCCGTCCATCATCCTCGGCACAGCACACAGGTCTCCCTGAAGAGGCAGTGACATTCACTGACATTTCTCTTGGAGCATCTACTGACATCTCCATACATGAAGGAAAGCAGCAGACAGAGAGAGAATGAAATCAATATTATGATAGGCATTACGCGGATAATATTAGAAAGAAGGGACTTTATCCGAGATATATGATGTGTATAGGCAACATATCAACCTTTAGCATTTACAACTAATTTATGCACATACAGCTTATTGCTTGAAAAACACAGACAGGTTTGAAATGATTAGTTTTACATCCAGAAATCGTCACTTAAGATCCACTTGTGGATTTAGTCCGGAGATATCAGCTGCACGCCCTGGACTTCATCAGCCGATGGAAAATGTTTGGTTGACAATTAAGTTAGAAAATGATAAACACATAAATATTAAACAGATAAATAACATGTATTTATGGTAGTTATCAATATATATATCAATTTAAAATGTGATAAGGAATGTGTTGTATTATATTGCCAATCATGTATTTACATATTGAGGATGCTTTAACGATATTAAAACAATTCATGAATCAACACTTAAACCTGCATTATAGTGTGCTATAAAAATGCTTCAGTGTTTAAACACCTATTATAAGTGCTCTGGATGGTTCTGTCTACCCTTTTTCAAATAAAAAATAGAATTTACAAATTTGCAGGTTTCTCCTTTTCTGCCCAGATATCAGGCCACATATACAAAATATATTACTTTACAAAACTCTTAATTTGATTACAACTCACTGATATCACTGAATAATGCTGTTGAACAGCTTCTGCACACAGAGGCAAAACTTAGAATGGCTGATGAGCTGTCCAGTGTTTCCTTTGCACTGAAGAATATTTGTCTCCATCCCTGCAATAATTGAGGAAAAGAGGGGCAGAGAGAGCAGGCAGGGGAGCGAGCGTGTTGTCAGAGAGACTCCACGGAGATGGTGTGATTGCATCACAAAGCTCAAAGCCGTCAGTCATACTTCAGAAACAAACAGAGATTCTGGGCTCCCCCTGGAAATCCACTTTTATAGACAGCGAGCCACAGAGATTTGGATTTGCATTGCGGTGGAGTTATGGACCTATGCAGAGACGGTAACTCAACGCATTACCTTCTCAATAGTTTCTTTAGAATAGACAGGGGATCGTTTAATGTCACAGCAGTGACAGGTGCAAAAAAAGTTACCTATCTTACACCAAATGAAAGTCAAACAGACACAATGATGACTAATTTTGCAGCAATAGACTGGGCTGTAAATTCATACAGCAGAGAATAAGAAGCATTATAATGACTACAGCCGGGTTGCTTGGTGCTAAATAACGCTGCAGTCTTTACTTGTTGTAACAGTCCATTATCTATAATCACCATCTCCTTCAATCGTGCTTCCTTTCTAACGCTGTGGAGATGCAGAGTTATGCTTAGCACGATAAAAAGAGACACTGAACAAAAGTGCAGCCACTATAATATCCGCCTTCTTGGTGTAGACTGACTTATTTCTTTGTTTTCGAATGTACTTTATTAACTTTTAGGCAACTTGTACAGTAATTATATTCTGCCAGGACAAGAATTTAAATTATTCACTGATAATTGCTTTGCAGAGGCAAACACACTGAAGTCGGCAGCTCTAATTCTCTCTCTGCCTCCATCAACACTTCTAAAAATAATAAACGTTTATGTTAAAGGTTAATATGAGATGCACAAACAATTTAAGCTTTTATACCTTTGCTGTTTATCTGTAAATATCTGTTTCTCCCAAGTACCTCCATTAAATATACAGTATAACATAATACAATACTTTATTGACAAAATAACACTTGGTGTTGAAATCATGGTTAAAAAATATGAGTAAAGAAGATTTTATTGAACTTGCATTTCAATAAACAACATGTTTGTGTGTGGAAACCACAACAAAACCAGTGATTGTAGACATATTCTAGCAAAATAAGAAAAGAAATATTTAAGAATTTTAAAAAGCTTTACATCTACATAGTTTATAACATTCATATTTCTATTGCTGGTTTACAGTAGTTGCTCTGCAAACTTAAGTCTAAATCAAACATACTGTTATTTAATGTACATAAATTAAATCATAGCTGATACAACATTACAGAATAATTGCTAACATTATTCAATAGACAATATATCAAGTCTAAACTTACTTTGTCAGCTTATATTCCAGTTGATAGACAAATTCGTATATATATTTCAGTGCACAACAGTCAACAGTGAAACTGTTTTACAAGAGAAAGAAAGAGTGCAGCCTCTAACAGTTCTGCCAGAGAAAACATGTCAAAAATGGGTCAGATTTCAGCTTCTCCTCTGCTCACGCAAGCTGAATCTGTGACAATGCTCATGCTGTGTTCATCAAAACAAGTACTAAAAATAAAGCACAGTGACTACTAAGTCCAGGAAGCTAAACAAAGCTGCCATATTGTGTGTCAAAATGAGCGAAAGGTAAAAAGACAATGTGCTAAACTCAAGATCTAAAAACGTTGGTTCATTTTTTTTTCGCTTCCAAGAGAAAGTCTGAGAGAACCGCTGAAAAGTGGAAACAAGAAAGAAAAAACTACTCAGTCCACGTTTTCACAAAGAAGCAAATATTTATATATGTATTTGTGCTCCTGAAATAAAAATGTCTCTGTATATCCGACTGAATGGTTAGTAGGTTTCACCACATGTAATAGCTGCGTGTGGTGTCCACCTGGCTGGTTTTGGTCTCAGAGGAGCCCTCTTTTTCCTTCTCACTGTCCGCCTCCCACAAGTTGATGAGAGGAGGGTATAACTCATTCAGCGGTATTGAGGAGGTTTTCTGCATGTATTTTTTCAGCGAATGGTGATAGTTTTTCCTTTTCCACCTCTTAGCAATGTACACAGCTAGAAAGGCCAGGCTGACGATTGCAAACATTGTTCCCATGACAGCTGCAAGAGCAGTGTTGGTCCCTTGGTCAGATATTTCCACAGCAAAGGGTGCTTGCTTTGTCGTCACATTCACACAAGACTTCTGCATTTGCTGATGAACGTTGGAGACCGTGAGGCACACTTCGTACTCAGTTGCTGGTTGTAAATGCGTGAGGTTGTACTCATGGACATCCACGGGTACTTTGGCAGTGTAAGTGATATGTGGGTTGTCTATTTTCATCATGGCCGATGACCACTTGAGGTTCGAGGTCATTACGTTTGAGTTTATTTTCCAGGAAACAAGGATTGAGTGGGATTCTGTCTGTTTGACGTAGATCTTCATAAGCTGAGTGCTGTCTAAAAGAGTGCCATTAACCCGTATCGCTATTACTCTGGTGTCAGCGCCCTCTGAGTTTTGAGCCACACAGGTGTATCTGCCAGAGTCTTCTACTTGGATTTGAGAAATTCTCAATGTCCCTTCACTGCTGAGGCTGTACTTGTCAGATGGGGTGTTCATCATTACCTTGTTCCCCATAGGCGTCACCCAGTAGATTTCAGGCTCAGGCTGGGACATGGCTCTGCAGTCCAAGTCCACGGTCATGGCAATGTCCAAATTGAGGTGGCTTGGGAAGGTGTCATGAGAAATCATGGGCAAGCACTGGTTTGCTAAGTTCTTCTGCAGCACCTCCCTCACACGCATACCCCTGACCTCGGTTGGCATGGCACACAACATGGCCAGAGGTTCCATAAAGCGGACGGTGGTCTTGTTGGAGCTCATCCATTGGATAACGCAGTCACAGCGAAGAGGGTTAGTGTGAATGCTGATCTCCCGTATGTTAGGGAGGGAATCCACTGTCGACTGATAGAGGGCGTTCAGTGCATTATTGTTAAGCATTAGACTCTCCAAGGCAGAGACATCACGAAAGGCCAGATGGTTGATGAAGGAGAACTTAGGGTTGTTTGTAGCCTCCAGCTTAGTGAGTTCAGGAAGGTTGTCCAAAGCATAACGATCAATAGAAACCATCTCGCCCATGTTGTTTATTCCCAGCTCCTTCAGTCTCAGCATGTTCTTGAAATCTCCTTCCTGAATCTTGTGCACTGGGTTTTTATTCAAATCCAAGAACTTGAGGTTAGGTAACTTCTGAAGAGCTCTCTGAGGAACTCTGACCAATTTATTGTCATAGAAAGAGAGGCTCTCAAGATTGTCAAGTCCCACGAAGGCATTTCCGGGGATGTCTGTCAAGTCCATTCCAGCCAAAACCAGGCTTCTTAGGTTGCCCAGGGGCTTAAAATTAAATTCCATTATTCCAACAACAGGGTTCTCCCCGATCATAAGGATCTCCAGATTGGGCGTAGATTCAAACCACTGGCTGCTAATGGTTTTCAGCTTGTTGGAGTTGAGGTGAAGCCTGAGCAGGTTGTGGAGCCCCGAAAAGGCATTAGCAGAGATGGTGTTGATCTGATTGTGGTTGATGTAGAGCTCCTGTAGGTTGCTGAGATCCTGCAGACAGTAATCTGGCATTTCTCTTATCTGATTCTCTTCCAGGTGAAGGGTGGTGAGCTGGGACATATTGTTGAGGCCAACATCCCGAATGCTGCTGAAGTTGTTCTGGGACAAGTCCAGCTCAGTCAGGTTGAAGAGCTGCTCCAGCTCCTCACTTGTCCTGGCAATGTAGTTGCTCTGTAGGAGGAGAACCTGAGTTTCACTGGAAAGGTTCCCAGGGATGCGTGTTAAACGTAGGTCATTGCAGTCTACAGTGATTGCTTCTCTGTAGGTGGACTGGGGAGTAAACCATGGTCGGATCTCGCACACACATAGCTGGGGGCAGTCATTGCTTTGGACAAAGGATAGGCCTATAGATACCAGGATCAGGCCAGCGAGCACCTGGCCTAGAAGAAAACTGTCTAACCTCCGTCTAGCCATGCTGGGGAGGGAGAGGTGGAGGGTCAGATGTCTTTGGGAAAAGGTGTGTTGTAGTCATCAACCAGACTTGGTTCTGATTAGGTCTTTTAGTCCATTGGTTGAAGCCAACAGTAGAATTGTATAGGACGATCTATGAGCTGCAAGATGATCTGTAAAAAAAGAAAAAGCATATTTATATAAAAACAGTTTCCACCATGTTAATAATAAAAACATGCAGCAATACTAGTGGTATAGCTCTATAGGGATGGCAATATTTGTCATTTGGTGGTTATGACCACTTTGCTCCATGATTGATATCCAATACAAAGTTAATTTTATTCCCACTAGCCTCAGTTACACATTGTTTAGAGCTTACTCGATACTTGTTGTAGTAGGTTTGTACACTCATGAATGATCCTATTGTAAGTCGCTTTGGGTAAAAGCGTCAGCTAAATTAAATGTAATGTAATGTAATGTAGAGCTAATTAGTGAATGTAATACAATAATGTTGATCATCACTTATTTGTGTGTATATTATTTTTGTGCTTGTGCATGAAATAAGCATGTTACCTTTGTCTCTCAAAGCATTACACTGATTGAATACAGCCTCACAGTGCATAGCATTGCTGTACACTCCTCATCTTATGAAATGTAACACTTGCTGAATTATCAGAAAACCTTTCATGTTTCAGGTTAATGTAGAAATTGCCTTCAAACTAAACAGATTGGCTAAGAACAACCACTGCTACCTCCATTCTCCTTGTGAGACTGCCAGTTATGTGCAGCATCAACAGTTTTGGTGAAATGCAATTTCAGCTCATTACAATGTATTCACAAAACACTGTGCTGAACTACTTGGAAACACATCAAATTCCATTGAGGGCTTTCATCTATCCAACAGGCCCATGAGGACTTGATCATTAGCTTCTCCGAACATCATTAAACACTATGAGATATTGGTATGTGCCATGCCTCAAAGATGCTCGCTTAATTTTTTATGCAACGTCTTAGGCATTCTGAATTTAGGGCAAACATGAAAAAAAGTTTTCAGAAGGGCTAAGATTTTTTTGAAGAAGAAAAGTACAGACAGCAGACTGTCAAAACTTTGAGACGCACTCTTTAACTCTTAGGAGAGGGTTTGGAAAGGACAAGAGACTCGGATCAAGCCATGGCAGTTGCTTGCAGTGGGCAATTATATGCCCATATGTCGTGTTAGGCTTCTCCAGTCACTTTGAGGATAAATCATTTACCCAGGAAAACAACAGGATTCTTTTAGTCAATGCGAATCCCTTACTGTGCATTACAGATACCTGCATATGGGCATGGTGACCTCTTGACAAGGTCCAACACTGACAAACACTGCACGTTTTAAATAATCTCATAATCTGGAGTCTATCAGAGTACATCAATATTTCAAAACAATTTTCTCTCCACAAAAGACAAACCTATTGGTTTTTCCTCCATCACCATCAAAAGGATGTTGGATTTGTTGTTTTAAGTGAATTTATCTGAACAACCATCACATGGAGAGCCATGGAATCTAATGCAGTAGCTCCCCTAATGATCAATTGTAATAACATTAATGAAAACTGACTTACTTATGATCCAATAACAACAACATTTTATGTAAACCTGTCCTCAGCTTGGCAATGCTGCTATAAATCTGCATACTAAAATGCTCAACTAAAATGGTGAATATCGTAAACCTAATAAAAATAAGTATATGCTGTTCCTAAGTGGAGCCTCACAGAGTCGCGAGCATGACTGTTGACTCTGGGTGTTTTCACACGTTCAAACTCAGAAGTCTAACTCAAGTCTAAGACTGAACGGCTACTGTTGCCAGGTGTGCTTTGGTTTCATGGAAAATGTTTCTTTCAAATAAAAACGTGCTCGTCATGTATTTACTTCCTCGCTCAAGCTTCGGACAGATCTGATAAATAAGGGATTGTTGAGGTTCGTAATGATGCATTTTGGTTCACTCAGATTTTTGGCTATGTGCAAAGCAACTGAACCAAGAGGAAAAAAAACAGACTGCGTAATCACAGTATGAACCATTACTTTCTTCTTTTTTTGGGCCTTTGTTTTCCACAGGACAGAGAGATAGCTGTGAAAGGGGGCAGAGAGAGAGAGTGGGGAAAACATGCAGCAAAGGTCTGCATGTTGGAATCGAACCCGGGCAGCTGTGGATGAGGCACATCCTTGATTGGGCAGCAGCTCTACCATATAAGGACATATTGTATCTATGCAGCCGTTTTATTTTCACCTTTTCTTGTTAACTGGATTATATTGCCAGAACGTGTTTAACAACCCTGTGCACGTGCAGTATCTTACAGCAACACTGAGATCACATTACTCAATTGATTCTATTTACTAAAGGAAGAATCCTACCCAGCCCGGTGCCATACGGCAGCACCACGGAACCACAGCCTATACCGCCACACAGCTTTATGGTCAACACCAGCTTGAGAAGATAGCACTTAAGAGGCTTTCAAACAAGGGAGCTGACTAATTCATCTGAACGCAAACTGCCTGGCAACAGCACCAGGGAGACAGGAACACATCTCTGCTCATCCTATACCGGGGATTTCTCCTGGGACAGGGCGGAGCATGGGTGAAACAGGGATAGTACTGTATCTTTTCTTGAGGCTAAAGCAGCATATATTGTGAGGAGTGCTGCACCAGCCAGGATTAGTGGATGGAGATGCTGAAGTGCAGATTAGCTGGGGGTAATGTACTACACTCAAACCCAGAGGAGAGAAACAGGTCACTTAGCACTTTAATTAAAAAGCAACATATAAAGCATAGACCTCGAAGAGCGTTAATGCTTTGTTAATCTCATTAGAAAAATAAGCATATTTAACACTTGAGTGTGATTGAATGGCTACATATTCTCTCTCTTTAACATATTTAAAATGATTTCATTACTGCATTTACAACAGAGGAAAACAAATACTGATCATCATTAATCATTTTTGTTATTTTTTAGGTTTTTGACAGATGAAATTATTGTGTATTCATTGATGATAATGTACATTTTTATAAAGTCTAACAAGAATGCATCTTCTGGACAGATATTTAATCCACATTCAATAGAAAATAATTCTGTTTTCATTAAAAGGTTTAATACCATTAAAAAAATGTAGCTGTTGTCTTTTACTAAAATATTTTACCCTCTAAAATCTAATATACATGTTTAAGAGGCAAAAGAAAAAAGAAAAAAAAACATGAGAACCTGGTCTCCACATGGCCTTTACATGTGTTACTGTCACTGGAGCATATCATCGACATATTGCTACAAAATAATCTGTGTCAAGACTCTAAGGCAGGTTTAGTGATATATCATCTCTCCTCTATTTACCACAAATGGGGTTAATCTTAGATTCTCTTCAGTCAGTAAATGCTGACAGCTTTGTCTGTGCCTTTGTGCAACGTCAGATTAAAAAGTTTATGATCCCATTTAATGCGTGATGCACAAAACCTGGCACTGTTGTCATGGCAAAAAAGTGGGTTAGCTGAAAATTTTAAAATGCACTTAAAGGACTGAAACTAAATCTGTGTCAACATCCTGTTGGTTTTTCAAAAACAACAAAGAGCAGCCTGGGACACTTGACAGAGGCTTCATGGGTCTATTGTGATTCTGACGCCACAGGAAAGCGTTAAAACACACAGCAGGTGGAAGACAATCAACTGCACCAAAGGCAGGAAGGCAGGAAGCGGAAAAACCCGGAGGCTTTATACACAGCCACCTCTGAACCTCTGAACAAGAGACTAGAAATAAATACCAACAACTTCACACATAAAGTCCGACATCTCAAAGCTTTTATCACGACCTGCTGCAGAGCGTTATGACCATGTTTTACTTTCTTACAGTATATAGAGTCTAATCAAAGATACAGAACTGACAAGTGAGGCAGGTGTTTAGCATAAAACTAACATGGATCACGATCCTTGCAGATTAGGTTACAAATTTATTTATTTAAAACGGCAACCTAAGGTTATGTTGTAAAAATAATCCTGAAAAAATTCACCTCCGGTCAGATCCTTTTCTCTGTCAGGTTAACTGAGTAAAGAACAACCCTGATAACAAAAAAGGTGGTCGTGGAAATCCATTACAGAACTTGGCCCTTCAATGATTCATGCCAAATATAGAATGCAACATGCTCATACCGTTAAGAATAATGTAATGCAACCAATACTTGACCACAATTAACTTAAAGAGCATTTGAATTGTCAACTGTGCACAGCAGCTGCACATCATGAAGGCCTCTGCGACACCAAAGACAATTTAGACTATTTATTCATGGCAATTTCCATTATGTTTCCCACAGTGATTAGGGCATTAGTTTGCTCACCCATTAATTAGGCTCTGTGTCGGAGTCCTGCACCTGCTGCATTCAATCTTTATGCAAAGCTCACTACAGCATTCAGAGGATGGACTCTTACTCATATTTGAATTTCTAATGTATACATTTATAGTAATAGAAGGTGCGACTAGGATCATTAGGTCAAGTAATTCGAAAATGAAGTAAAATGGGTTGAAAACACAGAAATCTGTTACCATGACACCCAGTGTCACGGTCAGTCACATCAGTGACATACTCTATGTATGTCGCCTTGCACAGCTCCTATGAGAGAGAATGTCAAAACATGCATTTGTGATCCTGTGTTAGTGTCTGTTATGAGCTCATGACTTTGTGTGGGAGGGTAAAACAACTGGAACAGAGGTACTTTTTTATGGTGCCTTAGCGGTGCCTGAACCGATCATTTTTCCGACAATAAGAACTACTTTTTTATTGCTAAGACAAATTTGAAGTTGAAATGTCATATGTTAATTGTTACCAGTTTAAAGTGAACTTAACTTGAACTTAATAAACTCACAATAATGTAGCACTATATAACAGTTAAGGCCCTGAAATCTGCATGGTGATTTGGTCCAGTAGCTACCGGTACCTGATTGACACCAGATTTCAGTACTCAACCCTAATTACCAGTAACTACAGTGGATCCTAATTCAGTGGACAGCTCTCTCGGCTGGGAACTCCTATCGCATGATTCTACAGGTGACACAAGCCAAAACGATAAGCTGCTGTAACAACTCTGAATGCATTCGACAGCCATGAAAACATTCAGCTTCATCTGAGGCCATGGAATTAGATTCCTGTCATTTCCATTTGAGAGACGTCAATTAAAGAGCGACACTGAAACGCAACCTGTTAATTGGCATCCCGACTTACTCCATTTACATAAGTCATACGGTTCAGAGACGCTTCAGTCGGTGCAACAGTATGAATCGTTTTCTCTTTAATTGACAGTTGAGCCCCATTCAACTTATTGAGAGGATAATATACCTATAATTTCCCTCATCAAGGTTTCCCATCAATCTTTACCACAGGATGGAGGATCAAACATAAATCTGTTTCATGAACAGGATCTGTAGAAAGTGTGATGAGTACTGATCAGGGGAAACTTCTTTTTTCTTCTATGCTTCAAAGTTTACTTTCCTAATCCTATAGGCTCACATGTCATATTTCTGTCTGAACACACTCAAGCTCTTCGTCAAGGAAATTCTTCCTTCAGTGCGATAAGGATTCTCTCTCTCTCTCTCTCTCTCTCTCTCTCTCTCTCTCTCTCTCTCTCTCTCTCTCTCTCTCTCTCTCTCTCTCTCTCTCTCTCTCTCTCTCTCTCTCTCTCTCTCTCTCTCTCTCTCTCTCTCTCTCTCTCTCTCTCTCTCTCTCTCTCTCTCTCTCTCCCCCCCCCCCCCCCCCTGAGCTTTCCAGTTTATTCATTTGCACACATTTGAAAGAATAGAAAAAAGTGAAATGAGGGAAAGCCAATTACAGGTGGGAGCAGGTGAGATAAACAACCCCAGGGAGCCTACAAACACATCTTGTCTCAAACGGAACAAAGCAAAAACCGAGGTGACAGAAACACTCCTGAATTAGACGTTGAGCGACAAGGAAACAAGGAGGATTGTTTTATTTATATCCAGAGATCTGATGAAAAAAGTGAAAACCCAACTTTCTGATTCTCTCCTGCTCTGCACCAAACTGAGCCCCAGAACAAATAGGGAACAAATAAATATTACAGGCACCTGGGAAACACTAATAACCTTAACTTTGAGATTATTGCAATGTGAGCTATTGTTTTCCTACTAATGAGAGAATTATAACTTGTCCCTTCACTGTGCCCAATATGGCTTGTTGTTTGTGTCATGTCAGGGCCAATTGACATCTGAAAGTCAGGACCAAGCTTTTTTATACATTGTTTACATTTGATCACGTCAGGTCAGGTTTCATATTCCATTTTAAGCGGCGTACAAAAAGCATCTACCTACACATGACACTGAATGTTTAAAGAGGGGCACGTTAGAGTAGATAAATGAATGAACCGGTTCACCTCATATATTTTGTTACTACTGTAATATTATTGTGGTATTACTACAAGCAAAAGGATGTCACAATTTCGACTACCCCAAAAAGTGTTTTCACCCTGGAAACTAATCGAACCGTGGTTTGTTTGATCCAAGACCAAGATATGTCTGAGTGCAGCAGTGTACAAGCAGAGATACAGTGTATGTGCTCCCTGGTTTCTCATGTTGTGTCTGACTTTATTGTCATCAGCACTCATGGCATTGATTGTACAGCAACTTGATTGCTCTTCAACTGGTTCGCCCTCAAGGGAAAAATCTGAACGGACGTTTGTTTTGAGATCCTCAGCTCCTCAAGCTGACTGATTAGATTTGTGCAGGACACACTAATTCATGGTTGAGCAAAGCAGCTGCTCCAAACGTCTCTTCTGACCAGAATAGAAACCTGCGGTCTGACCGTGAAACACAAATAGCACCACTGTCAAAACAGAACAACGGGTGAGTAACCATACAGAGCAACAGAGTCTAACTTATTCCCATTTAAAGTCTTCAATCATTTGGTAAGTACATTGATTGATGGACATTCTGCTCATGATCTCATCTCTGTTTTATATCATTGTAAACTGAATATCTTTGAGTGATTGGACAAAACAATATTTCTGACAATTCTGGGATGTCTTGAATTATGGGAGGTATATTTTATATTACAATTTATATTCTATTTTGCAACCGTCTCATGTGAGTGCACTAACTTAACTGAAGTGCAATACTTACTTTAAAGGCAATGGGTATAAAAGGGCATAAAAGGGCATATATATATATATATAAATTATGAATACAGCTCTATGCACCCACATTGTATTAGTAACATCAGGGTTCAGTGTGAGCACCAAACCACCAACAATTAGCTAACGTACACCTGCTTTCTACAGCCTCCATCCTACCTTAGTCAGGTGAACCAGTCTGCCATTCAAACTAACTACAGCTGCAGCATAACAGAGTTCACCAAACTGCTGATCTCACACAATCATAAATGTGATGTTTTAATGCTTCCATCTTAAATGGGTTTTTCATATGTGAGGCAAACATCATGGGTCCAACCCCTCTTTCATGCCCTACACCTGACTGGGTGGGTTAGATGATTAGACGACAGAAGGCTGCCCACCAAAGACGCCTGCTGTCACACACACACACACACACACACACACACACACACACACACACACGCACACTCACACACGCACACACGAACACACACACACACACACACACACACACACACACACACCTGTTCCACAGGGCGAAGTGATAGCATTTATTGTAGACTTACGTCTGCCTCTAGACAAACTTCTGGCTCTGACACACTTCAGATAAGGGTGAGTTGAACTGTTGGCCACAGACAGCTCAGGGTTAATGATGCCTTAGTCCTTCTTATAAGAATAAAGGCTTGAGCTCAATAACCCAACCCCCCCCCCCCCTCCCCTCTCTGCACCCTGCTTTATGCCCCCGGGACCTAAATGTTGTGGGTGGGTGGGGGGGGTGAGGACATTTATCCCCCTCCCATAAGCTCTGTTGTCTCCCTAACAACCGTGGCACCACACGCACAGACACCTGCATCACACACTCTCTTTACTCGGCTATTGCGATAGAGTATGTGTGTGTGTGTGTGTGTGTGTGTGTGTGTGTGTGTGTGTGTGTTCTCTTTTTGTTGCCTTTAGACCAAAGTCCAGTTCTAATGAGACAAAATTTTGATTTCTAGTCATGGTTAAGGTTCAGGGTAAGATCTGAATTGTGGTTAGAGTTATGGTTATGGTTAAGGTTTTGATTAGGTTGTCATATAGTAAGTTAAAACATTAAGTTTTGAGGTGAAGACTTGGTTAAGGGGTTAGGTTTAGGATTGGGTTTGGGTTAAGGTTAAAGTTAAGGTTAGGGTTAGGCAAGTAGGTCAAGGTTAGATAAGGTCTCCTGGAAATACATGTAAGTCAATGTAATGTCCTTTGAAGTCACGCAGACACAGCTGTGTGTGCATGTGTGCCTGTGTGCGTATGTGTGCGAGTGTGCCTGTGTGCATGTGTGTGTGTGTGTGTGTGTGTGTGTGTACACTGTGTTCATGTGAGACAGGATGCCCTTTGTGGGATGAGAATGAAAAGTAGAAGCCTTCTGCTTGTTTAGAAATCTGCCCACAGCAGCGAGCAATTCAAGAATATTGACAATAATAATGATAATAATAATAACAAAACAGCAGTTTGGCCACAACAGTCTTCATATAAAAATAAACAAATGCAGTGTTTATTATGTTTACACATAATGAAACATTTTTGTGTTTTAGTGACTTGGCTTCGCTTTTTACATTTGGGGCCAACACTCACTTATTTGACCCAGACGTCCACAGAGAAAAGCTCTTACTCAGCACTTTGTGTTTTTAAAGAGGCCATATACACAGCTCAGTGAGTCCAAAGCGACCTGGCGCTGCAGCAGCATTACAAACCCCATGATAACAAAATCAAAAACGCGTTTTATCATCTTGACCTTAACGCCGTCTCCTCTGCTCCATCCCCTAAAGTTGAGTGATGCTGTAGTCAGCAGCCTCCACCAACAAAAGCGCAACAGCTGCAGCGACAGAAGCAGCGTTAGAGAATCACAATGGACCCCCTGCCAACGCAACCCCATTCTCAGCGTACACCTCTCACGGAGGGCCTTGTCTTCATCCCCGAGGAAGACTCCACCACTTTTTTGGGGGGCTTTGCTTCTAGAAGGGAGGAATCGAGACATCTGCCGACATACTTTAACATTAATATGCAAATCACATCTACACAACGCTGCACGCATCTCCTGCTTCTGCTGCTGCTGCCCTGAGTACCGCAACGAGATCAAAGTTTGTTTCTGTGCAACATCATTTGACGCATTGGACACAGCTAACACACACACACACACACACGATCACTTCTCTATTCACAGCAGGTTTCATGACGCTGTAATGTTGATTTCTCATGAGGCTGGGAGTGCAGCTTGAGCCAGACTGCGTTTACGGTATATAGAAAAAAAAGATTATGCCCTTGAGTGAGTCTGCATCCAAAACTCGTTGAATCGTCCTTGCAGAGAAATGTTATGAATGGAAACATATCTAAAGTGTGCATGGTTTTACACGCACATGCACAAAACACTGATTTACCACGAGGATTAATTTAGGGATCAGACAACGTGGAAACATGTTTTCCTCCCAGAATAAGATGCAGCTTGACCAGAAACCTCTCCTTTCCGTTCTGAGGGCGCTCACCTTGTTGGCATTCCGATCCGATGTTCCCATGCGCACCGCTCCTTCATCCAGACACTCGTCGACTCGCAGCGATGAAACAAATGTTATTGAGCCAAGTGCTCATCAAGCGGCGTGATGCCGCAACCACACATTTATATAAATATACTCCTGTATCCCGGTGGCTTCAGCTGGCGGCTATTTACAACGATCTGCAGCCTGTGTATCCGATCAGTCCCAGGGCGCAGTGGAGGAAACGCATGGTGCGGTGTGAGATCTCCAACCTGCTGCTGCTGCTGCTGCTGTGACCCACCACCACCATCAACAGACCGGTCTGTCGCCTCAGAGATCCCCCCCTGCTCTGCTGCCTCCGCCTGCTCCTCCCACGGATGGAGAAAGAGAAAAATTATCAAAACACCTGGCGCTGTGCGGAGCAGTCAGCTGATTCCCCAGCAGGCCATTGGCTGAGTGCGCCTGTCTGTCACCGGCGGCACAAGCAGAGCGCAGAGCACCATCTGCTCGGGGGCTTGTGGCGAGAACAAAGGCTGGAGAGGGCGACGGGGCACGGGGCGACGTGGGGGATGTGTGCGTGGGGGAAGGTTGGGGGGTGATGGCACATGGCATTACTGCTGAAAAAGAAATCTCCCCTCTGATTCTGATCCTCCCCCTATACACACACATTAGGGATAATGCAGAGTGGCAGTGTGACACTATGTGTGACTGAAGCAGCAAAAAGCAAAGTTTTAGGTCAACCAATGTGATCTCTTCATTTTTATACAGTACAGGCTATTGTGGTTCAGTTGCCTGGTAGCATAGGTCTCCATGTGGGGGGGAAGTGATTTAGTCCATTTCGATATTGTGATGGAAGTTTTCTGGAAGCTGGTGAAAGGAGAACTTTTTTCAGCAGCTGATCTCTTGTGCAGAAGAGTTCAGTGGCGTGATGCATCAAGGAGACTAAAAGCATAATATCAATGTTTACACAGCACCCGTTACTCCTTCCCTCCCCACCTTGGATCGCCCATTCCAACATGTTGTCTATGTCTCTGTGTTCCCATCCTATTGGATACTTAAACCTAAAGCACCAGTTCCAAAATCTAGTTGTGAGAGTTGGAGCCCAGCCGTCTGGAACATTTGAATTAGATATGAAAGTCCCAGAGCGAAGCAGTTTACGCTCTGGGACCCCTACCCTTATCCCTTATCAATAAGCTGGCCTTGGGTCTTGCTGAGAGTAGAGTATGAGACAGGCTCTGTCCTCCTAAAGGTAAACAAATAGCAGGTGTCATGTGTAAGGATGTGAGGAGCTTATATATACTGAGGTTTGGTCTAGTTTGACCTCCCTTACTAATAACTCTACTATAGAACCCATTTCTAGACACGTATTTCCTGTTATTCGACTCATTTGATAGATTGTCAAAGTAATAGATATAAGCCCATATATGACCCCTCCTCAACTTTCTTATTGCAAGTGTCAGTTCTAAACATGCGGATTTGGCTGTGTGCTTGGCCTGTGGTGATGCTGGATGTATATGGAATTAATTGATAGATAGTGGTGCTTGACCTAAATCTTGTCTTTTTACAGGGGCACTGCACTCCCTTCAAGTTGGGGTATTTAAAAGGAAACCGATAAAAGATTATTATTGAGAAAAAAAGGCCAAGATATTTTGAGTTTTAGGTGTTAGTATTGGCGCATCTTTAAACATGCTGGATCCTGCATTTCCTCTTACACAACACAATATCATATTTGTGAAAGATACACCTTGCAACCTCCTAACCTCCGGTTTGTGGCACTGGGTTTTTGTTATTAATCTAAAGTTTCCAGCCCAAGCTAACATCTAACTTTGACAACACCAGAGTTATTTCCTCAGTTGATCCACGGAACTGTCAGATTCTCCAGATGTAATTTGTCAGTATCGAACCCTGCCATCTTCCTCCTCTACTGCTTCCGGCCTATATCATTTTCAAAACCCCCCTGCGAGAGCAAGCCCTGATCTAGGAGCTAACACGTTGATGCTTTGTTGAAGATTTGTAACATGCAATCACGCCGTTCTTTTACAGTTTTCATTTTTTAGAGCACATTCTTTGCAGTGAATTTCCATTGACAATGATCTTCTCCCCAAGTGCAACATCACCCTAACACTGCAGGGGCACTGTCACCCTGTCCATGAGCTTTTCACCGTCCAAGATGATTGTGATAAGCTGAAGAAATACAATTAAGTCAGAGGGGGTTTTCATTCCCCTTTAGCAGAATGATAATGTGTGCAGCCGGACCATTATCCTGTGCTGACACAGGGCTAAGGAGAAAGACCTGACGATGCGCTGATTGCATTTCTGACTTCTCATGAAGTAAACTCAACTCAATGTGTGAAATCAGAGGAACACAATATACTGAGTGAGCAGAGGGTCAGTGCAATCAGTCCAGTAAATGTGCTGTAGAGAGAAATAAAACAGATACTAGAATAAGACATAACATCAGGTCTATGAGGTGGCATCAATAATGAAGCCGATCAAATTGACTTGAATATACATTTTGATGTTGTGTGTAGTCTTTTAGTAGTTTAAGTATAAATCAGGTGTGAACTACAGCAGCTGAAAGTGCCAACAAGCTTAATCCAAAACTCTTTGCAGGAATAGATTTAGTGGATGATGCAGCCAAATCTAGGCACCATCAGTCATATACAATACAATACTCTGCACTTTACTGCCTTTTTTTTCACCTCTTGTTAGATGCTAAACTGCATTTCGTTGTATAAGTACTTGTACTGTGCATTGACAATAAAGTTTAATCTATTCTAATCTAATATTTTGAATATGTGGGCAAGCCAGAAGTTTTTAAGCAATCTCTGAAATGTATCGGGCATATTTCTAAGCCAGTGGTATTGATGGCCCCTCAGGCCTTCAATAACATCTTATAGTAAGAGGTGGTAACAGGAGCATCTCGAACTGTGACAAACTCAAACATGACGAATCCTTGAAACTTCTAGGCAGCTGTTATAGTCTTGTGGACAAATCCTCATCTGGGTTGAGGGCAAAATAAACCACATTTTTGTCTGGTTCTTCAACACTATAATGGATTGTAGGTATATGTTCTATTTTCAATTTCTGTTGGCAGGATGGACCTTGTTTCATTCAAGTGGCTCCATTTGGTTTACACATTTTAAAAGAATAAGATTACAGAAAAAATGTGATGCTTTAAGACATTTAATCATGTAATACTCTATTAGGTGACATCCATCCTACAACTTTTAAGATGAAAACAAACATTTGGTGGTAAGAGCCTGACGAAACAGCGAAGGCTACAACAGACCCGATGAGGAAGTGGTAGTGAGAGTCTAAATCTTTGTTTCTCTGGTAAGATATCTGTCCTTCAAGAGTGGCTTTCAGGTACTTCACCTAACACTGTTGTGAATGTGTGATAAAGCAGTTTGTGAATACCAATTACTATTAAATGAATTAATTGTTTCTCCTTGGAGAGCTACCTGAGCTGTATGGAGGTCACTTATGGGCAAGTCAAAGTTGATATATCCACAATGTGAAGTCTGGATCAGCATAGGATTTAAATCTTTGTAGATTTTCTCTGAAATGTCATTTGCTTCTTGGTACATGATTACATTTTTTTCTCAACATAACAACTCACCCACATCACTTCATTTGGATTTTATTGGCTAACAAAATAGTTGCTTGTGCACAGTGTAATTATATGAGGTTCCTTATGTCTAATCAATGCAATATTCAAACCAGGCATTCATTTTGCAACGGGTGTGATGAGAATGCGGCTTGATCATGAGAAAACATATGCACACGCCCTCATCAGAGTAATAGCATGCAGTGATCTTTAAGTACACAGTAAACTCAGCTGAATACGGGATCACATTAAACCAGCACTCAGGTAGAAAAGCATTCAATGCCCCATTAGCATTTGTGTGCCCATGTACGATGACATCAGTAGAGCATTACCGCGATATGAAGAATCCATTTGCTCACAGTTGCGGTGCGACAAAGAGATTATGGACCCACTGTAGCCGTACGTACGGCGGCTGAATGTGATCCGACTGCTCAGCTGCTCAGGCCTGTTGCCATGTCCCCAAAGTGCATGGCAACTGCAGCAAAGAAAAAATTAGATATGAGGAGACTGAAGTGGAGCCCCTGAATGAATAATAGTTTTTCGGAAAACAGCATCAAACCTGGTCCTCCCCTCCAATCCGCCTGCCGTGGAACCTCCCATTTTAATACCATCGTCTTATCTGGGTAGAAATATCTCAAAAACATTCTTGTATGTGTTTTTTTTTGGTCAGAAACATTTTCAGCTGTTTCTCAGTGCAGCCCTATTGGAAATCTGTTTACTGTTCTCTAGGATAAATGTGGTCGATGAGTGTCCTTCACTTTGAAGCACCAACGCTCTAATGCACTCCTCTACATGAGAGAGTCATTTTGAAATCTTGTGATTCTTGGCCACTGCAAAAATGTCACACATCTACCCGTGTGTGGACAAAAACCCTTCAACTTACTGACCTCACACTTGGCATGTTTATTGTTAGTGTCCCAGGGAACGTGCTTTCAGTCTGTTGAAGAAGACAAGTTCAACTCGGTCCACAAACTTGGATAAACTACAACAGTTTTTGTATTACTTGATTATTTTATTTTTCCTATATTGAAATGACACAGACATTCAGAATCACTTCCTCTTTGGCAAGTTGTCTTTGGTAAGCACAAAGTTTGTTTTGTTGCTGCGGTAATTTATATTGAGCTGAATTACAGAGCTTTTATTTACTGAAATAGCCGACATGCAATATATGAAAAACTAACATAGTTTAGTAAATCCTTCAAAGTTATATATATATATATGTAAATATATGACAACAGTAATGAAGCAAATTCAGTTACAATTTATGAAAAACATTGACTATAAAATCTTAACTGTAGATAAACCAGGTAGGATAAACACAAAGTTATCTAGCTTAACACTGCATCTGTTTGTAAAAACTTCTGCACACAACGTCCGGCACTCACATTAAAAAGTGAGGGTATATTGTAAAACTGTTAGAACTAGCTCCAGAGCATTAACACAGGACAACAAAACAGAACATTACGAACAGGCACCTAGATGAAACTATATATCATCCATCCTTTGTACTGTGCAAAACAGCTTGACGGTATCCAACAGCAGGGAGCGGTTTAAACACTTTGTTCCGTTGATTTTGAAACAGTTATCTGCCAGGGGGTGTATCTTGCAGGATGAACGGGAGCAAATGCTTAAAGCCACCCTTGGTGAGGTGAGGGGAAATGTGGGTGGGTAAGAGGTAGGTAGGGGGGAGAAGCTCTTATCTACAAACCTCCTCTCAGTTTCTTATCCATAGAGAGATGAAGACAGATGGGTCTGCTCTGTCAGAGGAAGCATGGTAAAGGTATGACTTCCAGTGGTATAAGATCTCAGTGCATCAGAGACCTGTAGCTGAGATCCTGTGTGCTCTCACTGGGGCAGAGATAACTCATAAGGATATAAAAAACAAAAAAATAATTGTTATAAATTTACAGCAGCTTACAGGCTCTAAAAACACTCCATTGTATTAAAAAAAATAAATAATTATGAACCATGTTATCGTCTGTTTCTCCCGTTCTATACGTCTGGTCAGCAGGTGTCACTGACTGGCCCCATGGAGACGTGGCTCGATGCTCAGACTGAGCCTGGGGACAGGATCCAGGAGATTTTCAGCTTGAAGTAAATCAGCTTTTAATTTGGGAGCTGATTACATTTTTATTAGACGTATTCAAAAACAAAATTAACATTCAGGCCAATCAAAAATAAGTTTGTGAAAGCGGTCCCACAGCCTATTCATGTTTTTAGAGTGGAGTGTTCATCTGTATTAGCGGCTACCTCAGCACCACGGACAGCTCAGTGTCCCACCTGAGGCTGTATGACAAAACAACAACACAGTTAATAAGTTCAAATACACATTATTTCCATTTAGTTTTTCATTGTAAACATTATAACCACATAATAATGTGATATAATGTTATATTATTGAGACTTAAGTATGATTAAAACAGCACCTATCATCATCTGCAGAATGTTTCACAGGGATCAATAACGCTGGAATTTATCCACCACATCCTTGAGCTGAGCAGAGAGCAAAATATGGCAACTGTACTTTAGGTGTTGTCTGTATAGTGAAAGTGTTTTACATAGTCCTCTGTTATAGAGCATCCAGTTTGAGAAACAATAAATAGAAACTACAGTGCCCTGCTCTTTCAGGAAGGGGTTGTTGGAAAAGGACACTTTGGGGTGGTGCTAGACGTGGTTCAAAAATGCTGCCTGAGAATTAATAAAATGTCAAAGTGTACTGCAAAGAGGCTATAGCCCCCATCCTCCATGACCTACATCTTGTAGGTCCAGCACTTTTTCTCATTTAGCACTTGAAGCCGTTTGAAGTGCTCCTCTTGAGAGGGCTTTGTTTGTGGAGACGAGAGCCTGTGTAACATCTCCAGAGAATACGTCTGCATCAGTCTATGGACAGACACTTTCCAAGAAGCCATGGCCCGATGTGATGCTTGTACCATCACTCGCTCGTAGATGTTACCCTCACATGGGCTTACTGTTAGCTTTCATGGGTATCATATACTCGCTGCCACACAGTATGTTTATACTTCTTTGTGTTTGGTTTTTGCTCATGTGAGGAGAGTTACTCCGGATGTGATTATCAGACCTTGCAATGTCTGTGTCCTCCTGTCCATCCTCCTCTTTCTGCTCTGCATCCATATTAACTGGTGGCCCGTTAGAGCTACTATCACACAAGGTAAGGGGATTTAATGAAATATTATTTTCTGTTATTTTGAAAAGCCTGTGTTCACTATGACATGTTTTTTCTAATGAATCCTCACTGTGCTCCTTTTCCATCACCACACTCTTGTTTCAGCTGCTCTGTATTCAGTGTATCAAGTGCAGCTATTGATCACCTCTGTTAACTTGTGCCGTAAACACTGTGGTTTGTGAGGCCTTGTCATCTCCTCACAGGATGAGACACTGCGTACGCTAAGACTTCGGATAACATAACAGGCTTCAAAAGAGCGCAGCCAGCAACAGACACGCTTTGTGTCTCAGTTTCACTCTCAATCTCTCACAAGCTGCACTGAACTAAAAGTTATTTTGTTCTCATAACTGCCAGGTGAAATCAAACAAGGGTTTTACGGCCACTTGGAGGTAAGTAGGAAGGAATTTCAATTAAATCAGCCTGTGTGATAGGAATATGCAGATGTAGAGGTTCTAGCAGGGAACAAATATACCATGTATGCCTCCCTGCACACTCTTAATGGTACTGCATTGTTTAATATTGGCGTTTCCATTAACCCAACCACAGCGCCAAGCAGGTCTTCCCACAGAGAGGTATTTCAAACAGAGGGCTATAAATAGAAAGAAACAAACAAATGGTTCAAGTGGAGGGAGGGAGCTGGGTGTTAGAGGTGGATGTGAGTGTGAAAAATGATTGAGGGCCAGGCGCGGGCAGAGCTGTGCCCGATGTGATGTGGCATTTGGCTTGCGAGCCTCCTGGAGGTCAGGCTGTCAGGACAACTGACAGGCAGCTGAGCAGAAGCCAAGCGATGCTGCTGCTGCAGCTGCAGCGGAGGAAGCAGGAGACGCTGGCTGGCTGGAGCCTCAGCGTGCCACAATCCCAGCTCTCATTTGCCACGACTCATTGTGATGCAGGTCTGGAAAAAGAAACGGGACACGCCAGCCAAATTCATACCCAGTTGCGAAAGTAAAAATGGTACGAAACACTCTGTACTTGTAGCCCACACAGTGTTTGCATTTTCCCCTTATAGGCTGTCAGCAGTTATGGCATGTTCCTGAGGCTGAATTCGTTTATAAAACATCTGTCTCAAGATCGTGATCTCTTTATCTGCTGCCCAGCTCTGCTTCCCTCTCCCCCTCTCTGTTCTGTTTATCTCCTGTTAGTCTCACAGCTCATGTTGCCGTTTCCTCCGGGTAAGGCAAACTATCCTCCCAGGGCTTATGCAAGAATCTACTTTTCTGCTTAGCATGGATTTCTCCTTCATAATGCAACGACGCAGAGGTAAAATAATGCAGCTCGGAGACTGATTTGATTTGATTTTCATTGGACGGATGAGTTGGTGAGAAGGCAGAGGCACCGAACGATCCAGGGACCGATTTGTTACCTGAGGCTGTGAAGGTGCAAATCACCGATATGTTGCTGTTGACTTTTGCTTACATGTCTTGTTAATAATCTTTCACAAGCTGCGATGGAAATTGATTCTTGTCTTTAAGATACAATGGATGTTGTAGTTATCAATAACTCCCCCTAATAATGGTACCAATAATCAATCATCTAAGTGAACCGTTCCTAATTATAGCCCAGAACTGTGGTTGTTTTGTGGAAGCACCTCACTACCTTAGACTGAAGGGTAACTTGATGAAAACAACAGCAGATATGATCTGTGATGTTTATGATGTTTCAATTAGTAAAGTACATTGCCATGCAGCTGTTCATGCTCGCATTTAGTCTAATCTAATTCCAATATGCATTTCGTTGGACTGTGTTAGGAGCCATGTAAACATATTACAATGTTTCAGCACTTTTTTACATTATGTTAAAAAACATGCAGCACTAGTTGTTGCTGCTGATTCTGTAAAAACAGACCTCAGCGGCCAATGACAGCTCAGCTCAAACCAATGTATTTATTTAGATGAAAAGCTAAGCAAACAAAAACTTATCATCAAGCAGATCCAGATGTTTGACTGGCACTGCACAATTGATTTTTTTGTGAAAAGATATCAAAGACACTGCAGGCCAGGGACAATGGGCGATTTGTTCCCTCGGTTGGAGCTAAACTTAGGTAAATGGGGAGCAGCTCCAGCCAAGACAGATGTAGCAGTGTTAGATAGCATGGGTCATATTGGAATTGTCTCTTGCTACAGGTCAATGTTCAAAGGATAATTGATTCAAGAGCTTGAAAGTTATTAAACCTGTACTTTTACTAGGAATATTGACAAATAATAAGACATTGTTTTGATTCCCAAACTGAGAACAGACTGACCTGAAGTCTAAAAGTACCCAGACAAGTTTTACATGATCAGTACACAACATAACATTTGGATTTAAATGAATGTACAAGAGGATCCAGGCACAGTTTGCCATGATGGTTTGCTAAACTAACCGTGGTTGCCGGGCGGATTTAGCATGTGGTTAGACAGCTTGATCACTTTCTCACTTATTCTTTTTTTGTCCTGTTTTTTTCCCACCTCCGCGTAGCAACCTTCTCCCCATGTAACAGATTCGAGAGGTGTTTCATTACTCACTCACTTCCTTCACTATCTCCAGTCACGCATCCCAGCAATGAGGCACACATATGCATCCATGCAACTCAACGTATTCACACAAATTCAGACTTCCCACCTACGCATAAAAAAAAAGTCCATGTAGCGCCAAAAGCTAAAACATACCATACTGCATCTGCATAAAGGGACGGGAGCTTTAGAATATAAATAAGCAAACATCCAATAAGAGGGTTTCTCTGTTCTCTGTCAACTGTGGCAAAGGAACAATCCTGCATCCGGAGGAGTCTCCCCATCTCGTCCCAAGAGAGCACACTGCCTTTGCACCACTGAAGAAGTGAGTTTACACCACAACATGCACACTCTTTAAATATTAATAACATCTGCCTAGTAACTAAACATGAGGTCTCCATGGGTTGCTCTGCAGCTCGCGCCCACAGGGCAGGGAAGACACGTCAAGCCTGAGAGAGAGGTCAGCTGCTCGCTCAAACGGATAGAGTTAATGGAGGGGAAATGTCGAAAAAGCCCCACCAATGAAATTCGTATATTCCCACATAGAACCCTGAAGACAGATCAAAGGCAGACTGATAATCTGCCCTTTCCTTCTCTGTGTTAATGCCCGTCCCCTGATACGTACAGTAGTGGAAATCCTCTTGTGATCACCGAGCACCTGCAGCGTATACGGTGTGGGTTTGGAGCTTATGTCTGAACGGATGAACCATTTCTTCTGAGCGCTGATGTTCTCCCCCTCACCACCCTGGAGAGAGCTGTTGGTCCATGGGCAACAGCCAAATTTGTTATAATAAGATATATTGACTTATAAAGAAGTGGTAAAGATGTCAGGTGAGATAATATAAATAGCAACAAAGTCTGCACACATTTCTAACACATGAAAAAAAGCAACATTTTTACAGCAAAAAGGACAAATATATCAGGTTAAAAACAGAAGGTGTCATACACATAGAAGGAGCTGGAGAAGATGTCATCTTATAGGTGTTAGACTAACTACAGACATTGTCCCATGGCCGTGTCTGAAATGGTTTATGATTCACAATAACCACTCACAATCAGAAGGGCGAGGCTTGTGGAAACAGCTTGTTTCTCTCATTGACTGTCCCTTTACTTCACGGTTATTTATCTTCTGTCTGATGATTGCTGCAGTTGAGGGTTATGGGGGCAACACTTGAAGTAAAATACATGTTTCCTGCTTATCTGCCTATATGTAACCTCACAACTAGAATATTTTGTTTCTACTGAACCCTGGAGCTCACTGATCTTGTCTGCTGGGGACTTTCATTGAATAGTGAACACATCATCTCTATTGTAATTTTCTCCTCCGTTGCACATTTCATATATTTCAGTCTTTGACATGGTCATTACAAAATATTTGCTTTGATGAGCAATTTTTCCAAAAAGTGTTTACGCCTCCCGATCAACACCACCCACCAAAAAAAAACAAAACAATCCACAACCATTCACTGGACCACTAAGTGTGCTCTGCCCACTTTGGTTACCAGAGAGTGTCAGGTTTCTTATTGTGTTAGATGAATAGCCAACGCCTGCTGCCATTAAGCAGGCTGTAAATGTTACACACAAAAGTGGTGATTACACCTGCTGGTCCTCTATGGGCGGAGCACAATGCAGCTCTTTAAGAGAAAGAGAACAAATCAGTGTGACATTTGTAAAAGGATTGTGTATGTGTTCATCCCCCCCCCCCCTCCCTCCCATGACTGGCACTTCATACAGAAGGAGCTTAAAGGCAGACCCCATGGGGATCAAACATCCAAGGCCCAAGTGGCAGCCAAGCTAACAGCATGGGATCTCGCCAGTGTCGCTGTGATTGGCTTTGTCCAATAAACCCAGTGTAGCTCAATGACAAAGTCAGACGGTTACAGAAAGACTTCAGGACTCTTTATTGTTCTCCTGTGTTTGGTCTGTTAATATAATAACATTCAAGGTTCATCGGAAACAACCAAATGCTTATCTCAGGATTCTACAATGCACATTGAAAATGCTAACATGTTAAGAGATGATGAGAATGCTGATGTACTTTCACAGGAAAAAGCCAAAAACCAAAGTTTACCAAAGTAAAAACTTGGTTTGATGTTTGTGCCAGAAGCACAAAGTGACATCACACAGTTGTCGAGATATTGGTACTATTGGAAATGTCAGGTGATCACCATGGGATTTACGAACTTTGATGCCGATCCATTCAACAGCTGTTGGAATTATTCATTCCATTCCAAAGTGGCGGACTTACTGCCTGACCAGCTCTGTGCAAAGAAACCTCACCCAGCAACGTGTTCTAAAGTGCAGCTGTGCAACTGTTTGATGCTGTCGCACAATAAAAAGAACCTGGCAGCACCAAATGTGATTCTGTTAGAATTCCTGTCATTAGCTCACAATGTTATACTTAGAATTAGAGCTCTTGTGAAGCTCTTCTCCAGTAGGGACTATCTTACAATTTTTAAGATGGTACTTGACAGCGGAAACATTGTTTTTACTGATTCACTGCCAGTCAAAAGTTTCAGTACACACAACTTGACATTTAAGGAGTTTAAGGCCAGAGAACATTATTAAATCGTACAAAAGTAAGTGGTAAATCATGTACTGTTTATTCATAGAGAACAGGCCTTTATCATATGAATGATTTACTTATGAAGTAAATGATTCAATTCCTCCAGGTTGTTAATAACCTACAATCCCTCTGTCTGTACATAAGCAGTGTGAGTGTTTTTAAAACCCTGATAACGTAGCACTGTATGTTGTACCAGTAGAAAAGGAAGACTGACTGGTTTGTTCCTACACTATGATAAAGACCTGAAGCCTCAGGAGAACAGATCCAGGTCGGAGACTTAACGTTATGGAGGAGCAGCAAAGTCTCAAGATGTAAACCTCGTGCTTTGGGTTGAATTGGAAAGCAAGTGAAAGCAAAGACATCCACAACTGTGACACATTGCATCAGTGTTTGTTTGTGCATTTTTTAACAATGTTACATTTCTATTGTAGAAATAAGGTGACTTCAAGTGTGTTCGACTCCTGCATTAGTCCTAAACATTGGATTATAATTCCTTTTTCCAAATCTTATGTTCCTATTCTTTCTGTTTTAAGTTCAGAATAGATTAAGACATCACTCTATGTATATTTAACAAATTGGCAAATAGAAGACTTGTAAAACTTTAAAACCTTTGACTGGTGGTGTAAAAAACATTCGCAAGTGCAACTGAGTCTTGCACTTAACCTCAAACTACTCTGCTGTATTGTGTATCTACTCAGCTGAAACAGGTCTGACTGTGTTTGTACTGGGAAACTTCCAAGTGTGAACATGTTCAACTGGGAGTGTGAAGCACGTTGCTCAGAGAAAAGAGCAACGGTGCTCATTAAGAATCTGGCTTGAATCTCTTCACTTCATCTTACTCAGCTTTGTAATATGTCACAGTACAGGAAACAGAACATAAATATGCAACGATACACTCGTCTTTTTTGAGAATGGATGTAGCAACAGCACACAAGCAGCATACAAATTACGTGGTCGAGGTTTAAATTTCAGGGATGGCTACATTTTATCAGGCAGGAGAGTAAGACGTGGTGGGGGTTGGGTTTGGGGACTTTCTGTGGCGATGACTTGCATTTTTATTAAGGTTTAGCATAAATCGGCACTCTGCGGCCAACAAGTGGAACTGATGCCATGTAAGGTCTGGCCGGGTTGTCCTTTGAGGCAGAAAAAGAGAGCAGAGAAAGAAGCTTGTGTATTTGCATTCTGCAGCGGAGCAGATGGAGCGTCGGTCATGCATATGCATGAGGCAGTCGGCTGCCAGCCTATCACCTTGACCCTTGCTATGGGACTCTGACCTTGGGACTCAATGGAAGAGAATGGGACAAGTCTGAGCCGTGGTGTTAAGGCTTTATGTCGTTGCTGGGAAATGTGGCTGAGCCGCGTGACTCCACCGGTCCAGGCCGAGATTCCGACAGTGGAGGAATGCCACTCCGTTCACCCAGCACCTGCCTGGTCACATGTTCATGTTTGTAAATGATGGATGGAAGAGGAGGAACGAGGGTAACGTCACAAAGACACGTCTGTAACTGAGGCAGATGCCTCGCAAAGGAGAACAGCTCCAAGAGAGGAATGGTGGGTACAAAAAGTAACTTCCATACAGAAATAGCCACAAGCAGCTTGTGTGCATTTGGATACTGCACGCATCATTTGCTACATTGTTGGCAAGTCTGCCCTCCTAATGATTGGAATCCAACCCATGAACTCGACTGACTCATTATTCTTGATGGTGCAAACTGATCTTTGTACGATTTCATTGAGCTGATTACAAGATCTAATCTTTTACAATTATTCACCTAGAAACTAAATATCCAAAGACTGCAGAGCAAGGGAAGAACATAGCATCCGAACATGTGTAACAGGTTTGGATTCAAGAGATTCAGCCAATATTTGAAATGTCTGTAGTTGTGAGAATCAGACTAATGGCCTCAGACTTGTTCATTTTGCTTAACAAGAGTTAGTTAGTTTGACTTTATACCATCTTTCTTTGTTTCCATTTTTGAAAGTAAGAAAGAATATATGCGTTCTAAATGTGTATAATAACACATAATGGGAGGGAATAATAACTGTTAAAAATGACAAGATTCATCGAAACATAACAACAGATACTGTTACATATTTCAAAATGTATTAATGGTTATCTTACCTGTTTACCTTCATTTACTTGAAGCAAAACAGAGAAACACTTTCTCATTGCTTGGGCTGACGTGCTCTCAAAAGCGAAGGCAGCAACATTCACTTAATTATTCAATTAACCTTTACCCTGTTTTCGGGGACAATGTAATCCATAATTTAAATGGACTTTTCACAGGGCTGTCTCAGTGCTGTTCTATTTGTCTCACGATGACGGGAATTTAATTTCACGTCTTCAAAGGTCCTTCTGCCCACAAATGCCCATAGAGTTGACCTTTGCATGATGATACAGTGGGGGGGGGGGGGGAATGGCATCTATCAAAACATGGCCGTAACCAAGGTCGTAGCTATACCAAGTAGCTGATCAAGTTGAATTCGAATTTAAGATTGGAGACGGAAGATTAAAGGGGGCATGTGTTTATTTTGTTTTATTCATATCCACATTCATGAAGAACTATGTGTTTTAGAGGAACATTGGGACTCCTGCCCTTTTGAGTGAATGTAAAATGCAGAATCTGATAAGCTAGCATAGGTCATTCAGGAAAAGGTTAGTCGCATAACCTTGTAGTGTGAGGTAAGCTGTGTTATTTTTGTGAAATGTCATTATTAATGATACTGATAATTAAATAATACTAGTTAAAATCAGTATTAAACAGCATCAGGTCAAATTTGTCAACAACAGGAATTATATGTATTAGGGCCATCGGTTATTATCATAATTAGGCAAACTAAATATTACGTAATTTACAAAGAATAAAGTTGTAATATCACAAGAACATAAAGTTAGCTAATGAAATCACACATTTATGAAGATAAAGTCATAACGTTACAAGAATTTCATGATACTTTTTTGCCCAAGAATGAAAAAGATTGTGCAAGAGACGGAGTGTATTCTGGAGAAAGAACCACACAGACTTGGAAGTTGACTTTTATGCAGAGGAGGAATGTTTGGTCGAGTGGTTGACTGGTTGATTGTGCAGCATGTTTGTTGATGGTGGTTTTGGATTGTCATCATGGTGGTGGATCGTTATGGTGGATTGTGGATACTTTTCGAATATTTAGTTAAAAACTGTTACTTACTTTCAGCAAGACTGCTTGATATACAATATGCCTACTCACAAATTCTACCATTACTGAGAATAACTCCTCCATTTCAATTGTCATTGCTGCTCCCTTCATCTCTATTAGGTAATTTCTTATGTATAAATACTTTAGAGAGTTTTTTTACCCTGTTAAAAGATTTTTTGTTGTTTTTCCTCACTCTTCTTTGAAGGTTAAGGAAAGAGGATGTCACACCTTGTTGAGTCCTATAAATTGTGATTTGTGAATATTGGGATAGAAAGAAATTTGATTCCTTGATTGATAGAATGTAAGGTTATTGTTGGTATCTGTTGTTCAAAGGGTTTCTCAAGGAAACATTGAGATTGTTTAAGATTCAAGATTTGACGAGCATCGGTTCCTGATATTTTTTTTTTCTTTTCTTTTTCTAATATTATTACTTTTTTCTCAAAATCGCAGATCTTCAGTGTGGCCCCCCCAGTTCGTCGAAATATTTAAAAGAAACTAATTTCTACACATAAATTGGTATATGTGGGGCAACCTGTTTATGTTGTTTAAAGCTCAACTTACCAAACCCTTTTGCAACATCTAGGTCACGTTTCATCTTACAAGAGTTGAGGCGAAGTGTGCAATCTTTTATTGAACCCGTGACAAGTTCAGAAATATCCAGAGCTTTGTGAAACACACAATACGACTCATGTCTATGGGTTATTGTACATATTATTGATATAGTTCTCCAGCGATATACAGTGATTAATGAAGACCCATAGACTACCTCAGAGACACTCATATGGGATATAAGCTCCCCTCATGATTCATACCCTTAACTTTATTTAACTGCTGCACTACATCACTTTTTTGACCGTGTTTGTCAGTATTCCCAGTGCACAAACCGACAACCCATTAGTCACTGTAACGGAGGGATTCCCATGTGGAAGGAGGGAGTGTTCCTGCTCAAGCTGTGCATGTAGGTGCATCCTCGGCTGGGTAAAGGAGGGCACGGTGCCATTGTCATGCACAGCAAAACAAGAAGGTTGTTTCTCAGGGACTGTGGGGGAGACGTTCCGTGTGGAGATGGCTGGAGTGTGTATCCTTGAAGAGTCACACTGCTGAGGCGAGAAGAACAAAGAGACAGAAAACAAGCAGGGAGATGACACTGAGCATTGTGTGTCTGTACATGCATGAATGTGTGTTTGTGGTTGTGTGCAAAGAAACAAAGGAATGCAATCAAATGACTGTATTGATAGCACCTCCAACTTGCAGAGAGATAAAATGGGTCTACTTCACAATAGCTCATTCAACTCATTACATTGAGTAAGCACAGGTCGACTGTTAGTGTATAAGATGGCGACAGACTATGGTGCATTTTTCTAACCATTAATGAAGTTGCAGATATACTGGGATACCGTACACAATTTCATTCCTGGAATCACTTTGCATTGTCAATTGGAGTCATCTAATTTTCTACCAGCCTTAGCATTATTAATAAAAGCCCCCACACAGTTCTGTGACAAATAGGATTTTCAGTGTCTGCATTCAGCAGGAGGTCTGAAATATACTGTGTGTGTGTGTGTGTGTGTGTGTGTGTGTTTGTGTGTTAGTGTGTGTACCCTTGTTGTCGCCACACCTCACAGGACTGTGGCTCCTGCAGCTCATCTCTCACCACGGCCTCAGGTGTCTCTGCATAATGGGAATATTGAATAAGACCATCAAAAAGGGAATATTGATATTTTTCACTTACTGGCTCCAATTTAATCAGTGGAAAATGCTGCCTGTCAAAAATGTAATTAAAAACACTGATCTAATTAAACTGTTGCTACAGTCATTTTGAGATGCTAACACAGCTGTAACACATCTCTCATCACATTTTAGACTGTGCACCACGTAACAGTTCCTCCAAGTCAGAGTTAAAGCTGACAAACATCCATGCCTCCATTCTGTAGACTTGTGTAGATTAGTGCTAGTATCTTAGCACACATTGCTGAAAGTTTGACGTAGTATATGTTTCCTAAAATAGGGGGTTTGTTCCCTTTGTTGTGTTCGCGTGAACACCAGGAGGAGATCCAGGAGGGGAGTAATATTAAAAGTAAAGCTGAGTGAAAATAAGTCAGGGTAATATTCTCAGCAACTGAGACGGGATTGAATAAACTGTTAAAACAAGCTTCTGAGAACGCAGTGGCGGATCACGAAACTAAAACACCGGTAACTGAAGTTTAGGCCAAAGCTAAACTGAACATCCTCCACTATCTCAAAAGAGGAACCCTTCAGCACACCAGCTGTCGAATGGCCAGAGAAGATAGAGAGCAGGTTTGATTAAAAATAAAATCTAGATAGTAGACTTAAGACAAATGAAAGCAATGAGGAAGCTAAATATTTTCATGAATAAAAGAGAGTAAATAATGGTCATAAAACTGTGTAATGTAAAGCCAGACCAAAGATGTGTTTGATTACATATAAGGATTCAACACAGTCAGAGCAGTCTCTCAAAAGACCCATGGCTGTTAAATTGTGCAACTGTTATTTAAAACACAAATCATTGTACTGAAGCAGAGGAAGAAATATGGCAGTTATCTGAAAACTCAATAGGACTTTGATAGATTCTACTATGGATAGATGAGAAATGACACTGACCTATTGTTTGTTATTGACATCAGATATTTGAACCCTCTGTCTCATTTGTGTTACAGTCTCATTCACGCAGCAGTTATTATGACAAGGACATGGACAAGAGAGCTGCCTTAGCACTGAGGATAGAAATCGCTCCATCCCCGAGACGCGCGGGCTAAGCTCAATGTTAATCAATACTATCACTGTCAGCTCCTCCTCACCTGAGGGAAGGACACATGGCTGCTGCTCCTCTGTTAACTGTCCTTCATTACACAGCCAAAGTCATTATGACCTTGTAGGTACGACTACGGTTTAAAAGACATTTGATGAGCGAACTGTCAAACCAACATTGAACGGAAGTGATGAATGCTGAATATGAATTGTGATTGTGACGACTACTCCCTCCCTCCTTATAACCGTTCCAGAGGATGTTCATCGATTGGGTCCGGACATTCTACGGAGTTTGCCTTTTACACAATGCAGCAGGAGATGCTTCAGGTCTGATGTGTTCACAACAACACAGAAATCTCTGCAGTGTTCAGGTGAGTGGCGCTGCAACAGGCAGAGGCAGGATGTTAACACTTTGTTGACATCGGCCTTATCCCCATCAGCTCTCGTGACATTTTTGTCTTCTACGTGTGGCACCGCTTTTTTAAGATATATTTTCTTTTTGTTTCTATTTCTGATGTGTGCTGCGTGTCAAAAATATCATCAAAATGCACACTGAATCCGACAATCTCCTGCTGTGTTCTAACATCAGCTCATCCGGACATTATCCAGAGTTTTTACCAGGGGGCTGGATGGAGCAGGTCCGCAGAAAGTCTGGAGGCTCACACTAAGACATTAGCATTCTCAGATTCAGCCCCTCCAGAGATTGACAGGAGGTTATCCAGAGTTTGGTGTGTGTCTGAAAGCAGCTCAGGTTATTTTTCAATTCTCTTCATTTTCATTCTGGGCCGGGACCAGGTTATTTACTGATAAGTCTCTTCAGCTCATCTCCCGCACCCCTTCGCTCACAGTGTTTGACCAGCCACAGATGTCGAATACCTCCCGCCCACACTGCCACGATCACCAAATAAAGTAGAAATGCAAAATAGCATCAATCCATAGGTGGCCTTAGAGAGATGGAGTGTGTGAGTGTGGCCAAGGGAAACAAATAATGTGTGTCCCAGTTGTCATTACTACATCACTGACAGGTGTCATGGATCGTGTATAGCTTCAACTCCAATTCTGATTTTTGTTTTCAATCACATCAATACATTTACACCTGGTGTCCACACCACTCTGGAGTCTTCACCACTGCTGGCCCTGTGTTAGTTTTAAAACTGTGTTTTTATTCCTGATTGGTTCTTATCAGTCATGAACATAGACCATAGATAGGTTAGTACCCAAGAGCTCTTAAACAACATCACTCATCTTCTGGATCTGCACTATAAACCATATTTGAAGATAGACGAGGCATCTCCACGTCCTCCCACTATCCAGAAGTGAAGCCAAAATATCCCAGATATGTATGCCACCATCTTTGGAGGTAGACTCTGCACTGTGGTGATCCAGGTTTGGACCAGGGGTAGCAATGTTTTGCCGATCAAAATGCTCGACCAATCGTGAGACTGTCTCAGTTGTCAATGAAGACGGTTACCGCATTTCTATAGCATCAAACAAGTAATTTACACCAAACTTGACATACATCAAC
Source organism: Platichthys flesus (assembly GCF_949316205.1). Classification (NCBI taxonomy): domain Eukaryota; kingdom Metazoa; phylum Chordata; class Actinopteri; order Pleuronectiformes; family Pleuronectidae; genus Platichthys; species Platichthys flesus. The sequence goes on along the minus strand of NC_084946.1, from coordinate 7,178,640 downwards.
TAAATAAGAATCACTTAAATTGACAGAAACTGTCTTTGAGAAAAAAGTATTCAAATCACTGTCACATAGAGTTTAACAAGGTGCAACACCCTCTGCTCTTAACCCTCAGCAAGAGTGAGGAAAAACTTCCCAAACATAAAACTAAGCTATAGGCCGACTTTTCTCTGCAGGGTTGAGAATCTCTCCCACTTTTTCTGAAACTTTCTTCTGAGATTCTGTTCAATATCGATATGACGGCAGTGGTGTTCTACTGGATTCATATCTCGTGACTGTGGAGGTCACTGAAGTTCATGGAACAAACTGTCATGTTCATGGAAACAGTTTGAGACATTTGCTTTGTGACATGGGGAGTTAGCCTGCTGGAAGTAGCATTTAGAAGATGGTTCACTTTGGCTATAAAGGGATGAACATGGTCATCAACAATAGTAACACTAATGATTTATGGTAGTAATGGATCAATCTCAGAAGAGGTGATACAAATCGTCTGGCACCAGGAATCACACCAAGGTCAAAGTCACTGAGAACTCAATAGGAAATTATTGTAAAGCAACATTATCTTAAAATTACAAATAAGGTTAATTTATGAGGCTTGATATGTTGATACTATCTTCAGTAAAAGAGTCTGATTCAACCTCTGGACTAAATTATTGCTGACATTAATGTAGCTACTGATCCAACTCAATGTTTTACCAGAGTCAGAAGATGACAACTGTGGCGAACTAGAAAACCATCGTGATGGGAGACACTTCATCATCCATCCATTATCTAAACCACTGATGCTTTGAGGGGGCTGGAGTCTCTGGTTCTTGTGGATAAACTGTATGATAAACACCTGCGGGGAATTTCATTCTTCTAACCCTAACCCCTCATCAAATTCGATAAAAATATGTGCCCTCATATAAAACTTAAAGAAATGTATGTAAACTTATGCTTCAAGGCAATAATTCATTTTTGTCATGTCTCGAAATATTGGCACCGAAGATACTGTTGTGAAGTAAAATTCATAGATTTCCTTCTATTATCCTCATAGCTGGATTAATGATGTGACCAAGCAGAGAAGGGATCAGGAATATAATTTTATTTCTAGAATGTTTTTTACAAGATACTTGAATAAACAGATCAATGGAGAGCCCTCCGGAGGCTGAGGGCGGATCATCTAAGTGAGGTACAGCCAGATGTTGGGCACCTCTTCATCCATGTCAACAGCTGATCTATGGCGTCTTCCAGCACTTTAACTACCTGCTCTGCAGTTCAACATTTCACACAGCAACAGGCACATCCTCCTCCAGCTCCGTGTCAGGACCATCTTTAAACTGACAAAAACCTGGCGCACAGTCTGCCAGATGATTCCAAATGAACTTACCAAGCGTCTCCAACCACCTGTGGGTTGGTTTGAGCAGGTCTCTGCTTCTACATCTTTTATAGCTTGATCTTGATCCTGATCTGGCTCATTAACACCATAACCCTGGAAGATTTCTCTCACTTCAGACTCCTGCAGGAGAGGGATAGTTGGGTCAGACTGTTTGCTGTTTTGCTGCATCTCCTCCACAGAGTTCTGGGTGGATGCAACATGAACATTGTCCTCATATAGCTTCTCCTCTTCTGTGACTGAGGTCTTCACATGAGGAGTGAGAGTGAGGTCAGTCTGGCTGCTGATTTGCTGCATCTCTTCCTCCGTGTTCTGTGTGGATGAAGCATCAACAGTAACTTCCACCCTAGGCTGCTCTTCAGAGGAGGCAGCACCTGGGACCGGCTCAGTTTGAATAGGGCTGCTCTTCATCTTTCTTTTGGGCTTGCTCTTGAAAACGATCGACTCCTTCCAAGCATAACCCTGGAAAATGTCCGTCTCATTCTCCCAGTGCAGGACATCAATAGTTGGGTCAGTCCTGTTGCTGATTAGTTGCATCTCCTCCTCAGTGTTCTGGGCAGTTTGAGCAGGTTTGCACTTCTTCGTCTCTTTGAGCTTGATCTTGAAAACTGTCAAAAATGAACTTGCCAAGCGTCTCCAACCACCTGTGGGTTTGTTTGAGCAGGTCTGTGCCTCTACATCTTTTATAGCTTGATCTTGATCTGGCTCATTAACACCACAACCCTGAGAGATTTCGCTAATTTCAGACTTCTGCAGGAGAGTGATAGTTGGGTCAGACTGTTTGCTGTTTTGCTGCATCTCCTCCTCAGAGTTCTGGGTGGATGCAACATGAACTTTGTCCTCATATAGCTTCTCCACCTCCTCCTCTGTGACTGAGGTCTTCACATGAGGAGTGAGAGTGAAGTCAGTCTGGCTGCTGATTTGCTGCGTCTCTTCCTCAGTGTTCTGTGTGGATGAAGCATCAACAGTAACTTCCACCTGTGGCTGCTCTTCAGAGGAGGCAGCACCTGGGACTGGCTCAGTTTGAATAGGGCTGCTCTTCATCTTTCTTTTGGGCTTGCTCTTGAAAACGATTGGCTTGTTCCAACCATAACCCTGGAAAATGTCCGTCTCATTCTCCCAATGCAGGACATCGATAGTTTGGTCAGTCCTGTTTCTGATTGGATGCATCTCCTCCTCAGTGTTCTGGGCAGTTTGAGCAGGTTTGCTCCTCTTTGTCTCTTTGAGCTTGATCTTGAAAACTGTCAAAAATGTACTTGCCAAGCGTCTCCAACCACCTGTGGGTTGGTTTGAGCAGGTCTGTGCTTCTACATCTGTTATAGCTTGATGTTGATTCTGATCTGGCTCAGTCTTTTTCTCCTCCAGCGGGTGATCGCCCCCAATTTCAATCTGCATTGTTTCTCTGTTATTCTTTTGTTGAGGTCAGAGAAATTAAAAAGCAAATTGCGTCAAGAAAGCAAAGTAAACCAAGCGAATCGGTAGCAGAGAGCTAAGTAAGAACCAGGTGAACTTTGTGAACCAAGTAAACCAAGTGAGGATTGAATACTGATTGACAAATAGAGCTGTTCAGGCTTAGACTATGATCATGAGACAGAAGTTTGGTAGTGATAGCACTATGCACACTGGAGTTATGACAAGTCTGAGAGAGAGAGAGAGTAACCCTTGCAAGACATATCTTTGATCTTTATGATCTTTGACCACTGACACTGTCACTAAAGGAGTGGAGTTGCTCAGTATCAAAGGATTCATGGTCTACGTATGCCTGCTATAGAGAACATTGTGTATTAATGGCGTGTCCTCACACTTTGACGCCACGCCATGGTCACACCTTGTGCCGAACAATCGATCTTTGAGTTAATTCGTATCTCCATCTTGTTGTGATGACACTCACCTAAATTTGAAGTTGATCTGACGAAAGCCCTGGTACAAGTACCTCAAAGTAAAAATGTGAAATATGGCCAAAATGGCCTCTAAAAGCAAAATAGCAGGCTTTCTGTTGCGTTTTTTTTCAAATTGCAACTATAGACTTTTTGTTTATCTGTGCCTGTCAGTGCTCGGGCCCTAATAATCATTACAATTTCAATAGGGCCTCACTGTCGTCAGTGCTCAGGCCCTAATAAAGTCCAATAATCCCTTTCTTGTTGCTCTGCTTTCGGTCTCACCAAACTCTTCCGGAAAATATATGGCTCCATAGCTGCTCAATGCATCACTATGGTCACCAGTTTGTTTTTCTGTATGTCTGTGTGCTTCTTTTACTCAAGACATGATGAATAATACCGTTTGATCTTCAGTTTGTTCTCCTGACAGAGAAGCTAGATACGTCTTCGCTCCCGTTTCTGTGGTAAGTCAAGTTTAGCATTGTGTTAGTTGTGATGAGCAGGTACCTGTACATGGCTTGTTACTTTAGCTCCGGTAGCCTGCAGGCGATGCTAACGGGGACGTACGGACTTATTGACCCGACATGGACCGACGATGAGTGTGTTTGGAGATAAAAGGCGAAGCGGCCTAAAAACAAAAATTGCCCTCTCATTACATTAGATATTCGTAACTGTGCAAATAGCGAACGTGTTCAATCCTCTGGAATTTTCTTTTTATGCTTTTTATTCTTCTGCACCTTCTTTGTTTTTCTTTTTTAACTTTAACTCCATCTAGCTAGTTAGCTTGTAGCTTCTGATATTTGAACAGGTACAAAGTATTAAGATTTCTTACATAATTACAATTAGTGCTGTCAGTTAAACGTGTTATTAACAACTTTAACGCAAACCCATTTTAACGACGTCAATTTTTTTCTCGCAAGATTAACGCAGAGCTGCCAACTCTCACCCTTTTGCACGTTTTCACACGCACTCACACCACACACAATTCAAGTCACAATAATTTTTTAAAACATCATCGTATCAGGCCGTCATGAAGTACCAGGTCTCAGCTGCTCAGAGATCAGCTCCTCAGCTTCTTGATCAGAGCAGAAGCTGCAGTTGGTTTCTGCCGAGCGTCAGTATCTGTGTTCGCCTCCAGTCTGACCTGCTCTCGCTTTTTGTTTTAATATGTATATTTTCCAGCTATTAGGCTGCAGCTATATGTTTTTATTAATTTCAAAATATTGTACTTCTTATATCATACATTTCCCCAAATATGGGGAGGAGTCAAATAGCCCTATAAAGTTCTGTGTTTAATTTAGTTCAAAGTAGGCCGACACTTGCCTGTGTATTTTGTTAAAAGAAGTAGTAGGCTTAACTTTTGTTGATAACCTATCTGTTACGGTTCATTGTTTTGAGTTAACTATGACATAAATGTAATTAATCGCGATTAAATATTTTAATCAAAAGCATCTTAGTCACCACCTGGTGACTGGTGGCAGTAAAGGTCATAAATCCGACCTCTTGCATGTTAGTGAACTGGCCATGCACCAAACTTAAAGGTAAAAGTAGACGTCAAATAAAACTCTCTGTGCTGTCTGGTTTCTGTCATTTTAGGTAATTGTCATCACACTGATGTTGATCAAGTGTTTCCGGTAAGATTGGTTTGAATTAGTTATTTAATGATGGGACAAGGGATTGAAATGTCATGATTATTAGCTGAGACTGTCTCACTATTGGTTGAGCACATCATCTTAAAACAAAAACATAGCAGTGTGAATGTAGCCATCGTCAGAGACTCACAGGGTGAAAACAACAGACCTCAGCAGATAGTGGGAGTTGAATGAGGATTCCTCTCTGTGAGTAAATCAGCACACTACGTCCACATTTCTCTTAATAAACACAAACTGTTTCATGTAACCTGGTTTCCTTCATATGCTACACTCATATATTCCTTAGTGTGACACTGCTACTGCATCTGACAATTAATATTCCTGCTAATTTTTCATTAATTATTCAGCTTATTTCAGAACAGAAAACTTCATCTGGTTGGTATACTCAACAAAAGCCATCATTTTCTACCACTTAGTTTTCAAGAATAACTCTTTGATGATATTATTTTTACTCTTATATTTGTAATAAAATAGCTGAACACATACTTTACCTTCACAACACAAGACTACTATTATTTAGGCCTAGTTTCATCAGCGTATGACCTGAAGCCTCAAACATCCCTCGAGACTTGAATCCTCCTCACAACCTCCACTTCTCTTTGCCTCCACCATTCACATACTGGCCTCCATAGCAACCGACTAAGTGCTGATACGGCGTTATTTACCTTGAAAGAGAATCACTCTATATGAACAACCCAAATAGCATACATTATTAAGTCTGAATACTACATCTGAGACTATACCGGCTGTTTAAATTTTAATATCAAAGACCTTCTCATCTGCATGTGAAGTGATGCTGTCTCTGCTTAAGATGAATGAATCCTAATTTGCTCCAGCAGAAACTGTTGTGACTGTATTTACAGTGTGAAGACACCACAGAGGCACCACATCCATTCATTTTACATTTCATCGTGTGACTGACCTTGGGGAGAGGCTGCACTACCTTGCTAATGAGTTGATATATACATGGGCCTTTTCTTTGTATGGATATAATGTTAATTATGATACCTGGTTTAGTTTTTGTCACATTTTATTCATCTGATTGTAGTTTATAGTGCAAAATGTATTATAACATTTCTGTTCATATTTATTAGTATTAGTATTTGTAGTTATTAGTATTTTAGTTTAAAACATTCAGTTAAAGATTAAAATTATCAACAAAATGTGAATAGATAACAGTTTTTATGTTATGTCTGCGTTGTGTTGCAGGTTTCACTGAAGTTAGTGTGTTAATCAGCTCCCTCCCCCCATCTTGTATGACTTTGTGGGTCACTGCTACGGTCGGTCTGCTCTCAGTCCAAATGAGGATGAAGAAATTATGCTGCCCAGAGGACAAGAACATATTTTCTGTGGTAAAGAAATTAGGTGATGGAAACAGAAACAAAACAGAAGCAGTAGGTATTTCGACTGGAAAGTAAACAGCTGCTAATGTTATATATATATTATAGTGATATTTACAAATTTTGTTTTATTCTATGAACTAATGGCATTAAAAACATCCAGTGTATGAGCATGAGTGTAATTTCAGACTGGAGGTGCAACACCTCTGAGGCGGCAACTGTCATCTTTGTGTGTGAGTGGAAAGTCACTTATAAGAGACTGTGAATGATTCACACACATCTGAGTGCTGTGAACCATTTCATTTAGGTAAGAATGCTATTCTGATTTGTTGAGCAAAGTCTATGGAGGACCATACATGACATAAGTAAAAATTAATAAATAAAAAAGGAAATAAATAAATGAATACAGAAATAAATAAATAAATATGTTAATAACAAAAGAAATGTCAAAAGAAATGTCTTAAATATATTTTAACATTTATTTTTTTCCCTGATACGTTTCCTTTTCATTTGCAGTGTCCTTATGCTAATGAGAAAGGCGGGCCTAACCGCAGTCTCATGCAGGATTGGTCACAGGAGTGTAATGATCCAGCCCTACTACTTCTGCCTCTCAATGCTGGTGTTCAGTAGCTGTTTGCAGCGTTGAGCCAGTTCACACTTAAAATGAACTAGTTCAAGTTCAGAGGGTTAGTTAAGGTTATTGTTTATTGGGATGATTTAGGTGTCAGTAGTCCTGACTGTGAGCGTCACGTCTCGTGTTGTACTGAGCACAAGGAGCGAGCCGAGAGGAGGAGGAGGAAACAGAAACTCCAGCTCGGAACAAACCACCTGCAGCTTCTGCTCTGATCATGAAGCCGCTGATCTCTGAGCAGATGTGACCAGAGAAACTCTGTGTTTCCACTGTTTCCACTGTTCTACAAAGTCACTGAGCGGCTGTTTCACGGTGAAGAGCTCAAGTCTCAGTCACTGCCTGTGTGTCTGAGCGAGTGTATGGAGCAGCGCAGGGGCTGTGTGTGTGTGTGTGTGTAGCTCAGTTGACCAATCCTGCTCGAGAATGAGGTTAGGCCCGCCTTTCTCATTAGCATAAGGACACTGAAAATGAAAATGAAATATATCACGGAATAAATAAAAGTTGGAATAAATGTGGAAATAAATAAATAAATGTGGAAATAAGTTTAAGACACTGATTCATTTAATTCTGCATTTATTTCCACATTTATTTATTTATTTCCACATTTATTCCAACTTTTATTTAATCCGTGATATATTTCATTTTCATTTTCACTGTCCTTATGCTAATGAGAAAGGTACATTAATCCCTGATGGTCTAGTGGTTAGGATCCGGCGCTCTCACCGCCGTGGCCCGGGTTCGATTCCCGGTCAGGGAACTTCTCTATTGAATATTTTAAGTACAGGAGAGCATCATGTTGGGAATGAATCTGACGAAGAATATTACACAATCCATATCTAGATAGGCTGGTCCTGAGTCAAGCTGTGAAGGGCTGATGATGCCTGCAAGTCATAGATCCATTCATGCTGTTGTATGAGAAATGAAGTTGAGGTGTAGATGTTTTATGAGCTGAATGGGGAGAGAACACGACAGTGCATTGAAGCTTGATGAAAGTCCATGTCTTAAACAGGCTCCTCTTTTACATGATGGTTATATCAGGTCGACAAAGATGGCCACTTTCACTCCCTGCATCAAACAATATGTCTTCTCGTTAGTACTTCTTTAAGTCATTACATCAAGTGAGTATCTTGCTATTTGGAGGTTGTTGCCTTTTTCACTGCCCTTAACTTTTACTGATATCATCTGACGATAAAGAAAAAGAAATGAATGAACAACATTTTATCTATGATGGCAGCTTGCAGGCAGCATCATTTATTAATGTAAACAAGGACATTTTCCACTCCTCTTTTCCTTCTTGCATCATTAGCACCAGGTGTCTGGTTGACCTGTTAGCAGACAAGACCTGTGTTACGGCCTTTTCTGGTTCTAACAGCCGGTGGATCATCTTTTCTCCTTCTGTGACCAGTCTGAGCTGAGGTTTGCTTATTTCCACTTGAGCACCCCTGAGAGCCTGCTGCTGCTTCCAGCGGTGAGCAAAGGCTGCCACAATCTTTTTTTTAACTCGCACTGTTGGCTCAATCCTGGGGTCCTTCACACAGACAAGATAGATAGATAGATAGATAGATTACTTTATTCATCCCCGAAGCGAAATGAAGTCGTCATAGCAGCCGGTTTTGAATAAAATAAAATAAAATAAAATAAAATAAAATAAAATAAAATAAAATAAAATAAAATAAAATATAAAATATAAAATATTGCGGTAGAAACAATACAAAACAGAAACACAAGATAAATGGGTAGATAAGGTGCAGTGGCATAAAGAGAGATAGTTAGTCTCTCTCTCCATCTCTCTCTCAAATTCACACACTCCATCTCTCCCTCTCACACATACACACACACATCTCCTCTCTCGCTCTGTCTCTCTCTATCTCCCTCACCTCCCACAGTGGTTTCTGCACTTTCCATCATCAGGTTCAAAACAGGTTGAATGGACAATCTATTATCTATGATAACCTATTCTGTGCAATAGACAAATGAAAGCTCATCAATACAATCAATTACACAGGTTTTACAAAAATGAAAGGGACATTTTTATTAACTAAAGGCAGGAATTATTTCCCATGACAAGAGTCTTTTTGGGACTGCCTGCTATTATGAAAAGACGTGGGGTTTATAATGGAGAGGATTATGATTTGGGGATTTGTTCTTTCTTGATTTCTGGAGAAAAGTGACAGGCATTTGTCATTAATCTCATTAAACCACTCGCTATAGGCAGGGGTTGTGCAGCTTCCAGTCGCTGCCGAGATAGTTCCACGGTCAGGCTGATGTATGGTGTCGTGGTTCGGCTCGACCACAAGTCCGTGGTGGCTCTGGTCACATGGAGAGACGCTAGAGAGAGCCGCACTAGCGACAGATAGACTGAGTAGCTTGTTAACATTTGGGCCGCACATCAACAGCTGTTCGTGTCTCCTGCTCGCGTGCCTTCACAGCCCGGTTGCACTCAGAGGTGTGTTTTCGCTTGAAGTTGGGAAACAAGCTTTGGGTGTTTCCACCTTTAGCACTAACAGTTTTCTTGCATATGAAGTAGCTTCTTTTTAGGGAATCGTTGTCGGACGCTGATAAGCTGCTCTCGCTTTCAGGCATGTTTGGGTTTGTGACGTTATTGTGCGCGCCACGGAACGTAAATGCGGATATCACATTGCGTCGCTATTTGTATTATTACGTAAAAAATTATGTATGATATGGCACAGCCCTACCTTGTCACTGGGAGTACCTCAACTCCTGCTCCCTTTAAACCCAGACATTTTTATCTTGCTGCCTTCACACAGCATATATCAGTCCCTGATGGTCTAGTGGTTAGGATCCGGCGCTCTCACCGCCGTGGCCCGGGTTCGATTCCCGGTCAGGGAACTTCTCTTTTGAATACTTCGAGTACATCTGCTTACATAGGAGCACATCATGTTTACAATGAATCAGACTGACAATATTGCCCAATTCATGTTAGCGATGTTAAATAGGCAGGTCAAGGTGTGAATGGCTGATGATACCTGTAAGTCACAAACTTGTCCTGCTATTGTATGAGAAATTAGAGTTGGGCTGTGCTTGGTCAGTAACCTATAAAAATGAGTGTACTGTGTACACTCATTGTATTGATATTCATCAATATTAGTTTAGCTGCCAGGTGCTCTTCTATTTGGTCCATATTCATTCTTCTAAATCTTCCGTGGTTTCTGCCGGTATTATGGGGCATGAAACAGGAAATGCAGCTCCAGAAGGGATGTAGAGCAGACCAATCACAGCCTTGCGGGCTGAGTGAGCTTGCGGAGCTTTGCCGTAAATTTTAGAAAAGGGGGTCGACACCCGTCAGCACGTAAGGAGGGATACATAAGCACGTAAGGGACCCGGAAGGGCTCTTGCGCTTACGGGCCTGTGAAAACGCAGAAGCATGTTTCAGGCTTCGGTCAGACTTAAACTAGTCCACACAGTGCCATCAAAGTGCTGGAATAACATGAATTGAAACATGATATGGTGTCTGATTAGAGATGTATATTTATTCAGGAGGATGAAGTTGACCCCATACTTAACCAGTCACCAGAGTTATTAGTGAAAACCTTCACCTCCTTTGCTTAAAAATAGTAATATTCCACTTGTAACTTTTGGTTTTTGTATCAAATTTTCCCTGTTCATATATTGTTTTGCCATTGGGAGAATAATAGGTTATCAAGGCTTTTGTCGCACTGTGAAGATATAATGTCAGTGGCTATATTCAGACATGTCCGCCTGTATTTCAACTCTATTTTTAGGCTTGGGTGCTCTCTTGATGTTTGATTCCTGTGAAGGTGTCTCTTAGTCCCGGGCCAATAAATGACTGTGGCATGATATAATGAAGAGATATGGCAGTACCCAGGAACATGCTGTGCTCAGTACTGTTGGTGGTGGATTTTGGAAGATATGAAGTCAGCGACTCTGAGGATCTTTGTGGCCTGATGCAGAAAAAAACCACAGCTGCTACTTGTGCTGCTTTCTGGCCTTTTGCCCGCCACCGTCTCTGAGGAGCATTTAGTATTCAGCTGCTGCTGCCCATAGACAGAGGAGCACCCACAGGCAAAGGCTGCTCTCCGATTACTTGCATTACATCAACAGCAAGTTGCTTCACATGAAATAGAATATGAATCATATTTTTTCAAGATACTCAATATATAAAAATGAACAGGTAAGTCTTCTTATAGTCTTCTTATATTCACCCAACATTTTTAATTCACATCGACCCACCACTTCGCCGATGGAGGGGTGGGTAAATTGTTTGAGTCCAGAAACAGTTTTGGAGTTTCAGGGGTAAACAGCGTTGCAGCCAAATCCAATACAGTGGAAGTAATTGGGGACTGACATTTCAAACGTAAAAAAAAAGAAAATCCTCCATACTGCTCCTGTGGTGTGATCCAGGTGTCCATAAGCCCCAACATTTAAATTCAACTCAAAATGAGTAAGTTTCCACCATGTTTTTATCCTAAATGTCTGATGCAGCTCGGGAGGTAGATTCAAGCAGACTTTTAAGTTGGATTTGGCTGCAATACTGTTTACCCCTTAAACTCCAGAAGTGTTTTTGTGGACTCAAACACTTCACCCTCCATTGGCATAGTGGTGAGTACATAATGAGTGAACTTTCATTTTTGGGTGAACTATCCCTTTAACAACAGATATCAATGTTTACATGTGAAGAGGGGAGAGATGTCAGATCCACATGTTTGTGATTCTTGAAATTCTCCTTGCCGGAGTCACCGGGAGGAGATGTTGAGAGATGATGCCTCTTAAATGTTCCGATAGAGAGATGTTGAACGGTTTTCAGCCTTGAGAGTAGCAAAAGTTCATTTTAATTAAACGTTTAATTAGATTTAGGTTGAAATGATGAGGGCAGCGGCACAGAGGAGGTGTCTGCCTAATAGCAGGTACATTGTCTGAATTATCAGCAGCTGTTCCTTCCTCCTGACCCCCCACCAGCACACCTCAGCAGGCAGCCTGGTTTTATAACTGCTGAGCGATTACACCAATAACGGCTTTGTCATTAACAACCAGGGGTAGACAGAGGGAGAGAGGGAGAGGTGGAACATCTGGATGGCTGTATATGTTTTGGAGAGAATGGGATTTCACAAAGTTAAGGCTAGAAACAGAAAGAAGGGGTTGATACGTGTCGACAGGGCTTTGGCTGTGATGGAGAGACACCATCATTCCTCTTCCCCAATATGTCACACACTCGTCCCATCAGGGCAGCGCTCACCATCAAGAGCAGAATTCGGCTGCGTGGGTAAGCGATGGGTGCTGTGTCATCCCTCCCATCCCCCTGGTCATTCCTCTGACAGGATCCCCCCCCCAACTCACATTCCTCTCCCTTGAGAAATTGAAAGAGAGAATGATGAGAGAGATAGAAAAAAAGTGTCTCTCTCAAAAAAGAACAAAAGTAACTTCAGACTAGGATAGGAGTTATACACAGGCTTGACAAACTTGTAATCAGATTATGGCCTTGGCTTAAATATATATTTTCTTACTGCATGTTTTCAGTTGTGTGGGTGAGACTGAGAACCTATATATAATCTGCAGATCTGCATTTGACACCAACTCATTCAAGATAATTATACAGCTGAAGATGTCAGTGAGTGTGCAAGATGATGTACTGCTTATAACAGTACACAGAGAAATGATGTCAGACCAAACAGCTTCCTCTGTTTGCTGCTGCTGCTCAAAGCTGCTTTACCGATATTTGTTTATTTTGTTATTCATTCACCCTTTTGTGCCAGGAAAATAATTAAATCATTATCTAAAAGCACTATTTTAAATTATTTCAGCCCTTTATCACTCTTATCTTTTAATGAGCACAAATTCAATCAGATTCATGAAACAATCTTTGGTTTAACTAAACTTTTTACCACAAGTTGATATGTTCAATCTTCCTCTTTCTTGACCCCTCAGTTCCTCTGGTCTGTTTGGTGGTGGTTCGCGTTTTTTTACCCCTCAGCAAGAGATGGAGGATTTAGCTAGACCGGGTTGATAGCTGTGTACCGCTTAAGTGGCCCACATACAGCTGTGTCGATGCCAGAAGTCGGGACACATTTGCATTATTAGAAAACAGAACCTGACACTGCAAGAAAATGAATCCTTTCATAAGATCATCCTTTCATGTATAAGACGTATTGTAAGGACCTGTACATGAACTGTATCCACAATAACAAAAGGTATTATACATTTAAAAACATTTTACCAGATCACATTGTTGACTTACGAGTGGCTTTAATGGTCCATGCTGGCGAAGTGGAGATGAAGTTGTGCTCCAGCACCTGACGGGGTGTGATCCTTCTGTCAGGATCAAGCTGAAGCATCGCCTTCAGCATGTCCACAAACATGTGGCCGTCGGCAATCTCTGCCACTTTATCTTCAAAGTTGTGACTGCTGATGGGTTGTGTCTAAAACACAAATATGTCCTTGGTTAGCTCCAGTACTGAATAAAAAACCTCTTTAGGACATCCGAGTGTTTTTCTTTTTATCTTAAAGGAACAAGCTCATGTTGAATGATCTTAAAAAGGACATACATGCAAGAGGCCGTCCAGGTAGGTGAACTTCCAACACCTGTTCTCTATTGGCCCTATTCTCCGTGTCTTTGCGGTACTCCTCTGGTGTCTGTTCAGAGAGTTGGGTGGTTAGCATCAGACTCCCACAAGCGTGTAGAAAGACACGAGATGGAGAAAGAGATATTTGAATATAACAAGCGGTTTCAGGTCGGCACCTTGAGTTTCCAGACGGAGGTGGTGGAGTCGACGTTTCTCTTGAAGAATTGTGGAGTTTTACATCCATGGTTGAGCATGGTGTCGGGTAGCAGACCCTGAGTCTCCATGATGTATTTGATCTGAAAATTCAACACAACTTAAAATTCCACCACAGTCCAGGTGAAGTACTTTTTATTTATGTGAATATTATGCACATGTCATGCCCTAGAAGGGTTGGGGTTAGGTTTGGATTCTGCTCTGAACTGTTCATCCCTGAGACTCCTAAAGTGTTTTGGTAGTAGATAATGACTGAATTTTAATTTCTGTGTGAACTTAACCACTAAGATATTAAAACCGAAGAGACAGTGCTTTTTGAAGTAGTGTCTGTACCATTTCATATTGGCCCAATCCAGGGTAGAGCTGGGACCCGAGGTACATCGCAGCAGCAATGCAGCCCAGCGACCACATGTCTATGGCCTCTGTGAAGGGGTGCCCCAGCATGATCTCTGGGGATCTGACAGAGGAGCAACAACCATGATCACAAACCATGCAAAATATGTGGGTTGTTTTGAAGGACATGTTGATAAGTCTAACTGCTACATTTGTGTGAATGGACAAAGACTTGAAGTATTTATTCTCTATGATACGCCACTAAGATCTGTCATGGTTCCAGATGCTCACCGGTATGGACGGGTCTGAGTGAGGGAACCCAACTTGGCCGCTGACACCTCAAACGCCATTCCGAAGTTGATCACTTTGACCCTGAAGGGCTCCAGTATCTGATCGATCAACATAACGTTGTCCAGCTCGAGGTCTGTGTGGACGATCCCTGCATCCTTCAGGTGGTTGAGCGCATGGGCAATCTGAAAAGTTAATTTCATTAAAATGTCAACAATGTTCCACCTGCATATATTTCCATACTGTTTGTTAGTGCACAAGGGAAAACAGGTGGACACACACCTGCTGGACAATTGGTCTATTCTCTTTCAGGAGGAGAGGTTGGAAACATCGTTCCCTCATGAAATCAAAGAGACTTTTGTCCAGGTTCTCAAACTCCAGGCAAATGTGTCCTCTGTCAAGGAAGGACTGGTACCACTGGACAAGGTAAAACGTGTCCAACGACCTCAATTTCTTCAGAGCAGCCACCAGGAGATACATGGCAGGCCACAGGAACATTGTATTTCAGCTTGATGTAAACTTAAACAAGGAAGTTGTCACGGATATGGGGAGGACCCAAAAGCAGCACAGGCAGACTAGCTGGTAGACAGGTCCAGTGGGGGGCTGTGGAGCCACAGAGCCGAGCAGGAGCGTAACCAGAAGAGAAAAGGCGAAACTCGTGGTCAAAGGCAGAAGGCTGAGGTAATGACCAGGGCAGAGACGAGGTAGGCAGGTCAGGGATCGACAACAGGTGATCAGTCCGGGGAAAGTACGCTGGATGTCAGGCATAACGCATAAAACAATCTGGCACTGAAGCAGAGACAGGAGCAGGCTTAAATACAGCCAGGGCTGACACAAGTGTGGAGAGTTGGCCTGATGAGGAGGTGTGGCTGACTGGCAGAGTGGAGCAGAGACAGGTGAGTGGAAAAATACTGGCAGGCAGGAGATGAGCAGACTGTGACAGAAGTATGTGAACATATGGATTGCAGATGATATAATTCAAACAGGGATCAGTGCACAGATTTGTTTCTTACCTCTTGATTTGCCAACTTTTCATTACAGGCCTTCATTTCAATCATTTTGATGGCCACAGTCTTGTTGTCGTCCAGTCTCTTGCACTTAACAAGTTTTCCGAATGATCCCTGTCCGAGAAAAGACTGCACCTCATAGTAAGAGCAGCCGGAGTAAAGCAGGCTTCCTGGAACCACCTGGTTGTCCTCGGGGGGTGGCGTGGCAGCCATGTTGCCTCAATTAATGCCGTTAAAATGAAGAAAAAATGCACAAAGTGTGTTGTAGGTTCAAAGCAAAAGGTGAAATCCTGGGACAAATATATAGTTTATAACGTTTTCAAATTCGGTCAAGCCTTTTAACCATGAACACTATTGTTAACGTTATAAAAGTTATGTTTTAGTATGTTGGTTTATTTGGAATAACAGGATTACACAGACAACTCAACCACTCTCATCCAAGTCAAACATCATAGTCAATGAGGGATGATGCAGTTAAAAGCCTCAACTGAAACCGTTGAGGTTCTGTCAAGCCTGGTAACCGTGGCAGCTACTGTTGTTAGGATTTTTAAAAGTTGTGTTTTATCCTGCATATGTTGGTTTATATGTTATAACAGGATTACAAGAACAACTAAACGGATTTCCTCCAAAAACAACTAAACTGATTTCCTCCAAATTATAAATTATTATAATAAAGGGATGATGCAGATACACCGTTCATTTGTATTCTTTCAAACCTGGTAACCTCCCCCTCCCTCCCTGTCTCTCTCTCTTTCTTTCTCTCGCACAGCATGCTGGGAGTTTGGTGGTGTTGATCGTGTGGCCCTGTGGTTGGGTCTGCAGGTTTTAGTTGGTTGTATTCTCTGGAGGAGGTTAACAATTAGATGAAACCTTTGGTAAAACAGTTCATGTGAAAGATTTTTTTCCAGACGTTAGAAAGTTCATTCAGTCTGTTACCACACTGCAAAAGGTGGTTGGGCTGAATTTATTGGATTAGAAGAAACGTTTCTGTCACTGGGGTAAGAAAAGGTTTAAATATCAAACACGAAAATGTTAAAGAAGATGAAACTATCCATATAAACGTGTCATAAATCACTGGGTGTTTCACTCTTTTTATTTGCTGTTCTCTCTCTCCTCTTATGCCAGGTCTAAGAGTGGAATCACACAATATAAACCTGGGTAGATAATATCTCACTAAGAAATCCTACAAGGCAGAATCCTGATGGTAAAAGCTGAAGTAAAACTTTTTATATTCAGTTTTATCAATATCTTTACTAATCCACACACTTTACTCTTTCAGCATTATAGCAAACAAACCTTGAAGATAACCTCAGCAAATGAAACAGTTTATTTCAAATGACAGATGTGCAACACAGTCACAAACAGTTTACAGCAGTGTCCAAATTATCCACAAATACCACACGTCAATCATCACATTGTCTCATGTTAATTTAATTAAATTTTATAGCACCAAATCATTACATATATGATCTCTAGGCACTTTTCATAGTAAGAAGCCCAAACTTTCCCTTAATGGGCACGTTGAAAAGACAAAACATTTAAAACCCAAATTCAATGTGGGCATCCATCTGCCTCGACCGGTTGGGGTGAGCGCAGAAAACTGTGGGAGAGGGGAGGGGGGAGAGAAAAAGAGGAGAGAGAAGAGAGAGAGGGGGTCGGGAGAGGCGAGAGACCAGATACAGTCATGCAACCGATATATCTTAAAACTCTGCCACTGGTTGATAACATTAAAATGATAAGACTGATACTGTATGATGATGTTATTAACAATAGCTATTTCTATAACTTCTACTACTACTGCTTCTGCTACTGCTATTACTACTACTACTGCTACTGCTACTACTTGTGTAGTGTCAAACCAGGATCCTGCAGCTCTGGAGTTCTGAGATACCTACAGAATATGGAAGAGACAGATAGAGAGATAGCTATAGACCGAGAGACACACGGAGAGAGAGGGAGAGAGAGAGAGACTATGGGAGGGAATAAACAAGGAAGTGATATGTAGTAAAATAAATATGGGGGCAGAGAGAGAGAGAGGGAGAAGTGCTCAGTGCACGATGGGAGTTCCCCTAGCAGGTCTAGACCTATAGCAGCAGAACTAAGGGATGGTTCAGGTCTCACCTGATCCAGCTCTAACTACAGGCTTTATCAAAAAGGAACAGGCTGACCTTAAATGTAGAGATGGTTTCTGCCTCCTGACCCAGAGTGGGAGCTGGTTCCTCAGGAGAAGAGCCTGGTAGCTGAACGCTCTTCCTCCTGGTCTACTCTTACAGACTCTGTCCACAGAAATGTTATGAATGGTTTAAGCTCATTTGTTATTGATTGATATTGGAAAAATGAAGACATTTATATGACATTGTGATGTTTCAAGCGCAAAAATGATCAAAATTCTTTGTTATTGACCATACATTAAAGGGACATTATTAGTACAAAACATTTCATCACATGCATGCCAAGACTGGCAGATTTTTAACTCGTGCTCCATTTTTCATACTTCACACAACTACTTCATCATGCGTACCACAATCATCCACTCCTCCTCCTCCTAACACTGACCTTGTTCTTCTATATTCTACAGCCCCAGTCTTCCTCCTCACCTTTGTGTCATACCTGCTTTACGGCTGCTGGAGGTCGCAATAAAATGTAACTATGGGTTGTAATCAGCAGCTTGCACACACCAACATATGGGCTTTTCTTTTTTTACAGGAGGACAGTATCCCAAAAAACACAATTCCTGAAGAGAGAGAGGAGTGAAACATTGGGAGGCACAGGAGGAGCTTATTGCAGCAGGGTTTTGTCCTTCCTTTGAGTTTTGAAATTAAAACACTTTGTGTGGTAAGATGATATTTTATTTGCAGTCAGCGGTACGTTCGACTGCCATAAAATGATTTACCTTCGCAGCAGCCTCACATTTGTCTTGGTTTGTTTCACTACTCGAATATTTTTGCTCAGGTCAGCACACAGGCGTTGAGACAGAGTCAGCTTTATCAACACACTGGGAAGAAACATACACAAAAAGCTCATGATGCTTGTATTTGTTGTTGTTAATGATAATTCAATGGTTTACTCCACTGGTTCCCAAAGCAAGGGCTGGGACCCACGAGGGAGTCGCGAGACACAGAAGGACGGTCACAAGATAATTTCCTAGAAACCTAACTTTTCTCAATATCATATTTTAGCCACAATAGTTTCAAAAAGTAAAATACACTTGAATATAAAATAAAACCATCCAAATAATCGTCAGCCTTCTGAATTTCTTTGTCTCAATGTGACTGAGGTGACAGCATCAGTTGTAGCAGGTTAATAACTGAACCAGAGGAAACACTGCAACATGTGCATGTAGTTGAGTTTTTGTGAATGTTGCTCATTTAAATATCCTTTTGATTTAGTGGAGTTGCAGGTCGTGGCTCTTTTGTGGGACTTGGTCTGAAAAGTTCCCTCCCTCACGCACAAGCAGAAAGTTTGTAGCTGCTCAAAACAAAACATTTACTTGTGGGCTCATCATCTGAACCAAAGCCCAAACCTGCAGATAAAGCTCTAGTGGATGATGAGGACATCTGATCCCGACACCGGGCTCTACTCCAAGAGCAAATGGTGATTCTAAGCGGCCATAAATGGGATTTTATGGGATCATTTAGTTCGCGGAGCCCACAACAGTCCATCAAGACCGAATTGTATCCTTGGAGATGTAATGGGGACGGGCCCTGTAAATCAAAGAGAGTAAAAATGGAAGCTGATTCACATTAGTGATGGCTAATTAGCTCATAGCACTGAGGGCTGGGAGCCGTCTGTCCTTCTCTGGTGCTGCGTGTGTCTGCTGCAGCTCAGGAGAAGCTCTAGCTTGGTGTTGTCATGGGTCATTTTAGGTCTCCCCGGGGTACACTGAAAATGACACAGTTTTAGATTTGTTTTTGCAGAACACAGAAATACTCTGATGTGAGCAGGGAGCGCAAATGAGAACAAGATGACCTCATGCTGCTCGTCCCATAAAAGCACATGTTTGGTCTCTGTCAGGCAGCTACAGCGGGCTGGGAGGTTTGCTGCTCTTTTTTTGAAGTCTGACGATACCTGCTCTCTCCACCCTCCAAATTGGCTGCTCGCTCTGCCAGCGGAGGAAGCAGCGTCCAGGAGGACTCTCAGCGTGGATGATTAATTCTGAAGGCACTTTCTTGTCAAGAGGACCTCTACTCCGCTGATCGAGGCAATGTGATCTGTCGGGCCTTTGAAATTCAAATGATGTCTTCCACCCTGTGTCCCACTGACGCCTTTGAAAGTTCTCATGAAAGCAGAGCAACAGAGATGCAACCGACACGAGCTGGCAGAGAACAGAAAGACAAAATCATCTCTGTCCCAAAAATAGATGTCAGCGCAAACTGAGAAGACACAAATAGAAAATCAAAACACTTCGTGACTCTGAGGCTGTGAAATATATAGGAAGGTGGTTATTTTTACCCCAGTGCTGCCATATTTTATTTGAAGCACTGTCTGCCACCAGACTACTTTACATTTTGAGGCTTTTTTATTCATTTGTTTTATTTTAGACAGCTTCCATGAAAGTGGCAAGACTTACTGAAATAAGTTATATTTAGTTACCTTATTGCATTTCATGCTCTTGACATCTTCGCCAGTGTCCTCTATGTGTCTGGCAGCGCTTTTTTCATCCTGAGATATTTGCTTTCTTTTTGTTTTGTTTTTCATTTGTAGTGTGTGAGAAGTATCAGCAAACCCCCCCCCCCCCCCCCAATTTCACATTGACAATGATAACATGCTGATGTTCACCGTACAGTGTTTGTTTAGCTTCTTGAGGCCCCTTCCGATAAAATGTGAAATTCTGTATTTTTTTGCAATTACTGCTTTCTCTATTTCTGTACTGCTTTCAACTTATATATATACAAAACATTTCAGCCACGTTTGTTTTTATCTATTTGTTACTTCCTGAGTAGTTGATGGTTCAATGTAGCCTATTGAAAATATTATCATTATGAGATATGATTATTCATTTTTGGACGCCAAAACTTTACTTACTAACTTGAACTCTGAATGAAGGCCATTAACATCTTGAAGAAGAAAACATGCAGCTTTATGTATCCTTAATGACTAACAATTAGACCAAGCACAATTCATAGGAGTGCTGCAGAATACAGCCCCACTGAGCAATCAGCACAAACTGAAGAGGCAGTTTTCATGTCAGTCCAGCTGTGAGAGCTGTTGAATGAACAGCTGAGTTAGATGTGAAACTATGTTCCATTTACTTGCATTCCTAAAACCACAAGCAGATGTGCAATGCATATTTTAAAGTACCGTTAACCATGAAATATGTCCTGTCCTCTTGCTTTGCTCGTTATCTTACATCCTGTGTGAATTACAGTACAGGCTATGGACTAGTGGCAGAATAATTGGACTATGGGCAGAAAGTTAAGGACAACGGATTGGAAGGTCGCTGGTACGATTCCTCGCGGTGACAATACAACATACCTGCCAGGACAACACCCGGATCTGTTTCAAAGTTCAAAGAGCACTCTCCCTACCCCCACTGTCTAAGTGCCCCTCAGCAAGGCACCTTCACCCCCAACATCTGCTCCCCGGGCGCTGTGCATGGCTGCCCACTGCTCTGTGTGTCCTGTGATGTTCTCCAGATGGGACAAAAGCAGAAGACAAAATTCCCTACACTGCATGTTGTGTGATTGTGGATGTGTTTGGGATCAATAAATGTATCTCTCTCTCTTATTTGACCTTTTGCTCTGCACTCTATCTGACATTCTGTGTAAGTTGTATCAGCCTGCATTCCATCCTGCACATGTTGTATTAGCATTGACATGTCATTAGGCCATATTAGGTGATATTGTCAACACCACACACTTGGTGCCTCCATATGCTTTTTTTATTTTACGAGAGCTCACTATCAGAACCTCACCCAGGAAATGACTTAATTGTTTTACTTGAGCTCTCCACATCTTCCTTTGGCCTTATGTTCCCCACAAGGTCAAAGAAAATTGTTGAGGAAAGGACTTTTATTTTTCTATAAAACTATTTAACTACAGCCCAGGTCTTGAGTTAAAGTGAATTTCTCATCTTCTCCTTCTGCAGCATTTCAGCTCACTCTCTCTCTCCATCCTCCTCCTCCTCCTCCTCCTCCTCCTCAGTAAAACTTGTGTTTCTGTGCAGGACAGTCCTCCCTGCTGATCTGATGTAAGAGGTGCTGAGAGTTCAAAATGAGATACTGGTCTATACCGTGACGTTTTCAGTAAAATATGGTCTCTAAAGTTTCTACTCCCATTGTCTCTGCCTGGAGAGATCCTTCCTAAAGGCAAAGAATAAGCTGCTATGATCAAATTATTTTGTGACTGTACATTTTAAGATGTGTGTGGTTGGGAGCTCACTGGATAATTATTTTCAAATGTGTGGCTCCAGGGTGTTTTTGGTTTTGTGCAATGTGGGTGAAAACTCACATCAGCGTTGGGAAATTTATAAATCTACTCTCACAGTATGAACATCAATCTGTAAAGCTCAACACCCACCTCACAAGTGCATGCACCATCAAATCCTAGAGGACCTGATTCCTCTGTATTTAATTTGACTGTGAGTACCCTGATGTATGACGGCAGTTACTAGTACTTTTCAGAGGAAAATAAACAATTTGGTTCCTCTTCTTGTCCGAAGATCAAATCATTTCACTGCCTGTTGCTGATAACTGGACATAATCATCTCACAGCAAGGTCATTTTCTATTTTACAGCTTGGTTTAAAAAAACTGACACTAATAAAAATGGTCGACATCATAAAAGGCAATTTTTGACATTTTGGACACACTTTCTAGAGTTTGTCTGTCACATGTATGCTAAATGGGATTGTTAAGTCAGACAAGTTCAAGCTGTTATGAAAACGTCAGGAACATTCAGGTGAGGGTAAAGTCTTGAGTAGAGGAGGCAGGGATATGAAATAAATTATACTGTGGACATGACCTGTTCTTGTTTACAGCACATTGACACCAACACAAGTTGACATCTTTGCTGGCGTTTTGTTCATGTGTGGCATATTTTTCCATCGTGAGATATTTGTATTATTTTTGGAGATTTTCGTTTGGCATCTGTCTCATCTGACTTTTTAGTAACGTCACCAACTCGGTCAGAATTTTATGAAATCTTCCCACTGTATTCATGCTTGGACATTTCCTGACCAAGGAAAAGTTCTGCCAGATTCACAGTGAGCAAATCCAATCTTTCATATGAACATGCTTGCAGCCATAGGTTCTCCCACAGAGAACTGGACCAGTTTTAAACCAACTTCATGATACTTGTTATCCATCACAGTCGATGTCGGAAACGTTTACGAAAATTACTAGCGCTAAGTGCACGTCTGAAAGCAGCTTAAGTGTTTGTGTAGTCACCTCACAATATAAAATCAATTCAACTTTATTGCACACACAAAAGGGCCATATTTATATATCAAAATAACATGAATATCATTATATTTAAGGTGCCCAAAACATTTATCCTATAGTATCTCATTTGTTTCTTCACCCACCTGCAGATCAGTGAAATATCAATTCAACTGACAGAAAAGGTCTGTATCTATATGGAAAAAGAAATAAGTAAATAACAATTTATAAATATAATCATATAGCAGGTCACAAATCCAAGGGATTTTCTCTGTAAACAACCGAGAAAAGTTAATGCAGCCACAGAAGTGGAGTACAAAGATACATATCCACTACAGATGGGGTCATTTAACAGCGTCACTTATCACGAGTCGGCAGATTTGTGACCGGATCTCTGCTGAAAACGTGTCATTAAGATGATCATCTGCTCATGGAGACATCGACTGTGAACGGGACAAGCAGGGAGACACTGTCCTGTATTCTGTGAGCTGCTCTGTGTATCTCAACATTCACTAATGAAGACAAATCCTGGCTTTCAGTATTTGGCTCAGAGATGATGGCTGCTCATTGCCGATGAGTGCAAAGGGACTCAGGCAGCATGTGTCTTAAAAGCTCCCTCGCTGTGGCTACTACTGGTGCATAGTTTGTCAAGCGGACTGCACGGCCATATCACTGAACAGGCTTACATTTATATATCCTTCTTTTTGAGCTCACTCTGAGGGATTTGAGAGGCCATTAACATCTGAAAGAAGAAAACATGCGGCTTTATGGATCCTAAATGACTAACAATTAGACTGAGCACAATTCATAGCAGTGCTGCAGAATACAGCCCCACGGAGCAATCAGCACAAACTGAAGAGGCAGTTTTCATGTCAGTCCAGCTGTGAGAGCTGTTGCATGAACGGCTGAGTTAGATGTGAAACTATGTTCCATTTACGTGCGTTCTTAAAACCTCAAGCAGATGTGCAATGCATATTGGAAAGTGCCTTTAACCATGAAATATCTCCTGTCCCCTTGCTTTGCTCGTTATCTTACATCCTGTGTGAATTACAGTACAGGCTATGACCTTTTGCTCTGCACTCTATCTGACATTCTGTATACATTGTATCATCCTGAACTCCATCCTGCACATGTTGTATAACCACTGTGATATTTTCAGTCCCACACACTTGGTGCATCTCATATGATTTTCGTATCTTAGGACACTTAGAGAGCTCACAATAGGGCTACGGATGCTAAGGACCTTGGAAGTGCTAGGCTGACCTTTGTTCTTAATTTTAAAATACAATGAATCTAAATATATAGGATCTTTTATAATTTATTAATGCTACTGGTGCTAGTTTGTATACTGTCTAACCTTTATTTACATTTTGTATGAAAACTCGTGGCCAAGTAAATGTCAAATACTACAAATAAAAAGTACAATGTTGATGTGATGTGAACTGGTAGTAAAAGTTTCACTGAACAGTACAGTGAAATATAGACTTCAATGATGTACCATTCTCTGTTTATTAGTTTGCTCACTGTGTCAGATCGGGTGATTATAGTCATACCGTCTTGCCTCGTGCAGCAGAGAGATGACAGACAGACTGCATGTTGCTCCCTGACAAATCACACTTTGCTGACCTGAGTAAAGTCACCAAAGATGAAGCGCTTGCAACAGACTTCAAAGGTGTGTGTGTGTGCGTGTGAGTGTGTGTGTTTGATAGTCGCTGTCTTCTGCTTGGAAAAGCCTGAAACCTTTTCCTCTTTTTCACAGGTGTGACATCATTCCTCTTTCCCTTCAACGTGTTTTTACATTTATGTGCCACTACATCTCAGTTCTCACTTTTCAAAGTGATGGCTTTGCGTTGTGTTATATCTCAAAGCTGATCGGTGGAATATGATATATATATAAACTTTCTCTTTCTATGCAGGCAGTGACAGGATATGTAGTTTCTTAAAGGAGAACCCAGAACAGGGCCAACACAGTTCATATGCAGGGAGCGAGAAAACAAAATTGTCATTTCATCTCTTTTGGAGATGAAAGAGGAAAATGCGGCAGTACATTTAATAACCTTTATCAGTGTAAATCTTTTGGATCCAAGGACATTTTTGTGCGTGAGAAATTAATTCAGATTGACTGTATCTTGTCCGCAGGCAGACTAGCCCACAGCGCAACAGTGGGTCATCGGGGCGGCCATGAAAATAGATTACCCCCTTTTAGAAGAATTTTATTGTATCATAAACCATAGAGCAGGGTGATTAATTAGGTGTTGCATTTGTGAATGTGAAGATGAACGTGATTAGAAAGCCACCAGATGATCTGTACTGCGTCACTTGCTGAATCATCAGGATAATGTGGCACACACAAATGTTGTAATAAGTTACTTTTGGGGACTTTACATAGACTTGTCCTAACCCAAACTATAACTACTACTTGCCTAAGCCTACCCCTAACATTAACCTACACCAAACCTTAACCCCTGACCCAAAAATGGGCTTTATCCCAATGAGGGACACAGCTTCTTTCCCGGATCGACTGGTTATTGTCCTCAAACATAATCTATGACAAAGACACACACACACCCACTCAGCCTTTTTAAATAGAAATGTGGCTGAATAAAAAGCTTTTAGCGTCACTCATTTGGAGTTGGGCCAGGCTAAATGCATCACATTACAGACAAGTATGGCCCCATAAAGAATTTTACTGCAGTGCCCCTGCTCTTTAAGAGACTGATGGAGGAAACAGGAAGACTTCAAGTACCTTTAGAATAAGGGGCTGATGGGTTCCGTAAGATTGTAGCAATAACGTCTCTCTGACTTCAACTCATCGGGCAAATTTCACAGCTAGTATCACCGACCTACTATGTCCACGAACGTCTGTCTGTCAGTTCATCTGATTGACTTCACACACACAGTCCGTGGAAGTGGGGTAGTGAGCCTTCAGTTTGCGGACTAAGTTGAACATGTCTTCTTTCATATCCCACCAAAACATTTGGATATATTTATTTATTCGATTTTAACCATATTGGACTGACACAGACATTCACAGGTGTCGCGGGTGCGGATCTCTGTTAATGTCACAATATTGATAGAATCACTTCCTCCTTAGCATTGTGTCTTCAAACAAGTGTGAAATTGTGTATGAGGATTGCTGTTTTTCTCCCTTTTTCGTTAGTTCAGCAAATAATTCAAACTTATTTATAAACCATCCAAGTAAACTGTGCTAGAGCAAATTCAGTTGCATTTTATGAAAAACATTGGCAATAAAATCTTCTTTGCAGATAAACCAGGTAGGATGAACACAGATTTCTAACTTCACTCTGCACCATAGACTGTTTATAAAAAGCTCTGCACACAGACAATAAAAAGTGACGGTATACTGTAGTTGGACTCACTAATGACAAGAGAACAGAACATTACAAACAGGCAGGTTTAGAACAGACACTGCACTAGTTTAATTCATTTCATGTAAGAATGGACCGTACAAATGTTTGTGTGAGAACCCTCCATCTCCCGTTTATCTCAAAACACAGTGCTACAACACAGACATGCACCTTCCCACTATGAAACCATCACACTGTCAGAGAAACCCACTCCAAAGAGACCACAATATATTTTATTCATTCATTCATTCAGAGCTAGGCACAATGAAAATCCCCCCCGAAAACAAGACAAGCAGCTGTGCCTGTTCGCTTTAATCCTCCACAACTTTAACCCTGTGGTCACTCAGCTCCACCGCTTTGTCATGTCCCATTCACGCCGCTGTCCGTCAACACAGAGGCCTTACAGTGACAAAAATCATGTGTGAGAATGCAAATGTCCACATTACAATATGTGCAGGGAACTTACCTGCCAGTCCCCTTGTAAAAAGTTTGAAAAATGTCTGTGAGCCCATGTGATAATACAGCAGGAACTCTTCACAAAAGCAAGTAGGTGTGTTTCTAACACGTGACGAACGCAAAACTGAAAACAAATTAACCAATGAGAACGCAAATAAGGATGTAAATCTGGTTCTATATACGTAGAAGATTCAAACGAAGATATCAACTTGAAAAGACATGCGCCTGTTTCGATGTGCTGTGAACAAAACCATGCAGAATCATGTCCAGCCCGCTCTACAGAGGCACCACTTCCCAACTGAATGTTCCAGATAATTTCCTGTTCTTGTCAACCCTTCTGATCTGGACAATCTTCTTCAGATATCAAAGGCAACCTCCAGAAAATGTCATTTTACACAATTCCATTGGGTGGAGTGCAAACAGTACAATTACTTAACAAGAAAGGCTGTGAATAAGTCAGGAAATTATTATTATTCATATTTTTACACCCAAAGTACAGTGAGTATATTTGTCTGCTGATGACCAAACCTATAATGATGTGATGCATATAAAGAAACAAAAGGTGTTTCTGCTGCCAAGTAAAGAGATGGAGGAGAGAGGAGGAGAAAAGCATTGCATGTCTAATGAGGTCTATCTCATAAAAAACATCACAGGGCAATAGTTTCATTTCCAATTACAATCACAGACTCCTCTTGTTACTCTGAGCTGTACTGTTTGGATAACAAAGCAAAAATAAATCAACACATATTGAAGCATATTTGCATGAAGTACAGCAATAAATCTCATTATGTATTAGTGGTTAATGCTCCTGTCATCTGTTTGTTAGAGGCTCAGACAAATGGAGAGGTTGACCAGAAACAGAACAGTTTGACTGATCCATAAATATGACTATTGCTGTCATCATCTATAAATCTTCTCTCCCAATCAGGATCCTGTTGGAATCTGAACCTTGGAAGTAAACTTGCTCCATTTAACTTATAGCTGTGCATCATAAGTGATGCACCCTTGATAAAAGTGAGCCAGCTTTGTGATACTGGAAAACCTGAGTTAGGCCCAAAGATAGCAGGATAACCCAGTAAACTTGCTTTATGGTACAGGCATCATTTATTGGGATACATTTCTTTTGCGGATGTGGGGGTTGGGGATTGTAACCTTTTAGTTTCAGATTAAATCTGAGAATATTGAATAAATCTGTGTACTGAATCCTATCATAATTAAAAGCTAGAAACTGAACCTTGGAAGTCAACTTGCTCCATTTAACTTATAGCTGTGCATCATAAGTGATGCACCCTTGATAAAAGTGAGCCAGCTTTGTGATACTGGAAAACCTGAGTTAGGCCCAAAGATAGCAGGATAACCCAGTAAACTTGCTTTATGGTACAGGCATCATTTATTGGGATACATTTCTTTTGCGGATGTGGGGGTTGGGGATTGTAACCTTTTAGTTTCAGATTAAATCTGAGAATATTGAATAAATCTGTGTACTGAATCCTATCATAATTAAAAGCTAGAAACTGAACCTTGGAAGTCAACTTGCTCCATTTAACTTATAGCTGTGCATCATAAGTGATGCACCCTTGATAAAAGTGAGCCAGCTTTGTGATACTGGAAAACCTGAGTTAGGCCCAAAGATAGCAGGATAACCCAGTAAACTTGCTTTATGGTACAGGCATCATTTATTGGGATACATTTCTTTTGCGGATGTGGGGGTTGGGGATTGTAACCTTTTAGTTTCAGATTAAATCTGAGAATATTGAATAAATCTGTGTACTGAATCCTATCATAATTAAAAGCTAGAAACTGAGTACAATGAGTACTGAAGAAGAATTAAGTCACAACCCAATCTTCATTACCAACACTATGTTTTAAACAAATATATATATATAAATCTGACTATAACCAACATTTACACAATTAATAAGAAATCGAGCAGAGACACAGAGATTTGTGCACTGACTGAAATGTTCTAAAAGATTTTTCACATCTTCACAAATAACAAATTATAAATAGAAACATCCAACAGGGTTTGAGACTGAAACAGATCAATTATTCATGACCATCTCAACACATCACAGAACCACGTGTCACAGTTCAGGTACGGGGCAAAAGAGGAGAGAGCAGTTTGAATACAAGGGACAATGAAGAAGTAGAGAGGCTGACATCTTAAAATCCAAACAGGGCAGAGGAAGGAAACTGGTGAAAGACACAGATGCATTAGTTGAAAACAGGCAGTTTTACTGGGACAGGAAGCAGATAGACAGAAAGAGGTGGAACATGATGACAACAAAACACCATAGATAATGGTGGTGTCTAATATCACTCACTCATTCACTCCTCCCTACTATCTCTCCCTGATATAGAAAAGCTCATAACTTTTCTTTTCCCGTCCCGACTATTGCAATGCTCATATGGAGATCATATAGAGATCATAGAGATATAATATAGAAAACATATATATATAATATAGAGATCATACAGAGATCATATAAATATATCACATAGAGATCATATTGAGATCATATAGAGATCATATGGAATCATATCAAAATCTAGGTCAGAGGTTCCCCAGCTAATCAAGAGCAATGGGATTCACCTTAAGGAGGTTTGGTTTCCTTGTTCATTTGGTCGTCTGCTGTCAGAGGGTCAACACCCTCAGTAGATTCTCTGAGTTTGTGTTGTTGGTTTGCTTATCCTAATTATTTGTTGTTTGCCCGTGGTTATTTGCTGCTAGAGGACTAGACTGCTGGGGGAATTCCCATCATGCACTTCTTCCCATTTTTCTCTGCTCACCCCAACCGGTCGAAGCAGATGGACGCCCACATGGAGTCTGGTTCCACTAGGCTAGAGGTTTTCTTGCAGTTGATGAAGGAGTTTTTCTCTCCACAGTCACCAAAGTGCTGCATCCTTTTTGTGTCACAGTAGTTCATGCAGCGTCTTTTCCTCCCGAGATACAACGCCTCCAATGGGTGGATCCTGATGATTCACTTCCCTTTAGTGACGTGATGTTTTTCAAAAGGATGTTGAATCAGCAAGCAACGAGATGGTTAATGCTCGAGTATCACACTTCAACTCAACTAAACAGCTAACGGTACACATATTAAAAAACCAAGGGGTATTCAAACTTTCTGGTAGTGTCCACCTTCAGCTCTGTTGCCAGGCAACAGCAATGAGGGCGGGCTAGGCTGGTTAAAAGCTCTGTAGACCAGTCCGTCTCCTCCCAGTGCAGCCTTACGAAGGAGGCGCTCTTCGTGGGCTGTGTAAACTCGGACCATAAATTGGCAAAGTCACTTCAGTGGACTGTAGTGAGTATTGACTGAATCTGTTCACAAGCAAAGCGCTCATATATATATATATATATATATATTAAATATATTGATGCACAGTTAGGACTGGATGAGGAGGGACAGGTCTGCAGGAAAAAGTAGGTTTGGGAATATCTTGTGGACAGATGGACGATAACAAGGCCCAAAGGAGACTAGACACATCAATGTAGTAGTTTTCCTGCCCTCAGCTGAAAGAATACGGTACACAAAAAACTGCACCTAAGGAAACAAAATAAGTTCTGCTCCTGTAGGACGTGTTTTTCTCACATCACAACAGAGAGGAATACAAACTAAAGTTCCCAACTGTGGGAGATGTATTTGGGTGAGATAATTAATACCCTGCATGTGGAGAAGATGCATAATCTTCCACAATAGAGACGTTCACAAAGCAGAAGAATGTAACCGGCACTCATTACAAAGCACACAGCAGGAAACTACACTAAGAAAAGAAACCACTGCAGTATTAGAGTTTGATCCTCTGGGGGTTCATGTGATTTCAAGTACCTTGTTCATTTTTAATCTAATTTGTTAGTCATCTTAATTTCATATAATTAGTTGTACAGTAATCAGTATGTGGAGTAAACATTCAGTAAAACCAAACGTGAGGGTGAAATTTCAGCTGCATTATGATGATATGATAAACATTATTACCAGTGGGTAAATTATGTGCTATGCGGTGTCAGCCGCTCAAGTGGCGTTACCTTACTCAACCCGCTCTGATTCTCAGATTATGTCAGAGCTGCTGTTGTTGCTGCAGCGGTGATGTAGCTGTGTTCCGATGGGAGGCGTCCTTTAATCCCAAACAATGGGCTCTGTGTTGTAACTTGCACTTGGAAATGTAAAACATCTCTGCGGGGAAGCGTGATCATCAGGGTTCCCCAGAACGTAACAATTCCCAACTCAATTATTCAACACAGAGAAGAACTGAAACTATATGAAGTGTGTGATCCATTATTTACCCGGCACCATGCATTATTGACTTTGCAAGCTGGAACATTAATGGGGGCTTTGTTTTCCCTGTTTGCCTGACGAAAACAACACTAACCTGCAGATATCGCAGTCTCTTCGAATGACCCTCGTGTTTGTGGGGATGTTTCAGGGGGTCAAGTGTGCGAGGGCGTGTGCAGGCTCGTGCTTTGATTGCCTTGCACTGCCAAACACCTTGTCAAGCTAATTTGTTTTCCTCCATGCATTGATTCTCACTTGCTCAGGGGCAGAGCCAACTCTATCACCACCATCGTGAATATGCATGTTTGACTCTCCCTGACCTTGCGAGGGTAAACAGACGGGACGGGAGCAAAACAAATTCCCGGGTGCACTTCCTCATGTGTTATGGGTGTGTGAGGATAAACGCATACAGTGCACTCATACAGTAGCAGTGTGAGGTTGCATCACCAGGGCCTGCAATGCTCGACTAATGTGATTTGATGCTGTGAGTTTAAAGAATCTCTAATGAGAGGAGCGTCTTTGCAGCGAATCAGTGCAGGCACATCAAAAGGGCAAACTGATGAATATTCTGCACGGCAACAGCGACTTTGACAAAGGCAAATAAATAAATAAAGGATGAAAAAATAACTTCACAGAAAAGCCCATTCTCAGCCTGCTGGAGCAGCTACTCATGCATTTTAGAGAAGCTCGGAGAACATGTGCTGCGAATTATTATATGTCAGTTTACCATCATCGTTTCATAATAATCTGGCTCCTTAGCAGAAAGACAAGAAGAGGAATTTTAGGTTCCCTCTTTGTTTTTACTAGATATATCTATAACTAATTAATCTATTTATATGTCTTTTGATACCCAAAAATGTATTAATAACACACACTAACAAACACTATAGATCTTTAACAAGCATATTGTAACACAAGACTATTAATTGTTCAATGACTTTAGCAAAACCTGTATCTTAATTTTTGTTCTCTTTTTTCTTTTTCTTATCTGGTCAAAAGTGTAATTCCCAAGAAGAGGAAATTATTCATTGATCAATTATTTAGTAATCTGGAATCATAGCACTGTCTATACTAGTGTTCCACAGGAGGAATCCATTTTTCATTCTGACCACATGGGGACTGTAATTTATTCCTGCAATATGTGTCAGAGAGGGAACCAAAACTCTGTGGCTGTTATGTGACTTTGCTAAATCTGTGAAAAAGAGAGAGCTTCCACTTTTCACTGTAAAATCAGAAAAGTTGACAAACCTTACATCAACTAAATAGTGAGAAATGATTATAGAACACTAATACAATACAAGTAAACACAGGTATTACCTTTGACAGGGAGCTTCCACTCATTAGTGGTATGAATAAATTCACCCACATATTTTGCCCTGAGATGTTATGTATCTGCTTCATAAACAAACCAAAAAATTTGAGGAAAGGCAGAAGTTAGGGGAAAGGGGAGAGAGCCTGAGGAGAGAGAGCTGGTGAGTTCTGAGTTCAGCAGGAGGCTGAGCCAAACACAAAACAACTGTCACACTCCTGTACACATGGCTGATGCATCAGCTTTTAACGGCACTTTCAGCCTGAACACACCATCGGACACTGCTTCCACAAACATGTCCAGAGAAGGTTTTATCCTCTCAGAAATAAGAATGTGCACAAAGCTACATCGATTTTATTTCCATCGTCCAGTCCAGTTCGGAGAACTCAAATTTACCTTATTTTTAATTCGCATGAAATATTTAACCTTTCATTTGTGTTTTTACCAACCACGTTTGACTGAAGGCTTCAGTTTACAGTCATTCATAATAACAAGTGACTTTCATTCAAGGATCAGTCCCTCTGCTTTTAAGAAGACTTCTACTACAGATTTCTGCTGGAAGAGCAAATCACCCTCCAATATTCACCTGCCTGCCATGGCACAGAGCCCCGGCTTGTGAAACAGCAGGATCCTGGGGCGGTAATCTCTCTGCTCTCTCTGCTGGGAGCCTAGTCAGAAATCACACTATCAATTTTGCGCGTCGTGTGGGCCACATTGAATCACACCAGGCAATTTCAGAGTTAACTCTCTTGTAACCAGTGTTTCTTCAGCCGTAATTGGATAAGCTGTCAGCTGGGGCGTCCCAAAAAGAGATGGGTTTTACTGTACATACCTGCAGGTGTGTTACATGTGTGGGTGAGTACTTACACATACAGTATTTGGCAAATACTGTATGTGCCTCTGAGTGAAGGTATCAGTACACTACACATTAACTTCAATGTGTATTACAATGCGGTATTTTCAGGGTTTATTCTAAGAGATTTTAAGTATTTTAAATATTAGTTGCTAGTTTTTAACGATGTATCATGTATCGGTTTCAAAAACTGAATGCTCCCAGTCAAGATAGAACATATACATCAACCCTGAAACTTTTCATACACTTTCATACACTTTTCTTACAGATTAAACAAACTACAACTTAAACTCCCTT
This sequence comes from Platichthys flesus, assembly GCF_949316205.1. NCBI lineage: Eukaryota > Metazoa > Chordata > Actinopteri > Pleuronectiformes > Pleuronectidae > Platichthys > Platichthys flesus. The sequence continues at coordinate 7,145,460 of NC_084946.1, read as the reverse complement.
TAACATAATAATAATAATTAATAATAAATTTTTTTTGTAACTCTTCATCCGAGAATCTCAGAGTGCCACAAGTACATAGTTAAAATCAATATCCTAAAAACTCAACTCAAAGTAAAAAAACGCCTTCTTGAATAAAAAGGTTTTTAGGCCAGTCTTAAAAGACTCCAGGGTCTGTGTTGCCCTCAGGTGGTCAGGGAGACCGTTCCATAGGCGGAGCGCTGCTGAGCAAAAGGCCCGGTCGCCCATTGTGCAGAGCTTGGTGTTGGGAACCTGAAGGAGCGAGCTACTTGTAGATCTGAGGGTGCGGGTGGAGGTTTGGGGAGTGATGAGTTCTTGTAGGTAGGGAGGTGCATGTCCATTTATGCATTTAGGGGTGAGGAGTAGAACTTTTTAGTCAATCCGGGTTGAGACAGGGAGCCAGTGGAGTGAGTGGAGAATTGGTGTTATGTGCTCATATTTACGGATTCTCATCAGGATCCTGGCAGCACTGTTTTGAATGATCCTTAAGGAACCTTGGAGGTGATTGTCATTGTACTAAAATGAACTAACAGGCTGCTGCTCTGATGAGATTAAGTCAATCTTGATGCAGTTTTGTCCTTTACAAATGAGTGAGGAGGCTGTCCACAGGATTCAGACATGAGGAGGTTGTTTCAGGTTAAATCAATCAATCAGTCATCGTGCACAATAACACAAGCAGCTCCAAGCACTGGTCAGTGAGCTCATTGGTCAAGACCTCACTATTCTAGGCTGATGAACCAATGTCCAGTCTGTTTGTCTAGTCTGAAATCCTGTTGCAGATTACTAATCTTGGTGCTGTAAAGACCAACAACATTAGTCACTTAAGCAAAGGCCCATTGACGCCCTATGTAGTGTTAAAGTGAGTGGGCCCTCTGGTGAGTGTAGGGATTATGACTTATGTCCTTTAAGCATAAACAGAGATTAACAGAACAACAAAATGACCAGAAGAAAGAGGTTGGGGAAGTCAGGTGATCCAATGAAATACTTCTCATTTCCTATCAACATCTCTCAGGGTTGGTTTCATCATTGTTTAATCAAGACAATAAGTTGAGCTTTTTATTCTTTTACTTTTGTCTACTTTTATAATTTAACTTTTCTTTTCATTAATAATTAAATCTTATCTTAAGTCTAATTCCTTTTTTTAATTCTTATCTTTTCGTTTTACTTTTTAGTTTTTTTAAACATTCAATATCACTTAAATTTCCTCAAACTGAACATAGGTTTTATAAGACTTAATTTATAATAATTATACCCTCCTTTAATCCTAGGGGTCGATTTGACCCCATTCAATGTCTAACGTGTTTAAATAAATGGTTAACTATAAAATGTATATGATTATGTATTTGCACTGACCTGTATATATAGTGTACGCATCAGTGTTCTTTGGGGTCAGGCTGTTCTAGCTATTAAAAAAAAAACATAGCTATTCACGTTGTTTAGGATGATATTGAGGAGCCTGTGCCCCTTATGGCTCATTCTCTGATTGTAATGTTTGAACTCAAACAAAATCAAGTTAATAGATGAGCCAAAGCCATCATCTGCACATAAACCTGTTATTCTTCTCTGACTAAACTAAAGAAAAGACATTTCTCTTTATAGAAAGGACTCTGTGACATGAACCTCTTTTTATTTTTACAAGATATTTGAATGTGAATTTGAAATGTGAGTTTTTATTACAGGGTCTCTAACAGATGTTATTTACCAAGTCAGTTAATGTCCTCTGTCCGATTCCTCTATCCATTGTGGAAGATGGGCGGATCCGTTCATAATCAGATGAATGATGATGAATACATTCAGTAGATGTGATCCATGTTGGAGGTGTTCTTCTCTTGCCGCCTGCTCGGTCTTTAATAGGTCTAATGAGATTTAACTGTGTGCCTTTGAAATCTTTGTGCACTAGTGTGGATTTGACTTTGAATTACAGCTGAATGATACGTCAGCAGCTGAAACTAGCTTCGTTATAAATAGGTGTTGAGAATGAGATTCTATGCAGAGATGTGAAAAGAAGGGACAATGAATCACCGACCTTTCTATGATTAGAAGTGATACTCACACTGTGTTCTGCTCTCATCTTACCCTCTGTGGCTCATTAGGTAGAAACTGCAAACTTAAGACAGCATTAATAGCTCATTTGCTTTAATCTCAGTCGATGCACCATTTTTTTATTCCAGTTTATTTTGTCTTAATATATGTTTTGCTAACTTTACAGGAGGCGTGTGGATGCTCTCTGCACAATTTAGTGATCAAAAAAGAAAATTGCTCTTTTAAACACAATGTGAGCTATTGTCAAAGAAAGGTTTACTTCCCTGACAGACAGTCAAAGGAAGCAGAGCGCACAAATCAAACCGTCAGCTCCTCGGAACTGAAATCTGCTGTTGCTTTTATTGTGTTGTCACTTTCTCAAGGTTTGCAGTGTTTGTTGAGGCAGAGATGAGTTGAAGCCGCTGCTCGAGGATACGGCATCTTTTATGTTGAGAATCTGACAGATTATTTCAAAGGTACAAAAAAAGTTACGTGAAAATAAAGATTCACAAGGAAGCCACATGGTCCTTCTGTGGTGCGTTCACATTCTCCTCTTTACTATGTCAATCATGTCCAAGTAAAGAGAATGACAAAGGGAGCAGTGTGCAATAAAATCTATAATAATATAAAATGTATTACACACTTGCATACCATTGAAGATGTGGTGAGCCCGAGAATAGTCCAATGTCATTGTCATCAGTCTTTCAATAGGGTGGAGATGCATTGTGTCAGTCGAACTCTTAGAACACTGTCTAAAAGCATTTTAAGATTGGTAATACCTGTTTATTACTTATTTAACCTTCATGATGTCACAGGTACAGTGAACAAAAAAACTTCCAATTCTCTGTGTTATGCTGTTTATTTGTTCACTTCCATTTCTTCAGAGCCAGCAGCAAAATAAGTTATTAGCCAAAGCCCTTCGAGGCAGATCATACAGGCATCATAATCGAGCCCTGAGCCTGAGTCACGTACGTCTGGGATCTGTTATTGCACCCAAGTCAAAAGACATCCCACAGAACATGAAGAGAGTAATCGGATAAGCCGTGGTATTGAGAAGACAAACATTACATGTTCTGTTCCTTCCCAAGACTTCCTCCTTAAGCCATCATCTTCATCAGGTGCCATTGTCCCTTATCTCCCTCCCTCAGCGGTCGCCCTCCAGCTCTGCTCCGGAGCCACAACCCTCACAGCCAAGGCAATTTAGCCGCATCCGACAATCCAATCACTTCCACAATGTATCTGTGTCAGTGTCAAGGACAGAGGGGGTGTGTGGGGGTGTGTGTGTACGGGGGGGTACTGTTGTCCACTGATCTATAAAATGCAATGGATCGCTTGTAAGGAAATAATTCAATTGCGCGCTTTAGATTTCTAATCTGACTGTTAGGGTGTAAACAGCAGGCAAACAATTACTTTATCTCCCTGTTCTTAGCTAAAAATGAAGAAAGTGAAATATTTTTAACGGACATCTTTTTTTTTACACATGTCATCCTCCCTGTATTGCTTTTTAAGTCCAGTTAAAGCCCGCAGGGGACAGACTGTATCGATTGCTATGATGGCTGCCTCAAGACTACGAGGTTGTAATAAGAGCTTGAAGGCATGTCTCGGCCTGACTCTGCTTCCCCCTGCGATGCAATCCCGAGATGTGCAGCAGGGCACAGGGCAGGAAGCACATAAATAATTCACTGTGATCTCTGGCCCACGTGTAATTTAGCTTGTATCCCCAATGGCTCCACCAACAGACAGAAAGCGCTCTGTTTTACTCATCCGAAGGGGATCCCAACAGGAAGCCGCACTACACCTGCCTCTGGACCTGAGGCATGAAAAAGGTAAGAAAACTGCTGGTCTCATCAATATTCATGCAGGCAGTGCTGCAGGAGGGTGGAATCACAGCATGACGGAACAATTAGAGTATTCATGAAGGAAATTATACCAGGAAACCAAATAATGCTGCTACAAACTACTGCAATGCTGACTTCCAATCAGTGCTTGTAGATCTTCTAGACTTCTATCTGTTATTGTCTTATAACTGCTGTGTCTTTCTCAGTAGGGTTGCAATGTACATTTACCATGACCCAACTCTCATGATAAACTGGTTTTCTTTGTGCAGCAACAGCTGTTAATTGTGACAATCAAGGGCATTGGTTAATGAACAATGAAAATCAACGAGCCAGAGAATCAGATAGGAGATTTTGCTGTTTTGCTTTATTGATTTTGCCAAATTACCCATTTTGTGTTATTGTTCCCTGTACTGATTGCTGATGTATTATATTATTTGTGGTCTTTTATCATTACTGTTCTTTTGTTGGTGCAGGGGTACAGCTAGAAGTTTTGAGCCCTGCGAAAGAATATGATAAATCTAACGGGCACTAAAGGAAGGTCCGTACCATTCTTTGTGTCTAACACTCGGCCCATTGTTCTCCCTTACAGCTTCCTGTTGCCTTGCTTTTCATTTTTTATATACTGACTTCAATGACGACAACATGTCAAATCTACAGAGAGCTCACCTGTTCTGCTTGCTGCGCACTGACTGGAAAGCAAACAACTTGATTCGGTGTGTCTACGCAGAATGAAACCATGAGAAGAACAGAGAGAGAGGTGAAATATAAAGGCTATCCTGATCATTTTGTAATAAATTGAGAAACAAACCCACATGTTATTTCATGAACTTAAATTTTAAATAGATAAAATTATCATTTCAGTTACATTAACCAACTAATACTTTCATTATAAATATACTTTCATATAGTTTTCTATTGTGCATTTTATTTGTGAAAAAATACCATAACAGAATTTCTGTATGTGCTGATGTCTGTGATTTTATCTTCTGTGGGGAATTCGCATCTGAGCAGATTTGTTTCCCAATGCTAGTTGTGTTTTTGTGACTGTAGAATGAATATGACAGCATTTTACTGAACACAAGAATAGAGAAGAATAAACTTCAATAGGATATTCCAGTGTCCAATGTGCACCAAAACACAACAGTGTTATGAGAGCCTGAGGGCCGGAACCAGTGTTTTGTTAAGCTAGAGAATCCAAAGTTCAGCAAATGTAACATTATTTTAATGATTCCAAGTAGACACTGATGAAATGCTGGTTTCATAAAACCAGATTTTGGCTCTCACTCCTAATTGGAATAAAATGATGATCATGGTTTAAAGCTAACCATTAGCTTATCCTGTCACAGTTTACATACTGTATCATGGTTTACCCTGGAGCTCTGTGGTGCTGCAGTTTCATTATTGGCATCAGCTGTTTCACCCAGGCTTTATAATCACTGGCTCAGCTGCCAATCATATTAATGGAGATGCAACACGTGTGCAGATGTTGTCATGGCAACATTTCAACACTCCACCTCAAACTGCACCTTGTGAGCTGTAGTGTTGTTGTTGCTAATTGAGCTGAAATTCACTGTTGCTTCAAATCAGTTCTGTACCCTGACAACTCTGATCAGCTCAAGACAGCAACCCCTCCACCCACTTCTCATTAAGAACCTCTTACACAGCAGGAGCCACAGAGTGGTGCTGGTGATGGGGGACCCCCTGCTGTCTGTCTGAGACAGGGTGTGTGCTTCCCGGTCCTCAGCTCCCTCTGCCTCCGTCACCAAACCTCATGACTCCAGTGATCCTCCTCTAGCTGATCTAGTTTACCAGTGACTTCCGTTCAGTTCATCTAATGGTTAATTAATGCATCTTAATGTATGAAAAGAGATACGTCTGCTTCCTACTGTGTAACCGTCACTGCCCATGTACTTCAGTGCGTCCTCCATGTTGGCATGGTTGTTAAGCAGTGCAGCCACTAGAGGACAGCGCAGAGTCGAAGGTTTCTGACAACAACCAATATGGCGATGGTGGAGGAGGTTGTGATATGTACGTTTTAAGAAAGAGGCTAAAGCATCTGTTTGTCCCTGTGCCCGGGTGATCTAACATCATATAGAGACCTGCAGTTCTCCTTAAAAAGTGATGCTATTGTTGAAATTTCTTCCTCGTGTCCTGCGATCGTCTGCTTGAACTACTGGCACCCCCCCCCCCCCCCCCTATCTGTGCACAAATCTGATGTCGAGTATAAATTAGCCTTAACGAGGATGAGTCCACAGCATGCTTCTAAACACCTTTGCTAATAGATAAGTGCCAGGCTGTTTCACGCTTATTGATGCAAGTAACACTTACATGTAATGGAAGCCAACCGCTCAAAGGAAAAAAAAATTAACGGTAACTTAAACCTGAACTTTATTTATGTAAGGCCAACAGAGCTGAATTAAAGAGGATGCAGTTTAATGCTGATAAGACGGATTCACCTCTTTACCTTCCTGGTGCTATTTGTTTAATTGGACGGGCACTAACATATGTAAGTCACTTTTCTCGTGGCAATCAACAGCTCCACTGGGAACATAGTAAAGTCATTTAGCAGCCGTCCACAACGGCTACAAATCTAATCAGCAGAACTCGACGGAAAGCCGTTCTTTCAACCTCGGCTGCTCAATTTGTCGGATCCAATCTTTATCCAATTTTACACATCTTTCACGAGAGTCAGTCGAGCCGTGAGGAAATGGCTACCGCTACTCACACCGAACAGCAACTTGGTTCTGAATGTGTATCTTGGTGTTTGTGTTACATCTACTGTCACACGTCTTAAGAGTCTCAATCTCACATACTGACACATACTCACTGACACATGCTCCCTGACTGAATATATAATTAGAAATAAAAAGATACATCAACAATTGTTTTTGTTTTCACTATATTTACTTTTTGATTAAGGCTTGTCACTCATAGTCCACTGAGGCCTGTATCTCAAGATCGACACAAAATTAGGCTTTTCTGTCCCGAGACCTCCACATACCCATAATGCTTTGTGAAATTACACAAAAGGTGCTTAATCAATAGCATCTTTCTATAAGAATATGAAATAACCGTAAAAAAACGATTTCTTCAAAAACAGGAATATGCATGGTAGTATTCTAATGACAGTACACACATTATTGCTTAGTGCATAATATGCACAGTCAGTGTAAGTCTACTGGATATGCTGAGTTTTCTGTACACAGTAAATTATTTAAAGCAAGCTGCATTCATATTTTTGTTTGTTTGTTGTTGTGTGCCCCTTGAGGAGTCACACTGGAACAAGCTGTAAACACACATCGGCTATGGTGAACATGGTGAACAAACAGTTGTATTTTCCACATCCAGCAGACAGATTTTGCATTTTTTATTAACAAGGTTATGGCAAGATTGAGTTAAGTTAAGTTTAAGATTTCTAGAGACCTTTTTTTAAGACCATAATAAATGAAGTTCAAGACTTCAAGTACGGTAGATATGAAGGTACCTGAGTCCAAGTTATCTCTTAAACTACAGGCAGAGACAATAAGTATCTACAGTCTTTCCCACAGCTACAGAAGAAACTGAGATCAACCTCGTATAAGGCGTTTGTATCAGTTCTACATTGGTCTTTTTTGTAGTTTTATCAGAGCATGCTAATATCTGTATCATTGAGAGAGAGCTACAACACATGGAACTTTACAAACCATGCATGCCACCAAATTCACTGACTTGACCTCTGATGGAGTCCTTGTGATTTGATCATGGATTATGAACACAACCAGATTTTTCCCTTCATCTTGATCGGACGTTTCCTATACAAATATTTTAAACTTTGATACACCTCTTCATTTATATTTGACGCTTGCTTTTCTTATTACTTTCCAGGTCTATTAATAGCCTGTCTCAGGTGGGTCACCACGAAAGAACAGTGCAAATAGTAAAGTCTGTAATGTGTGACGGATGAAGGTGACAGCACCACTTCACAGAATATAGTTCCAACATCCCTACTTACCCGAGCTAACACGTCTGTAAATGTCACATCACAAGTTTCCCATGTAGAATATATATACATTTACCCTGAGTCAGAAATCAAATCATATTATCAGCTTTTCAGGTAATTGGTTGAGATAATGGCTGATCAATAATTAAGGCTGATAGCACTGCTGGAGCTGATTTAATGCACGTAGCTAATGTTGGCACAAATCAGTGCCTCTGTGTTTCCCTTTGAGAAGGGAAACGGCAGCGTGTGAATAAACAGGTCTAATCTGAGCTCTGCGGCGACTCTGAGAATCCTGGAAATCAGTTTCTTCATGCAGCTCCACAGCAGGGAGCGCCGCTCGACGTGTTCAGTGGAGGAGAGCAAACTTCTGCTGTATTTTTATCTGATAAGCTTTGTTGTGGCAAAATCTCCTGTAATTGATGACACAGGCGTGCTCTCTCCAGGCAAATCCGTTTAAAGCGAGATGACGGATGGAGACAGAGGTTGCTGGGAAAAAAGCGGCACATCTGTCCTCCCTCTCCCTCTGGGTGACAGAAGCATGAAGCTGTCATTTTCATTCGCTCCACCACTTGCTCTTCTCCTTCATTCACAACTCAATCCACAGCAGCTCTGTTCATTCTAATACTGGATTTGTGTCCTGATCTTCACACACTCTGGAAATGGATGGATGAAGATCCAGTGCATTTCAATTTTCTACATTTTAGGAAAAACACATTCTTGCTTTTGCCTGGAAATAAGATAGATACCATTGTCATGACTGCAAGATAAATTTAGCAAGTTGCAAATCGACAAGACAATATGTATATAGCATCACATTAATCATACAGACAACACAGTGGTTAATCAGGAAGACAACAAATAAGCTCATTTTCCAAATTACCAAACTATTCGTTTAGATCTTAAATCATTCATAAGATGCGGAATTAAGGCTACTTAAAATAGGGAAAAGATTCAAGAGATTTCAAGAATAAAGTTGTAATATTACAAGAATAAAGAAGAATGTCAAGGTGTCGTTGGTTGGTTTTTGTGCTTTTCAAAGGGGTTTAGTAGCTCATAAGAAACATATTCTTTCAATATTAGGAGTTTTTGAACCACAAATACAACATGTTAAATGTATTGTGGTTATATATCCATCAACCTCATACATATTGAATGGTGGCTTTTGTAAGGACTTAAAATAAAGAAAAAACATATATATATATATATATATATTATTTGTGAAAGTAATTGTTAGTAGCCCTCCATATACTCCAAACGGAACCACCTCATGTTACATTACATTTCATTTAGCTGACGCTTTTATCCAAAGCGACTTACAATATGCTATCATGTGCTTGATAAGCAGCTTTTTACTGGTTTTGTTTGTGTGTACTGAGAATTTGGCGCCGTCAGCAAAGGATCAGCACAAGTTACTCACATGTGTGGCCGGCTGAAAGCAGCCCTATGAATAATCTGGATAAATAATGCACACTAAGTGGCAGCCACTGCCTGCCAGCTGTGGCACATCCTCCTCTGCATCCATCCAAGGAGCTGATCACTCTGGGTCTCTGGCCACACACTGAACTAGACAGAGGACGAAAGTAACAAAGTAAAAAATACTTCATTGCTGTTACCTCAAAAACCAACCTTGAGTATTTATTTTACTGAAGACATTTTATTCTTACTCTGTTAATTTAAAACCAAATTATATCTGCACTTTTTACCCCTTTTCGAAACAGCCCATTAGTTTCATTTTAATACATTTGAGAGATATTTTTTTCAGGGAGGCTTTTATTTGTATGCATCATCAGGTGCTGCCTTCCCTACATCCAAAGTGATTTTGACCTAAATGGACAATAACACAGAAAAGACACATTCTTGTTGTCCATCAGTGCAGAGTACACACAACATACTTAACACAGACTATTGAGGAAGACTCAACCAAGAAGAAGGGCCACACATGTCCATGACAAGGAGTAACAACATAGAAGAAAGTGAAGAATCAGCCAACATCACTGATGACTTTAACAATGAACCAGAGCAACAACACATCTATTGTCTCCGTCCTTATTTAAATTATGATACTTCATTCTATGCTTTGGACACTTGGGATAATTTTTCATACTCACAAATCTTTCATCGTTTTAACCTTGTTTAGTAAATTGTTTATTATATTTAAAGTCGGTAGCGATGACCCTCTGAGGGGAACCTTTAACTTCTATACTCTTCATTTCACAGCCTGTTCTTGTAAACAGTTACTTGAGTAAAGAGGTTGAATCAGTTAATTTACTTGATTTGTTTATTTTAAGTAAAGAATGTGTGTACTTTCACCACCTCTGGACTAAGAAAATCCTACAGTGTTTTTTAGTTTGAACCTTTAAATAATAATAATAATGGGCATCTGAGGGACACATGTTGGTGGTGCTGCCTGTTGCCAGAGTGCTGAATCATGCCTGCTATTGACAAGCTGGGCTGTGACCTTGGGAGGTGTCTCCCTCTGCCTGATTGATGACAGAGAGTTGCCAAGAACCACCAAGATGGAGCGATCACCAGGACTCACCAAGCCTTCATCCTGATCCCCGCTGAGACCCAGACCCACCAAACTGGCCCAGTGCAGATGAAGCCTAAGATCAGACAACTGGGTTTTGTTGCTCTGCATCATGTTTGTGCTTATCTGTGTTTTTATTTAGATTTAACTGAGCAGACTGGATTCCCACTGGAACACTACAGTAGCTGATGATATGTGTGTTTCAACAGAGCCACTGCAGAGTTATGTAACGTTTAAATAAATGGACACCTGGTTACTAACAGCTTCCTACTAAGTCTGTCAAAGGTGGGATTTTAATGTCAAACTGAAGTCGCTCGGTTTTCTCTGAATGCTGCTGTTTACATAACAAAAGCTAAGGAGGGATTATCATATTTACTAGTCCCTTAGTTATCCACAGCTCCAAGTTAAGTGCTCATCACCCCACATCGCCATCTAGTGCGTGACACATTTGTGTTCCAGATGACAGCGGTGACATCTGCTGGACAGAATCCCTGCAAAAGAGAGCAAATAAACCCAATGCCACAGTCAGAACACCTACTGTGATTTGCTTTGTTTATATTTATGCATTTGATGTAATATATACTATGGTGTGGCCTTGTCAGAGAGATTCATCTTCAAAACACAGTATTTTAAGCATTATTTCATGGTGGCTCATTTGTTTAGGTGTAAATGAGAAATTTCCCCTAGAGGGCGCTATATCTCTCTTTTTACACAACAGTGCCATCCACTTGATCCAGTGGACACATACAGCTTATCACAGGGAAACAGGGTGATGTTCGAGAGGCGTAAAGCTGAAGCTAATCAAAAATGAACACTTGTGTTTGAGTACAACTCACTTAAATAAGTTTATCTCCAACCATAAAGGCTGCCCCTGGGATTAAATCCATAAACGAGAAGACTTGAATTACATTCATATCAAGACAATACCCCATCAGTTGTAAAAAATAAATAATTGCTGTGAACCCTAAGCCAGTGGTTCTCCGTGTTACACTGCCAGTATCATCAATTATGATTGGCTGAGATGACATCATTTGGGAGGAGCTGATTAAAAAACCAGACGCATCGTCCATGTTCACATATATAATCAGAAAGCACGTGTGTACACAGACGTAGATCCCTATTTCACTATACCGATAATTCCTACTCCCAATAATGTAACTAAATGATGGAATGATTGTACATTAGCGGACTGTCGGCATTGTTGATCGTGCATTGTCGAGAGAGCGAAATTATTGCACATATATAGAATTGCCTGCAACACTGGTTCCGTACAAGGTGCAGCTTTTGCTTTCAAGCAGCATTCACATTCAGATACACTACAGTTACTGGGGCCGCACATCCAGTTCTGAAATAGCAAATGTGGGCCAAATACAGTTTACCTTAACAAATGGGGGCACTTTCTTTTATTACAAACATGCTGTGTTCTACGCAAGGTGCAATCTGGATGTGAACCTGAAGTGGTCCTTGTGGTTAATAATGAATATGGGAACCCAAATGTTATTATCCCACGTGATACGTGGGCCAACTGAGGGATGTGGGCCAAATCTATACCAATCATTTTGCCAAGTCTAAGTACAGTGTGTTAGTTTTGTTGAATGTCAGGAAGATAAATGCGTAGCTTGATTAGTTGGATGTGTTTATTCTCACTTCAGCTGCTGTGTTGTTCTGTTGGATGCTGGATTGTGCTCAGGACAGTTAATGAATCATTAACTCACACTGTTGGCGGTTCATTGCTCTCCTGAAAACCTCTTGCCAATACTTGCACATTGATTTGCATCAGAGATGAATGTAGCAGCTGCAATATCTACAAAGTGCTCATTCCACTGACTACACAACTGAAATAAGATGCAGTGTAAACTTATGAGCTGATTTGTCTTGGCTTCTCTTCATGCGGATACTATACTCAATTGTTTCCATTGTTTTTTGAAGCTAGAAAAGACAAGAGTTGTTTCCTATACAAGTTATTTAGTATGTTTGTAAATTTAAAAAAAAATGACAGTGCATGGAAATGGATGTAGTAGCATTTGTGTATTGAGTATAGTGGTGTATGTGTGAGATTATGATGTTATGTGATGCTATGTATCTCTCTTAGGGCCTATCAAATGTATACACAGCAACAAAAATATGTGTATACTTATTATATAAACACACAACTTAGCATTTTGTAATACAGAAAATATATAAAAACAGCTTTCTGTAGCCGAGCTGCTGTTTCCAGGAGGCTTTTAATGCAAAGAGCAACATGTTCCACATTGTTTTGTTGTATGTTCCCCTTGGCTCAAGGTAAAATAAACAAGACAGACAACATGCTGAGTGAGAGTGATGAGGAGCAAAATGAGAAGAGATTGGTGTGTAGGAAACACCATGGCTTCACAGAGGTTTGGATCAATAAAACAGGGAAGTGATTCCTGGTAAAAAAATAAAAAAAATACATTGAATGTTATTGTCTTTTAAAAGCCTTTCTCTTATCCTGTCAAATTAAGATCCTAATCCTTACGTGCTCAATGAGTTAGAAAGATATTTAATCCCACCATGTTACATGCTCTCACTTCAGTCACATCAATTTGACAACTTTGTAGGAATCTTTGGGGAAGAAAGGAAAGTAACGGATGCTGTAGACAATAATGTCTGTGTTGAAGAAATGGTGGACCAGAACAAAGAAAACAATATGCTGGGTGGGAGTGAATGTGAGCTTGGAAGCATCTCAAGAATGAACACTTGAGCTCTTACAGCCATTGGAGTGTAATTTAAAAGAAACCTCTTTTCTACACAGGAAACAGCACAGCTTCTGAGCCAATTAAGTTCCTATGGGGCTTTGAGCATTTAGATTCATACGCTATCACACGTCAGAAGCTGGGGGCGTGTCACAGCAAGGCTGCTATGGCTCTTTCATCGCATCACTGAACAAAGTGAAAACCTATGAAGATGACATGAGGGACCAGTCGTTTACTGCGACATGTCCTCTGTCTCAATTTTCTCTGCATGTGCTCTGAAAACATGACTGATGGGTTCAGACCTCAATCATGGCTGTAATGTTCAACCAAATGAAAACAGCAGTGGCTCCCAAATAGTGTGCCACAATACATTGGTAGGTAAGGACAGGTGTAGTGTGGGATTTAGCTACTTTGTTGATATTGCAATATACGGCTATTTAAAGTGTTATGGATGCTTTTTTTTTGCTACATTAGAACATTCACTCAACCCGTCGCCCATCAAAAGGTCCAGAAAGACAGCAATGAAATGAACTAAAATCCATGTAGAAATCACCAGTGCACGCAACTAAAGAGAATACTTTCTCTAGAAAGTACCACAAAAGCTGTCTCAAGGCTTCAGCTGGATCTGGGATGTCTACAACCCACAGCCTTCAGTGCTTGGAGAAGTTGGCTAATGCTAACATGGTGTGAAGCATGCTGAGGAAAAGTAGTAGGAAGCCAAACTATTCCTCCTACGTTTGGAGAATCATCTAAAGACTGCAGGATTTGAACCAGAGGCGTCAAAATCGTATGTTGGTTTTGCAAAAGTGTCTGATGAGCTGATGGCGGTAAGCTTTGTGCAAGTGGGCTGTATTGCAAAGCAGAACTGTGCCTGAGGTGCTCATGAGGCTGTGCAGATGGTGAATTGCTTTAGGGCCCTGAAGTCTCACCTCTTCTTCAAACTGTGCTCAGAGATGGAAGGTGATCAACAAATTCCAAATTTCAAAATGAAAATCTGTAATGTGCCTTTCTGGGAAGAAAATCCGTGTTACTCTTGATAATACCACTGACAATCACTGTCGACTTGTCAGCAACTCAGTGACACATTCCAACCAAGCCACACAATGTTAAAACAAAGAGTGGCTGAGCTAAATGATAAAACCAGTATGCTTGAATTCACTGAGTATCTGTTGCATGCTAACATTTGCTGAGTAGCACTATACAGAAGAGGATGATGAGAATATCATTAATTTTGCCGGTAGGTATTTCACTATAAATCAAACTATGAACAAAAAGGTATTGTAAGAGGATCAAGGTTAAGGCAATTAATCCTCTGGGGACTATGTAAGTCAAACTGCTTATGGTATAAAAGGAAAAGATAATTAATAATTTAGGTAATTTACTTTAATTAAGTAAATACATCCTCTGGAAGCTACAAATATCTCAGTCAAGCAAATCTTTAGTCTGTTGCTGTGAGTCACTAAAGTCTTTCCAGAGAGGTGACTGAACTGAAATGCTGGGATTCAGTGTGTTGTTAGGTTAAGGCAACATAACAATCATCTATTAACGTTTATATTACGAGCGAGTTGACTCAAGACATTTGGCTGTACCCCTAGGTGGGAAGCCAGTGAGGGATGTTGTCCTGTTATAACATTATTGTATATAATTGTGTCACATGTTCAGTTCATGTTTTATTAAATAATCAAAAAAATAGTTATGACATTTAAGCCAGTTTGTTTTATGAACAAATTGCAGTGTTCATTTAGTAAATATTTTAATTTCTCATCTTCATGAATTCAACTGTGGAGAGAAATCTCAAAATCCCTTTGCGGGACTTGACAGGAAATGGAAAGAATCCATGAAATGTGCAATGGTGCTTGGCGAAGCCTGATCAACTTCAGTTTAGGAACTAGGAACACAGGAACAAGAATTAATGCTATGTAAACTAGATATTCAATGATTGCATCCTGTCCAAAACTACACAGTAAAACCATTTAGTAAAATGTCCCCCTTTTGAATTCAGGCAAAATGTCTCCAGACACCAATATACAACTAGAGGCTAGTTTCAGTGTCTGTTTGGTACATTAGGGGAGAACTGAATACATGTCTTGTGTTGACTTTCAGAGGGCATGCTCCAAGAATTCTCACCAGCACAAAAAGACAAGCTTGAAAATCTGCTGGCCTGAAAAGCCTTCCATTAATTCCCTTTGCTTGTATGCTTCCAGGCTTCCACAATGTAATAGCACTAGGCTGGTACAGGAATTGCTGACAGGTTCATTAGTCGTACCAACTCCTTTCAAATGAATCTTTTGCTTTGCATATTTTTCAGCTTAAATTAAAAGGTGAAAAATTGGGAACAGCAAATAGCTTCAAGCGGATGAGATAGTATGAGATGCTCATTCAAACTAATGCTCCAAATCAAGGGTCCTGCATTGCTCTTAAAATGTAATTGCTTTAAGAGTCAAATTGTGTTTCGTCAAAGAGCCGAGGCATGAACCTTATCAACTGATTTATTATTTCCTAAACACAACACTTAATGAGATTGTCCTGATTGAAAGAGAAAGCCGCTCTCTTCCTGTGAGAGTAGCATGGGTTCTTGTCAATAACGGATATTGTTAGTGTTCAAGCATGAACACTAACAGCCTCAAGGTTACTAATAACGTTTTCATTAGATTCCCCAACACTGTGTCAAAGATATCAGGGCTATATGTATGTCACTCACATGGCCTGTCTAGATCTTAGAGAGGGATCTTTGCTGTGGTTGGCCCAGTAACCAAGCTCATCTGCCCATCAACACATTGGCCAGAGAATGAGGCTGATCGGTGTCATTTGCATTCATGGTCTTGTACCACGTGTGAGTTTATCGATTCAAAACCATTGGTTCTCGTCAAATTGACTTAGCCTCAGACCGAGTTTCATTTCATTTCAGAATATTAACTGTGGAATTAAGATTTTCAGTATTTCTGGTATATGGCTTTGAATTTTTCATTCGAATTTCCTATGTAATAAAGATAAGCTTGAAAATCACTGTTATATGAAATATAAAAATGGTAAAGAAAAAAAATTGTTCCGTTTTTTTTATTTCATTTAATAAACTTTCTCCTCAATCGTTAAAATCCTTAATTCACCTCATTAAAAAACAACATGGCTTACAAAAGAATTCTGATTCTGATTCTGAAGAGGACGCAAAAGTGCCAGACCTAGAAGCAGACGGACAACCAGATGGAGTAGCAGACCGGGACGAAGACAGAGACGACTTTGAGGACGACGTGGAGGACAACTTGGATGATGAGGTAGAAGACAACAGAGACGACAAGGACTATGACCCAGTTGGAGATGCTTCTGCAGATTTGTCAGCCTTGGACGAAGAAGAAGAGGGACAAGACCAGGGCTGCAACACCACCCCCATCGGACTCGGGGAAAGAGAGACCTTCAAGTCAAGAAACGGGGAAATAATATGGGAAACATAGGCGTACGGCTGAGAGGGAGCCGCTGCTCCTCCTCCGCTGTTGATGCGGCTCTAAGCGGGGTCTGGCCAGGTCCCACGGTGCACACGAAGTCCCGCGCCGGTGACATAGCCTCGACGTTCCGCCTGTTAATCACGCTGATGGTAGAGAACATCATCCTGGAGATGACGAACCGGGAGGGTCATCGAAAATACAGTGACGAATGGAAAGGGATGGATGAGACCGACTCTTCTTCTTCTTCTCCTTCTCCAGAGGCCGGTGTCCTTTCCGTCAGTACATGCTCCTGAGCACACTGCACACCAAGGCCAACGTCAGCGACCGCCCGGACAGGAAACAGGTCATCGTCCTGGACTACAACCGCAGCAAAGGTGGCATGGAAAACCTAGACAAGGTGATCGGAACATACAGCTGCAGGAGGGTGACCGCCCGCTGGCCCCTGGTTGTCTCTCACAACATTATCGACATCTCCTCCTACAATGCCTTTGTGATATGGAGAGAGATCAACCCAGACTGGATGCTGGGCAAGCTGAACAAGGGGGGGGTGTTCCTAAAGCAGCTGGGAAAGGCTCTCGTTTCTGCGTTCATCGACCGAATGGAGAGTATCCCCCGTACGGAAGCGTCAGCCGCAGTTGGGAACGCCGTAAAAGCCACCGCCGCATCGAGAGCTATAGTCCACATAGACGCTCGACGTGAGCGTCCGGCCTCTTCCACGGCACTATCAGCAGAGCCGCTCAGGGCGAATAAGAGGAAGAGGTGTCAGATAGGCCCCAGGAAAAGACTGTAAAACTTGCAGCGTGTGCTGCCGGTGTAACAAATACATCTGCAAGGGCTGCTCACGTGTCTATTGCTCTACTTGTGTGTCATAATAAAGCGTGTTGAAAGCACAACGAAGTGTGTTCTGGGTTCAAGCTGTCAACCGCTCAGTGGCCTACTGTAACTGCTCCAGTCTTGTAGAGACCATTTTTATGAAGCCCTACGACAGTCACACAAGAAGACAAAAAATGTGCAATGACTTATTAAAACATCCTTGTAGACTACCCTCCTTCAGTGGTATAACAAATGGCCTAAGTAACAGGAGGTCTGTGCTTCTGCAAGGGCTGGAACTGTGTCCTGTTTCCTCTGCAATATCCACATCAGCTGTATTCACCATATGCCACCCGACACAGCTGGGCAGGCAAAAACCAGACTTTGGCAGATAAAGCCTTCAGTTACCTCTAAGGGGTGCCGTTTGTAAAGCAGCTCATGCTGAAAATAACAGCAACATTTTGTCACATTTAGC
This sequence comes from Platichthys flesus, assembly GCF_949316205.1. Classification (NCBI taxonomy): domain Eukaryota; kingdom Metazoa; phylum Chordata; class Actinopteri; order Pleuronectiformes; family Pleuronectidae; genus Platichthys; species Platichthys flesus. The sequence continues at coordinate 7,127,637 of NC_084946.1, read as the reverse complement.
TTCAAACCATGTTTAAAAAACTGGTGTGAATTTTTGAGTCACTTTTTTGCACATTTACAACAATATTTGTCAACTTAGAGATATTTTAAATATTTAAATCCAAATGTTAAATGTTACACTTAAATGTTAAATGTTAAATCTAAATGCTAAATCTAAATGTTAGATTTGAGGCGGTCAGAGTTGCCTCTTCAAGAGCCTCATCTTAGGACATAACGTTTTTACCTCCATTAATTAGCCTGTTTGAATGTGTTCTCACTACAGAATGCATTCAACATCTATAGGGCAGATTATGGGCCTTTATGTCTAAAAGGAATAGAGCAGTAAGTTTTTTTTTTTATGCATGAGATATCAGTCATTTCTGCAATAAAATTATGACTGAGGAATAAAATACATAAATTACTCTTCCCTCTGTATTACTTTGCTAACTGCTCATCTTACACGTGTCAATTGTTGACATGTTACATATCAAACATTAAAAGCACACAACTGTTTCTATAAACTTTTATTGTCAGAAAGATTGCTAGAAAGATTGCCACAGAGCTTTTTAATCATAGTTATTAAATGTACTTGCTGGGACAGAGGTAATAAATACAAAAAATACCAAGTATAATAAATACATTCATTACAAAAATACAATTTGTGCCATCAGTAGCTATACTGTAAACAAAGGAACACTTTATATTTGTGTGTCACCTTTTATTCTCTAAATACAATGTGAACTTTGCTCAGCCGTTACAGGTATTTGGCGTACAGAAGCTTTGTGAGCTGGTGTTGAGGCCCTCTGGGCCGGAGAATCAGGGTGGTCCTGCCCTCCTGCTCGGTGCTCCAGATACGCAGAGTGTTCCCTGATGCTCAGGGAAGTTATACAGGGTTCAGACCTGCCCTTGATTGAAACTAGAAACACATAGCTGGCCATAACTTCCTGCTTGTCAGGTTTCTCATACTAGGCAGAGAGATCCTCAGGTTTTGAGATCTTCAGCACCTCATTCACATATGGGGCCGGGTCCTGAAAAACCTCGTGAAAGATGAAGTCCAACAGGTTATCCACGTAATCTGTAATACAAATTGGGGAAAAAGTTTGACATTTTGCACTTTTTTTGTATTTATTATTTTCTTTTTATAATTATATTATTCTATTTATCGTGAAGACGATAAATAAATGGTCTTTAAATGGTGAAGACCATTTAAAGACAGCAGTTAATTGATATGTTATTTATGTTTCACATACTGTTTGTACATTGTTTGGCTTTTAAATAGAGCCTGTAAGAATCATGGAAGATTGCATCTGCTTTCACCGGCTTTGCTGTGCACTCGCCCTTCTTATATATTACATCTGTCCCCAGCCGACACACAGGACACACCTCAAACAGCTCCAGGAGGCAGTTTTCATAGACAATATATGTGGGTGTCTTATGAACAGGGTTGGAAGATTCCATTCTATTAGAACGACAAAGATTTCACCAAAAGGCTGCAACAGCTAAAAAAGTGTAGGATGGTAATCTATGTGATTATTGAAATGTTTAGATTAAATATTAAGTCACTCACGTCACATCTTGTCCTCTCCCTCCTCCAAGCGAGGTCTCTTACAGCTGAGGTCCCAACACCGACATCAGTGCAGCACAGTTTTCTGTGTGCCTATGATAAAACAGACACAATATCGATGGAGTCACAACAAATGAGATGCTGTTACAACTTTAACACGGAGACACAATCAATGACATGACGAAGTAACTGAGGGTAAACAAACCTGTACTTTTGTAGTGAGGTCGCAGTGTTTTCATAGAAAGCTGCGTTCCATGTGTGCGCATCTGTGGTGGGTCCGTCTGGCATGCTACGTGATGTAGCCTAGCAACGTGAACAGATGTGCTTGCCTGAACACCAAAAGCAGCAATGTTATTCATGTTTGTCTACTGTCATGCATAGAAGGACACAAGGACACATTTCCCCAAACTAGGGCTGGTAATGAATAATCGTTCTATTCCCGCACATTATGACAACAACATACTCCGGTATCTTGAACGAGCGGCCATAGCAGCAGCTGCAGCTGGAAGTTAGGTTCGTGAGTGTTGTGCTCTCCACGCTCCACACAACCGGAGCTCTTAGCAGCTGCTGCAAGCATCCGTAGCTAACTTCAAGCTCCAGCAGCTACAACCGGAGCTTGTAGCAGCTACTACAAGCATCCGTTGCTAACTTCAAGCTCCAGCAGCTACAACCGGAGCTCTTAGCAGCTGCTACAAGCATCCGTAGCTAACTTCAAGCTCTAGCAGCTACAACCGGAGCTCTTAGCAGCTGCTACAAGCATCCGTAGCTAACTTCAAGCTCCATCAGCTACAACCGGAGCTCTTAGCAGCTGCTACAAGCATCCGTAGCTAACTTCAAGCTCCAGCAGCTACAACCGGAGCTCTTAGCAGCTGCTACAAGCATCCGTAGCTAACTTCAAGCTCCAGCAGCTACAACCGGAGCTCTTAGCAGCTGCTACAAACATCCGTAGCTAACTTCAAGCTCCAGCAGCTACAACCGGAGCCAGGCCCGGCGTCAGGGGGTCAAATAGGGGGGCAGTGCCCCCCCGCCCGTGTCTCTCTGCCCCCCCATTGGCTGTCAGAGGGGTAATGATTTTTTTTTTCCTGCCGAATTTTTTTTGGGTGGAGTTATAATTTGTTTTGTGTGTCACATTGTATTAATTAATATTCAGTTAACAGAAATCAGTCAAATTTAAAATACTAAAAATATTTTAATATAATTCAATTAATTACAGCAGATACGTGTCGGCTTGTTTCACGTGACACGTGCGTGCTGCCGCAAGTGACGCGCCGACGGCTGTTTACGTACACTGCCGTCTAGGAGACAGAGGAGATGTGCAGAGTCTGCAGACGGAAAAATGGATATTAGAAAATTCTTCCGACCCCCGCTGCCACAAAGTAATGCTACACGAGCGACAGCTGAGCCGTATCAGAACCACCGTATCCCCGCGGCGGAGAAGGAGCTGCAGGAGCCAACAGCTAGTGAGCAGCCCCAGCTAGCTAGCGGTAGCAACACAGCCGCACAAGCCCCCCCAGCAGAGCGGTCCGAGCGGGAGCGGGAGCACGCCGATTATATCGCCAATCCCCGCTGCAGCAGCGGGCTCTCCCAAACACAAGGCCATGATCACAGTGGTCCTCCTGATGATTTAGGTGAGGACAAGCCCGCTCAGATCATTTTGAAGAAGTTTCCCTCTCGCCTTTTTAATGGTCAGAAACGCTCATTTGTTGCCCTGTGGTACAACCAAAGAGACTGGTTAGAATACAGTGTTAAAGCTGAAGCTGCATTTTGTTTTGCATGTCGAAAGTTTGGGACTGTAGATTCTGTGTTCACGAAATCTGGCTATTGTGACTGGAAACACGCAGCAGAGAGAGGATTGCGCAAGCATGCAGAGTGTAAAGAACACATGGAAAATGTGGCAAAGTGGCGGGAGAGAGTGAAGAGGGCTGATTCAGGACAGGAGATTTCTACCCTTGTGAATGAAGGCCAACTAGCCAGAAATCGGTACTACATCGGTGCTATTATCGACATGTTACAGTTCTTGGCCATAAACCGATTGCCTCTCAGATGGAGTGTGGAAGCATTTAATTATCAGGTGATGCAAGCTGTGGACTTTTTTTGTCATTGTTTGAGTACTCTATGAGAAGAGACCCAGAGCTTGAGAAGATACTGCAAACAATCCCACAAAATGCCAGATATACATCACATGACATACAAAATGAACTGATTAAGATAATGAGTGATATTTTAACTGAAGAAATTGTACATGAAGTCAGTGATTCATGGTTTACAATTAAAGTTGATGGAACCCGAGACCCCACAGGGTGTGAAAACATTTCCATCGTGATCCGCTTTGTAGCAGAAGATTTTGAAGTTAGGGAGCGTCTACTAACTATTGCTACTGCAGATGTTGGAGATGCCAAAACTCTTGCAAACACTATCATCACAGAGCTGCGCAGAGTTGGTTTAAGTACATCTAAAATCCTGAGTCAGGTGTATGACGGAGCATCTGTCATGTCTGGGAAGCATGGGGGCGTTCAGAAGATACTGCAGGACATACTCGCCAGAGAGATACCCTACGTCCATTGTTTTAATCATCAGCTCCACCTCGTGGTGATAAACGCAATGTCGAGCGAGGGAGCAATTGAGGACTTTTTTGGAATTTGTGGGTCCCTCTACAAATTCATGAAGAAACCCACTGTTGCAGTCCACTATAAAGGAGACACACTAAAACGTCTGCTCGAACAGCGGTGGACAGGCCATCTAGCTACTGTCACAGTTGTGCTCAAGTCATTTGATGACATTTTCTCTCTGTTGTCCGAGATTGACAGCAATCGTGCCTTTGGAACTGACTTACGAATTGAGGCAGCAGGTCTGATTTGGGCTGTTTCAGAACCAAGCTTTGAATTCATTGGACGCTTTGTGCAGAAGATCTTGCAGCTGCTTGATGCACCCAACAAAATGCTTCAGTCAGAACAAATGGATTTGCTCTCTGGGATGTGGTTAGAGAAAAGCGCATCTGAATGTGTTGCACAACTGCGTTCAGAAAGTGAGTTTAACAATGTAAAGAGAAAGAAAGGCCACAAAAGAGGAAGAGGATGGTTAACAAAAGTCTCCAAGGATATGTTGTTGAAGAGACCGTTGGCCAGCAGCAGGGTGATACAGACGAGGGTGACACTGAACTGCGGAGATTATTCTACAGCGCCCTGGACGCGGTGGGGGAAGAAATGAGCAAGCGTTTCAGTGAACGCAACAGTGAGCTAATGACCGCACTTCAATCTCTGGACCCAAACAGTGAAACGTTCCTTGATGTCAAACATGTAAAGCCCATTCTGACTTTATCAAGCACTGAAATCAATGAAGCAGAGTTTGTGGTTGCTCGCCACTTCCTCAAAACAAACATGACCGCTGACGATGAAACCTGGACAATATCACGGATTATCAAGACATTCCACAGCGCGCTGGAGGCTATGCCAAGTGTGATGACGGCCTTTAAACATGCACTGACGTTTCGAGCATCAACAGCCATGTGTGAGAATTCTTTTTCTACTTTAAAAAGTGTTCTCAAAGACAATAGACTCAGCATGCTGCACCAACGAAAAGCACATTTAGTGCAGCTGGCCTTTGAAAGAGACTTAACTAAAAGATTTGCTACTGAATGGAAGGAAGCAGTAATGAAGAGGTTCAACTCTGGGAGACGCCGACTGCAGCTCTACTAAGTGGTGAGTAGAGAAGATATGTATTTAAAGGGGGTATGATATTGTGATTGCTGTTGGTTGTACAACTGGTTTTCATGTGCATATGAAATGAAATTTGACAAATTTGCTTGTTCCGGTAATAATATACCATATAGATGAAGTACAATATGTATGTATGTGCAGATCTGTGGGAAAATCAACACTGCCCCCCTGTGATCATCACATGCCCCCCTCACAATATGGTTCTGGAGCCGGGGCTGACCGGAGCTCGTAGCAGCTGCTACAAGCATCCGTAGCTAACTTCAAGCTCCAGCAGCTACAACCAGAGCTCTTAGCAGCTGCTACCGGGGTTTGTAGTAGCTACGGCCCCTTGAGCGGAGGGGGGGGGAGAGCGTGGAGAGCACAACACTCACGAACCTGCCATGTGATCACCGTTCACCGTGGACTCGCCAGCCGTCCTCAATTAATGAAAACTCCTGTAAAGTCTCTACCTATCCCCCACCACTACATACTAGCCCCCCAACCCCTCACAAACACGGCACAACATGCTAACGGCACTAGCCTCCACACAAAATGTCTAAAAGAAGCAAATACCAGAATTATAAAAAAAAATACTTACATTTCCCTCGTCTTCAGTATTGCCATGGAAAGATGGCACCGACCCCTCTTTCAATAACAACCTTTTAGAGAATCCAGCGTTATATTGGCCCAGGTTGATAAAACAGTCCGATTCAAAGTGGTGGCAGGAATGCTGCCATCATATATGAACTCAATCCATCTCAATGTTGTGTCTTCTGAAGCTGGAGTCACATGAAGACATGTTTGCAGCCGACCACCGATTCATGCTGCTAGTTAGCTAATCCAAGTGTTTCCAAGGCTTGCAAGAATGAAATGGCGGACACCGGTGGACCGAGCTTCTATAAAGTGGGAGGGTCCATCTAGGGGTGGGTCGAGTGGTAGTGGGGGAGTGCATAGAGCTATGGGGTAATGTACTAAATGGGCATTTTTCGACTATGACGTCTATTTCGGGGGAAATTCCATTGGACGCACTTTAGCACATAGTTTCTGAAATAGAGGAACCACAACAAATCGCGGGAGTGATTTTTTTCCAGAGTTTTTGGGACGGTAGACATGCTAGATACCCAAACTAATGTGTAGAAGCACTACAAATGTAGAATTTTCATAATATGTCCCCTTTAAATGGGGAAATGGACTCTTGGACATGGATTATCGTGACATAAAATAACAAACACGTTTGGAGAAACTTTATTTGAAGAGTACTTTGAGTTTTTACTGTCACTTTTATGAAGGATGCGGGACTTATGACCTGCAGCCACTATAGCCAGCTACAAGGGGGCGCACTTTGACTGATCTGTCATGTTTTTCTCACTGCAATGACTTAATCATTTATTTATAAAAAAAAAATTATCTGTTCTAATCTGCTCATCCCAAAATTTAGATATGGGTAATTAAAAATTCTAAGTACTTTGTTTCCAATTACTGATATATTTTTTCCCCTCTTTTGTCCATAACATCATGAAATATAGTTCATACAATGTCACCTTCCACAAGTGAAAGTGAGCTCATCAGTCAAGGGAATGAAATTGACAGACTGCAAGAAAGTCCACCGCGTCAAAGAAGAAGTAGGTTAAAACACTTGTCAAATCTGGACTTGGTTCCCGGGCACTGTGCTATGGTTTCCCTCCCTCCTCTGCTCACAACACCCCTTAGTAAAAGATAGTCGTGTTGTGTGAACAGTACAGTGATCTTAAGACTTTGAAAGTCATGCAGTGTGACCAAAACTTATCGTTAAATGCCAACCTGACAGAATTTAAGCACCAGTTTGTTTTTTGTTTTTGTTTTGTCAGCCTCAATTGGATCACTGTAAGCAACCTGTAGACTGTTTTTGGACTGGATGTCTTGATTAATCTACCTACTAGTCATTATAAGAGGTGTAGACTGAGCTTAGTAGCACAATTCAGTCATTTGTACTGAAAGGGAGAGGCAACTCTCAAACCTAGCTCATCTCATTCAGTTTTGCTTCACCCTAAATCCTTAAAGGCTGCCTTTTAGAGGGTTAAGTTGCACTTAGATTAAATGAGATTAACATCATTACAAAAATATTTCCCTTTGACCTCCTTTCTTTATGCAGTGCGGAGTACAGTGCCTTCCCCACCGAGGGACAGTGAGGCCAAATGTCAGGAGACAGAGAGCAGCACTCGAGAGAGTGAAAATCAGGGCCAGGCAGGGGACCTGAGACAATTGTTTACTAATAATGTGGAAGAATTTGTGTAAGATATTGTTTGGGCTTCATAGAAATACAGCAGTGTAGATGTTGGTCTATTTAAATTTGAACCTCTGATATAAGTCTCTCTCGCTCTCTCGCTCTCTCTGGGCTTTCTGCTGAATTTTCTGTTGTCCCTGTTTATCTGTGTTTGCTCAGCCCTGTTTATCTGGAGGAAGATGAGGCTCTTGAAGAGGCAACTCTGACCTCCTCAAGCTTTTATTTTGTTACTTCCTGTTACCGGCATTTGAATTAGCATATTAGTTAAATATTTAGTTTCACCCGAAACATTTAGATTTAACATTTAGATTTAGATTTAACATTTAGATTTAACATTTAGATTTAGATTCAGATTTAACATTTAGATTTAACATTTAGATTTAACGTTTAATTTAAATTTAAATTTAACATTTAGATTTAGATTTTACATTTAGATTTAGATTTATATTAAACATTTAGATTTCACATTTAGATTTAGCATTTAAGTGTAACATTTAACATTTGGATTTAAATATTTAAAATATCTCTAAGTTGACAAATATTGTTGTAAATGTGCAAAAAAATGACTCTCAAAAATTCACACCAGTTTTTTGAACATGGTTTGAAGCTTAATGTGACAATATGTTGCTGTTATTTTCAGCTTGAACTGCTTTACTGGTTTTTACCTCAGGGAAACCATTGGTAACAAGGGCATGTAAGCGCCCTCTGCTCAGGGTCTCCACAGGAGGCTATTTTGCATAGGGGAGAGCGGGGTAATGTCGGACATCGGGTGATGTGAAACACCCCCTGTATCTAAGCAACGGAACACATTTGTGGTCATGTGACTATTATGTTTTCAAGCCCCTCCCATTCCCACCATGTCTTGAAGGAGAAGTTGGTGTAGGTGCTGTGGAAAGTATGTTTTTCAGAAAAATGTGTTTTTTGCATGTAAAAGTAAAATGTATTGCTTGGAACTTATTCAACTGCTGTGTCAAAACCAATTGATTCAGGTAGAAAAACTTATATCATACATGTTGATGAACTTTCAACATATAAAATCATGTGATTTATGCTAGCTGAAGATTAGCCTGAATTGATAAAAGATGTTCTCATCATCTCATTTTCGTTCACTTATCCGGGGTCGGGTCGCGGGGGGAGCAGCTCAAGCAGGGGGCCCCAGACTTCCCTTTCCCGGGCCACATTGACCAACTCTGACGGGGGGATCCCGAGGCGTTCCCAGGCCAGTGTTGAGATATAAACTTGTGGCATTGGGGTAAAGTGGGACGAATGCTGTGGGGTAAAGTGGGACAGTGTCTCTTTTTACCCCACCATGAAGAACAAGTTAAGTTTAGTCTTAAATATATTTTAGTGTTATATTACATTATATATGTTTTATTTTTAAAATGCAAGGAAAGAAGTCCTTAAGAAAAGCTGGAAGGGATAGAAATATTGATAAGACAACCCTCAAAAGATTCATAAAGAAAAAAGAGAAATGGAAAATAAAATCAGTAGCCTGGGGTGCAGTAGCTTAGGTAAAGAGAATATTCACAGATGAGATGGAGGAGGAGCTTGCCAAACACTTGAAACAACTAGCTGACCAGTTCCATGGCCTTGCTCCACTTAAGTGCCGTGAACTGGCATTTGAATACGACAATATCCCTGTCCCTGCCAATTGGACAGAGAAACAATGTGCCGGTAAGCTAGGATGTGCAAGAGATCACATGAATCATAATAATCATAAATGTGCATAATTGACCAATCCCCATGATTCTGTTACTACTCCGATATAAGGTGGTTGTCAATCTAGCTGTCAGGATTTTAACTATTACAACATGTGTTGTTATGGTAGTTTTAAAGTGGAAAAAGTAAGTGGACCACTTTACCCCGTAGCTGGGGTAAAGTGGGACACAAGACCACTTTTTTTAAAACAATCATATTTTCACTGCCCTTGGTCCTGAAGACATTCTGATCATTTCTATTGCTAGAAAACATCCGGAATTAATGGGAAATGTATAAATTTTACTGATATATCCGTTTAGCTTGCCTAGAGGGGAGCAAATGTAAAAAATGTCCCACATTACCCCGCTCTCCCCTACTATGTTATATCTCCATGTGCTGCTGTTTCCTCTAAACAATCTAGACCTTGGTGCACTGTAATAAAACGTCAGTTCAATAAGGATCAACTTGGAACTGATAATTGAATCTACAAAAAGCTTGATCTGAATTTATAGCAGCATACTGGACTATGCTGTGGAAAAGGACTACACCTTATTTGCAAGATAAGTTTTTACTCTGCTTGAGAGGCATAGAGAAGGTAGTGGGAGTGGCGTCAAAAAGTGTACATACAGGATCAGAGCAGAGGCAGCGGTTGGGTTTAGGCTTAAAACACAACGTAAATGATGCCTTCTCAAGTTGAATATGAATGTCGGGGCTTGCTGACACTTGAATGACACCACACAAGCAGTATGGAGGCATATTGTGTTTTATCACAGGTAAGGTCAAAAAATGTAACAGAGGCAAAGGGAAGCACAGAGACTTATATACACAAGGGAGGCAGGGATACTTGAAACCAGGTGAAACACATTAGTAAGAGGTGCAGATCATCACTAGGGTGGAAACAGAACAAAGACAGGAACGTTAGCTACAGACATAGTTGCATCATTTCAAAAATAGGCAATGGAGAACTCCGAAACGACAAGCAAACAAAGCACAAATCTAAACACAAGCAGACCAAGGCATAAGTCCCCAAACTACACGTGGTCTAGAAAACTTCATTCCGGTGGGCATGTAAATGAAATTGGTCTTCTGTTATGAACTCCCACCTTCCTGTGTGCACCCCCATTTTGTGATAGTGGCCGTAACACTTCCACCTATCCAACCTGCTTCTTTCTATAGCAGCATAAAAAAATGCAATATGCTGTTATAACCAACAGTGCAGGAAAGGCAGTGAGTGTGGATGCATGTGTTCAGTGTGCAGACTGTAGGCTCTGTGACCAACAGCCTCATGCATGCCCTCTACAACTAGGTGGACACTCCCAACATGTGCACCTTAAATATACTGCTCACAGCAACAATATAGTCAATGTTTTGTACATCAACACATTATTATATCTAAGAAATAAATAATTTGAACACATGCATTTAGCTTAGACCATCTGTACAGTAAGGAACTGCGCATTTTGTCCAGACAGCAGCTGACAACAGCACACAGGTTCAGAAACCAAATAAGACCAGGCACACACTGCAGGATGTAACAAAGAAAACAATGATACAGGTCCTCATCCTATCACCCTATTGTTTTGTAGTTTATCCCTCTGGAGGTAATCACATACAGTAATTAGGCATTAAATGTAGCTGGTAATGACGCTTCTACACCTCTCAGCTGGTGTTCTTGAGCAAACTGCACTGGTTCTCTCAGGTTTGATAGATAGTTTCATCTTCAGCTCTTTCCATAGAGGCTCAGTTTGGAATCAAGGGCCTGGTATGTTTTTCAGGGTGCTGCAGTTGTGTGCCTGTATGTCTGTGTACCTGTAGGAATCTTTTGCATGTGCCCTTTGTACTCGTGCACCCTGTTAAAGCCATAGATTAAATTGGTAAAAGTTGCATTATTCTTTGGTGTTTTTAGATGTTTTAGATCAGTGGTCGCCAACCCATTGGACATTGTGCTGCAGTAGCCGCTCCTGTGCAGAACATATTGTTGAACTGAAACTAAATATAGGGCATTGAACAGATGCTGTAAATATGAAATAATATTTATATGAATACTGCTCATAAATTCAGCCTTTGAAATAAATTGCAAAAACTAACAAATCTGACACTCCTGAGTGGGTTTCTTGGAAGATATCAGGGTGGTAGATCTTCGCTTACATGTGGAATTAAAAAGTGATCTTGAAAAGGTTGTTGACCACTGTTTTAGATCATTCTCTCATTGGAGGAGCCGTGACCTGCTACTGAGTACATTTTGCTTCAGCATGCATTGATTCTTCTGATTTCATTGTGCCCTGTACAGATTCAATGTACCCTGTATAGACAACCCCAAAAATTACTGAATATATGATGTTCTCATGTTTCTTTCCTTGAAAGCTGCACATTTGCTTCATTGAACTGATGAAACTTAATTTCATTTTATGTCATCTCTGCAAAATGCATTTTTACGAAAAGTACTAGAGCTACAAATGATAAAGCTGGAGACTGTTGTGCATTGATCTTAGGGTCAACTTGTGCCTTTATGTTTTCCTTTCAATTTTGTTTCAATTTGGGTTCAATTTTCTTCATGCATCCATGTGTTATATCAACACGAATATCAAGCTGTGTGCTGAAGGTCTTGAAGCTATTTTACCTTGATCAGGCTTAGTTATTCTCTTCTTTACCTCCTCTTCTTAATCAAATCCTATATTATTTCCCATGTTCCCTGTTGTGAACACCACTGCAACAGTGTCAATCATTTATCGAGGCCATTACTGTAGATTCTTGTGAAATCAGCAAGAATCAGGTCAAAGCTTCTTTGTGTCATATTGTATGACAAACCTAAGACCTGCAGGGAGAACAAAGCTTTGGTGAAATTAGGTGTATTAGGGATACAAACACTATTGGCTAAGTCTGTCCTTCAAAATAATATGAAGATACGTTTTTGGGCATTTCAATTTGAGCCCATTATTTTTAACAATTAATGGGCCGTTGTAGTGGCACTGGGTGTTATGTAGAGATCAGGTCTGTCATGTTTTGGTTATGCTGAAGATTAAATAACACTGTTATACATTACTCCTAATAGTTACATACCTGCATGATGTGAGGACAAAAATAAACACAATTTTAAAAGAACGGACGATTCTACTTTTCATGCACAAAGTAACCAACTAATGCAGAGTATGAGAGTATTTTTTACTCCCTTTAGAAATATAGAGATTCCTTATCACTCGGCTGAAGTCTTGCAGAGAACCAAAATCTGTTTGCTGCTGTAAGAAGAGGACATAAATAACAAGTCTATAAATGCTCTAAATACAATGAATGGCTCTGTGTAAGGCTCTAGGCACAGTAGATTGATCCTTTTCAACTTCAGGCAGCGATTTTAAGAATAATTATCCAAGTGTATGGCACATACTAACAAATATGATTGTTACGCCAGGGGCAACCTGAGCATAACTTAAATGGCTCCCCTCTTTCCCCACTCCCAAGTAGGACCAGTGCCACAGCAGATTTGCAGTCCAAAACAAAAGGTGATATATTTGATAAATCAGGTAGAAAAAAACGTGAGGAAGAGCACAGCCAATATAATTAACGTAACAATCTACACTATCAAACTAACCCATATGGAGAAGAAATAGAAGAAACTTATAAAAAAAAAATATATAACTTTCCATCACCTCCAGTCTATGTTTCATGTATTGTGCATCATATAAGTCATATATGATTTACTCCTGAAAGTGGCCACTTTTGCATTCTTTTCATACAATATAATAAAAAGAATTGCATTAGAATCATGTGAGAACCATGTATGTGGAAAATAAGGAAAGCACACATCAACGTGTGTTTTTCATACATGTTTCATATAATTTTTGCAGTTTTTTTTACTATGCCTGTTATAAAGACATATACTTTACATATGTGAACAAATACCATTACATGTAGGTTTTCTGTATGTAAAGTGAATATTTTTTCCAGGGAAATTATACTGTCTTTATATGTTTCATATAGGTTTATTAAATGACATCTCATAAAAATCTCTATAAAACATATAGGAATATGTACCATTACATATAGATGTTTTGTATGTTAAGGGAAGTCAGCCTATGAAAATTGCAATACAATTATCAAAATTACATACTTTTTTTATGAATTATTTCATACAGCTTCATATAAGTTTCTGTCATAAGAAACATGTAACTCATATATGAAAGTGACGAAACTTCATTTGTCCTGTCACTACTGCAATACTACTTTCTACCATTCCAGCTACATAACTGCAGTCTATAAATGCTTTCAATATCTGTAATGCTTCAAAAAATGGATGTTAGGCAAACTTTTTATTTAATGGACTTTATTTGCAGTGAACTGATATTATAGTGAACATCAACATGAGCAAAACTAGGGAGGGATAAAAACCTGCCCACTTAAAACAATTTCCCTCTAACAGGTAAAACCTGGCTACAAATGTGACACTATAACAGTAACAGTAACAGTTACTTCCGGATTGATAATGATTGTGGTGTGGTTTTAAGGGGGTGTTGTAACAGAAACAATTTTACTTTTGGCACGGAGCTCTGTGATCTTGGCGTTGATTGTGCTGCCAATGCTGGAGGGCTGGGTCCCAGGCCACCTCTCTAGCATTGCACCTATATATTATGAACACAAGAATAGGGGAAAATGGAAAAGAATAACAGTACAATTATTGGTCTTGAAGCAACCAATACAAAAGCATCATGACATTATATTAATGTCTAATGCACTGTATTGGAGATACATGGAGAACTTAACTAAAAAGAAATACATCACACTGTATGACCTTTGATAAAGAAATGCCTCTATCCAATGCAAGATGATACTTCAGACTGAAAAAAACTCATTTTCCTAAATGTGTTCATTTGTTTATGTGCTGTTGGACAAAACAAAAAAAAAAGATTTCAGAGGCACTTGAAACAGCAGAGAAAGTGGTAGCCTACAATAGCATGTCACGAGAGGACCAATATTACACATGTGCATATAAAGAAAGAAAAGGAAGAGTTGGCTTATTAAAATAGGGATCATATTTTGACTTGACTTTAAAAACCAATAATATTGTAAGCTAATTATTCATCATGTATACTGCAAAATATTTGTTGGAAAGTATTTAACCACCTAGCAAGGAAAGTAAGCACAAAATGTCCCCTGTCTAACTTTAGACGCCTATTTACAGGTTATGTAGAGAGGACAATTTTCACTTTGAACCATAGCAACATTGACTTACCACTGACAAATATAGCAGTGGCCCGGTAATGGGGCCAGCCTCCACGCTGTTCCTTCCCATGGCGCCATTCGATAACGGCTGAGTAGGTGGAGATGGGATTCCCATGTTGGTCCATCTTGGAATCATCGTACCTCCGTATATTATCAGTTTTTACTTCACTGAGCTTCCCACAATCCTCCCCTTCACTCCACTGCACCGCTGCAAACTTCCTCTCCTAGTGTTCTGTAGTAAAACATAATGTAATTATTGCTTAGCTAAGCAATATATGACCAATACACTATCTAACCATCATTTTTTTCTTTTTCTTTTGAAAAAAAAAAATTATCTTCTACAGGGTATCTGTAGGTTTAGGCAAGTGTAATTTCATATGCACAATTCTGCCTTCTAAACATAGAATTCCCACAATTCATTGGTTTATGGTTTAATGTGTTTTAGCATTCAGCTATCACTTAGCAAACGCTACATAAACAGAAAATCCGATGTACGCTAACTCCTTAAAATACGTAAATGTACTTACCACTAACGGGAGGTTCATATGTCTGCAGTGTATCCATCGGGGGATGATGATATGCAGAGAGAGCATCAACCAACAAATATCAACCGTAAACCGTCAACCGTTAAAATAACGCACTCTCGCGTGATGTGCCAAGGTCTCGCGTTGATAGCTGCCAGGTACACCTTTGCTCTGACCGGCATGATGGGCATGCCCCGCTCTACGCTGTCTTTGATTGGACGTATCCTGATAATCCAAGCAAATCGGCGCTCTCAGGGATAAAAACAAACTTTTAACTCCCTGGGTGAAATGTAAACCGATCGTCGAGCTGGCTTCTGTTACTTTTGAGACATGCCGAAAAGAAAAGTCGTGAAACCTAACACAACAGAAAGAAACTGGCTGCGGAGAAACGTTCCTACACAGACTTTGATGAGATGGAAAAAAAGGTATATGCACGCTCTCTGCAGCTCATACCTGACGTTAACGTTACAGTTATCGTTACTAGTTACTGTCCATTGTTTCATTAGGAAAATCAACAGAGCTTTGAGTGACAGCGGGGAGCACACCGCGTAACAACATGTAAGTGCAATTTATCTCTTGTCCTCTCTGTTTATCAGCTAACAATAGTCAATGTAAGGTGAACTGTTTCTCACTGCACTATAGTCATTCAATCCCGAGTCAAGGTTATGTGTACCAATGTAAGCTGAAGTGTCACTTTTGCACAAAAGTATGAAAAGTATGACATTTCATACACTCAAGTGCTGTGTGAAATCTGTCTCAAACGAGTTCTAAGAAAAGTGATGAAGATAATACCCAGAGAGAAGAGCAGCGTGCAGGACCTCTCACAGTACCACAGCAGGTGAGAAATAAATTACAGGATTATACAACCTCTCCTCTCTCTCTCTCCCGTATTTACATATTTATTGATGTAACCTTTTTCTCATGGCTTTTAAAATCTGAATATAGGTGCCTAGGCTATAAGTTGACGTCATCCCTTCATTCTTATGTTGTTCTGTGCACACCAAGTCTCTTCTACACTGATACATCACAGTGTATACGAGAGAGATACACTCAATGGGATGGTCCCTGACTACATGCACTGTGTGTTGCTTGGTGTGTGCAGATACATGGCGACTTTATGGATGGATTCTAAAAGCAGTTCTGAGCCATGGTGTATTAGTGCACAAACAGCCATCATCGACAGACACCTCTTGTCTATTAAACCTCCAAGTATTGTTGCTTGAGTGCCAACATCTCTAATAGAACGCAAATTCTGGAAAGCTAATGAGTGGCAGCACTGGCTTTTGTACTACAGCTTGCATACAGTTCTGAAAGGCACACTTCCACAGAGGTATCACTCTCATTGGCATTACTGATAGAGGGCATAAGATTTCTGTTGGGGTCTGAATTAAATGCTGAGCTGATAAATCACGCACATGACGCATTAGTGTACTTTGTTGGAGGTGTGCAGTCACTGTATGGGAAAGAGCACATGACATTCAATGTTCATTCACTATTGCATTTAAGCAAAAGTGTTGTACACTGGGGTCCTCTGTGGGCTCACTCAGCCTTCATGTTTGAAGATTTCAACAGGTATCTCCTGAAACAAGTAAAAAGTAGTCAAGCTGTTCCACAACAAATATGCAAACAAGTGGCATTATCCTGTGCTTTCCCCTGTTTAGCAAAGCAATTCTTGACAAATGCATCAGCAGAAGTTAAAGATTTCTGCAATGAAATGAGACAGGGAAACCAGCATGTCAAGAAGTATAAAAAGTTGACTGAGGTGACTGCCCTGGGTCCACCAAATGTGAGATTAATATCTCTTGGTGACCAAGCTGCTCTCCACACAGTGAGAGAGGTTCCCACAAACTCTGTGGTGAGTTACTACTACAGAAACTTAAACTTTCTAAACCTGCTGTGCTGAGATCCAAGAACTGGAGCAACAGAGAAGCTGTGGAGGAGCTGCGTGACTGCCTTGACAACACTGACTGGGACATTTTTAGAACTACTTCTAACAGCCTGGACGAATATACAGATGCTGTGACGTCCTACATCAGCTTCTGTGAAGACAGTTGTATTCCGACACGCACCAGGGTGTGTTATAACAACAACAAGCCCTGGTTCACAGCAAAGCTCAAACAGCTTCGTTTAGAGAAAGGTGGCCTTCAAGAGTGGGGACATGGATAGGTTCAGACTGATTAAATACTCGTTTGGCAAGGAGATTAAGGAGGCCAAACGACAGTATTCAAAGAAGCTGGAACAACAGTTTGCAGCCAACGACTCCTCGTCTGTCTGGAAGGGCCTTCGAGTGATCACCGCCTACAAAACCAAATCCCCCCACTCTGTGGAAGACTTGAGACTTGCAAACAAACTGAGTGACTTCTACTGTAGATTCAATAGACACTCTCAACCCCAATAATTCAATTAGTTATTCCAACAAAATGTCCAATACGCCAGTTTACATACCTTTAAAAGAACCAAACCAACCCTACTTATTAAACACAGTAGGAACCGTAACCTCTTGAAAGTTGCTTCTGGCAAATAAAATCAAAAAGTTCATATAGGAAACCTTCCTCTTTGTAATGTAACATATTTAAGCAGTTGCCATTTTCAGATTTATGTTATAAAGGTCGGTCTTCAATCAAAATGTTTGATCTCACTAAAAGATCAGCCTGACAAAAACAAAAAAACATCGCTGATAGTGCTGGCAGAAACATCTGTGTGTCTGTGACATGTGGGCGGTAAATGAAGATTTTACTTTGAAAGTAGTTGTGCATCCTCTCACTGGTAATGTCACGACATGTCCCTCCACAATATGTTCCTTCAAATGAGCTATTAAATCTTGAATATTTTGAAACTGGGGCGTTCACACAGAACCATTCCATATTTGTAAGGGGTAACGTTGACGGGAACATTCTTTCTGACAGATGCATTTCCGGTGTTCCAGTTTAAATGGTGATCATGGCAACTGGTGATATATTTACTTTATTCTAAATGTTGATGGTCGTTTGCAGAGCTCAAAGTGCTTTCGTTTGACGCTGGTGATCATTATAATGCGCACACACCAAACAAGTGTCACATGTAAACATCCCTCCCATCAACCAGGTGGAAGCTCGAGCAGTGTTTTTGTGAGTAAAGTTGGTGAACGTGCATCTATAGTAAATGAAGTTCCCTGTGTAACTATGAAAACTCTGGAAAATGATGATAGTGCTAAATAATAATAATAAAACTATTTATGTTTTGTTGTATTTTCACGAATAATGTGGTGTGGTGAATTGGAAACGCTTCAGGAAACATCATCATTCAAAATGAAGTGCCATTTTGTGTCAGTATCATCTTCAGACTAAATATAAATGTATAAATAGAAATCCCACCACGGGAATCGATGTGTTGTGGTAAAACGGTGTAAGGTATTTTATTTAGTGTGTAGATGCAACACATATCCACATCTGCGCACTGATCTTCACAAAGTTCAAACTGCCATAGCACTACAAAAGTCACTGTAGAGACTACCCATTTATTTCCAGATAACCTCTATGGTTCACCAAAGTAATAGCCATACCTTTGAAGATTTGTTTGGGTCTTCTGTTTCTTATCTTTCCGTTTCCTCATCAGACACAGGTGGAGATTCCAACACAATACAAATACTATATAATTAAATTGTAACTAAAGCATACTTGGCCCTGAGGTTTTTAAAGGCTCCCCAGCTACGGTTCCCCAATTAACATATTAGCACATCACACAAAGTTTAATCTAATACAAATGGTCAAGTATCTCATTGTCCAAGTAAAAAATGACAAATGATATGTTAACCTGTTGGTTCACATCCACAACAAGGTTAGTTAGGTGCTGTTTGTCGTTTTTAAATCTCACAGTAAGGAAACAACATGGAAATTATAAATATGTATACAAATACTTTGATATAAATTTGATCCATGTAATAATCTGTTGCTGGGGGGGAGCTGAGAAGAGGGGAGACTAATTAATCATGTTGCGAATGGGTTTTCTCCTGGGCTGGGACGTAAAATTGTATCTTATTGTGGTATTTTGTATTGTTGAATTGGTACCTTGGCACCATTGAAATTATTGCCATAGTTGCATTAGGGAAAAAATAAAATGCTATCTAGTATCTATCCATATCAAGGTGGGATGTCCCTTTCAGCTGGAAGGTCCATATCAAATGTCTGTCAGACCCCCTTGTCGTGTGTTTACTGTTTTAAATGAGGTCCCTGAACTGAATAAATCAGACATCTACATCTCTTTATAATACTTATCAGCGTCTCAATCCCCTCCTCCCCCGTATCCACCAGGGATGAGTCCTGATGACCCCCCTGGCCCTTTCTGTGAGCATATAGATCCATTCATAACATACAATTTTTTCAGCCTGTCACATATGTGTAAGTCCCACAGTATGAATGACAGGACAACAGCATTTTTGACATGGCTGCTTATTAGGAAAACAGAGGATGATTACTTGGTTTTAGGTTTGACGTTTTACCGCAGAGCCACTCTCACCTTATTTCAAGTCAGTCTGTAAGTGAAAAGGACCTCTTTCTGTCAGCCACAGTCTGGTGTGTATGCAGTGTAAATGTTAAGCATTGACGCTCTCCTGCACTTAAGGCACATTGAAATGTGCCGCAGGGAGCTGCTCACGTTCAGGCTTAAAAAGAGCTCCAATGACATTATCTAGTGACAAAACCTGTCAAACTGTCACCTCTGTGTCTGTGTCGCACTGGCATGTGGGGAAAGGGGAGTTTATCCAGTAGAAAGTAGAAATAACAACCACACACTTGACACTGGATTGGTGCCTTTAAAAGGTAAGTAAGCAGCAGAGATACATGATGATGAATGCATACATTCTGTTTGTGGATGTGAAAATGCCACAAGTACTCCATCACATGTGATTGACACGCTAGTTGACCTTTGCTCTGCAAGGCAAAGGTATGAATTAAATCCAACCTCTCTTCACGTGTTACACTCGTGTTCTGCTTCCTCCCTTGAGCAGTTTGGTTTGTGCATAGCGATGCCTCTAATGCAACATAGTAAACTGACTGCTTGTTACTAGCTGCCACATACAAGACTTAAGATTAACATTTATTTGCCAACTTCATCGTCCAGTTTGTTTCATTGCAGCTGGTGTCACCTTGAAGTATGAACAGCACTATGCTCATTCATCTTTTCAGTTTTCCTCCCTGTCATAGATAACCAGTGTTACTGACAGAAGAACTGACCAGAAACAGACTGTACTGGAGGGAGAGACAATTAAAGATAAAGATATATTTATCCCAAACACATGCACAGACACA
The DNA here is from genome assembly GCF_949316205.1 of Platichthys flesus. Classification (NCBI taxonomy): domain Eukaryota; kingdom Metazoa; phylum Chordata; class Actinopteri; order Pleuronectiformes; family Pleuronectidae; genus Platichthys; species Platichthys flesus. The sequence goes on along the minus strand of NC_084946.1, from coordinate 7,107,416 downwards.
CAATTGTAGGAAAATGTAACCTCTGATTTCACCCATCTGCAGAAGGACACACAGAGCAGTGAGCAACAATGTACGGCGCCCGGGGAGCAGATGTTGGGGGAGTAAGGTGCCTTGCTCAGCGGCACTAGACAGTGCAGGGAGATTCCTCTTGGATTTTTTGACAGATCAATCCAGGTTCGTCTTTTTGTTGTTTCTCCGTGGAGTCGAACCGGAGACGAACCGGAGACCTTCTCTGGCCATAGTCCAAGTTTCTGACACTAGTCCACCGCCTCTCCAATGAGACATGTGTTACACGTTAAGATGCAGGGGCAGTTCATTGAAGAATTTGGAACAGGAGGAAGTGAAGTCACCAACGATGAGACCTTTCTAACTTTAGATAATTTTATCTTTACCAAAATGACAATCAGATATTCATTCCTAATTCAGGTAGCGATCGAACAAAAGCATTATTACACAGCTATTTGTGGAGTTTATCATTATGTGCAACCATACAGTCTATGAATGCAACAACATAAATGCCCAAGAAGAGACTGCAAGTCTACAAGCATGTCCAACATCTGCACATAATCTAAGCCGAAGATGAATGTTTTCACCCCAGAATTGATGATTTTTAGATGGGACATGTGCCAAGACTAGGGCTGTGAAATGATTAAAATTTTTAATCAAATTAATCACAGGTTTCTATGGATTAATCATGATTAATCACATCACCGATTTCTCGGTATATCTTGTGAAAACAAACAATTTATGACAAAAGACGGATATATATATTTAACATTTTTCTTTTAATAATCATAAATAAACAAAACAATGGTGCTGCAACTCAGCAGTTCTTTAGCGGTTGTCTTTGCTATTCCATATGGAACATTAATATAATCTTCGTCCTAAACAGAATTCAGGCTTCTTAGCCATTGTATGGTTGAATAAAACTTTTTTATTTTCTTTTTAAATCAAACAGAAATTATTTCTGCTTCTTAGCCATTCTTTTTATAGGATGGTTGACATTTTTTATATTTTTTGTCAAACAACCATTAACCACACCATGACACAATCTAATGCCTCTCAAGGCCCTCTTAATTAGTCGTTATTTAGCCAGTTGTTGAGGCAAACTTTCTTGTTCACATTCTCTGACATTAAAGCTGACCGCTTCTTTTGCACAATTTGTCCTGCGAGTGAGTCTGGTTTGGCGCATTGCACTTGAACGCCCATCGCCGACCAACACATGCTTCGCATCATTTATATCATATAAAATATGTCGTCAATATCGTTAAAAATCATTTTTCAATGTGTTTCCTGTCGCGATACGCTCGCGTCAAGCGGTAAAAATAAACGATCGCTTCACGGCGCTGCGCTTACGCCTCGCTTCGGCGTCGCTTCAGCGTCCGGTGTGAACCCAGCGTTAGTGGCGACTAGTGCAGAGTGGGCGGAATTGTGGTTATATTGGAAGGTCCTTGTGCGCATGCGTTAAATGCGTTAAAAAAATGTACGAATGTAATTTAATCATAACGCGTTATTTTTCACAGCTCTAGCCAAGACAGAACCAAATACATTTTGGCATAAATATCATTAAAGGGGTGAATCCAGGCATTGTGATACAATGAAATAAATATGCTGTAGTTGGTGGTAAAGAAAAGTATACATGTATAGTGAAACGTGAATGTACAATGTGTAAGTCTGGAAACAGAATTGGGAGAAAAGGAGGTGAGACTGATTCATTAATGAACCCCACAGAGCCTGTGAGAGTTATTTTCTTATGGACAATTCAATCTGTAGTCTTAAGTCTGTAATTGTTTGTGTTTTATGGGCTGGAGGTCTTACTGCTCACCATATATCATAACCTTACTGAATACATTACATAGAGAAGAATAACTCTTGCACGGGTTAAACATGGTAACACAACAAAATGGAAACAATGTGTTTATGCATGGGGTGAGAGATGCTTTAAAGTTGGATCTAATCACAAGAGGCCACTTGAGACACATGCAGCCTCATTCATTGTAAACTGATAACTGTCCACTTGTGTGTCTCCTTGTGGTCAGATCACTTAATGCAGACAATAAAAACAGAACAAGTACCACCATCTGACAGACCGTTAGAGCAAAGAATTTGCAGTGGCCCAAAGGTAATTATTGTTGCTTCTGCCAAGGAGGATATGTTTTCGTCCCTGTTTGTTTGTTGGTTGATTTGTTGGCAGGATTACACAAAAACTATATAATGAACAACCACAAAACTTGGTGGAAGGATGGGACATGTGCCAAGAAACGACCCATTCAATTTTGGTGCAGATCAGGACAAAGGAGTGGATTTCATTTTGACAATTTCACAGAGTTCCCACATAAAAAATTCTTGGATCTTGATGGATAGAGTCATTCTAGTGGATTTAAATGAGGTTTCAAGAAGGATAGGATTTTTTAACAAACAAGGCTACAAACCTGTAACTACTACCATTGTGTAGCTAAGATAACATATATTCAGTAGGAAGTCACCAGTTTATATGTATCTCTATAAGTTTAAGAACTATGTCCAAACAAACTAAATGGTTCTAGTGCAGAATTTAATATGACTGTGGGGCCTTGTTACATTACATGTCATTTGGCTGACGCTTTTGTCCAAAGCGACTTACAATTAGTACACTCAACATTCATGAGGGGCCATTTAGGGGTTCAGTATCTTGCCAAGGACACTTCTGTATGCAGATGGGAGAGAGTGGGGTTTGAACCGGCAACCTTCTTGTTGGAGAACCATCACTCTAACCACTAGGCCACACCGCCCATGTTGTTGGGGTATGTGCTCTACCATCTTACAGTACTGTTTTAGTATTGACCCCAAAGCAGAGACTAAAATACCGGATTAGATAAAGGAAGAGTTTATTGCTGAACAAAGCAGAGAAGAGCAGGCTGTGGAGGCAGAGAGCTGGCTGGAACAATCCAAGGGGTGGCATGAGGATGGGAAAAACACTGGACTGAAGACTCACAGGATACCTGGGCAAAGCAGAGGAATAACACAGGTAAGTCGCTTTAACACTGAAAAATCACAAGGACCTTACTACCGGACTAGACGGAATTATCTGGCAGAGCAGTGGAGTCAAGACCAGGCTTTTATTGGGAGGTTGATGAGTGAGTGAGAGCAGGTGTGCCCTGTCTGCTGCAGAGGAGAAGCCAGCCACACCCACTGCCACACGAGTGACCTGGAGGGGAAGAGTGCCATTGTACGAATAGTAAATAGCAGGAGGCCTCAATTCGATCCTTGTGGCACACCTTCGTTAACATCTTGGGGACCTTATTTGAATTAATATACTCAAAAATATTTACTTAAAATGGAGAAATCGGACTTAAAAAATGGAAAGCAGTTTGTTACAAAAATTATGAGATCAATAACACTTAAAGCGGGTTGGCCCTTTTTTTTGTATCAATTTATCAAAACTGAAGTCTATTTAAGCCCTTTATCTTGAATTGTTTTCTTGGATTTTTATAAAAAATTCCACAAAGTCTTTGTACAATGACCATTACCAGTCACCTCAGTATGGTAGACTTTTCTGCGCTTTATAGACTGCTTCACTGGTAAATGAATCCTGCACAGTGAGAGATCAGTCTGTGTATAATGAACAAAGACACAATGAATGGACATCATACGTAACACTAGAATATAGAGTGACTTCTACCCTTTTTTTTTTTTTTCTGGAAGACAGATGGGCTGAGTGTAAGAAACGTACGTTTTCTCTTCATCACCTGACGGCTTCAAGGCTTGTAGGTATATAGAAGTGATAAATGAAACTGACGCTTGAATATGAATCTCATTAAGAATTCATCACAGCGTGTGTCTTATTGATATGCCATACCAGAGCTCAAGTCCTCACTAATTCTGCAACACTCATGTGTGGGTTAACATCCCTGTGCTCTTCTAGTATTCATTTATTTTCTCTTGAGTTCTGCCAAGTTAAGTCATAGATTGATGATAATCTAGTCTTTTTGAGACGTTATCAAATGGTATGATACGTTCTTTCAATGAATGTTTTCGTATCTGATTCATCCACACAGTTTAAAGCATATACAACAAGGTGGAAAGGGGGGTCAAATGTATCTGCGAGTACAGCGTGACACTAGACACAGTTCTTTGATGTAAGTCCTGAATTGGAGTCAGCCATTAAGTAGAGGGCATAAATGTTAATAAGATGTTTTTCATCACTGACACATGTGACTGTCGCCAACTGTCAATGCTTCAAACAAGTTGGAATTTTATTGATTGACTCTGTGGGCAGGTGTCTTTTACACAGATAACAAATTGAGATTTGGAATACTTTCTTAAAGAAAGAGGACTAATCCAACCGCACTGTGGGAGCCAGAATTCTTGCTGGTTAGTAGGGGATCAAATACTTATTTAACTCAATCAAATATAAATAAATTTATAACTTTTATATGATGTGATTATCTGGATTTTCTTCTTGATATTCTGTCTTTCACTGTTACAATAAACTGATTACAATTATAGACCGTTCATTACTTTGTCAGTGGGGAAACTTAGAAAACCTGTAAGGGATCAAATAATTATTTCCTTCACTGTATCTTTGCACAAAACTAGAAGAGTGGAATTAGTTAGGTAATCATTCCAAGAATTCTTCAAGTCACCTTCATGTCCATTGGTATGCAAACATGATAATCCAGGATGAGTCATGCGGCATTGAAAATTGTGACACAAGTGGTGCATAACATGTCCTCCTGTCATGGTTGTAAACTAGAAATTATGTTTGTGATAGGCTGCCAGAGATTCTATTTTTTTCCGATCAACTTTGTGATGTTAAGATCCAGGCACAGTTGCATGCTGGGTCTGACTTAAACCCTAAATGCAAAAATCTGCTATAAATGCTAATGCTGATGGTGGATCCTTCAGCTGGAACCTCAGCTCTGAGTTTGAAAACCTGGATGAGCAGGGAGACAGAGCTGTGGCCGTAATGCACCTAGACGTTGGCGGCCCGACTATTAGACCGAACAAAGAGGAAGAAGGTCAGACAGAGGCTGGGTAGATTTAGGAGTTGGACAGAGAACAGGTTGTGGAGGATGTCGCAGTGCTTAAGACTCACAGAATGACGTTCAGAAAGCTGCATGCAACAAATGACTGATATTACAGAGGAGAGCATCACAACCACTGCGTTGCCTAGCAACGTAGCCTTTGTCTGTGATTGCCCCCTGCAATTGCCGTTGAGCTGTTACTCATAGATCTCCTCCTCTCTGCAACATATTGATAATTTGAACTGACTTAGTTCCTTCTTTTTTCTAAATACATCTTAACTAATCTTCTGCTTGAGTAGAATTTACAGTTATTTTACCCCTTACCAACCATGCTTGTAATGCATCACATGATGATTGTGAATGCACTTACATGCACATAATTGCAAATGCAAAGGTGAACGACCAATCTTCTTCGTAAACTCAGATCTTTTGTGCTTCCATGTTAGCCCTGTGCATGTGTAGGTGTATGATTGGGCGGGATGACTGTTGCATCCCCGACTGAAAGATGGTCCTATCTCTTTTACTGATGGCTCACAACTCTTTATTGCCATCTTCATCCATGCTGTGATAAGTGTGAACTAGGACGCCATATCACGAAGGCGTTTTAGAAGGAGACGTTGAGTATTTTGTGGAAGATGACCAGGGGCCAGCGCGCGGTCATTCTCCTTTAGCTGTAGGTTTTGATCACCTTGTCCAGGTTGTGCATGCCTCAGTTGTTGGGGTTGTAGTCACGGACGATGACCGGTTTCCCGTCCGCGCAGTAGCTGAGCACCACGTTCCTGTTTTTCTTTGGGATGTAGGACACCAGAGTAGCTGTGGGCGTGAATACGAACTTGGATGAGAACACCTCTCTTCCCTTGACCGCGAGCAGCCTGGTTGGGAGCTTGGGTGTGTTCTTCCGAACTGTGCCGACCACGGTGATCTTCCTATTCAGGAGCTGCCAGGCGAGTTCGTAGGAGGTGAAGCAATTGTCGCAAGTGACGCGACTGTGCAGGCCTTCTGTGTCATCGAGCACTACCCGTAACCCGTTCTGGGTGTCCACCGCTCGGCTTTTTGGTGTAAACTTACATCTTCCAAGCGTAGCTGGATTTTGCATCGCCACCCACGACTTGATCCCTGATTTCACAGGCTTGCCGGGCATGTATTGTCGGAAAGGATACCATCCTAGGGAGAAGAAGAGGAGGAGAAGAATAACCTCTGAATGGACCCAGTTGCTCGTCCATGGTCACTTCGGGCCCCGGGTTGTAGGGCCGTGGCAGACGCGCCAGGCGTCCCAGACCTTGCGCACGGCCGCCAATTTGTCCGTGGCTCGTTTTGGGGTCTCGCTCAGCCGCTCTCAGCATCCTAGAGGCTGGCGGCGGCCTCGCCCAGCAACCTGTAGCCCGCTAAGATCAGTTGCCCTACTTAGGCGTTCAGGTCGGTCTCGTCCATCCCTTTCCAGTTGTCGCCGTATTTTCGACAACTCTCCCGATTCGTCATCTCCAGGATGATGGTCTCTACCGTTGGTGTGACGAACAGGTGGAACGTAGAGGCTAGGTTGTCGCATGCATTGTGGGGCCCGGGGGGACCCCGATGGGCGCAGCGGCAGCAATTTGACCCGCAGCAGAGGAGGAGGAGGACACCCTCGAGGAGCATGTTATTTCTCTGTTTCTTGACAGGAAGGTCTCTCTTTCCACGAGTCCAGTGGTGGTGGTGGTGCCGTGGTCTTGTCCTTTTTCTTCTTGTTCTTCCTCCTCCACGGATGAAGAATCTGCAGCAGCATCACACAGTGGGTCAGAGTCTTCGTCGCCATCGTCTGTGTGGTTCTAATTGACCCCCTGAGAATACAATTGGAATCAGCTTTGAGTCTAAATGACCCCGAAGCTACACACACACACACAATCTGGGCCTATCCGACCCAGGAACAACACAAGGGTTAAAGTAGTGATAATATTAAACTACTGTCTTATGGATTGTCCTTCATAAGGCTTGACTTTAACATGAACTTATACAGACATAAAACTCCTATGACCTTAATATAGCTATTTATTTTAACAAAATAAAAAACTCTTAATAGATAGATAGATAGATGGATGTATACTTTATTAATCCCGTGGAAAATTCAGAGGGCTTCATGTAAACATATTCAACTTAATTTTAATTATTTGTCACTTTATATACCATATTATCATAAACATAACGGAAATTATAATGAATGATACACAGTCTCAGTATGAACATATTTTCCCCACATATTGTACAATCAAACACACACAAATGCTTTTACCCACGTGTCACACAGCAAGGGCATGCTAATGGTACGTTTACTTGCTGGCATTAGACTTATACAGCATAAACAGAGTGATCTTGATAAATTACACACATTCACACAGTTGTACTTAAACTTAGCAAAACTGCAAAAGTATGTTTCCAATTGAGTCTATACGAAAGATAATAAGAAACAAAATATCCACAAACCTTGTGTACTCAAAAGTAATGTTTTTCATTAATTTGCAAGGCACACTTGCCATTTTATCGATCATCTTGTTTACCAGAACTACCTTTTCAAAAATAAAGTATACTATTTCTCCTACCGTCGATACCATTTCAAAAATGAATGCATCAGATTCCAATAGTGCATCTGTTAGGACAAAATTAACACAGACACCGGGAAATATCTATAAAATACATTATAATGAAAAACAACATGTTTTTTAGGTAATTTACTTTGACATTACTACAAGGCTTCATTGAAATGGAAGGCATTGGGTACTCTCTTTCTCACTTATTTATTCAATGGATCAACAAAAAAATTGCAAAGGTAAAGGCCTACCTACCACAAAAGGACCACATGTGTTCATAATGTCCCGTCTGGATTACTGTAATTCCCTCTATATAGGCTAAGACAAAGCATCCATTAAACGCCTGCAGCTAGTCCAAAATGCTGCTGCTCGCCTGCTGACTAGGACAAAGAAGAGAGACCATATCACACCCATGTTGCACCTCCTACACTGGCTTCCTGTCTGTAACAGGACTGTTTTTAAATCTTACTTTTTACTTTCAAATCTCTTAACAGACTGGCACTGTCTTATTTATCAAAACTTATTATTATTTATCCACACTTCAGTTAGGGAACTGAGATCAGCCACTAATCTGCTCCTCGACAAACCTCAGACAAAACTAGTAACAAGAGGAGATCACGCATTCGCAGTGGCCGCCCCAGACCTGTGGAACAACTTACCACTTTCATGTTAGATCTGACCCGTCTTTAACACTATTTAAATAATAAATAATAAAAACGCACCGGTTCTCACAGGCTTTCAGTTCAGTTGTGCCAAGGACAGGCTTTCTAATTTTTCTGATCAGAAAGCCAAGCGCAGCTGATTTAATTTTTCTTATCGTATTTCTTATATTTTATTTAGTTTTCTTTTATTATTTTTATATTATTTAAATCGTACATTAATAATTATATTTTATTTGTAGTACTTGAACTTTAAAGTTTGTTTAATGTATTACTTGAACTTTAATGTACTTAACTCTCCTATGGTCTGCCACTCCACTTGTAAAGCACTTTGGTCAATGAAGTTGTTTTAAATGTATTATATGAATAAAATTGACATTGACACTGACTTCAGAAAAACCAGCATTCATTCATTCACACTCTCATCATCTTCTGTCCACTCCAGTCTCAGCCTCTTCATCGCCACCTTCTCCACCTCTTTCTTGTGTCTTGTCATCGTATCTCATTTCATCCTCTTCATCCCTCTCACTTCACCTGTTGTTTTTCTTTCTTTATTTCTTTGATTATCACGCTCTCCTGTCACCTTTGCTTGAAAATACTCATCTGGAATTAAAGTAAAATATGATCTTCTCTTTTCAATTGTGTCTGGTTATTTATTGGATGCTAAAGTTTGGCCAAACCCCAAAATGATGAGAAGGTTTTCTTTACCCTTTTGTCAATGAGCTCACTGTATCGCACTCAAAATAGAAGTTGCTATATAATGAGTGAGTAATTGAGTGGGTGATTAAGGAGACAGCAAAAATATCCCAGATTCCAATGCTGCAATCTTTTGCCAATTACGTCATTTGGAGGTACCGCCAATACACATGCTCTAAAATGGGTCAACTGGGAGTGATCAGGACACTTTGTTCTCACTTTGGGCTAGCGGTACATAAAGTCATGGTGACCAGAAGTAACAAGCTAGCAACTGTTGTATTACACTTCATCATTTTCTGAAAACACAATTAGGTTTTCGTTGTCCAATCTTACGTTCAATAATAGCCTCAAAGTTTTCATCTGATTGTTTTCCATCATTTTACCTGGAAAATGAAGCGTTGGCCCCAATCACTGTAACATGAACTGTATGACAGCATCATATGTACATACTTTATATCCACATCATGGATTTGTCTATAACTTTGGTTTTTAGTCCAGATGGACTGATTGATATGTACTATTCATAGTTTATACAAGACTTTCTGTTAATCAGTATCACAAAATCTTTATCAAACTCACTCAGATATAAATTAGTAATAAAATATGTCACGTTTCTTTGTCTTGGTACATGATGTTAAGTAAATGCCTGTGATGTTACTGTGTGTGTCGGCAACTTTACCTTCACTCAAACACTGGAGTAAAAAGGTCTCAAGGTCAATACAACACTGATCGGAGTCTAATAGCTGTTCTGATAAATTAACTCAGCCTTCAAGCCGGAGAAATAATAAGGACTCAGACCTATTCCTGGGACTGGTGGCACATCATGAACTCACAGCCCTGTTTCATTTTAATTAAGCCGGTGCATGAATCATAAGTCGGGCGCATGAATTATACAGTCCTTTATTCATCTTTGCCCTCTTTAAAAGTTTCATGGGAAACTCATGCTCACTTGATACTAAAATCCCTCAGTGAAACATCTGGACCACAGCTGCATTGGTATTTTTCTTCCTTTCGTAGATGTGTGTCTTTGGTATAAATAATCCCGTAATCATATAAGATGTGAAATATACATCATCATAGGGGATCGTGATTGCAAGATATATTTCTGTGATTATTTAAACATTATTGATGACATGGACAGCTTGGTTATCCAGACTCTACATTGCAGTGAGTGTTTACATTGATCAGTATGTGCTCTGTCTGTTTGTTCTGTTTATTGACTCACACCGTGGGACAAAATGCAGAGCCCAAAAAAGAAGACAGCGATAAGAATGATGGGCAAGGAAGTGCACCATAATATTTCAAACTACTGTTGTTTCCACCAAGGTAAAGAGGACCCCCCCATGTTTCGAATAATTTCAGAATTGACACAATTGCTCACACACGCACTGGTAAAATTCAAAAAAATAACCCTAACCCTAAACCAACTTGTGGAAGCGTTTGTTTAGACATGGTCTAAACACCACCAGATTGCAGCTGAGTGTGCAGCCCTGAAATCCTCCTTTATTCATCTCCAATATTCATTGTTGGAGTTTTTTTTCCCATGAGGGGAATCTTTTCAATCAGAGTAAAAGAAAAATCAGGCAGGTCAAGGAATTTGACGGTTATTTTGCATCATTTACTGCATTTGTGCAAAATAAATAAAATCATTTACTTTGTGCTTCTATCACTTTAAAGCAGGTGTCTGCTAAATTTTGAAATCAGCCTATACTTCTGATCTCTTTGTCTGATGTACACGGATGAAGTAGTGGCAGCCTGCTGTGTTGATTTGAAAAGCATGAAGGGTAATCAAAGTAACTTCTAATGTAAATTTCACATGTTCACAGTCAAAAGGAGCCATTTGGAGTTTGAATGCATATTGTATTTGAACAGCCCTGTCATTTCATGTGTGTTAGATCATATTTAAGTTTTCTGTTTAAACCCTTAGATGAAAACCTCATATTTTTTCATAGATCTTAACAAGTATACAACATTTTGCTCATGTCCTAAAGAATCAAGCAGGTTATTTTTCCTTTTAGTCTTCTTAATAAATCCCATGAAGGAAATCACAAACAAAACTGAGGGTAAAATTCCTCCTGCAAGCGGTGCCAGTGCAGGTGGCTGTCTAGCTACATACTTATATAAAAATTATAACCTTTGTATTGCATTGGTATATAGATTTATAGTCAATATTCATTGTGAAGTAGAGTCGGTCATGTCTTCCTCAACAAGCCTGCTTGACATAAGGGTCAGTGGCTACATCGTTGTTAATAAATAAAAATATGGCAGATAAAAATGTAGGTGATTTTCTTGTATGGTTTTATCACCAACATAAAACAAGACCGTCAGGATGAGCAAACACGATCCAAACAGGCCTTCCTTATGTTCTATTTAAATCACCTTCACCAAAGTTCCCAAAACTCAAACTAAAGAAATCCAATAGACCACTCGGTACTCAACAATACAACTGACCAGACAACCTGAAAAAAGGCTATATCTGAAATCCCCCATTCCTTCACTTCCCCCTGCTCACTATATATGGACTTCTATGTAGAGGACTATAGTGAGTTTATCAGCAAAAGATCAAATTTTCAGACGCTACCCTGTACGTAGTGTAACGTTCAACAATGTCAACCAGCAGAATACATTACAAATGTTTACTTTACGCTTCAATACTTTGATACACAGAATAACCATGTTACTCAGAATAAAAATAAACTTGTTGTTACTATTTGTGCTGTGCATGATGCTGATCTGACCCTATTTCATTTCATGTTATATTTCCATGACTAAAATATGTCCGCTATCGGAAATATTAGGGACGAATGCTACAAAACAGAATAAGGAGTAGAAATGCCAAAGACAAGGTTACATTGTGCTGCCCCTGCTCCTCCTGTCTCTCTTCCATTTTGTCACTATAAGTACAGTTTTGCAGTCCATTACATAAACCGTCTTTCAAAAGTTCATAAGCCGGTAGAATCACGGCAACGCCATATCTGTGCATCACCTGCTTGTTTGGGATTAATGGTGCGTTGCATTACACCTCGGAGTTCAGAATTACTGACCTACGAGTCCGCAGTTGCGACTGGAATGCCGCTTCAAGTCGGAATTTCGACTCGGAGAGTCGGAGGAGCCTCACCACCCCTACCTTCAAAAAACAAAATGGCCGTACCATGTATCAACAGTAGTGAAAGCTGTAGTTTTTACTGTTACATAGCACTTCTGTTATTAAATTTATCGTAAGCACAGTACTGCCCAATTACTGTCTGTGGATGTGTTACGACGCCGTTATTATGCGTGAAATTCCATGTAATGTGTCCTTATGAACTGGTTTTGCTGAAAACGGCTGGCGTGCTAACATAAACATTGTTCCAGTTGCACTGGAATTAGGAATTGGTTATTCAGGTGTGACATATTTCTGACAGCCGAGCGCCACGGTGTAATGTAACGCGGCATAAGGCACTGACCTTTGTTGCATGTGGTTAAACCTCCTTCTCATTCCGGTGGCAAAAATGGCAAAAATTTCTTTCTTGTTATTTTCCTGCTCTCAAGTGAGGTTTCTAGTTAAACGCTGTGAATTTCTTTAACAGAAATGCAAAAAAATAAGCAGAAGAAAATTCAAATTATTGCACATTACCATCCAATGACTATAAAGGTTAAATCAATTTAAAATAACTGTTGAGCAGATATTTCTAACCCCTGACCTTGCTGATGCCAACTATAGCTTGATTGCTTGAGTCAGGCTCAGGAAATGTAGCCTATACCTTGTGGTTCCTGTTTAGTGGTTCACCATTTTCAGTACGGCCGACTGCCTCCCACTGCTGACTGGACAGCTACTGTAATTGAAAAGTAATTCTTCGATTTTGCCCTTGATACAGCGTGTGTTCCTGACAGTGGCCGAGAGGACTCAACTACGCAGGCTAAGCAAACAAAGGCAAATAAGCATATTAAAAAAACATCTTCCTTATTTTGTAAACACATGCATTGCAACACATAAGGCCAACTTCTGGGAAAGTTATCGAACTTCAAATTCCATAAACATCTGTCTGTGAACTGTTTATTAACATTTATCAACTTCAGACATGCTATGTATTCTAATTGATCAGTGTCAAATCTTTGGGATTTGTACACGCGATGTTGTCAATAAGTCTGCAAACGGAGTTGATCATGTTTTCCTCTATGTTCTTGGACAAACCACAGCAGCAGTTTGTAACTGCGTCAAACCGTGGGTCAAAATTCTCTACAGATCATTTGAGTCTCTTTATTTCATCATATTGGTCTGAGACAGAGATTTTTCTCGGCTGTGGTGGGTGGTTATCTTTTTCTTCTTTAGCAAATTGTCATCAAAATAAAAGTACAACATTTGTTTTGTTCCTGTAGTTTCATAATTGAGCTGAATCAGTCTACTCAGCTTCTATTTTGAAAAGTTGTGAACCTGGGTCGAAAAAATTGTGATAACAGATCTTTGAAATAGCCAACATGCAATATGAATAAATAACACTGGTTATGTAAGTCATTCAAACTTATACAAACACGACACACGTGAACAGTTATGGAGCTAATGTAGTTTAATTTGATCAAAAACATTGACAATAAAATCTTCATTCAAAACTCCTTTCTAGTAAATTGGAGGTCTGTTGTGTTTTACGTATTCCTTTAATAACTCTGATCTAGCTCCAGAGCATTATCAAAGGCCAATCAAACAGCTCATTCTAAACAGGCAGGTTAGGAATGGGGAATGCACTAGTTAATATAAAACATTAATGGTTTAAAAATTCATGATGCTCTTACAAAGATTAATTTCGTTTGAAGTTGGTGGGGTTCTGTTGATGTCTTTCTGTACATGGTGGTTCTCTGGGGGGAAATAATTTCTACCACTTTGGTAAATTATTATAAATTGGCGAGGCTGTGTGTACAATGGAATATATTATGTTTATCTTATATTCAAGTGCATTTAATTTCTAGGTCCATTCTAAAGATTAAATTGTCACTCGCTTTTTTCCTTTACTTGTTCCCTTGTTCTTATCAAGTTGTGAGCATTTCATCTGAGCCTAATATGTACAACATATTCCCCAAGTAAATTGCAGGATGTCTGCAAATCACTACTCTTACTCTTATTAAATATGAATGATGACATGAGACATGCTGCATGGTTCAGATAAAAAATGATAGCTAAGCTGACCTGTCAGCCAGCACCCCTCCTCCCTCCAGCAGCTGGGTCAAGCTGCTGCCGCTGGTTGTTCTCTTAGCGTTAAAGGTCAGAGCTGAAAGAGACTAGCTGCCGGTCAGTCCCTGATGAGGGTCAAGGCTCAGGACTCATTGTGGGAAGATGTCTGCTGGATTTGTCTGTGCAGCGGACACATTTTTATTGATCTGTTTGCAGACCAATTTCACGGATATCCCTCATATTGCCCACCACGAGTTATTATGATGCATTAATGCTAATTACTTAGACACAACATGGCAGGTATCCATGAGAAATTTATTTCTGCCTGTTTGTGTCTGTCACCTGACAACGTCTTCATGGTCTATTCTCTGTAAGATGACACACAGCAGAAAAACAGGGGTCTGCAGGAAAACACGCCTGTGAGGCCCTTTACAAATACAAATAACTATTTATATTTTAAATCTAAAGTGAGATAAACAACAGTTTATTTTGCAACAGAGAAAAGTCTTTGAAAAATGTAGAAATCCTGCCACATTAATGAGTGAGCATCTTATTGCAGATTTGAAGATCTTGGTGTGACATGACTGATCTGTCATCATCATATACAGAATAGGTGATCATTTATATTGATTAGCTGTAATGTATACTGAAGAATCACAGTCAAAAGACATATTACAGATTAAAAAAAATTCATTACATTTGTTTCTGTCACTTTGATATTATGCAGCACATTTTACTCATTACCGTATTTCACAAGTTAACTGTTGCATACCCTCTTTGTCAAAACGAGATCACATGCAGCTAATTAGAAGTCACGTCATTAATGCAAATGTGCTCAGTTAATGATTCTTCTCAATATTTATGTCTTTCTGACAAAATAACCTGATCCATGTTGGGTTGTGGATTCAAAATAAAGCTGGGCCCTGGAAACAAAGGACCTCCATGTAGAACATAAAACACGACACATACAGTTCATGCTCTGGAGATCATATATATATGAACCAAATGTCATGGCAGTTCGATCAATGTTAATGTCATGGTGGTGGCTACATAGGAAAACCCAAGGGATCCCAAAGTAATTGGGATGAATCCTCTGGGCACCTCGAATGTCTGGAACTATCATGGAGGGATCTACGGATCACTATCTCTCGAGTCACACCACTACTGTGGTCACACTAGGAATAGCAATCCACTGCTTGGGGGTGGAGGGGATCACCCACTAACAAAAGATGCAGCAGTTCGATCCCAGTCGCAACCCCACAATTACTGTACATACACTGTGTGTGAGATGGCAAAAAAACTGTATAGAGCTTTGAGTTTTCATCAAGACGAGAAAAGTTCTACATAAATAGAAACCATTGATCATGTAATAGAGACAACCATGAGTTTTTAGAGAAATGTCCCTTTAATGACTTGTCTCTGCTACTCAACATTGACTTTCTATATTTCACTGGATCATTTCCACAATGGGTTCTCAACACAGTACTGTTACCACAGGGACTAAGCACAATGCTTTGATGTTTGTTCTCACACTTGGTGTCAAGATATATCGTGTTGAGAGGACGTCTCAGTGGACGTCGGGCTCTTTATCTGCTGACCGAAAGCTCTTGAGACTGATGTACAGGGAGCTGACCATGGTGGCCTCCTCCTGGATGGAGTCCTTCCGCTCCGACTGTCGCATGCACATCATAGCCACCAGTCTCTTGGGCAGCTTCCCGCTGAACAGCAGGTAGATGCAGGGGTTGGCACAGCTGTTCAGACTGGCCAGCAACATCAGGATGCTGAAGATTGCAGCTGGAAACACACAGAGATTCACAGCAGTTCCATTTTATTTATGTTTTTATTTAGTCTTACCTCTTGAATAAAGAGAATCTACTCTTGGTTACACATACTGTTTGCCCAGATTAAAAAATGTAGTTCCTTTGTGTCTTAAGGAAGTACTTTATCTCGTACTATGCCTTCTCATATAGTTTAATGTACTATTTCTTGAAATGTAATATCTTGCACTATTTCTCTTCATCTAGTACTTTGTACCTGGGTAGTTTCTTGTCCTATTTCTCTTAATGTAGTATTTATCTATGAATTATCTTGTACCATTTCTCTTCATGTAATATATTGTACTATTTAACTTCATGTAATACACAATTTGTACTAACTCTCTTTCGTACTATTACCAATTGCATGAGTGGATGTATTATGATTATCGATATTACTAAATGTGTTTTCATTAAAAAAGTCCACAGGGATCTTACATTGAGTGGGCGCCTGCACGTCCCACACAGACCACAGCTGCACTGTGAAGAAGGGCGTCCAGCAGATGATGTATGTGAGCACGATGACCACGGTCATCTTCACGGTCTTCGCCCTGGCTTTGGACACCCCAGTCACGCTGCTGGCCCTGGAGGACAGTGCCTTGGTGTGCGCCTCTCCGACGTGCTGCGTCTTCATGTGGAAGTTGATGTGCACGGTGCGGCAGATGCGCACCTGGCACACGATCACAGTGAGAATGGGCAGCACAAATATCACAAGAGTGGTCCAGGTCACGTAGGCTCTCGTTCCCCACGGCTTGATGAACTGCGCCCAGCAGTCGTACACACCGGGAGCGACCTCCACCCGGGAGAAGATGAACACCTGTGGGAGGCTGCCGATGAGAGAGACGCACCAGACGGCGCACACCGGACCGTTCCAGCGCGCCCTGCGCCTCTGGAACGTCACCATGGGTTTGCAGATGGCTTGATATCGGTCTATCGTCATAGCCACTATCATGTACGTGGAGGCAAACATCCCCACCACCTGCAGGTACTTCACTGCGCGACACAGTATGTCTGGACCAACGAATCTGTCCGTGATGTCCCACATGAGCTGCGGACAAACTTGGAAGAAGGTGACCACCAGGTCTGCGACGCACAGGTGGAAAACGAAGACGCGCATCCTGGAGAGCTGCTTCCTGCGCTTCCACAGCACCAACAAGAGCCCGGAGTTCAGGATCCCCGCAGTGATGAAGATGATAGACAGAAGAACTATTTCCACCTGCGCCAAGCGCTCGTTCCGCGGATCATCCTCAGGACGCTCAGTCTCCAAAGACATGTTACTGATGTTAACACTTGACCAAGCCATGCTCTCTGCCTTAAATACAGCGGAGTTACGCACCCCCCTTATATCACCATTTCAGGTGAATCCAGTTAAAGTAGAGACATTTTTTTTTTAAGTCAAACGCCAGGAGGCAATCTGGGATTCTATTTTAGTAATCTCAGTATTTTCTATTGTGTGGTTTAAAGGATACATTTCCAATAAAAAAAAACAATTCAGTGTCCAGGCAGAAAGTGAGGTGTTGGTAGTGGAGAGTAGGGGGCTTTATAGCTTGTCTCTCTGAAAGGTTGCTCCTCCCTCCTGCTCAGAAAGCATTATTTTCCCCCAGATACACAAGTGTACTGGATTTACACATACATAGTTATCTGCACAGCAATTCAGTTTTTTTAATTAAAAATAACATTTTTAACACAACTTAGTTTCGTCACTAAAAACAAGATATTTTCTGTAACTGCAGATAAACCTAAGAGAAAAACAACAAAAATCAAAACCAAACATCGGTTTCCCTTTTTAATGTAACTGAGCTCAGGTATTAATTCACTAGCCTCATGTTTCATCTTTCCGCACCAGTGCAAGCAGTGAAAAAGTGCTGTTGGGATCAAATCTGCATCGTTATACTATCAGCTGTTAATCTGAGGGACTGACAGAAACAGCAGCTCTGTGATCACACGTATGGTGAAATCAGCTGCCGTTTTCCATATCATGTTTTCGCATAATGTGGCAGCTGCAATGCTCAGTGCATATTGTGTGTGAGCTCTTCGGATTTCGATGGCGATGCAGATGAACAAAAGAGGCCCTCCAGTAATTTAGAATGAAATTACATTCATCAATAGGTGCGCAAGTCTATGTTCTTGTGGCGTCCTCTGTCCACAATGCTTGATCAATACCAGTGATCAGCACAGTTACCGAGAGAGTCCAGACTATTTGTTAAACGAAAAAGAAAAAAAACACAGCTGTGCTTTGTCTAAGTCTGTACGTGACTGAGCAGTTCTTCTTTGTCCATCTGATAGCGGCTTTTCTTCCAGATGTCACGGAGATTCTGTAAGGTGGCCCCAATTTCCTTGCCTGACGTGATGCCCATCCTCCTCAGATCGTGACCACTGACAGGGAATCGAGGGATTGACCATCTGCGCAGCTCGGCCAGCAGCTTCTCCTCACCTTGATACGTCAGCAGCTCGCACACTTTAATCTGAGCATCCGGCTCCCGACTCTGGAAAGATGCAGCACGTGTGAGAGTTATAGATTCTGAAATGTTGTCTGTTAAATTAAATATCCATCACAATAAGCAATAATCTGAATCAAATAAAAACCTTATTTACATAATGAAACAGCTTTTCCTAAATCTGGATTGGTTCACAGATGTGACATCACATTTGTCTAGCCAATTATCATCCACTTCAGACCAGTTAAATGGGCATAACATGGAGGAAACAGTAAAATAATCACAACTGAAATCCGGCTTTCAGGACGGCTCCCATCTATTACAATAATATGTCGTACGATTCTTGACAAATATTTTCTACCGTAATAACTCTCTCCTCTTGTCTTTCTTCTTCTGTTACATCTTCTCGTTTCAACAGAATTACACTGATGCTTAATCCAGTGTTTTATGCAATTATCCTTTCAAAACCCAATTTAAAAAAATCGATTTGAATGATTGTATTGTTTTAGTATCACTATGTTTTGAGATAAGTAAAATTCTAAACAGAAATGAAACCGAAGCACATTTTTATCAAAACACAATCCCACCTACTGATTAGTAACATTTCTGAGAATGCCTGTGAGCCTCATTAGTATGGGTGGGAACATGATGCATGCAGATGGGGTGATGGATGCAGTTCAGTGGTAAGACAGGGGGAAAGGTTTGTGTATTCAAAGTAGTGCTGTCTGTATAACTACAGTCATTTTCATGGCCGTTAATGTGCTGATTATTTTTCAGATTTAGGGTTTAATTGTTAACTGCAAAAAGTCAAATTTTCACAGAGTTGAAGGTTCGGTTTTGACCTATCTTGTTTCGTCCAAAACTCAGATACACAGTAGTGTTTCTATTACAGAAGCTTGAACCTGTGTTTTGTTGATGTTCTTAAATTCTTGCCACGCTGTCATGGGCAATCACTATCTGCTTTCACCAGCACATAACATATTACCTGCTGGAGAATAATCAAAGTCTGCCCAGAACGTGGCATGTGTACTAGGAACACTCAAGGCTAAAATCAATCCGACAATTCACAGCATTCCGCTAGGAATCTCTTCAACCCTTAATTTGAAAAACAAACAGGAACTCAGTAACATCGGTTTCTTTTGACACACTAACTGGAGGAGGCTGAAACTTACATCAAAGATGAAGTCAGTGAAGGGTTTGAGACTCTGCGGCTCGTCTTTACTCTTGCACAGCTCTCGTCTATGTTTGACCAGGAACAGAGCCAGATTCTTCTCCTCCTTTGAGACCTTCAGTCGGAGGTCCATCTTTTCCACCTCCTCTGGACAGTGAAAGAGAGCAGCCATGATGGTCATGGGCTTGGGAGAGTGGTCTTTGGCATTCTGCCACACTCGCTTCATCTCTTCAACATCGCCATCTGGAGGTAAACCTGAGGAGGATCAGGGCGGAAGGGATGAGCAGCAGTACAAACAAGAGAAATTGATTTATTGGATCAGTGCTCAGCTTTGGTATCTTGTTCAAACATGTTTTACTGAATAACCTGCTGTGAAATTATTCTAATACCAGAGGTCAAAGTGCCAGAGAGGTCAAGAGGCATCATAGTCCACTTCAACTCAGGAGAGAACATTGAATCCTTCCCTGTTTAGAACCAGCTCCAAATTGTTCAGCCCTTGAGATTTAATGACTATTGATCTTTTTCCCTGAGATAATGACTTGATAGCAGTCATTATGTGCTGGAGCCTACTCCATTTTCAAGAGGCATCTGAGTCATAACAAAGACAAACACATGTTCGGCATGGGAACATTTTTCACTGAACTTAGCTACGTACATACATTTACATACATAAGCAAAGTGCTACCATGGAGCCATAATAGTTGTTAATAATGTTTTTACCTGAAATAGGAAAATAATGGACCTATTCTCTTGTTGAAGTTGAGAGTTCAAATATATAACAGTTAACCTGCGTGACCGATTGGTCAATTTAAAAAAAGAGGCCAATTACAAGGCAGGAACGATGTGAGATGCCGTTAAGTTGCATTATGGGATATGTAGGATCGAGCCTTCTTGTTTCACATGGAAGCCAATATTTCAACGACCTTATTCTGCAGGAAACATTTTGACAATTATGATGTTCAAATGAGTTGCTGATATGTGTATCACTCAACATTACGCCTTTCTACTTGTTCACAATCAAACCCAGGACATGAGTTGTGAGGCGGTTGGCAACTGTTGTGTCTAACTCGCAAGATTCTGTAAAAACTCCAAAAGGATTTTACAATGTGATTACTATGACAACTACTTAATCTGACCAAGGCCAGGATATTCCACGTCTTAGTTCAATAATTACTTTTATTGTGTATGACTTTAGTCAGATCCAGGTCATTAGAAAATGGCACATGGTTTAACTGGCAGTGTCTTATTCAGACTGTTGACTGGTTAACATCAGAATAATGTGAGCACGTAAACCTATCTTGTGTTCCAGAAACTATAAAAATATCTTTGCATCCGTCTAACCTATGTACTGGGCCAGTTCCAGCTTGTACATCAGCTCCAGTAGATGAGCAGCATGGTTACCGACCACCATCTTTTTTAGTTCCACCCAAATCCGCTCTCCTGATATCGCTGCTAGTCCTCTGCCGTTTTCCTTGATGGCTGTCAGCGTCTCAGGCTCGTGGTCATCAGGCTCCAAAGCCACTCTGCCGTAGAACCTGGGTTGAATTTAGTGGGCTACAGTTAATACACTTAGAAGAAGATTTTATTTTTCACCCTCCAAAAGGTTGTAAGTCCCTCTCCATTTTACTCGTTTTACCCAAACTAGTTTAGTTTGATTTGGTTAAGACAAAAATGAAATGAAACAGCCCACCTGAAATATCGCAGTATTCTCAAGTAATCTTCTTGGATTCTTTGCTCAGCGCTGCCAACAAACCGAACTTTACGGTTTTTCAGGTCTTCGTATCCTTTGAAATAATCATACAATGTGCCATCGAGACCTATAAAACACAGTTAGGAATTAAGAACAGAGTCTGCACTGTTTATACTGTGCATGAGGAGGCTGGTGTAAATAGGGAGCAGATTGTCTATTCTGCATTTGGTCACAGAAAATTCTGTGAAGAAGGCACAACACTGGTCAAAGATAAGAGCAGGGACTTCCTATCTTGGACCGGAAAAAAGGTGGAACAGTTACTGGCTATAACTGTTATCAGCTCTTTGCATTCAACGCTGGTTTGTCGAAACAGCACTGCTTCAATCAAGAAGCGACCACATTATTTCTTTCAAAGGCTGTTTAGGCTGTTTTTCTATGTTTTCGAACCGTAACGGCACCAGCAGCCTTTCCAAAAGTCTCTGTTCTCGGGGCTTGAAAACTCCTGTGAACGTCAGGCGTAAATATAGAGAAAGTGATGGGTTTCAAAACTAAACCTCTTCAGTGTGAACAGGGTGTGATTGAAAATCAATCAACAACACTTGCATCTCCACAACAGAAGCAAACGCAGAGTGAAGTCCTCAACAAAGTGCATATCACTGCAGAAAAACACTTACCTAAAAACAGGGAGTTGATGGTGAGGTCTCGCCGCTCTGCATCTCTTAGCCAGTCTTTGGTGAATTCCACCTCTGCATGACGTCCATCTGTCTGAACGTCCAGTCGCAAGGTGGTCACCTCAAAGTTCTCATTGTGTAGCTGTAAAAAATATACAAAGAAAACAATGATGACAGACAGGGGGCACAGCAAGACTGACCTTCTAATGCTATGAGAAAATATAGGTTTCTTATTGATCTACCCTTATCGAGCCACATGTTCCAGTCACAAACTGCAGGCTCCTCTTACATGTGATTTACTTACATATCCAAGGAATGAATACATCAAACTAGAACTTCCTATTACTGGGCTGCTTATCTCTGGAATACCAACAATCATGCAACCTTAAGACTACTTGTCTGATCAATCAGATTAACAGGACAGTGAACAAATGTCTCACCCTTGCTGTAATGGTCCCATGCTTCTCTCCTTTATTGTTGATCATCCTGATGCCAGCCACCTGGAACATGCGCTTCATCTCCTCTGGAGTGGCTGTTGTGGCAAAGTCAACATCCTCAGGCTGCTTCCCAGACAGCAGGTCCCGCACAGCCCCTCCAGCTATCCTTAGCTCATGATTATTCTTCTCAAATATCTCTGCAAAGACCAAACACATATTTAAGAGGAGTCTACTAGCCTGAGTGGCTGGAAGCACAAGAAACTTAACTCATGAGATCAACCTGGAGGGGGAAATAACTTTCCAAGATGATGAATTACATTTCCATGAATGCAAACAAAAACATTTTCTATTATTTTCTTTCATAAAAATTCTGACTGTGTCTCTCTGTCACTCAACTTTGCCTCAAACTAAAATAATGTCTGCCTCCCGTGGTAGTAACTCAGCACCACATGGAGACACGTAGGACCAGGGGAGCTTTGTCAAGTGTCTTAATATGATGATGTCTTCAGAATGGAGGTGGCTTGGAGGCTTTTCATTTTTAAACTACCCACTTTTAACAGAAAAAAAAAAAATGTCTGATGGATTCTGTGACATGTAGGCTCCTGTATTCAGTGCTTTACCTGTAACTGGGACTAAAAGTTTAACTATTTTCTCACCTGGTTGATCAATTTTCACTTTTTATTTCCTACTCAGGCCCAAAGTACATAAACATATTATAGGTGCAATGATATAAAGCTGTAGTGCCCTTGTCCCTTCAGAGGTCCAAATAAACAAAAATGTAAAACACAACATTACAACAATATTGAAAGGACTTTACAGAACAGTTATTTCCGTAGTTACATTTAAACATGACTTTACATATGGATCTGTATTTGTTTTGTAAACTCCAGTGACCAAAACTAGAATACTGATTAGTGAATTACAAGAATCAGATAAAACCAGCAAATATCCATATTTACAACCATTGTATAAATACATTACAGCTGGGAATCTGTGGGGATGTGACAAAGGCAGTGATTCTAAAGACAGATGAATCCATATCAGACTCTGCTGACATGTGAGTGGGAGACGAGGCGGAGGAGCTGGAAGTTTCTGTGTCTCACCTACGAGTCCGTTCAGCCCCTCGGTGAACAGAGAGCGGAAGTCACTTGTCTTCAGCTGCATGGTGTACAGACTCCTCCAACAGACACCAGCTCTGTCAACCAAACGAGGACTCAGCAACCTGCTCCACATCTGCACAAACAGCGCACACGTCACGGCTTCTATTTCTGACAGTTAGCTTGTAGCTAGCTAGATAACGCTGCATGCCGGCGTGCACCTGGCCTATAGTTAATACAGAAGCAGCACATGAGCAACAGCGACGTGTCAACGTGTACGTACCAGACAGCTCACACGTGGAGTGAGCACAACACAACACCTGTGTTGGAGAGTAAACTGTAGTAGTTGTTGCTTCTGTCATTAGCCGTGCTAGGCAGGAAGTGTTTCGCTAACGTGCGGCTGCTGCGACCAATAGGCTCACGAGGAGGGGCTTAAGGCAGCTCGTGCAGCCGGTTGCTTCTCGCGAGATGTAGTAGCTGTAACTCTCCATACTGGGAGAGTGGAGAAGCTGAGACAGAGTGCGATGTATGGACAGCGAGTAAAATGGCAAGAACGATGAGATTGCATAAAAAAGGATACAGTGAACCAGTTTATTATCCTGCTCCAACATGGTTATTCTCTCCTTTGTCACTATAACTTGATATTGAAGAAGATATGAAGAGAGACAAAGGGGAAACAAAAGTTTAAGGACTACACACAATACTCTGTTCGCATTGTTTCCCAAAATACATACAAATACGTTGATGAACGTCTTGTGT
This sequence comes from Platichthys flesus, assembly GCF_949316205.1. Classification (NCBI taxonomy): domain Eukaryota; kingdom Metazoa; phylum Chordata; class Actinopteri; order Pleuronectiformes; family Pleuronectidae; genus Platichthys; species Platichthys flesus. The sequence continues at coordinate 7,083,271 of NC_084946.1, read as the reverse complement.
AACAGCTGCAGTATAGATCAGATTCTTCTTCTTTCTGCTCCTTGTGTGTTTGCATTTAAATAGTTTTGTTTGGTGGATGAATGAAATCAACTGCTAAATAATAAAAAATAAGTGTTTTAATCAGATGTAGAATTTCATTAGGAGCACAAACTTTTCTTCATAAGTACAAAGTATGGACGACATTTTGTTCACACTTTGTGTTTTGTCACCGTGACAACAGCCTCGTGCACAGCTCCATGAAGAGATGATGGTCTCACTCTGGTGCAGAGGAAGTGGACTGGACCTCAGAGCTTCAACATCTGCTGGACAGATGTTAGAGCAGTGTCTTCATGAACATGGCGTCACAGTCACATGTTACACTGACATACGTGTGTTAAGGATCATCACAAAGTCACATGATGACCTCTCCATACAGTGAGAACTTGAGAAATCCTCATGTTGAAACAAGTGTCTCCGAAAAAAACACAAACTGTTCAACACAACAGGCCCAAAATGTCTTTCTTCAGGACATCGTCTCTCAGACACTTTCTGTCACTTATCTCTGCTTCGAACCTCCTATTATCAATTATTTCCCAGAATGCTGCTTTCCCCGGAGGCCTGCTACAATCTCCCCCTTGTGGTTGTTCTGAGGTGGTGGTCGAGAACACACAACAATAATCTCCATCTACGTTTATATAAAACGTCCTCGGGTCACTTTTCTATTAAATATGGTAAAATATTTATTAGTTTCCGCAGAGATTTAAAGATGCTCTGCTCTTCATTGATTCTTGTTCATACTTTAAATGTGACATTCCCTTTTCTTCTGGTTGTTTCATTATGTGAAACTGGTGATTTTATTCTCTTACCTGCACCAAGGACGTGATGTTTCCACCTGTTTGTTTGCAAGAGGAAAGAAAACCAGAGTCATGATTCCAGTGAAGTCGGTGGAAGGATGTTTATTGTGCATTAAAGCAGAGACAACAGAACTTTTCTCTCTGAGATGTTTTTCTTCTCGTTACATCTGGTTTGTCACAGAGGAAATGATCTATGTGTTTGACTCATAGACTGAATATAGAGGCTTTGACTGGGATGTTCCACTGTTATACTACAGCGCCACCTGTGGGGCAAAAGTAGAAAATCGACCACCGCCCTGCACCTGAATCAGAAACGAAAACTTTCCATTTTTAAGTCCAGAGTTTTGATCTTTTTTTTTGTCAAAGAAAAAACTCTGATTTTTAACTCAAAGTGATTCGATTGAGTTTAACTTTGTGCTGAACTAAATCAATTTGTGACATGAATCCAGGAACTTTCAGCTCATAAACAAACAGAATGTGGTTACACACATGGAGACATACTGAGGGACAAAGGTAAACAAATAATAAAGGAAACACATATATGTGAGTCTTTATAGTGGGTTTATATATTCTGCTTGTGTTGTGTCATTTCAATAAACACATTATTCATGTGAATAAACCAAATTGGTAGTTAGGGCCGTCTAGTGGGGAGATTACATATTACAACAACCTCTTCTGATTCCTCTGGAGCTCTGTCTCAACTCTGCCTCCCAGCAACAAGGCCCAGTCAGAGCCGCTCTACACACAAGCTGTTGCTGCACTCTCACACACTGTCTCAATGTCTTTGAGGACACACACTGTCTCAATGTCTTTGAGGACACACACTGTCTCACTGTCTCTGAGGACACACACTGTCTCACTGTCTCTGAGGAAACACACTGTCTCACTGTCTCTGAGGACACACACTGTCTCACTGTCTCTGAGGACACACACTGTCTCACTGTCTCTGAGGAAACACACTGTTTCTGAGGACACACACTGTGGTGGAAACCTCTGACATCACTACTCAATAAAAATACATGGACCTATTTTGAGGAAGAGTGCATTTGGTGTATTGGTGACAAAAGGGAAAAACACCCGACCACAAACAGTTATATCAAGGCTAAGAATAGGACACACAGGACTAAATAAAACAATGCACTTAACAGGGAGACATCCATCAGGACAGTGTGCATGTGGCTTAGGGGAAACAACTGTGGAACATGTCATCTGTCACTGTCAGAAATATAACACAGAGCGAGGAAAGATACAGAAGGAGCTGGAGAGAATTAGTTCAGTATTGGGGAAGGGAAATATAAAGCCTAGTCTGAGTTTTTAAAAGAAACTGGATTAATGATAAGGATTTCAGTTTAAGTTGTTGGTGTTTTATTTTATTTTGTTTATTGTTTCTGTTTGTTTTTTATTATTGATGTATTTGCGCAGACCAAACCGACTAAACACTCTGACACACACTCCAGTATAATAGGTGGCAGTAATGCACCTTTAACGTTAGGTGCCTCCCCCCCGTTAAACTAAAAGAAGAAGAAGAAGTGCATGGATGAGAGGAGCTGCTGTCAGATCAGAAAACACACTGAGGAGTAGGCTAATGGCGAAGGTGGAGCTGACGCCGCTCAGGCCGTGGGACGACTTCTTACCCGGCTCCGAGAGATTCGCCAAACCGGATGTGAAGGATTTGACGAAGTGGAACAACAGGGTGGTCAACAACCTGCTCTACTACCAGACCAACTATCTGGCTCTGGCAGTCGTCGTCTTCCTCATTGTCGGGTCAGTAACACACGGGAAGTTAGGGTGGCAACACAGCAGCTGTGTTTGTTTATTTGGTGAGAGCATCTAAATGCTGCTCACTTTTTAGGATGTTTGTTTTCTTCTCGTCTCTGTTTGTATCTCTGGGGCTGTGGAGTGAGAGCTGGGATGTCGGCTGCCACTTTAAAGGGATTTAAAACGAGGGGACAGACTGGGTGCAGGCTGCTAACAGGAGAAAGCGCTGAAGCCAAACCCATAAGAATGAATGGACCGTTATTATTGTTTCTGCCACCACGTGACGCAATGTTATTGTTATGTTGTCAGATCTCGAAAAAAAGGAGACTATCCAGCATTCAATTCAGTTTAATTTACATAGCACCAACACATAGCACACATTTACACAGTAAGGTTGAGACTTTAGTATTGAGGAGAAACCCAACAGTTCATAAGAAAAGACTCGTTAACAGGAAGAAACTGGAGCCCGACTGATCATATGGATTTTTGGGGGTTGCTGCCGAGACTGATTAAAGAGAAAAAAGAAAAATTCTGATACAGATATTGTATCCAACATATGAATGGAGTTTCTTCACCTGAGCTTGATTTGGATTAGTTACTTTCCAAGTATCCATCCCCAAATTTCTGTCAAAGAAGAGATCAAATATAGAAGTGTATTTTAACAACTCCCTCTCCTGGATGAACTTTGAGATAACTTATTGGTTGGGGGAAAGAAAAGTCTCCACTACTGTTACAGATAATACTTTGAAATGGATGAAGTCTGCTAGTTCGGCCCCGATGTCGCAACTCACTGATATGACTCTGAGAGGCTAATATTGATCGATGATATCGGCAAACTGATCAATTGTAGATAGATACCTCAAGCAGAACTAGACTCAATGTGGTTGAATCTAGTTCCTCGACAGGTACGGGGGAGTGGAGAGAGCTAAGACTGGTTTGTTATAATGTAAATAATAATAGTGATATTTATAGATGTAGTGATATAATGATAGCAGCACAAGTTAATAATGATAATAATATTAAAGTTTGTCCTGACTCGTTCTGTACCATGAACCATATTCAGATTTCAGCCTCTGACCACTGCAAGCTTCTCCATGAACCAGTCTATTATCTGATGAGTCCATAAAAGGCAGATTCATCACAGTCTCCACGTTATGAAATATCTTGGCTTTAGTTGCCACTTTGCTCCAACTTAAGCCTGGTTTACTAAAAATAGTGATGCCCTCTGTCACAGTCTGTGAGCTGAGCTGTGTGATGACATATCGTTGCTATGGTTTGTCCTATCAGCTGCTGCACTGCAGATAGCTCAGTCATGAGAGCAGCAGCTTACTCAGCTGGATGGACCCTGTATTTTTGAGGAGGGGAAACACAAGTATTGAACATTTCATCATTGAGTCCATCCCGACTCATGAGGCAACAAGGCTGAACTTTGACATGCTCCATTTGGCTGGTTTCATTAAATCATGACATTTTAATCCAGTTTGGAAACGGCTCACCCACATCTCTGCGTTAACATGAACATTATTACTAAACTTTTTTTTACTAAAAAAGTTTTCTCAACAAACCTAACTGCACACACTGACCATTCTCTGGGTTCATCGCTGCCCTTATAACACTGCAATTGTGTCCTGTTGTTTCTGACTGATAACTTTGGTCTAAAGGTCTGAAAATGCTGTGATCACAAATTCATTTGTAGACGCAAATAAATTTGTGATAAACTCAACTTTAAATGAGTTGGTGCCTCTTAATACATTTATTTTTCTTCTTCATTCAGCTCTTACAGCAGGTTTTTCCCTGTTAGACTTAAATACAGTTAAAGTTCACAGTTAAAGTTCACAGTTCAGTGTTCAAAAATAAACCACAGGTTTATTTATTGTCAGGAGAAAATACAATTTCAATTGAATAGTTATATCCTTGAATTGTAATTCAAGTAATTGTCCACCAGAGAGCATTGGAAAGTAACTTGAACTGTTCAGAATTTAAGGATTAAAGGAATTTAAGGATTAAAGGAATTTAAGGATTAAAGGAATTTAAGGATTTAAAGGGACACGGATTCAGTGTTTTCTTATTTTTTTCTTAAAACATTTAACTGTGGTGAGTATATTGATATACAATTAAGGAAACTTTATCCAGTTAACCAGGATCACGACTGTTAATGTGAGGCTTTAAACCTCAAAGAGTGGCAGAGTAACTGTGAGACAGGCCTTCGATCACGCACTAAGGTCATGAACTTGACCTGATCAGGGCCATCACTGCCGCCCGTATTTTCTTATTATTATATAGTCATAATAGTTTCAGATTAATCTTCTGCTAAGGAACTAATAAATAAATTCACTTCTGTTAAAAAATGTTCTTTCAGTTGAGAAAAAATAATCTGTGATACTTTAAGGGGTGCTGTTGTTGTATTGACAGCATCTAAACACTAGGTGGAGCCAGTGACCACACACATGAACCCTGCCTTTGCTCATGCTGTAGACTGACCCCCTGCTCTCTGCGGCGTCTCGTGTTGCCACCCTGCAGGTTCCTGAACCCTCTGGGGATGTTCACAGCGATGGCCGTGGTGACTGGGGTGTTCCTGGGCTCCGTGTGGACCGGGGAGAACCGAGCAGTGATCAACAACTTCAAGAGGCAGAACCCAACAGCGTTTTTGATCGCTGTCATGTTTGCCAGCTACCTCCTCATCTCCATGCTGGGGAGTGTCATGGTGTTCATGACGGCAATCACTTTACCTTTGGCATGTAAGTTCAAGACAGGAATGCTTGAAGGTCACATCTTTATTTTATACCATAAATGACACATAAAGTTAATATATGCATGTTACTGCAATATCATTTCAGGCATTAAAGTGATGAGAGACTAAAAATAATTTAATAGCTGAATAAAAGCCTTTTATGTCTGGGTAAATGTCTTTAATTATAAAATGATCTTAGCTCTTTTTAAATGAGTCAAAGGTGCTGTCACAGATTCTCACAGACTGATCATAGTTTGAAAAGTTTATTGGTTTGTTTTTGCCAAACGTTTCAACTGTAACCAGTCCCTCTCCCATCTGTCTTTCAGTGATATTTGCACACTCTTCATTTCGCCTGCGCAACATGAAGAATAAACTGGAGAACAAGATCGAGGGCGCCGGCCTGAAGAGGTCACCCATGGGTATTTTGCTGGAGGCCCTGGGTCAACAAGAGGAGAACTTTCAGAAGATCCAGAGCTTCCTGGAGGGAAAACTGAAGGATTGAATGGACTTGGAACAGAGCCACACAAATATGCACCAATCCACACAAACGTCCATCTTTTTGGCCAAAGATTTTGACTTGTTTCTTAGATTTAACAAATGTCTGTATCCTTTTGTTTAAACCTCTTAAATGTTTGTTTCCTACATAGTGGTTTTACTCGAGTCTTTTTTGCAAAGCAGCGTTGTTATCTATGCCTCTGGGTTATCTGTCTCTCCACATAGAACTTGTCAGGGCAGTTTTTCTGAAAGACAGCGATGAGTGCACCTCTACGCTGCCTCACATCTGTGCAATGCAGTGTGTCAGTACTGCACACGGCTGCAGACTCCTCTCCTTGGTACAGAGATCTGTGTTTAATCAGAGCGTCAGCACTGCCTGTTAACCCTCGATTAAAATTGTAAAAGCGCTGCAAGTGTTGCCTTTTTAACAAAGAATTCAAAAGTGCACAGTCAACACACATCACTGCCAAGGCACAGAGGGCTGGGTTGTCTGCTCACATAAAATGTAACAGTTTACTCGAGCACGGAAACAGAGCGACCTCATGTTCACGCTAATAAAGAGAGCGAGACAGAAGAGAGAAGGGAGTGAGTAGCAATATTTAAAATGAAAACTTCAAAGCATTGTGACGTCTTCACCCGCACCCATCAGTATTCCTCCCGCGCCTCTCTCTGTTTAATCTTGACAGTGCCCCCTGGGTGATGGATTGGCCAACTTTGCTTTCCTCTCCACTTACCCCCAATGCTAATCAATGGGCTGCAGTAGATTATAGTGTGGAGAGCTGAACACGCCGCGCGGTGACAAAGTGCATCTGCAGTCACTCTCCTCCAAATCCGAGTTAGTTTTTGCAGCGTCAGCTGCTTTGGCTGTTTCATATTGGATTCCATTTAAAATTGACTGCAGATAGCGAGAATCCATCTGGAACATAACGTGCTGTTATTTGGTTTTAAGGGGCAGAGTGAGGATGTGAGGGGAAACGTGAAGATAAGAATGATGGGCATTAAAAAGAGAAAGCTGTGTTCATGTTAACCCTTTGCCTTGTAGGGAATGTGTGATATTGTTGAAGCGAGCTCAACCGATGACCTCTGCACACTCAGGTGAAACAGTATTGCAGTGACTCTTCGAGGGTTAACCCCCCCCCGCCCCGGCTGTGCTACAGTATTGATTTATGTCCCCCACTACGGTGCCTCATCTTCATCCATATTTTGGAACTTGGAGGAGTGAGCACGAGCACTGGTGGTGATAAACTAGAACAAAAGTCGTGTCCCTGAAGGCACAGTGGAGGCCCTTGTTCTCTCTGCTTCAGCTGCCCTGAGGATCGTACGGACACGTGTGTGCTGCCGCTCGCACAACAGGTGTGTGTGTTCTGTGTTTTTAGACACAGTTGCATGGTGCAAAACAACGCTCATGCTTTCTTGGTGTTGTTGCATGCGTCAGCAGCAGTTCACTAACTTGTCATTTGGAAACAAGAAGGTAGTGTGACAAATAAAGCTGTGCACTGTTTTGGCCCCAGCTGCTAAGTAACAACTCTACTCCTTATGCAGGATTTTAGGTTACAACATCCTGCACCTGTTTAGTTTCCACAACACATAGGTGTGGGTCAGGGACTCCTTTTTGCATCATATAATACGTAACTGTGTTTGGTCCCTTTGAAAACACACTGCCTTCAGGTTGACCCTGTTCAGCCCCCGCCCCTCCTCCTCGGCCTGCCTGAGAGGCTTTGGCTCTTTCCTGGCTAAGCTGGTTAACTAGCTTCAGAACTCAAGACGACTTGTCATTCAGCAGATCCGGCCGCCTGGGCCAACACTGCGGCGGCGGATCACGTGACGCGTTAACGATGACCCGCTGTGATCTTTCCGCAGTCTGCTGCATCCTCATGTGATCTCCTCAACCTTTCCCATAAACCCACATTGCTCTCCTCCACCTCCTGAGAGCTCACCCATGTTAGCAGATGAACCCGGGCCTCGGTGCATGTGACAGGGCGGCTAATCCAACCATTCAACCGGGATAACTTGTCATAGCCAGTACTGCATGGATCAAGGTGCAGAGTGCTGATCCGTGGGATGGTTTACTCTCACTCTAATCTGATTTTGGCTTTTCATCACTGACACCTACTGTAGGTGCTGTCATGACTAGACCTAGGTTTGGGTCTAGTCATGAAAGTTTTTGACCAAAGGGCAGATTTTATACCTTAGCTTCTGAGCCAGTGTCCAAAGTACATATATTTCAATATCTTACTTTGAGAAATATAGAAAAAGACTTATTTTAGGAGGCAACGCGAATACAATCCATAAACACTGAACTGAGCTCAGAAAGGCAATATGATTAACTTTCCCTGTATAAATAGCTGCTTTAAGCTTCCAGCAGTCGCAAATCAACATTAGCTTAAGCCAAAGGATTAAATGTAATTTTCATACTATCGCAACTAACTCCTGAAGGAAATATCTGGCTCCTTTCCTGCTAGACGCTATGCCTTGTTTACTGGGTATTGTTGCCAGGTTCTGCAGAACAAAACCAGCCCAATACCAGAACTCAAAATATACCCCTGCCATACCATATGTTGTGTTTAGAGTCCTTTTTACATAGCAGATCTACTCAACCCTCGGAACAAATGCAACCCACTGCAACACAAGGACAGCAGGCAACCTAGGTAATCTAGGTAGCTGCGAACATTATCTGTCCATGTGCAGTTTGGTGCTGGAACAGCAAATGGTTCATCTGAGCCTTTTTGCTCAATACAAAGACTGTTTATAAAGCTTGGCGACATGACACCTTCGCAAAAGTGAAGCCAAATCATCCGGGGTTAGCCCTCTAGTGGCTGGCTGCGGTAGAGGTCATAAATCCTACGTCATTTGGTGTCTCTACTTAGCCTAACCAAAATCTGCATGTGTTTAGACTGTGGGAGGAAACTGGATTAACGGGAGAATACCCTCGCAGACAGGGTGAACCTGCACTGAATCAGGAACCTTTTTGCGGTGTTCACCACATACATTAAAATGATAATAAATAAATGTTTTTGTCATTTTTGGTAGTTATTATCACTGTTAAGTGCTAGTTTTGGTTTCAATTAATTATTTGATGCAATAAAATTGGGTAGAGACTATTATTTACAGCTGAGTTTGATTCAGGATTGATTGTGCTGATGTATCTGCGAGACCTCTGGGTCAGCACCCAGGATATTTTGGCTTCATTTTATTTTACAGTGCGAGAGGTGGAGACTTGTTAATGTCAACTACAAATGGTGGTTGGTGATACTTAACCAGAACAACAGGATGTACCATCAAACATATTTCATACAAAATAATGATCGCTGCAGCTTTCAATCTGGGACTATTTATGATCATAAACAAGGCCTACTCCTGACCAGACATTTGATACCAGTCTCAGTATTTGAAGGTTTCCGGTACTTGGTGCTCCAAACATCAATTACTGCCATCTACCTATAAAGTTCGAGACCCAGCTCTAATCGGCTCGGTACTTTCGTCTGTAGTTAAGATGAGAGGAAAGCACATAGGAGCCCATTGTTTATGTAGTGGCGTGTCCACTGGAGCAGTCGCCCTGACGTCTGGCTGCAGCTGGTGCAAGGCAGCGCAGGAACCGAGACACAGCGAGACAGCTGGATGCAAAACACTCCGGCCCCATCTCACCGCCTCGGGTACAGCCGAGGAGCTGGGAAGTATCCGAGACTTCCCCCGAGCTCCCTCAACAAGCACAACACCGAGAGGCACTGCGAGCAAGTGGAGCTGCTCGACTGCGGCCTTCTGAAGAGGCGAGTGGTGGCATGATACACACTTTCAAGTGGGGAAAAGTGGGGAAAGGGAGGGAGGGAAACGAGGTGAAGGGTTACAGCATTATCTCTAGGAGGGTGGAGGAAGCTCAATGCATGTCTACAGCAGACTTGTGTTGCCTGGATGCCTGGAGGGAGGGTTTGGTGCAATAAACACTGGCTTGTCATTCACAGGGAGGACAGAGGAGGAGGGTTTAGCTCAGGGAGGGTGTGACGGCTTTTAAAGACTGGTTTGGTCGGTTTATGGCCCTAAGACACATAGCCCAAAAATCTGCCTGGCTGCACTGCAAAGGCGGTGAGAAAACCGAGTCACAGAGCTCTGCAGCAGGGGAGCAATTTCAAAAACAGTTCATTTATTCATAATGAGCTATCATTGTGACTGATTGCTGCTCCGCTTTCATTCTTACGGGCTCCAAAAAACGTAAGAAATGCTGGGATGTAGCCAGTTATCTGTTAAACTATAATCTGTTTCGTTGAGTGTTCCCCACATGATCCATTTCTTAACTGTTCGTACGTAGAGAATGAAGCTGTCCAGGTTCAGTGACACAGGCTGCTCTTTCAGACTTAAGGTTATTCGGCTGTTTTTTCCTCTTGAGCGGTGCCACTTTTCAAGCCCTCATTTCATTAATTGAAGTGGATCAACAGACGTTCACTTATCTAATTTAAGGGATTTGGATTTAAACCCTGAATTTCCTGCACTGAGAGAAGGGATGAGGATTTTGACATATCCTGAGACGCTTTAAGTCTCTGTGACTTTATAAGTATCACCTTCAAACCACACAAATCATTCAAAAGCTGATTTTTTTTATTCAAACAAACGCAATTATACAAATGACTAAGAACCAGCTTAACAACAGTTGTTTACTATATATTACATGCTTTTCAAATACATAAAATGTCTAAAAAAGAAAGGGAAAAAAGACAGACCCAGTGTATTTACAATACCAACATTTATACACAACTTCAATCTCTGAGAGAAATTGGGAGCACCAGTCCATGATTTCCAGCATGGAGGAAATATCATGTTTAAAAAAAAATTAAATACAGAAAAGATAAGATAAACAAAATGAACTGTCTTCTTGCAGTGACTGATCAGATGTGGCAGTAATATTAAAGTTTACTTCGAGTAATACTCAAGTGGTGTGACGTAGTAGAAGTACTTGGCTCAATTGTATGGTTAAGTACTGACAGTGAGATGTACTTAATACTCAGTAAATGACACACAGGATGACAGGAAGCACAGTGGCAGTTTGAAACAACGCTGTTTGTTAAAACTGGCTCTTGCGACTGTACATCGTTCCAGGAAGTAGCCATCTGTTCTGACTCATTTTTAATGAGCTCATTCCTTCATTTTGACGATGTCCTCATCAAGCCATGTCTGATCCTTCATGGTAACAGTATTCATACATGCGTGTAAATAGGAGAACATCAGCAAAGCAGTAGTCTTTTCTCCTTGTTCATAACGGCTCAGTATCCTCTTACAGAGACAGTCTTAGTCCTTGGTTAGGGAAGTCGGCATCTCCTCAGAGAAACACTGGAGAGTTTCAGTCCACAGCAGGTCCATGTAAAGTTTCAGTGCACAACCGCCATCACCACAAACACTCACAATTCCGCACATGTAGACGCTCCTCCTCGGTTTTGTTATGAATTAAAACACAAGGATGTGGGTCGGTTTGGCAACTGTGTTTGTGACAAACAAGTTCCTTCATTCTTTGGACCCCATTTACAGAAACATGGTTAAGTGCAGTCTAAGGCACAATGACAACGTGTCAAGGTGAGAGATTCGTACAGCGCGACGACAAGTGAGGCAACTACACTATTGTTCCCGGTTTTGATTCCTCGTGCCATTGAATTTGGTCGTCTGGTTCCATGTTTGTTTGCATTTGGCTGCTGACATCTATGTAGGATCTGGAAGAGGCACAGGAGATTGAAAGACATTAGACAGCTGGCAAAATGAATGTGACTGGTGAAGAATGGGTTTAGAATGAATTAACCCCAGGCTGTGATTATCCAACCCAATACCATGTTCAGGAGCTCCACTTTAAGTAGGAATGTAAAAACACACACAAATGTAAAATCTGCTCAAGGTGGAGTAAGAGATTCTAATCCAATAGACTTTTCATCCCATTCAGTGATCATCTCCTCATGGTCCACAAGCATTAGCAGAGCCAGTGATGTGCTCCTGGCAGTAAATGGAAAACCATCATAGTAGCCTGGGTTGAACCACACTAATATGATTCCATTCTGTCGGCAACAGGTGGCATTTGTGGTTGTCCACAGGACAATGAAAAGAGGTAAAAAAAAATTGAAGGGGACAAAACTTGCTGACGGAGAGTGGATTACCAGGGGTGGGGGAGGGGGAGGGGGAGGGATTGAGAAAGAGCAATGTACCCTTCCATCACCATCAGACCTTGAGTTTGTGATAGTATTGATTGAAGACGAGGGACCGGCGGCGATGGTGAGTAAAGTGTGTCGTGACGGCAGTATGGAATATAACCACACTGTCAAGAAAGAAGGATGGTAAAGCCGAAGAGGACGTCAGAAGAACAAAGTTCTTTGATAAGGAAATAGTGAAGAGCATCGGTGAGGTTTTCCAACAATGGTGTCTGCACCTTCAGACTAAGTAGAAAATTCAGCCCAGGCCCAGTTCATTAAATTGAAAAGACCTGCCAAGGGACATCTGACCTTTTTAGCTTGACGAGATATTTGATCAGTGTTATATTAGTTACAATAGCTTGACAGTTAATTATCGTGGTCTGCAGTTGTTGTTCTGAAACCGGGTAAAAGTCAGATAGCCGATGCACGTTGTCTCTGCAGCAACTGCAACAACAGCTTGACATCTTGCTGTTTGCTCTACATCATGATGTTTGTCCGCGTATGTTAATTTTTATAGCCACAAACAACTATATACACAAGTTTGCGTGCACAGTGGGATCATTTGGATGATGCAATAACTAAAATACTCTTCCAGGTAATATTAATTATTTTTTAGCTTGCAGCCACTAAACTACTGACTTCTTTGTCTTGCTAGTTTTTAGTCGGATGTTTTGAATGTTTGTTTGTATCTATGGAATAGAGTTCTTTTCATTTTCACACCATGAGACTGTCTCATTGCACCCAAGAGTTTAGGAGGTGCAGACATTCTGGATGAGCACTGAAGGGGGTGGGTGGGTGTGTGTGTGTTTGGGGGGGGGTCGTAGTATTGGCACATGGTTAACATGTCAGAACCAGACGGGTTCCTCTGTAACAAATCAAAACAATCTTTATATTGTCTTGTTCAGAGCCATTTTCTGCTTTAATGTTGTTTTACGTTTTTTTTGCACTTACTCCACCTTTAAAGTTAAACTCAGTTTCCAATCCAGGTTCAAACATTCTCACGCAGCAATGCAGCAGATGCAAACAGAAATTAAAAACACGCACAGCCTTCAAATGCGACAATGATCAGAGGTCACATTTTCCCTCTGCCACACAAGTGCTCTCCCACCACCAAAAGAAACCCGAAATGATGAAGGTAAAAATGATTTGGAGTTTTTTGTGATGCCCTGCCACTTTTCAAAAAAGATCCCCATCACCATGATAACCAAGTGGGGTAGTTTTACATTCTCGTCTCTCACCCTTTCCTCTGTGCTGCAACTTTGATTATTGTGGGGAAAAGATTAATTTTCCTGGTCAGTAGCATAGGCTGCAGCACCACACCTCTCTAAAGGCCCAACAGGGCGCGCCATCCTATTACCGCTCCGCCACTCAAACTCTGTGGGACATCTGCACATGAGAGGGGGCAAAGGTGAAGGGTGAATGGCAGCTCATGGGCAGGGAGCCTCTGCATGAGCCAGGACGGCAAACAGCAGAGGAGAAATAACAAACTACAAAAAAGAGAAATGTGACCACTGGATAGCAATATGCTTGCCAGAAGAGGAAGTAGGGCAGGCATGTTTTAATAGAAGCCATGCAGTTACCTTATCATACACGATAATGCACAATAAAACATCTCAAAAATGCAAAGTTCACTTCAACATGGACGAGCAGACTATAATTTACACTGCAGACAAACCCAAAGAAGCAAACGCACAGGCTCCAGTTGTCGCTGTTTACTTACTATGAACTACCTTTAGCAAAGGACACCTTACTGAGCCTGTGCCCTCTGGAGGATTGAGGCTGCACAGGGCTGGAGGCCACCTGTCTGGCCCGACAGCCAGGGGAGAAGGAGGAGGAGGGAAAGGAGGAGGAGGGCAGGGAAGAGGTGGAGGAGGAAGCTGAGGAGGAAGAACTATCAGGGAAAAAGGCACAGCGCCTCCGACCGTCAGGGCTGTGCCAGGAGGCCTTTAAAAGCTGTGAGGCGCCATATCTATAAGAAAGCAGGGCCCAGTGGAGAGTTAAGGAGAAGAATAGAACCATTCTGAAGTTCTGAGGAGGATGTGATAGCCGGCCCCTACGTAGAGTCTATTATCCTGCTGCTGAACCAGGCTGTAACATTAAATACATACATAACATGAAGGTGAAGTTAAAGAAAAGGTAACACTGGCTTCACAAGTGTTGTGTGTAAGGGATAACCATTCCAGGTAATTAAATACTGTGCTTAGCTCTGGGGATAAGGAGGATCAGGGAGTGTCTTATTGGATAAGGAGCTGAGTTGAGGCCAAGTTTTTCGTTCTCACCTGCTGTGGGCAGAGTGGCTGTATGGGGCTGTGCTGTAAGAGTAGGACTGCGGCGGTGGGGCATGCATAGGCATGTCATATTCCGACATGCCACCACTCATGTGGCTGTGCCAGTTTCCAGTAGAGGATGCTGAGGACGCTGTAGAAAACAAATGGTGCAATTTAGTAATGATTGACCTTCGTGTGAAAATTGTGTTAACATTATTTGCTAGAGACAGTGTTTACACGGTGCAGTGTTCTGACCTGATGAGAACATGTTTCTGTTGTTGTGGCTGTAGGGTGCAGGCATGGTCTGATAGCCCAGGCTCTGCTGTGAGCCTCTGTCGAACTCGTAGTATGGAGCTTGTTTGTGTGCGGCGCTGCGATGGTACCAGCCTTTCAAGTGCTCAGCCACCAAGGCCTTTTGGATGTTCTTGGTGACATGCTCGTTTCTGTGGGCCACCTGGCGGTTTCTTGGTGGCCTGAGTGTAGCATATGGGTGCTGTGACATGCCGTCTATCTCGTCGTTTCCATAGTGACTGTGCACGTCGTGATAATCTGTCGGGGTGGGGTGGTAGGAGGGGTTGACATTGTAGTGTCCCTCCATCTCGTTATACATGTAGTGTCCGTTGGAGTAAGGCTCTGGGTCTGCGTAGCTGGGGTAACCTGTGACATAATAAGCTGTTGTGGTGGGTCGGGCCCGAGGCTGGTAGGCGTAGCCGCGGGTATCTGGCTGAGCCAGGTTGGGCATGCTGCCTGTGTTGGCGTACAGGTCTTTTCTGTGGCGACCACGGGTTCTGCGTTTGTGGGTGTGGTTACCAGGAACACTGTACTCCACACTGGACTGGCTTGTGTAGGAGGAGCCGTCATCGAGGACCTCTGTGCTGTTGCTCCGCCGGGCTGGGTTGAAGGTGAAGGTTGGCACGGGAGGTTCAGGCTCTGTCTGGAACTGAGACTGGGACTCCAGACTCCCGCTACGCTGGCGGAAATGTTGTGGAGCATCCTCTGTCCTACAAGGGTAAAACATGATTTGATATATATATATATACATGTACAGCAAAAGACACAAGAGCTGCTGCTGAAAGAAAATATAGGAACAAACAGTCCCTCTATAAGGCCTCACCTTAGCTGAGTGCTGCTGTAGGCGTTGCGGGTGAGCAGAGGGGTAGGGGGCATGCTGCGGGCGTCACGTGGTTGTCTGGAAGCCGGTTTAAAAGGGCTGCTGTGGCTTGATAAGGCATCACGGTGACTGTAATGGAGAGGTTCCTGGACTTGTCCATAAATTAATCTGGAACAGAAATAACAACAGTGTTTTCAGGGCATACTCCTTTTTTTTATTAAGGTAAACACCTCTACCCTTGCTCACAAAACTGAAGAAGAAGAAAAAAAACATCTCCTTCCATCTGAATGGCTGTAATTTTAGAGTCCATTGATCTTTCTTTTCATGCAACAGTAAGCATTGTGACCATTCAAAATGAGCCGACATCCCTACAGCAACACATTGCTTCTATCATTTTGTAAACAGAGGTGAAGTGGCTGCCATCTAAACTGAGTTTCCAGAGCCACTTTCCTGTTTCTTTTCCTCTCAACTTGGACTTGTTGACTGCTCCTTCACAGGCAGTGACACGTTTTTTCTACATCTATTTTTAAAGCAAGTGCATTTGGGCTGATAAGAGGGAGATTGCTGGAGAGGCAGAAGAAAGACGGAGGAGATTACTGGCAGGAATGTAGCCCTGGATCTGCTTTACAGGTCTGAACTCGCTCCTTGCACAGTCAAACACACACACACTGGAAAATCATAAACATAAATACACTCCATTCGTGTCAGTGCTAGCTGTGTACCTGCTGTCTGCATGCTGCTCGTTGGCAGATACACGTCTCTCCTGGTTGTAGTGGAGGTCCAGGGTTTCTGCGTGGTGCGGCCGTGGAGAATACTGCACTGATCTGGAGCGCTGCCTCTGGGAAGAAAACTCATCATCTGGGAGATAAAAGCAACAACTTGGTTATAACTCATATATAATGGAGGATTGTGAGGAGAGTGTAAATACACGTACACTGAGCATTATCACGCTTGGACACTTACCATCATCCAGAGTAAGGCTGTCAGATAGGGAACTGAGGTCTGATGGGTTGACATCATCTGATAACAGAGGAGAGGAATGGTCCTTTACAAATGCTTCTTCTCATAGACAACGTGTTAATGGATTTGTAGTCGTTTGTGATATCTGAGTGTGAATCATTTCTATGAACAGAATCTACATGTCAATGTGCAAAATCTTTAGGCGAAGGACACGCTTTGGGGCCAGAAGCCTTGTGGTGTCCGTTTCTAGTTTGAGCAATCACGTTTGATAAAGCTGTGTGAATACCTGCTAAGATCAGTGAAGCTCTCTGGGTTGGCTGCTTTCCTTTCTTGATCCTGTAGGCGTTGATCTCCCTCTCAATATCCTCCAGCTTCCTCCTTGAGTCCAGGAAGTTATTTCTCCTCTTCTTCCTAACTGTCTTGCAGAGGTCGCCCTCGCTGGCTAACTTGATGGCTGCTTCTACAATCTTCTGCTGTAGCGCAAACATGCTCTCCAGATTCCTCAAATGTGGGTCCTGTAGTCACACACACAGATGTCAGAAGCTGTCAGCAGTTCTCCGAACAGAGAAACATACTTTAAATATCTCCTTGTTCAAAAACACAATTTATTAGAAACAGATAAAACATTCATTTTCAATGTGTTCACATTTTCTCGTTCATATTCAGTTTTCCGCATTGACTTGTAGATGTAAGCCAGCTACGTCCCACAACAACAGTTTAATTCAAAACATGCTATGTAAGCCTCGAAGCACATGTTCAACTTTTTCTCCTCATTTCAAAAAGTCCAATGAGCTGAACGATCTCCAGGCAATCAAACTCTCTTTTAGCAAAATAGCAGGAAAGGTAGTAATAAATCAAAACCATAGCTTTACTAACCGCATCATAGGGGAAAAGGTTGTCCAGCTTGAAGGTCGTACCAACACGGCGACGGATTTGGGGAGCCTTCTCACCCGTGGCCAGGGGATACTCCTGAGGTAATCTGCCTGTAAGCTCCTTCAAATAAGAACAACCACCCGTCAGTTGAGTTAAAAAACTTCACATCTTGAAGAAATCTGACTGAGCGAGACACTCACTGCTTCTCTCAAGCAGATCTTCTTCAGTTCCTCAAGTTTCTTTGTAAGCTTGTCATTAAGGTCTTTTTCTTTCTTCTTTAGCTCTGCAATCTTCTCTTTCTTCTGCTCCTCACTGACTTCTGAATCAGCAGAACCTGGAATAAGCACACATCTGATTAGCTTAAAAAAAAGACTACAGCTATAAATCATCGTTCTCATCAATCTGATGTGGAAGAGAAGCCATTAGCTGATCAACTCTCTGCTTACCGGCTGAGATGAGGCTCCCACTGCTGGCCATGATGAGCTGGTCTTTGATCTCGATGCTGGAAAGTTTAGTGATCCGCGGGGCGCAGATCTCTGTGAGGTCGACAGCGATGTCTCCTGAACTCCTGGTTTTGGCCATATTCGACTTTAGGGGACAAAATAAGGGGACAGTTAGGAGAAGGAAAAAAGAAAGAGTGGTGTAGGAAGGTTTGGGAGAAATAGATTTTTATGATAGCGCACTGGGAGAGTAGTGGCTCCATTTGCATACTCTGTTCTCACAGCTCGCTGCTCTCTCATCAATCAGTGTGGGCTCTATTCCTGGATGGACACTGACACACCATCTGCCTTTGAGCAAGACATGGGATGAATAACCTCATCTGACTGCAGACACACACACTCATCAATCTCCACCACGAAATGCACATCACAGCCCACTAATACTTTCTAATAGCTCTGATGCTCAGCAAATATGCACCATAAACAAAAACCCATTAAGCACTGACTGTCTTCGGGGCACTGGGACAAGTTTTAACACTATACAAGAACCTGCGCTGTAAACACACTGTGCCTTCTCCTATTCTCATTGGCACAGTCATAAAACACATGTATCCCTATAGAACTATAACACTTTAGCGCTTTTCCCATCAAGCCACAGACAAAGCAAAAACAGCCATAATAATATGAATTGCTCTGACTGTATCATTCTTAATATACTAATAAACACCCTACGAGCAGTTATGAGCATTTAAATCTGTGACTTTCAGTAGGTTACAATAGTTTTATTTATATTAAACGAGAGCCTTACAGCACAACATACGGTGACTAGCATCACGGGACCCATTGCTATTAAAGCTGTCATATCCCTTTGTCAAACTATTTACACAAGTCATAAACATGGGACAGGGATCAGGCAGTACATCACACGATGAACAGTCACAGGTGCACTAGTCTTGGCACTTTACAATAACTTCTCTCAGTCAATGTACAAACTATATAAACTCTGTGGGTTTTGATAATGTTGAGCTTAATCTCATACGAGGGTTTAATAAACAGTTTAAAGACCATAGAACACGCAGCATGTGTCCGCCAGTCATTAACTCTTCCATTGTGGGCTTTTTTCCACTCACTGACCCTGATCTGTAGGTGGGTCACCAGACACAAGACAAGCTCTCTCTACAAAGTCAAGCATCAGTGTAAGTATTGGCCAGTTTGATTGTGTTGGTGGGAAATGTGAACAACGTGACACAAGAAAACAGAGACTTACTTTGCTTTGCTTTCTATCCAGGTAGAACTGGTGCTGACTGATGGCCATCACCCAGATGGTTTTAATCAGAGAGTGGCTGGCATACCATGTGTGAATAACCAGACCAGTCTGTCCAAAGGTTCGCTTGGTCACTGTTCTTCTATGGAAGATAATAAACAGACATTAAGTACTTATACTGATGCAGAAGGAAAATCTTTTCAGCTACGTAGGTTGATGGTAGATAAACAAGGTTATCATTAATATAAAATATCTTAGTAAGCAGGGACTTGGAAAGAGAAAATATTTATACAATTGAACTTGCAAGGCTTTGTGCAGTAAATTTACTGAAGAGGAGACAAGCAGTGACATCACATTTGAAACAGATGTGGGATTTAATGACAGCTCTGAAGGCTGAGAGTAGCACATTAACGCTGTGAGAGGAGCAGAGGTCTATAACAACCATAGAATAATAAAGTGGCCCTTGACCAGTAGGAAGCAGTCATTTAACAGGCAGGCTACAGCCATTAACATGGTGTCCTCAATGCACCAAGGGCTGCAGATGCCCTTCACTATTTGTAAGTTGTAGGTTAAGGACAAGAGTGGTGAGAAAGCAGCAGCTAAAATGGGAACACTTTAAAAACTGATATGAAAAATAAGGTTGTTTGCTTTCTCTGACCTGTGTGGGTCGTTCACTTCCACTGCAAATTTCTTCTCCCGGAAATACAAATTCTCCAACTGCTTCCACTGAAACAACTGCAGAGAGAATGAGACAGAAAAGGGGGAGGGATGGGTATTGAGAAATTACACCCCTGAGTACACAAGCCAACACTGGACTTGAAATGTTGATTTACAGTAAATGAACAGAGGGATCACTTGATAAACAAAAGGCTGTACAAATACACATTTGTATAAGTTTGGTAAGAAAGCTACAATCTTCCCCACAGAACACAATGGCCCGGCAAGTATTAAAACAACTGGCTTTGTTTCTGCCAAAGCACCCTGCCTTTAAGCAAAGTTTTTGACTGACTGACTTGCAACATTAGCAGAAAGACCATATAACCGCTGAAGCCATGAATTTGACTCAGAAGGCCAGCCAGTCAGGTGTAAGTCCAGGCTAACACAGGAGCAATTATAATGCTGCTGCAACTGCAGGGAGTAAAATCGTGCCAGGCGTCGGGCCAGCTTCTCATTTCATTCTACCGTGGAGGGGAACAGAGGCAGAACTTCTCTGTGTCAGAAAGGAACATCTGCTGCACGGATAGTACGCTCATTTAACAGATCTGGAGCCACTTGCCTGAGTACAACTCCTCCCTGCTCTGATTAAAGAAAATACTAGAAGTGGCAGAACATTAAAAAACCTATATTTTTTGAATAAGCTGATGCTTTGTGGAAGATATCCCAAAAACCGATATTACTCCAATTCCATGAGGACAAACATACTTTGTTCTAAGCAAACCAAATACAGAACATTTCTTATCTTCCTGTACAGCAGTGACTCCCACATTGACTGCTTGTATCTTGATCTCAGAAGGCAGATACAGCACCACACCAGACAGATCATTTACAAGAGGACATAAGGAAAACGAAACATAAAGCCCTATTGAAAAGAACAGGTAATAGGTGGACGTTATACAAGGTCTTACCGTGAAGTTTTTTTTAGCTCTTATCAAATCCCTGGTAGGATTCTCTTGGGTTTGTATTGAATCCTTTGACGGTGTTTCCCACAGGGCTGCAGCCTGCTCGAACAATACTCTCTTGTCTGTTCTCAGGGAGCCAGATAGGTGTTGCAAGAGTTTCAGCTGAGCTGACCACGCCTCTTTAACCAGCCCCTCCTTCCCCTGACATCACTGACACCTCACACTGCCTTCCAGGCTCTAACCTGCTCTGCACTACTCTCCCTCACTCCCTCCCACACACACACAAAGCTCACATCCTTTTTAGCCAGACCAGATCAGCAGGTTGTTTACAACTATTTGCACTTTGCTTTCCGTCCCTCACAGATAAGCCATCAAACCTATACAGACTTTGAATAATTCACTCGAATCTGGGAAGTTCTCTGCGTTTCATGTTATAAATACCACACAAAGCCCTGTTGTGTAGCTGAATTCACTATGACCATCCCCGCCCCCTCGCGCAAACATGATAGGAATCTGTCACTATGGTCTAATCATTCATAGCAGGAGCCTCTAACCAGGTAGAAAGCTTGTACTATATGGTCTAATAGAAGCTAACAAGCATGATAAACCAGAGGAAATCTAATTTTACATGGATTAAAATTCCCTTCTCTACCATACTGCTATTGTTCCTTATTATACTACTCTAGCTCATTAAAATAAATGCACAGGTTTCTAGTATAAAAATTAAATTTTTGGATGTGGGCATGGCGGAGCACTCCACATACCATTCTTGCCAATATTGCACTCATTATCAATCACACAGTCTGTCTGGCAGTGAAACAAAGAGCACGGCATTTAAGGAACAATAGGAACCAGCCAACAGGCCAATCCAAAACCTCATCCCATTGTGGAGGGAACCCCACACCATCCAGCAAGTCGCTATCACTTAGCACCATTTACATTGTAACAAAAGATAACAAGAGCCGAGGCAATAAACACTTTCACTGGATCATGCCTGCTGTTAGAGAAACTCCACACCTGAGAGACAGCAAACAGATGAAACTAAGACATGGAGACAAAATATGTCAGGGATGTGACACACCTTAAACTCAATCACAAGACTACAGTAGTCAACCACTCCAAAAAAATCATTCTCGATCTTCAGTATTTACAAGCAAGTGGATATTTCCCAGAAATGCCTGTGGTTTTCAGATGGGATCAGGGTGTTCAGATCCAGCTCACACCGACAACTCAATGTTCCCTACAGCCATGAGTCCACAGGAAAAAAAACATGGAGGAAAATGTGTCAAAGGCTCTGACTCACACGCCTGTGCAGAAAAAGATCTGCCCCACCCTTTACGTAACATATCACATACCGGCACTGGCAGATTGGCAACACTGTACGTTTCCACAACATGACACATGGCTTAAAGTTGTAATGACATGATAACAGGAAAACAGCTGAAGGAACTGCATCCTATTTTGATTTATGATAGAGTGAGTTTAATTAAAAGATAAATCACCGGGGGGTGGATGTGTTCAGTTTTCATTTCAACTTACTTTTAACTTTGATTTATTTTCACAAAGAAACTTTACAATCCCTTCATATCTTATATCATGTTGTTATTAACCCAAAGCAGAAACTGTCACCCACAATCAATTGAACATTTATTTTGGTTCTGTTGGCTCATCATATATGAAGACCAGCATGTGGTCTTAAAGAGTGTCCTGTTACCTGCTGGGAGAGAGCCCCAGTGACACAGAGACAGAACAGTTTCCCAGTTTAATTCAATTAATTAAGTGTTGACTTGCCATCTGCTTCAGTCCCATTGCATGACCTGGAAACCCAGCTTAATAGTTTGTAATGAGCAAATCTTCTCCTCTAAATACAACACTTCTTTTAGCATTGCTCTTCCTAGTCCCCTCTAGATCTGTGAAATACATATGATCCCTCTTATGTTTAGATCACATACAAACACTGTGTCTATACATAAGGCTAATGATAGTTCAATTAAATGACCACAAATGGCACTTCTCTCAAACACA
Source organism: Platichthys flesus (assembly GCF_949316205.1). Lineage (NCBI taxonomy): Eukaryota > Metazoa > Chordata > Actinopteri > Pleuronectiformes > Pleuronectidae > Platichthys > Platichthys flesus. Next base: position 7,060,734 of record NC_084946.1, on the reverse strand, counting down.
GCTGAGCTTTTCGGTTTCAGGATATTCAATGAGTGATGAAACTGGCATGCATGCAGAGAAGATAATAATATATAATAATGATAATAATATTAATAACAGGACACTATACTATTGTAGTTACTTTAGACAAACGTCTTATGTTTAACATTGTTAAACATATCTTTTGAAAACTTGTTTCCACCTTCATATTACTTGTATCTGTACAAATTATAATATCCCGTTTATGTACACCCTGTACTGTGGAATTTCAAATTCCGATCATACTGTATACTATTGTTAACCTACACCCATTTATATATGCACAGACATTTTTATATAGTTATACTATATATAGTATTCTGCATCTGTGAAATACATTATATATATATATATCATTGACTTTGATTCATTCCTTTGAAACTTACTTTATCCATAACTACTACTTGCCTTATCCGTACCCTCAGACTAACCTAAACCTTACCTTACCTAAATCCAAGCATGTCTTCACCTTAATTTCTTATGAAATAGGTCTAAGAGATTTGCTTATGTCTCCACAAGAAAGACAAGCCCCATAACATGACTGTGTGAAAAGATTTAGGACTCCTACATGAAGTCCTAGACCACACACACACACAGCGGTATGCTGAGAGGGATTGCAGAGGGAAGGGAGGGATGGGCTGGGTTGAAAGCAGGGACTATGAACCAAGAAAGGAAACACTATCAATATTTACCAGATACAGAGAACTCCCTCCAAGGCAAAGGGAAAGTATCCAAACACTTCCAACTATCAGCAAGAGTGACAAAAAAGGTCATTTAGAAAGGCAACATTTTTTCCCAGAGCAGGAAGCTCTTGTCAGGTTCCCATGTGACAGTCCCCCCTTGTGTGGAGGAGTTGGGGAAGGCAGAGTCTAATTTTATTGAACCCCAACACCTTCATAGCTTTCTCCCAACTCTGAACATGCACCCACCCACCCAGCTGGCAGAGTGCCAACCCAAATCCCTGAGGCCCACAGCTTCCCACAGAGCACCATAATTACACCTTCCACTACGAGGGGCCAGGCAGAGACACACTGCGGCTGTGCCTATTAATGCCTCTGTATTCACTATAACAGCACACCCTGCTATGTCAACAGGTTCCTGCCTTACAACCCCAGCTATGACAAGTTCAATGAAAGAGGTTGAGGAGAAATCCACACTTTGGGTCACTACTAAATAACACTGTTCCAACAAAAGAGATGGTAATCACAGACACAAGTGCACTTGCAGTATTTATTTGTCTATTTTCCCTCCAAATGTGTTAGCCTTGTTGTTTATAGTACCTAACATTCAATTCCATTGTTTTTAATATTGGTTTGTTACTGTATTTGCTGTGAAACATTCAGCCTTGACTGCACACAGCACGTGCTGTACTGAAACTCCAAAGTATTTTCCCATCTGTGTCCCTCTTTCTCCTGACCAGCATGGGAAACAGGGTCCTAATTACACCTATTTACTGTTTGAGTGGATCATTAACTAGCTAACAAAAAGCGCAGGGCTGAAAAGTGGTTAAGTTATGTATTGCAATAGAACTTAACATAGGGGTGTAAACTCATCAGAGGTGAAAAAGGAGACAGAGATGTTATTAGTGAGTCTGACATTTGCTTTTTTTCCAGATATAATTAGTCTACTGTGATAAGTAATTAGCTTAACTCCATGATAAGGACCACAGGTCAGTTTAATCCTTATTTCTTCACTCTTGTCTCATGAATTAGTTTCATGTTCCAATACAAATGTGATTTCAGTAGAAACTAAGTTTTCATCACTCATTGATAAGAAATACATCCACAAAAATATTTTAAAATAAATTGCTTTAGTTCGTGTGTAAGAAAACCAATTATAATTATATAAAGCCTGCTCACTCACGTTAGTTCCAGAGGGTTTTACATGAACATTATACCAAACCCTGTATCCTTAGATATTGGACAAGGATATAGAAAGACTAAGATAGGAAATAAGAAATATGAGTCAACCAGTATACTTGCTACGAAATACTAACATCGCAAATCAAAGCTACATTAGTAAATGAAAAAAGAGCAGATGTAAAAAGAGTTCAGTCTACCTTTCTTGGTTTCAGCTTGTCCTGCAAATCGTACTGGCCAATGCCTTTGTAGCTGACTCCTAGCCACCACGGTAGTCCTTGCTTATCCTGCATGAAAACATGAACACAGACACACACACCAGCACTCATTAGAGCAGGAAGAGGTAGCTTTATTGGTTGGAGTAAAAAAAAGATATATATATACAACAATAAACAGAGGCCTGTTACTGCGGCAATTACCCCATTTGGTTCACAGCAAAGAAGAGATCAGATACATTTAAGGCCTTAAAATCTCTGAGTTATTTTAACATCACTGTTTGATCTCCCCAGACACCTTGATTTAATAGTGTTTGTTAGAGAAAGTTAGCAAAGGAAAACTGGAGGAATCACTTAAATAATGCTATGCTAAACATTTGCAGTAATGATTGAGTGCACTCCTTATCCCACCCAGGCAGACTCAGAACAGGTCTGTGTATTTCCACAGTAATGTACATGTGTGGCTGCTTTAGCTACAGGACATATTTTAAACAGGGAATTGTCTCGTGAAAAATCCTCAAGCAAAGCTTTTAAAATTAAGCGAATACAGGTAATATTGAGAAATCATTAAATTAAGAAAAAGAGATGAAGACAATATATTGATAGACTAATCAGGGCACCACACTTACCTTCACTGGGTAATAATGGACTCCGTATGTCGGCAATGACTCCACCAGGGCAAGATACCTTTAGAGGAAGAGGAACAGTTTAACAGAAATGCAGCCACTGTCACTTCATCACTGTCAATCGCTGGCTCTTGTAAAACAGACAGAGTGGGATTTAAGCTACAGTGAATGAGAAGCCACAGTCATTTGCAGTGACAAGTTGATCGATTTGTTTCAGGGCCGTGACAGAGCAAGAGAGATAGTCTATTGATCAGTTCAAGGACACAAATCATCCCAGTGTAAATGACCCAGGGATGCACTGAGATACAGTGCCGGGAAATATACAGTGGAGGATTGTGATCCTCCCCCTGCTGGCCGGCTGCCTAAACTAAGAGCACCTCCTCTAATTAATGACACATTCTGGCAAGGTGACAGCAGCCACCTCTTATAACAACAGCCGCCACTGAGCAGGCACACAAGGTTAAAGAGGAAGCCTGGTGTAGAGCACTGTGGAATCAGAGGCAGTAATGTCTAATGGAGGGTACATTTTGAAAACTAATTTTAAAAACCAAAAAGATAGTGTATCAATATTTCGCAACTTACTGCACAACTGCTTGTCCTCTGGTCAGTCCCTTCAATTTCTTGTAATTTTCAATCACCTTGTCCTCACTGCAAATAAACAAATAAAATTTGAAAGGAATAATCCATCAAGTGCTACACATTCCTGCCACAGAGGGATTGTTGTGAGAGGGCCCTTTCTTTGACACACATTGTGTCTGCTCATGCAGAAAATGCAGTCTGGCCTACTGGCCTGTTGATGGCTCTCATCCTCCTCTCCTGCAGATGCATCCCATTTACTTGCCACTGTAATCATCACTTTTAATTGCATAGCTCTGCAGCAAACTTACAACAGGCAGAAAGAGGCAGAGAGAGAGAGAGAGAGAGAGAGAGAGAGAGAGAGAAACATGGTGGCAAATATGTGCTCACGCATGCACTGTAAGACTGTCATTTTACTTTGGATATTAAACACAATGCATCTGCTTCCGAAGCTTCAGCTACCTCAGACGACTTTCAAAGCAGAGGAGGAGGGGCAGGAAGAGGAGCAAAAACAGCAGTGTGGAGGGAAGAAACAGAAAGACAGCAATCCTTCACACAGTCAGTGTCTGTCAGCACCTCCTTGTGCACTCTCAGGGCTAATGGGCAAACATAATTAACAGAACCCAGGCATTAATTAGTCACCTCATTAGAGGCAAAACACGTATGCCAAGAACCAGGAAGGGGGTGCTCTTACATACACTTTGTACAACCAGGAAATCTGGCAGCAAAATTTAAAGTGTATTAATAGAAAAGGGTGTTTCTTCTCCCCAACCCGCCACAACAACAGATATCTTACCAGAAATTGAGAGATGGGTGCTCCCTTAAAACTCTTGTTGGCAGAACTGGGAGCTGCTTCAGGTCTGATCTGGCAGTATCAGCACTAAAAAAGAAATCATACACAAGATTACCAGCAGCAAATACAGGCATTCAAAATAATAGTCCTTCTAAGAGGCATTTTGATCTCAGAACAGATTTAGCTTGCTCTTACTCTTTACCCAGTGTATGTGTGAACGCCAGTTTCCCATTAATTACCTAGACTGTGGCAGCTCGTAATAGTCGTATTTGTCCCACAACGTCTTGGTAACGAGCCGATACACTTTTTACACTTCTTACATAAAAAAAAGATCTCTTAGGGTTTTTTACTATTGCTTCATTGTAGAGTTGTGTGTAACCTTCTCTCTGTCTCTTTCTCGCAAACACATTGACACATCTGTCAGGCACGCATCAGTCAGCATAAAAATCTGTAGTTTCCACTTTAGCTGTGCGTGTTACAGCGATGGGCAGGCTGGTCTCAGAGGAACAACTATCTGTTCCTATCTTGTATGAGTGCATGACAGCTTACTTTGTGCATGTTCACAGTTATCAACCCCCATCAACCTGAATTTTCCCTAGCTACTACCACAACACAATCTCATTCTGTGGTTGACAGAAAGAAAAGAAGTTGAGCCGGTATTGAAACAGATATTTACCCCTCCAAGTTCCCTAGCAAAAGTCAGTGTAACATATCTTTTGCTTCCGCATCCTAAAGTAACCCTAATGTTTTTTTTTTTGCCTTTTTTTCAAAGAGTGTGGTCTTTCAATTTATGACAAGGACTTTTTTATTTTATGTTCTGATTTCACTCTGACCTTGCGCTCGCACTAATGCTTAGATTTGCTTAGGAGACCTTATATAGCAATAGAAAATTAAATACTACTGTGTGTTTAAAATGAATGTTCCATACTAGCATGTGGGCCATAAGGAAGGTAAGGTAAATGTTTACACAAGAATCTCAATCCAAGGTTGAAAAGTATGTAGAGAACAGTTCACCATGTTTTTAGTACTTTCACAGTGTGGTTTGAATTCAGTCACGGCAGCAATAACTTATATTTAGAAACCTTTAGAGAAGGCGCACTGTCAGGATATTATTTCCATATCTCTTATCTATAAAGAGTATTGCTGCTTGCCAAGACTAAACTCAAGCTTCACATATGTCTTATATAAATTCATTTAAAAAAGCCGGGACGGGGCCTTTAACTTAAAGAAAGTCTCTTGAAAGACATGAAAAAAATCTATTTAACAATATGAAATCCATTTCATGCAGCTTCTCAACAGCACATATCAGCTATCTGATGTTCTGCAGATAAAATACAGTATACTGATTCATCTTCACAGCACAGCCAGTGATCCAACCATGACAGATGCAGCAGGTACTGTTCTATTACACAGAGACTTCAGGTGTCACAATAAACACAGCAATGGTCCATGTTATCTGTACAGACAAACTGTGGTGTTTGTCACTGTCAAGGTCTGGCAGTGACCTAAGAGTCCCTTCAGCATCATGTAGGAGGGAACACAGGGTCTTCAGTTTCTACTGGACAGAAAGAGCTCTGGCTTGCTGGGCCAGTCCACTAGAGACCTGAACAAAAGCCATTTACAAACACTTGGCAGCGTCTGTCCGTGAGGAAAAGTACTGTACGAGCCCCACAGCTGTTAGAAATCACTGAAACATAACTCAGATGTGAAGGTCAGACCCTAGTTAGTATTAAAGTAATTACAACATATGCAATTAGTGTACCAGCTAAGTATTTGACAGTATCCTCTACATAAGAAAATAAGTATATAAGCCAATTTTAGGTCAAAAGCCATTTGACCTTATGTTTCCTTTTACTCAATTTAACTCTAATGGCATTTCACTGCCAGTAACATGGTAGTACAAAAGCATAATGATCCAGTTACTTGAAACAGCTTACTAAACAAAAACAAAGGTGAGCCACTGCCGGCTCAAGGGCAGAGGCACTTGAATCGCTCTCCCCCGTTGCTACCTCTCCTAGCTTCACTGGGTTTTGCTGCCATGGCACCTCGCTGTGTGTTTGATGGCATACATTTTATAGGGAACCGGGGCCTCGTGCTGTCGGGGTGATCTACTCTGCAGCCGTGCTGCCCCGTCAGCAATCTGGAATTCATTACTACGTCTGTTATCTCCCAGCAGCCTGCAGCGTGGGGCAAATCCAACACCCAGTACAGCCCAGCCCAACACGGCCTACTCAGTGTGGGAGAGATAATACTCATGTGTCAGCTATTCCACAGGGCCGAGACGTGGTGACTATGGGGGGAGCAAAATGATAGCCTGTTGCTGTGAATGAACCACTAACTAGAGGCTACACCTGCAAATAGAACTGAAGTCTAAAACTGTCTGGGTGTAATATGGGATCATATGGATACAATTAAAACACAAATGGGTAAATCAAACTTAAATTTAAAATTACCACCTGTAAAGATACAACAGCCGGAACATTTTAAGCTTATTGATGAAGCTGTTGACAACTGAGCAGCAGTAAAAACTCCCCTCGGTTACTCTTAAAACAGCTAGAGATCTTTAAAAATGTCACTCATTTCGGTGATTTCCTGTTTTCCAACACCCCTTTCATCAACTTGAGAAAACTTGGCTGTTAGTTATACCTGCAGGTGATGAGAACAACAGCAATAGTGTGCGAATCAATACATTAAAAGAAGATGCAATGTGAAAAAGGCAAAGGGAATTCAGATACACTCCAAGTACAATGTGAAACCTGATGGTGCATTAATTCAACGCACAGCAGGGGGTTGGCCTGCACCACCACAATAACACGATTGCAGAGAGTCTTCCCGACGCCAAGTTGTCTACCATTGGACAGTTTGTCTGGCTCATCCTTCTTAAGGAGGAGGAGGTCTCCCTAACTCCTCAACAGCTAATCTCACTACTCCACTGCCCCTATGGTGATACAGTGTAGAAGAGACACATTTATATTGTTTGAGTATATGAGGGGATTCTCTAAAAGAAGCAGAAATGAAGGACATCATTCAAAGAAATGAAAAAGTGTGGCCACAGGACAGCGGGGGATGCACCAGGACAAAAACACTTAAATCCTGGAGCCAGACATTTGAGGATAATGCCATTTATACACATTTCTCAAAAATAGAAAACACATAAACCAATTTTTTTTCAACTGACACAATACAAATGCTCCAAATATCCTACAACTTATTATAAATTAGATTGAAAAGGGGGAAAATAGTATCTTTGCAAACAAGAAAACAGATTTTGACACACACCCATTCATCCTGATTTTACCAGATTTGTTGGCAGGTTGTCACTTATTGTGCTTTCACAGTCAAGACAAAGTACAGCCCATCCCCACACCCACATGTACTGCACTACACTTCAGGGTGAAGTAATTTAGACACTTGAGGCTTAAATCTGAACCAAATCTGTAATAGATCATAATTAACATGTATCAGGTCAATGGTGCGGCCGATTAATGAGCACACGCAGACACGGCCAAGTTTTGCTTTCCACTTTTTTTGCAAGAGAACAATGGCGTGGGATGACAAGAGGTTACGCTTTATTGCATATTTTACCATTCAAACCACACACACACACACACACACACACACACACACAATTCCTTACAGAGCACAAATCTTTGTGTTCACATAAAAGCTAGAGATAGAGAGAGAGAGAGGGACAACACACAGGTTGTTCAGCTTCAACCTGCTCTGCCACTCACTCCAACAAGTAATGTTAACAAATGGCAGCCCTTCACTCCCGTGGCTGGTAAAAAAAAGAACATACCTTACCAGCAGGTAAAGCCTCTGAGAGCAAGGTCCACTATCAAAACATCATCTTATCTATTGAAAAGATTATGAAGCTTTAGTGCGTAATCTCCAAGTGACCAGATTGTGTAGTATTTCGTGTCACATGGGCAGCTTTTGTTAAGTGGTGTGACATTTATGAGAGATAACACAATCACCACAATAGTGAAAGAACGGCATTGGTAAAGTTTTCGAGTTTTAAACTGTGAATACGCTTTCTGCCTTCACCAGCAAGTGTGAGACAAAATAACAAGTGTTCTGATTTTAAACACAACCTTTAAACCGAGTGGATGGCAGCAAGCCAGCAGGGGTTCAGTTCAATGTCACAAGAGCAAAATAAAAAAGGAAATTATTAACCAAGGGAAGTCCAGTGTAAAATATACTTTCTGAACCTGATAAGTTGAGCATTAACTGGCTGTACACAGTGAATATTTACTCAGTGAGCACTGACCAAACAGCAAGACAAGTCGAACTCTGCTTCCTTGTCAGAGTAAAGCGACATACTCTCTGTAGATTGTCTAGTGTACATACAACTGCAGACGCTAGTTCTTAACACCAATACAGCAAAAATATTAAGATATATCCTGGTGCACGTATCTTTAAAGAACAAAAAATATATGTGTGTATACTCTCTACAGCTAAAAATCCTCCTGTAAATTCAAATTGTGTTTTAAATGATGTGTTTGAGATGGTGATGTGTGCGTTCAACTGTAGAATGAAGATCATTCAAATGTGCATGCATGCTATTGAAGAAACTTAGTGTAATATAAACTTTGTGTGTACATTCTCCCTCTCCAGTTAAAAGTGATCCTGTGACTTAAAGTTGGTTTCAAATTAAATATTTTCTTTAACTGCAGAATCTAGACCATTAACATTGTGTATGCATGTTTCTGTATATCAAAATAGCAGAACTATGAAAATTAGCTAGTGCATGTATCTTTTAAGAAAACAAAAACATTGTATGTGCAGAGTCTCATCAGGTAAACATGATTCTGAAGCTCAAAATGTGTACTTGATTTGACAAAGAATATAGATCGTGTTGTTTGCACTCAACTGCAGAATCTAGTTCATTAAAATGTTTATGCATGTATTGTATAACAATACAGCAAAAAACAAACAAGATATGCTAGTGAAGAGGCAAAAGCTTGGTGTAAGTGGATTTTACAGAGCTAAATTTATCCTATAACTTAAAATGTGTTGTAAAAAATAAATAAAGGTGCCCCTGATATGACGAAGACCTTTCAGATTAATCAGTTTTTCCTTCATTCACTACAATAACTTTAAGGTATTAATAAAAATGACTTCTTACCTGGTGTAAACTCCTTTAGCCTCCTGAAAAGGAGAAAATGATGCCGTTGGTAAAAGCAAATGAAACAACCCTATATTTACTAAGCGTGCTAATGTTAGCTATCTGCACAAAGTTGGACGATTAACACAGTTCGTGTGACCCCACGTTAATTTATACCACTTATTTGAAGCACAAGCTGACTGTTAGAGGACAATATGAATAATAAAGGGTCACATACATACAATGGCTGCGACTAAAACAGCCCCCCCCCCCAGGGACTACTGTTTTCAAATGTTGCGTGTCCCGGTCCGTCTGCACCCGCGTTCGGGCTGAGAGGCGACATTACAGAGGGGAAAGCGTGAGACAAGAACTCTTTCTTACCTGCAATGCGAATGCGGCTAACTTGAAAACATTCCCACTCTCCACTTCGATGGTCTCCTGCGGGAGAAAGAGGTGAATGAGCGTGTTTCCTCCGGAGAGCCCTCCTCACACACAGACTCGAGCCTGACTGAGCCGCACACCGAACACTTGACTTCAGAGGAAATCCTCGTACCTCGGCCCCACCGTTACCGACTCAACCACCGCCGCTCGCACGACACGGTGTTTCAAACTCCACGCGGCGTGTTTTTAACTATCTTTTCCAGCCGCAAGGTTATCGCCGTGGTTTCTACAAACGGGACAAATCCACAGCGGTGCGTGGAGACCCGAGCTGCAGGTCCTGCGGGAGGTGACGGCCCCTCTCGCTGATAGTGGTACGGTCCGACAGCAGGTTCAACAGTCTCCGTATCCCATGGCGACCAGTCTGCTCCCCGCGCGAAAAAAACCTGCACTGCAACGTCTGATCACGTGCTGCGTTCACCGCCCCCCGTAAATGTCCGTGTCCTCGTTTAGCATCTATCTGACCAGTGTAGTAAAACAGTCTGTGGTAGTAACCCGCACCTTGAAGTGTATTATCCGACCAAACGTAAAACACCATTCATAACCACATTCCTAATGGTCAATATCCGATCAATACCATGCAAAGATCTCCTCAACAAGGTCTAGGGACTGCGGGTTGTTGATGCTTTACTTACGCGATTTATATATATATATAATAATAATATATATATTTATATAATACATCCATAAACTTCAAGTCAGTGTCTATAACATTTGACTAAACTGTGAATTCTGTTTGTCATTTGAGTTATGTTGTAGAATTCCCAACAGCACCTGAAAGCAGCATTCTGAAAGTACGAGTGGGCTCATTAAAAAGTTTTTAACATGTAAATATTGTAAGTAGCAGATATTCTTCAGAATTCAAGAAATGTAGAAACGCATAAATGAAAAGCATATTAATAAAATCTTGCATGAATGTAGAATAAATAAGATAAAAGTGGGTGTATTAAAATAACTCTACGTTGAGGTAATATACTTGTATGTTATGTGCTACAACAATGTAGATTCAAATATTGCTTTAGTAAGTCTTGCATAACATAGGCCCAACTACAAAGTTATAAAACGTGTGAATCTTATATGAACAACAACATGCATACAACATATCGACCATCAAGTTGATTGAAATCTGAGGCTGATCAATAGTTGGAGTGGGAGTCTGCTCATAAGGGAATCAATGACTGGGTGCCATGATCTGGAGTTAGAGGAAAAGCCATATTTTATTTATGAGATTCAAAAAGAAAAATATGAGACACGCCTTTAGAAAATAAATGCTTAAAACAGACTTACGTTAAACACTAAAGATTTTGCGTTGAGGAAGAAGAGCTCCACTGTGGTGTTCTCTTTCAGGAAGGTGATCTTCTCAATGTAAAACCTGTAGACAGTTTAACAGCAAGGTTCAATTGGAATGTGATGTCAATGCATTTTGTATTTTTATTTCAACAGCATTATCAGTAGACTTCATCATGTGTCATCTAATGCATGGTAGTCACTCAGCAGTGTTCCATCACTGCCACCTGCTGGCCAAAACAAGCCATGCAACTTTTGACAACAACTTTGCTTCCATCATTTAATCATTCAGACCACAGTTTTTCATGTAAAACACGGAGAGTTTAGATAATATAGACTGATGTGCATGGATGAAGCACACCAGTATTCCAGATCTGGAAAGCTTTAACAGCAAGAGAACTTACCTCACAAGAAATTTGAGCTCCAAAGGCCCCGAGGTCTTGGAGAAGTCATGATCAAGGACTTTACGATCCAGCTGCAGCCAGTTATTCTGGCCACTGAGCAGGAATAAACAAATAAATCGCAAGTTGAAATGTAATTCTGATACTGCTACCTTTCTCTTATTTTATCTACTTTCTAAAGGCTTCTCTCTCCGTCTGTAAACAAGGATTGGTTCTAAATCAACAAATCATATTTTTAAAAATAACATAAGACAGTATCACAAATTTGAAGTCTTTAATATGAGTGTCCAATATTAGGAAATATACTTACGTGTCATCTATGAAGCTCAATCCAAAATATTCTTTCTCCTTCAGGTTAAAGTGTGACGACACCAAATCTAACAGCTCTCGGGACAACAGCTTGGGCTGCAGAGTTTAGAGAGACACACACGACTGGAGTTGAGATCACTTGCTTGAAACAAAAGTAAAGAAGGAGGAACACGTGACAGGAACGGACAAACTACCTGCACCAGGAGCTCCAGATTCCTGCCGTCAAGGAGGTGAACCTGGCAAAGACGTCCTTCGGTCATCTAGAGGAAAAAACACCACATGAGACGTCAGCTGCTGCAAAAGTGAGAGTACACAGCCTCCACCTCTACCTGTGCCTCCCCACACGCACAGCCGTCCTTCCACTGTTTTAGCCCCCGGGATAAAATGGCTGCATCTTTGGAATGACTCACCTCGGTGTCATGTTTGACTTTGTGCTGAATGAATAGGTAAAGAGAGGTACCAGGGAAATGTCCATTTGGGAGGCATGTCCCAAAACATCAAAGTCATTGAAAGTTGATCATCCCTATAAAGTGTATTTTAGTCAAAGCGGAGAAGAACCATAAATAAGCTGTGATTTACACCGTGTGCTGCATGAATCATAAACAAAGAATGTCAGGTTCTTTTGTCCCATACACACACACTTTGTCTTTTTCACTCTTCCATATCCTTCCTCTGCATCAACACAGGTCTGTTGATAATCCCTGAAATGTCATCATCAGCCCTCGTCTTCCTCTCCAGCACAGTAATCAAACTGAAGGACAATGAAGTGCTGCTGCATAGTTTAATTGAATTTCCATTCCATTGTTTAAGATGAATAGTTTTAAGAGTCAATCTGTTGCAGTCAGCAGAACTGCCTTTCACACAGGACAAGGTAGGAATATTTTGTGTGGTGATGAACAATATTCAAATCATATTTCAGTCTGTTAAGCTGTAGCCAACATTCAGGTCGATGCTCAGCTACAATAAAACATGTTAGATTCCTTGTACACATTCTGATCACCCTCTGTGTAAAGAATCTGTTAAATAAAGAACCATTAAGAATTATTAATCATCAATTAAATGATTATAATTCCTGATTTTGCAGCCATAATTTTTGTCATAATAACTGGCCAATCACATTGAGATCTCACACAAAGTGGCTTTAAATGTGTTTAAATGACTTTTGCTCCTTTGTATTTTAGCACAAAGGCAGAAAAAGGGGCGCTCTCATTCCATTAGAAAGCGTCTTCTTTATTCCATCGCTGTGATGTTCATGTGATGGAAGCAACAAAAATGATCTTACTACTGTTAAATTGCAGACACACGATTGCAGAACCTCATTGGCAGGAGTGTGTGTTAGTGTTTACTTGATGCTTTTTAGCTACTCAGGAATGTGTCCCTGCACGTTCATTCTCTGTGACTTCAATGAAAAACATGTGGTATCCAACTGTTTGGCCTCTGTGCTGGAAAAGTGAGGGTTGTGTTGACGTCCAGCGTGACCGCAGGCGGAGAAGACGTTCTCCGGCAAGGCATTTAACTTCAGGACACATTGTCCTCGGCGCCACAACAGAGCCCTCATTTCACTTTTATACTGTACAAGCTGCTTTTACACTGTGTTGTTTTTCCAACTCCCTGAACCTCAGGGAGATTTACGGCTCTGTGGGCTTTACTCCTCAACAAATGGTTTTATTTGCAGTAACACTAGTTTGGTCTGAAACCATGAATTTGAACGCCATATCCACTCCTACTGTGCATCCAGGTAGGATGTGAGTGGCACAGCAGAAACCTTTTACAGCTCCATATCTAAGTGGTCCAGAAGAGGCAAGAAGAAGCGATCAGGGATTAATATCTATAGTAGCCTCAAGCGTTGTGACTTGTCCAGGGAACAAACCTTCTTTCAATCAATGCTGCATTGTTGTTAACCACCACAAAAGAACAAAGGCCTTTAGTTTACAGTCTGATTTCCAGCTCACAGACAGACAATTACTTTTATATTCACCATTAAAATCTTTGCATCTGACTCAAAATCGTTTATCTCTGTCTTTTCTCCTCGTGTCAACACATTACCAGCTTCAAATATGTTCACAAACATCTAAAGAGCATCCCCTTATGCGTATATAAAGTGACAAAGTATTCGGTATTTAGTATTTAAAGGACAGTTTTATCCAGACAGAAACTGCTCTCTGTCCACAGCGAGGACCTGAGTGATGTCGCTGAGAGGTCACATCTGTGTCAGGGAGGTCGTTCCCCCCCCTGCAGCCCTGTCATTATGGGCACGGAGCTCATAATGGCGCACTCTTCACATGACCTTCAGCCACCGACCTTCTCATGCTGGGACGGGCCCACCCTGCCGCTTTGATCAGGTCGACAACTACTTCAACCGTTAAGCAGAGGTAAACCACAAGCTACAGGCTGAACAGCAATAAATCACACAGTGGTGGAAAGTAACAAATTACCTTGGCTTTAATACTTTGTGGCAGCAGACATATTCCATTCATAATTCTTCATACGTCTTAAGTAAACGTTTTATCACTCGATACTTTTCAAATCAGGACTTTTATCAAAAAAAATATGATCATATTATAGAGAAAGAAATAAACTGCATTGTTACAATTAGCTTTCACACCAACCTACAACATTAATTTCCCCTTAAATATTGAATAAGATACAATTACATAATAACACAATTTACCATACCATGAAATAAGTTGTTGGACCAGCTTAAAAAATTGGTATCACACAAATAAATAAAGTTTGTTCTACTGAATGTAACACTTTATATTACACAAATTGATGTGGGATAATCACAAAAAAATACTTAATTCATTGGTGTATTACGAATTGAGGGAATTCAGCAATGTTCTATTTTCCATGTAATAAGTACTTAAAGTGTAAATGTGAGGCAGGGTTTTCACTTGACTTGTTATAAATAAGCTTTGATACTCTGAGGGGAAAAAACAGCATCCTGGTATATTGCTTACAAATTCAAAGGCTCCGATACTTTCTAACAGATACTACAGCTTGTTAGAGAGAACACGTCAGCGCCAGGTGTTTTTATGCACTTTGAAAAGGTTTCACAGAGGGACCACTGTGTTGGCTGAATGACTAAATGCTGACTGACTCTAAATACCTTATCTGGAGGATACGCTCACCCAACAGACAGCACACAGGTGCTCCGGCAACAATTCATTTCAAAGACCAACTCTGAAAGTTCTCCTCCTCGGCCAGTGAGATCAAACAGCCGGTCATGCTGCTTTCTAATGGCTGCCACATGTGCAGGGAGAGAGACCCTTGTTAAAAAAAACTGGCTTTGTGACTCACTAAGAGGCAGCTTGAGACTCTTCACAGGCGCACAAATAAACACGAGCATACGCAAACGAGCCAAGTGAGAGAAATTACCCACTCACCTCACACGGAGCAAAGTTCCCGTGAGATTATAGTTAATATAAGCCACACACACAACAATTCAACCAAAGAAATCCATCTGCCATCCAGGAATTAATCACACGTGCTGTCGAGAAAGCGATCAATAAAACTCCTTTTTAATTAAAGCATTTATGCTTCCGCTGCTAAAGAGCTGCCGTACCTGGTAGCATTTCCCAATCCTGAACCAGGCTTCTAGGAAGCGTCTGCACGGCATCACCCCACGGTTGTACCACCTCCTCAAGGTCTGATGTGCCAGGCCCCAGACGAGCTGGCTGCTTGATGTCACCAGGTCCTCCATTCCACGTATGATGCGCACGGCCATGACTGAGGGCTCTTTTCTACTGCTACTGATGACACCTCACAGATTCAGAGCCGGGAGACGAGATGAACTGCAGACCACTTTGTTTTGCTTCAGAGCAACAAGCTGAAAGCTGAATCTACACATGCACAAACGTCTACTATGTCTACCCAGCTGATGTGATGTCAGTGAGAGTCGGCGCTGTGGAGAGGCTGGAGCAGAGCAGCATGCCTCAGGCTCGGTCCTGGGCCTGGGTCCAAAACACTGCCTCATAGTGTGCACGAGGGGAGGGCAGGACAGAACCAGGAGGCCCCTGCTGCAGAGGCTCCAACTCTCCTCCACATAAACACTCTTGTATACAAACACAGAAACCAGCTCCGGCTGGCCACTCAACCTCTAAAGTCAGAAATACACAGCTCTGTGACTCATAGTGGTAAAATTGTTTTGCTTGGCAGGTTTCTTTTCCTCCATTGTAATATAATTTTGCCACGCTAAGGCGAATGTCATCTTTTATCATTTTTATTATTATTTCAGCAAGTTTTGTAATTCCATTGTCGGAAAATAGGGGTGTGGGAATGGTGTGACACTTTGTCTGGGATGTGGGAGCAATTTCCTGAGGAGACCAGACTTCTCCACCCTCTATATTACGCAGGAACACTAAAGATAATTGGTTGTGTTTGTCTGACACAGCCAAACTAAAAGTGAAGCTGCGTGGGAAATCCTTTTAAGAAAGTTTTTTATTTAAAAATAAAATATGTGGACTTAAGTGTGCCTGTGTCTCCGGCCAGACGCCTTCCCTTATACAGCTGCACACACAGGCCGTACACCTAACTCAGATAAACAAAGGAGAGAAAAAGAAAAGCTGGAGAAAAGATGAGTTGAGCAGCTCTCAGCAGCGACGTGTTGCAGTTAAGCTGGAAACAATATCACGCTGTTTGTTTATGTGACCCCGGTCTCCCAGAATGCTCAACATAATTTTCTCAGAGCAGAGCAGGAACACTATGACCTTCACATCTACAGGAATAATAATTATTAAATTAAAAAACAAAACATATAGAGTAAATCATGAATGTTATTTTGTTTATGTGCTGTGCTACATGCAATATCTATTGCACTTCTTTTTTTATCCCTGTAAAACGTTTTTGGGGGTGGTTTTTCCTCACTCTAGTCAAAGTTTAAGGGCATAGGATGTTGCACCTCTATGTTTCTGTCTGTCTGTCTGTGTCTCCATTCATCCATCCATCAATCCATCCAGTTGACAAATAATCAACAGAAATCTGCCTTATTATCAGTCAGGCATGTGTCAGTCAGTGTGTGCAGTTGCATGAATGTGTCTGAAACACACATATTGGCTATAATCACTTAATTTACTGCATGTAGAGTAGACAGGCAGTGAACCGGCTATACTAAGCATGAGCAGCGGCAGACAGCTGTGAGAATGGGCTTTTATAGAAAATTGGATTATGTGCAATTATCAGGGGTTTGTGTAACTGTAAGTCTTCATTCTGGCACTAAAAGATCCACGCTGTTTAGTAAACAGCGTGGAACTTTTGTAGTGTAAACAGTGTTTACACTACAGTTTGAGTTGAGCATTCAGGGACATTGATTGGACTGAGCCAGGTTATAGTGTTTCCCTGTGCTTCCAGTTTATATACTAATATATCTAACCAACAGCTAACTTCCAATTCATATTTATCACTTACCAACAAAAGACTTCATCCAGGAAGTGCTATACAGAAATTGCTGTGAGTGGATTGTACCATAAATTTGTTAATTAAATATGAATTAATCTGTTACTTTAATGCATTTAAATTGGTTGACTGAAACTGATAATGCTCATATTTTGATGCTTGGGTAGGACTGCATTACTCTGACTGTAGATATGATCAAGGTATGGATCATAACTATTACTATAATGTATACTAAATAATATTTAGATATTATTTATTTTATTTGATCTGCATGGACATATGTATATGTTTATACTTGTATGTTAATGTCTATAACTCTCTTCTTTGTTATAACTATTGTTGTATTTGTAAGACCCTGCACTGGGGGCAGAGGATGGGGTGGGGTTGGTTTATTGTTGTTAAAAGAATACATGTATTCTTATTTCAAGACGCTATGTTTTGAAAATGGGAAAAACCATAATGATAAAAAAAGAGTTGAATCAGACTATTCTGGGCAAGAAAAGACGACAGTGGGAAATAAATAGCAAGCTCTTTGTGGTCAGCGGTCATTTCATGCTCTTTAGACAATCACAGCTTCTTGACACATATGAAATTTAGATAAAATAATGACACGAGGGAGAAAATTCAATTGCTCTCCTCTCATTTCCATGTGTCCTAACAGGATTACACACTAGGGACGTTGTAATCCACCAATGCATGAACCAGAAGGTTCTATTTCTGGAGGGCAGGATTCATCATCTGAGACCCATTTGGAGGTTTATAGATGCACCGTGACCAGCTTACCATGATAAACATGGACAGGCGTGTGAGGCCATGCACGGCTGTCTGGAATGACAGCGGGCAGGACAGCCAAGCATATGGTGGACACAAGCCGCTGTTCACACACACATGATCGCCACATGTGTATAAAGGAGAGCAGCGTGTTCTGGTCCACGTATTGTAACAGTACACAGGGCACAGGGCTACTGAGGCATGCGTGGCACTTATTTCAGAGGTGCAAGCACGTTAACTATCCACTTACTTCAGAAAACAAGTTGCCACCTTTCTTAAAATATTGTAAAACTAAAACATAAATTAACAATAAATTGTGTTGTTATTTATTATTCAGTAGCTTACCAGATCATAACCACTACTTACTATGGAGCACCAGTCAGCATTGGTTATTTTTCAATGTAAAAGCATGCAGGCATTGTGTCTACTGGGAGCCACACACATACACATTTGTGAAAACTCACACACACATATACACACAAACACATGTGGAACGCCTGCAGGCAACTAATAATCCCAGTTGATTTCCACACTCTACGCTTGGGGTTCACTGAGGTGAAGATGCAGAAGGAGGTAACAACCTCAGTGAGAATCAATCTGTGGGAGTCTCGGGGGCGTCCCAGGGGAAAGTGGTAATTAATTGTCTGCGAGATGTTATATACATCGGAGCGATATACAATAAGCAGCCTGAACTGATCCGAACATATATCTCAGTAGTAGCTTTCATTAATAATATGGATAATAAATGTAAAGCACTAACATGCATACAGAGATTTGTTTGGTCATTTGGAGACAGTGGAACAAGCTGTAAACACGACATCTGGTATATAATCACTTGTTAGATGTTTATACACCTAATGTGAGCAAACAGTATCTTATTTACACATCCAGCAGACATCAAACAACCATAGACTGTATAGAGATGTGGATGACGTGTCGCAACTTCCTGCCTCTATCCAGCAAGGAAGCTAAAAAATCCAAGAATCGAACTCTGGAGCCAGAGTCTGCGCAGTAGCGAAACTTGACCAATCCGGAGTCAGCCTGAGTTTTAAACTAATTAAAAAACTAAATAAAACTTACGGGAGGTGATAACACTTGAACATTCATCAGTGTGATAAAATTGGCATTTGTGATCCATACTTCAGTCAGCCACCAGGTAGCGATAGAGACACTTTGGCTTCACTTTTGAGGAGCAGTCCTGTCGTCATTCTTTATCTACAGTGTATGGGAGCAACAGTAGCATTAAATTGTTGTGTTTCCATTAACTAGGTAAGTTTCCCAAATGAACATGGATTTTAGTCTTCATATGGTTTCTACCACCTCCCATTGGAAACATCTGGCTCTTTAGCAGCTAAACGCTCCATCGTGTTCACTAGCTAGAGTTTCTGACTAAGGCTCTGGTGTTTGGAATGTACGACAGAGGGTTTATTAGTGTTTCTTCTTAAAAAAGCCCCTTGCTGGCACAACTGGAAATGATGCTGAGATGATGAGAGTGAAACAAAACACATGGTTGTTAAAACCAAAACATTGAGCTGAAAGGTGCTAAAATGCTCTATATAGCTGCAAGGAACTGCAGACTGAAGTGAAACGCCCATTTGTGTTAGGTAATGTGATCTGCTGATACTTAAAAAAATATTAATTATAGCAGCAACAAACTCTGTGTATTAAATAATTAACTCAATAACCTCACAATTGGGTCAATAGGACAGGGTCAGAATCACATGCTGTCAACAGATGTTTTTTCTATTTCAGAGGGTAACATACCATTCTATTTTCACTCTGATATAACATCTTTTCACCAGCAACTTCCTCTTGCCTGGTTAACCTAACAACGTCAGCATAACTGTTGTCTAACAGTCTCCGCCTCTCCCTGTCTCCAGCCTGGCACCACAGACGCACACACCATGATTTCACACCGTCACCCTCTCTGATGTCACTCTGGTGTCCATTTCTCTACACCTGTCATGCGCTGCACAAAAGACTCTGTTCACTTTAAGGCTCACTCTTTTCAATCTGTCGTTACACTTTGTCCCTCAAGCCGTGAACAATCGACTGTAGTGGGAGTGCGACAGCAGAGGCTGACATATTTAGTCTTCACGCTGCAATGCTGCTTTGAGACCAGCAGATGGGGAAATTGCATGGCACCAAAGCCCTGAGGAATAAAGAGAGGAAATACATTTAGTCCTGGAAATTGTGTGGTAAATTATGCTGTCTGGAGGACTTTCCTATTACCTTTATGCCAATGTCATGTCCTTTGTCCTAAGATAAGGGCCTCATTTCATTGGTGAAGGCTAGATCGAAAGTTTAATAAGAATCCAGACAGACAGGCTGTTACAATTTAGCCCCCTGCTCGGCTCAGTCCCAGAAGTTCAGTATTAATAGGCTTGAATCTGTTGAGAATACACGGCAGGGCATGATTGGGGCAGCCGCGCTGCCAAGATCGTCAAGGCTCCCCTTCCCCCGGCTCATTTCAACACGGGATAGCAATTACCGTGTACAGTAAGTGGTAGATTAATTGTCTGAAGGGGAAGGCCTCCTTGTGGATGTGACAGAGCCGGAGCGGAGCAGGCAAACAGCTGTCCTCCACATGGGCCTGCAGATGACGAGCTATGCCCCATACTGAGTCTGCAGCTGACACATCCAGTATGCAGTACGCCCGGCCTACTCACACATGCTGGATGGTTAACTTATAATGTCCTGGCCTCAAGGGACCCTGCCCACACGCTCATGTAGCTTCATGACCGTCAGTCTTGGTTAGAAATGGAGCAGGTGGACACAGCTGTCAGAATTCATGACACTTGATATGAGGGCAATTTGTCATCATGCATCATACATGAAGAGATTAAGTTCATAAAACATGAAAGAGGGACATCTCTGGTCATGCAAAGAGTATGCCCCACTTTTTAATGGTCTTTGCAATCTTCGTGTCTCACACACAATATGAGTGAAAGGAAAATCAAATAATCAAATCATTTGTTCTTTCTTTGTCTTTGAGTTGTTTATTCTCCTCTTAACATACCGCCTGCTTTTCTTTATGTTCCATTTGTAAATTACAACAAGAAGAACTGCAATGAAATAAACTGAACGTCTGCCCTCAGGCCTTCAGATTTCACAATCATCCCAGTAAGTGAGAGGCGGCCATTATCCTTCATGACTGAAATTGTCACTGCATCTGTTAAGCAACCACAAGACATTTTAATTACAGCCAATTAACACCATGTGATAAAGCTCCATTTGGCAAATGAATGGAAAGACAGAGAAGCTTTTTGTGTGTGTTTAGGCGGCGCAGTCAAGCCCCGCTTTGTTTGGCCAGGCAGGGGGTATGGAAAAAAACAGAAAGAGAAAGAAGGCATGGAAAGCGGGCTCAGGGCTTCATGCTGCCACCATCCACCTATTGGCTTGTCAGGCTGTGTCTAGGGATTTGGGGCCAGCTCCTCTTGCTGAATGGGACAGCGCTCAGGGCCACCCTGGAGGCCACAGGCTGTGACAAACCATGTGTGCGTATAACCCAGATGCTACGGAGAGGAGGAGGTCAGACCGGGGTAGTTGTGTGGGAGGCAGAGGCTGTGGTGTCAGTCAGCAGCCCTGCACTGTCTGCTGCTATAAAATATTGCCCTGAGGGATTGTGGGTCTCTCGATTTGCCCAGACGTTTCTCAGAAGAAGGATAAAGCGCCTCTGTTATTAGTTTTCAATATCATAGTCAAGCTATGGAAAACATGAATGGCCACTGTGGACATCTCCACAGGCATCGTAATGAAACAAAGAGAGAGCAACAAAGATAAGGGGGAGTGTGTGTGTGTATACTATAAGTGAGGGGCTGTTATGAGCCTCAAGGCAACGGAAGGGATTCAATAATTGCACGGAAGATAAAATACAGTAATTTAACATGGTTTGGCTTTAAGATATGTAAACAAATATATAATTATAATATGATTAATTAATTAATTAATTAATCTAATCCACATGATTATTTTCTATGACTTATAATAATGATCTGTCAGGCAACAATCAATCAGTTCAGTTATAGTTCACACAGTGGATGTGCATGAAGTTGTCTTCATCAGCTCAGAGCTATGCTGGGAATTACACCAGACCTTGCTCTGTGAACATACAAGACTTATTGGCCATGCAGGAAACATATAAATGAGTTAAGACAATTACGTGTTCAGTTTCCATCCATAATTGTGAAAATTGCTCATGTGGAGAAGCAGGAAAAGGTCACAGTTCCTAATAAGCTTTTTAATATCATTGTTAAAGAGCCGTGCATCCGAAACCTCAACCTTTATCTGAAAAAAGACCAATTCTAGCAAAACTGTTACCATGGATAATAACCGAATACTGTCTGTGTGCTTCACCCAATTTTTTTTTACATCCCATTAGTGGATCTTCACTTCATTTCTGACAGGTTGCTCAGTGACGATTGTTATCTTGTTTTAGATCTTGAGAAATCTGACCCCTATAATGTACAGTATAATAATCTGGTTTAATCTCTCTCCATCCATCCTCTGCCATTCAGGGCTTGGGTTGCAGAAGTTGCTGGCCAATAAGGGTATCCCAGTATTCCATCTCCCTAGCCACGCTTTTCAGCTCTTCCTGGGGGATCTCGAGGCGTTCGCATGCCACTGAAGTCGGGGTCTCCCTCAAGGGCTCCTCCGGGTTTGGCATGCCCGGTAAACCTGCAAAGGAGGGCGCCCATGGGAGGTCTCCTGACTAGATGCCGGAACCACCTCAACAGTCCGCTATCTACATGAAAGAGCAACGGTTCTACTCCAAACTCCGAGTTTAATCTGAAATTGTGCAGCATGTGGTGCCATTAACTCTTATGAGCATTGGTTTATGAGTCTAAATCCATTTTGTGGCAACAAAAGGCTGATTTCTGTTGGCTGATGTCTGCATTAAATGATTTACAGTTTGGTTTATCACTCTAGATCCACATAACTAACCTGATAATAAGATCAGTTACATGGCTCTATTTGACCAGACAACACTTGCCTGGTAGAACACAACTGATTCAGACATACTGAATGCAGAAAACCGCTGTCTGCACCACGCTAACATCCAGCGTGCAGACAAACAGAAGAACCTGTGTGGCTCAAACAGGCGTCACAAAGCCAGTGGCCATAAAGGGATACTGCTGCTGTCTTTCAGTATCAAATCGAAAATATGTCTTTTTTCATCCTGATGTATAAATACAAAAGCTCTCAATGGGCTAAAAGCTCTTAAAGATTCCAGCTCTGTCAGAGTGATTTAAAGAGGTGCTGTGATTTGAAGAGAGGGGGCCTTCACTCAGAGTCAAATGGGAACTTATAAGAAGGTGGAGCCTGTGGAGCAAAGAGCTGGGCATCTGTTCCAGGTTTGCTGCTATGTCTTATTCAATACGTTTAACTCATCAGATATTCTGAAACAGCTGCTACACTGCAGAAGGAAAACATGCCTCATTACTGCATCCAACACATGGACTAATACATTTTTAACCGAGCAAATATCCTCAGAGTTACTGTGGAGAGAAACAATCTCAGTGGCTGAAGTCAAGTATTTTGAAGGAACAAAAAAAGAGGCACAATGTTTTTGCCCACTACACCACCTGGACGGCAGGTGACAGAGACACAGTCAGGGAGTTTAAATAGTAGGGAACTCCTAGCAAAACGATTATTCAAGGAGTCTGAGGAGACCAATGAGGAGTCCAATGTCTCACGAATGTTTGGGCAAATGATTGCTAACATATTTATTTTTGTGTCATATTACTATTAACATGCCATATTACTGACTGACATATTACTGTTAGTCAGTGTTGTGTTTACAGTTTAAGATAAAAATGTAATATAAGGTAAAGAAGTCTAACTTTATGACATGAGCTCACTTCTGCTTTTTTTGTGTTTTTCTCTTTACCGCTGCAGTTCAGATTTCAAACTAGAGATTTTAGAGAGACGTAGCCCCAGCTAGAAAACTTAAGCTACTACTGAGAGTAAAACATTTCCTTTTCTACAACACAATTACTGATTTTCCTATTTTTTTTAGTGGTAGCCTAGCAATAGACATCTTTCTCTTCAGATCAGTATTCCATGCACTATAAAAGCTGTATGGATGTTTTAAGTATTACCAGGGAATGCCTGTAATTTTATTTTTACCATGCGCACAGATCATCAGTCACTGGACAGCTAAATAAATTAACGGGGTTCCATGCCATATCAACAGATGTGGCACACTATGCAGAACACAGTGCGGTGATGAGGCTTAATCGATTTCAAAAGGGATTTACATAACAACTGAAATTAATAGGCTACTTTTCAGCAACATGTGAAATGTCTCTAAATTTAGATTTTTATGTGACAGTGATAATCTACATGTATTCTCAATATTACATAATTTATTGAGAACTCTTTTTAATTAATTTACTAGTCATTTAGTCCTTCACAGTTAGGACATTTAAAAAAAAACACTTAATTTTTCAAGGCCAAGGTCTAAAAGGTATTAGTTTTGTCTGTCCAGCAGTCCAAAAACCAGATATATTCAAGGAACAATTCATTCAAACAGAAAATAAGCAGTAAACTTTCAAACATTTTAAATAATCAAAACAGTTTAGCAATTTGCTTGAGAACTGACTTCATTGATAAGTCATATGTCAAACTTTGTTAAACCAATAATGAACTAATACTTTCAGCCCTACTGTCAGACAGATGTAGGCTCTACATAAATGTATTAGCACACATGCTTACACCACCTTTCATTTCCCCCAGTCTAACAACCATTGCCCTCCCCTGGGGATACACTATCATCTTTCCTCCCACTGTGCCTGACACCTGTTACAACTGTGCTCTGCACACTAACAGAGGATCAACTTTCTACCAGGCCACAGTGTCACCAAAAACTGTCCTGACCTCACTTCTGTCCAGAGACTATAGCTGAAGAAGCTAATGTTGCTGATAGACAACACAGCCCATTGTTTGATGCTTTTGTAAATATTTGCAAATCTATGAGGCGTGATGCTGCAGTAGAGTATAGTAGTGAAAAAGACGTACACATGCTCAGGTGGAACAACAATCATGTTTGAAAAGGAAGTATGAGCCTCTAAGCAACACAATGGACCTTTGAAAAGGCTTAAATCAAGGGCAGCTCTTTCTATTGAGTTACTGGGGTTCTTTCCTCGTCACTTAATCACCATGCACCCACATCTTCTCTGTATTTACTGCTAACACGTCTCTCACCGCTGCTCTCTCTCCCTGTCACAGAGCTCAGCCTGGCCTGTCTGAGTGGACCAGCAGGGTGCTCGGTTTTGGTCTACGGCGCAGGTGATCACTTCCCTCGCCTCTCCCTCCTCCCCCCACTCCCCTCAATCCTCCTCATGCCGAGCTGCAGCGGTGAAGGTGACTGCAGCTGGATGATTTCTTTCTTTCTAAACTGCAGGGGATTTTGAGTTGGAAGGTGTATGGTGCCTGGGATTTGGTGTGTATGTGTGTGTCTGTGTGTATGTGTAAGAGAGGCGGGGGGGTATTGGTTGCCATTATTAACCCAGTAAAAGAAGAGTCTCACATAACACTCCATTAATGATGAATGCTAAGCTCTAATGGGTGCAGCCCCTATACATCCTCCATCTCCATTGTCGAGCAGGCTGCACCACCATGGCTCCAAAACTACAAATTTAACAGACAATAGAACCCAAAATGAATTAATGCACGAGGAAAGGTTTGAAAAAAAAGGAAAAATTGAGCACAGCCGCTCAACAGGAAATTACTTTGTGGGGGGCTGGTGAAATCCAAAGCATCACATATTCAGTCTTTTCTCATATTCAAGTCTCCTGTGTGTCTCCTTGCCGTGCCCCCACCCCTTCTGGCACTGAACATGTGAAACACTCACATGGGTGTTTTTTAAGCATTGAGCAGTATTGATCACTGTAGATCCAAGGCCGTAAGGCACATCTGCTGTAGGAGCATTGGTTGTTTTTGTTTTTTGTGTGTGTGTGGGTTTTTTTCTAAACTCGACATCATGTACCTCTGTTTGCGCCCGAGAGGCTAATAATAGCAGCTCAGGTCCACTCCGTCCACCTCCCCCCTCCTTTACCTCATCCACACTCACGGTGATTGGAGTCTCATTCTGGTCATTATCGTGCAGGCTTTCAAACATCCTCTCAACATCATCACCTCAGAGATGTGTGTGTGTGTGCGTGTGTGTGTGTCTGTGTGTGTGTGTGTGTGTGTGTGTGTGTGTGTGTGTGTGTGTGTGTGTGTGTGTGTCTGTGTGTGTGTGCATGTAGGGGAAAGAGAGTTAATGTGATCTCTGCATTGTGTATATAAGAGGAAAATGGGAAGAAATGGAGAGTGATCACAAAAGAGGCATGGATGGATGGATGGATTGATGGAGAGAGTCACACAAGCAGCATAATTAGGATAAGGACTACCCCCCCCCTCCGAAACCCACCACCACCCACCACTCATTCTCTCCAAAAACCTCCAAGGCAAGCCAACAGCAGCACAGACGGAGACGAAGGTGGTAGAAGCCTTTTCTTTGTTGTTATTTTCATTTTTCTCAGCCTAACAGCAATTACATCCCAGTCTGAGAGACGCATGAGGAGGAGGAGGAGGAGGAGGAGGAGGTAAACACAGACAGAAAGGAGGAATATTCCTATCTGGAATGTAACGCTGCACAAATCCGTTGGCTTTAAGGCCCCCTCCATTGCCATAAGAAGAAAGACCCTCCTGGCTACATCTCACCTGCCCACATGTGCAGCAGTGTAGGCCTACAAGATTTTGAGTGTGTGAGGAATACTTAGAGCTAGGTGAACAAAGACATTTATGGGCTCACAATTTCTAAATGTTTCTAAACATTTTACTTGGGGGCTGGGAGGAAAGGTTCTGAAAAATTATGTGAGCAAGTGACTTTTGCATTCTCACATACAGCCACTCGGCTTTTCTGCATGTCTGAAAGCAGCACTACAGTTTTAAGTTGCAGCTTCTTCTTAACCTTGTTTGTTGTGACTGTGGCACGTGAAAACCCATAACAGGTGCTTTACAGAATATACACAAAGCAAAAGGCATCATAGCAACGATTGAGATGCAATGTGATGTAAACAAGGACCAAACAGGAACCATTTCCGTCCTAAAAGTCTTCCAGAATGCTGATTTTGCTAATGCTTTCAAAAATAGACAATATTTCAATTTCCTCATATATATCTTTGTCACCTATTAACATAATTTCACTGTGAGGCAACTAAAGAGTGATTGAATCATGATTAGCGCCTTCATCTGCCAATTACCTTCTTGATTGATGACTCGATTTCTTTGTCTATAAAACAATTCAATCTATTTAAATGCTGGGCAGGAAATGTAACATCTTAGAAGTTGAGACTTTCAAACCTTTTGTGCTAGAAAGTTGTATTAAATGATCAATTAATTATCAAGATAGATAGTTGAAGCTCAAAAGTGTCTGTATGATGGATACACTTGGCATCCACACTACTTGGAACCGCTAAAATTTTGTAATTTGGAAACGCTGCTAGCCCCATTTTAGTTTAGTCTGGAAAGGGATAAATTGATTGGTTGGTAAAGATGACTTAGACACTCACGGGCGCTTGCTGATTGGCTCTTTTCGGTCACTACGTAGCCTTAACGGATTCATCTGGCTCCTATCACATGACCCTCCACCTGAAGAAAACCGGCATTATGGCACTGTCACATACACAAATGCAAGGCAAATATCACTCATACGGACAGAGATCAATTTAGTTTGAAAACGTAGTAGGCTCTGAGGGTTGGTAGAAACAGAGCGACTGGCACTAGAGAGTGAAACATAGTTAAAACAGTTGCTTTCTGTCCAGATTTCTCATTAAAACAGTGGTCTTCATGGGGGGGAAATAATGATGTATCACCGACCAACTGTGCACCATGCACCTTTGGAATTGTGATTAATTTCCCACTAACATCCCCCAGAGACAGGGGGCTTTCACTCTGAAGTGCAGTGAAGTCAATAGCCACGGATATACATGGGTAACCTATAAATCTATCCTAGTGTCCATTCTTTAAATAATTCATAAGTAGGTGAGCTTAAGCGCTGCACTTTGAGGGGGAATGTCCACAACCTGGCCAGTGCCTGTCCTTAAACAGATTGGGCTTGTTTTAACGTAGTCGCATTCATTTAAATGACAAACTGGCTCCCAGAGGAATTCCCAACCAGCTGAGAGGCACTCTCCAGGGCTGCTGTCAGTGTTCTGCTTTAATCTGAGGGAAATAAACAGCGAATATTTAACATTACCACATTAAAGGACCCAAATCCCTCAGAAATCAAAAATATATATTTTTTTTTTTTGTCGCCCGTAACCTCTTTGCGCGCAATATTTCCCGTAATCAGGAACCATAAATATGGGATGTTTCACAATTTCTAGCGGTTTAAATGTGAAACTAAAGTCTAGACTCTTTGTTTTACTCAGGATGTCCTGTCTGAGGGGACAAAGCAGACGTGAAACAAGGAAAAGAGATGTAGTGCCTGCTGAGCTGGTCCACAGCCGAGGCACAGATTCCTGTTGACATTTACAGCAATCGTGGCACGACTGATTTGGGGAAGAACATTTTTTTAATGGACTAAATCATTCTCACTAACGCCTCTTTATGCGGATGTCCCCTCTCCCTTTGGGATCTAAATTGATTTACACTGTAAAGCCTATAGATTACTGTTGACCCACAAACACATTTACTAGAAAACACTCCAGTGTCTGCCCCTGAATTAGGCCTCCAGCGGCAAGCCTGTTTACCATAGCTATATTAAAGTGCTAATCCACAACATCCATGTTTTTCTAAATGTGACATCAGCTAAGCACACTTTGCCCGGCTGCTTTTTTTGCTTTTCCCAATCAAATGTCGATTAAGTAATGTGACATGTTTCTTTCTTCGCTGAATAAAGTGAGACTTTGAAAATGTTATGTGTTCTGTATCAGTTCCATATACTCAGAGCTTTTGCTGTTAAGGCCTAACACTCGGATGTCAATCAGGACACTTCACCCTCTTTTAATATAATTGAACCCAAACTTACCAGAAAGTGAGATGTTGGACATGATAAGATCTACCTAAAAGAACATAAACCATCTTGAAAAAAATAGAATTAACGTGAACGTTGACTTTTTAGGTTGGTCCATGTCCCATCCTCTAACATGTATGCGCTGAGGTTTAAGAGCTATTCTGCAGCCAGCCACCAGGCGATGATCAAGACACTTTGGCTTCACTTTTGGGGGGCAGTCATTGTACACCTGCACAGTCCATCGTAATCGAATTTTGGCTTAGCTTGTAGCTGAAATGCTAGATTTCCTATTTTATAGGTAAAAATAGGTTAGGAGTCTTTGAAAGGACAATCCACCTTACTCCTGAGTCTTTCTCTGTCTTATTATACCCTGAAGTTAGTCTTTAAAAAAAACAGTATTATAGAATGTAGTGTTATTGTGCTTTACTCATGCAAATTCGAGACAGACTGACCACTTTCCACCCATGAAACACCAACCAGACGTTGACAGTTTGTTTTCTTCATATTCTATATAACTCATGCTGTCACCTGGAAATAAACGCAGCACAATGCCTGGATTTAACTTGCAAACATTCACATTTACATTCCCACCTGTCACGAGCCACGAATCTGACTGGGATCTTTCAGCGTGGCGATAATCTGTTGTCAGGACCAGTCAGGCAGGAACTTGTTTTCTAGCAGAAGTGTTAAATTATACGAGCCTGCATGACAACAGTATCACGTAACCTAACCAACAAATGCTGTCATTCAAATCTGTGCACAGAGCGTTATAATAAAGACGTGTGGGAAAAAGAAAGAAAAATGCTGATGAACCACTTTTTACACAAAACAGGGCCTCAGATGAGTGTGGTGGGAACGCATCATCACATCAGGTCACACTCCCCAGGTGGACTGGATGTGCTGTTTAAATCTTGTTTACACTTGCAAAGACACGGATAAGGTCTGTTAATGGCCCCTGATTGGCAAATATACTCCTATTTGTGGCGAACAGCGGCGTTGGAAATCTCTGTGACGGTTAATAGCTTTATTGAATCAGAAGCGCTGACCCCATTAAAAAGCAGCTGAACATCCTGGACTAAAGTCAACACAAAGCTGCGCTGCCTTTGCACTTTGTGTGTGCGCGTGTGTGTGTGTCACAGAGAGAGAAAGAGGCAGCACATGTTTCTCTCGTGAGGCACAAATTCAGTGTGGTCACCCTGTGCCTTTGTTATCACTCACGTCCTGTCACTGGGTTTCCTCATGTCAGACCTGCTGTGTGACAACAAATGAGTGACACTGAAGATCACAGGACTTCTTAAATATGCCTGACATTTAGGAGATCTGTTCAAATGTAGTCATTCCCCTTTTGTTGTGGGGTTTTTCATGGTGTGAGGTGACACAAGACCTACACAGGAAATCACATGCCTGCCTGCCCATTGTGTGTCTGGTCCCGGAAACAGGATATTCACACAGAGGACAGCACACCAGCTGACCACAGACTCAGAGAGAATGTAGAGTGTGTAGTGTGTAATAAAGTAAACTACAATACATGCTCTTTAAGGTGCATTATAGGTATCACTGAAGTGACCACACCCCAGGTTACTGTGTTAAATCTTTCCTGAGCCACTCCACTACACCTTTCTGACAAGCAGGGTCGCCCACTCATGTTGACATGTCAACAGCTCAGAAACCAGCTGACATTCACTCAGCTTCAATAAAATACTGTGGCTCCATGTTGAGTTAAGGGTTGGCTGGGATTAATTGATACTCAAACAAATATATGCACTTTCTAACTGATGTGATGATGTTACTTGTTTCCATGCGGGGATTGTGCGTAAAATAGCGCATTTATAGCCCCAAATGCTCTGTGAAATAGCGAATGAGCGCAAAAGCGCATGTTATTGTTAATGCATGATAACAAAACAAACTGGCGAGGCTGTGTACAGGTGATCACACGAATATATTAGTGTTATTGTTTGTTCTACTTTTAGAAATAAAAAGGCACTTAGGAAACTAATGAAACGGTTCTCACCTTGTGTTGTCTTTTGTTGTGATCTGATTGTTCCCACTTTTATTGTCTGTCCGCAGAGCGTCTCCGCCGGCGTTCACATAAATCCCCCTCTGTCCCCGCAATACCAGAGCTGCTTTTTGTTCCAATGAATGGAGAGTTGCTTCTGCAGGGCTCTGATGAAAAGTCAAGCGAGGGAAGCTGCTGCTGCCTGTTCGGCATTAGTAACCCTGTGTCCACGCACTGAGCGTCAGTCCGGTCCGGGTCCCCGCCTCCTCTGCTCTCCTCTACCTTCCACAGATTCGGGATGGGACAGATGGATCTCCCCCTGCTGCTGCTGCCTCCGTGTACCGTGTTTGGCCACTGGAGGAGCGCTCCCTGCTGTACAGCTGAGCAGAGACCTGAACTGAACTAGCATGGCTCCAAAGCAGAGCGCATACATTCAATCAAGCGTCACTTACTCATCGTTATCAGTTCCCTAAATATGTGTGACTTTATCTCATCAAGATTCATGAGTTGTGAAAATGTCCTAAAAAAAGGAAAATGCAGAGAAATCTTGCAATGGCCAATATCTATCTACTTATTCCACAATCTTTCTGTGGAACACATATCTCAAGATCCATTCATCTTATCAGCTTCACACTGGGTATGTGTATTATATATCAACCCCAGTGCTGAATGTGGTTCTTTTTGGTCCTGGGATACATTTAATATTTTTGTGATATTATTTTTAAGTTGATTTACAACATCTCTGGGACTCTGCTTCCACATTTACAACAAACAACCTAGTTACCTTCAAAGGTTTGATGGGAATTCCAGGTAATAATAACACAAATTATGCCATGTATTGATAATAACATATCCCTGGACATTGTTTTTGTTAGTATGCATTAATATTTACTATTTTTTCTACCAACCAACCAACAAGGCAGCCAATCAAACCAACCAAACCAAAACAAACCAGACAAACATCCTGGTGGATGAACCTTAAGGGGCAGTTGTTGTGTGTTAAAGTTTTACATTTATATTGCATTCAATGTACTGTACGCATTTCAACAGCCTTAGCTCATGTGTGGATTATTATGTGTGGATCAGGGGGTAAATTTGTTTGCACAAATACTCCAATGCAAATATATAGCTTGGTCCAACTGTGGGTTTTTTGCCTGAGCACGTCTAATGTCCTCCTCATTTGACAGTTGCTGTATGTAGGCTACATTGAATTGCCAGCAGCAGCAGCACTGCCCTGAGGTCCATTACATAAGAAGATAATATTGGTTTGAGAAGCTGGCCTAGTTGCCCAAAATCTGCCATAAACCCTCTTACAGAACAAGCTTTACAGTGTTTTCACAGTTAATTAACAATGAGTGTGCTATATATAGTGTCAAACCCTAAAAATAAAAAAACTGGAGTTTCCCTCATTTTTATATTTTCTGGGCAGCAGCTTAAATGTTTTTTATGTTTCTCTCTAACAGTGTCATGTCAAGCACTAGCTTCAAGTCATTCCCCAACAAACCCACTGTGCGTTACTTACACTAGCACCAAACAGCAGATAGATCACATGATTTACAGGCCGCTGAAAACAGTAGAGTATTAGCAGCTAAAGCAAGTACACTGATGAAGGGAAGTTGAACGCTGGAATTAACCAGTCAAGACTGTATATGTAGACTTTTGTTGCTCTGAGTCTGCTAGATGTGTTTGGAAATACATTCATTTAAAAAATGACTATGTTAACAGTATGATAGTGATGGGTGTGTTGAATTGCAGTATTATCCCGTGTTCTTTACATCTTCAGCCAAATAGACCTCCTGTGAGTCTATAGTCAATGTAACATTACTGTGACTTTAAAAGCTAAAAGCAAACTTGCTGTGAGCTACAAATAATATAATTAATGAACCCTTTCCCATATCTATCTGATTTTACAAAACTTAATGTTAAAAAATTTCTAGTTATAAGCTATTATTTTTACTTTGAAGTAGAAATAATAGAAAATGGACATGCTGATGATAGTGCAAAGGTTTGTGGGAACATTACATGTCACTTCTCGGAGATGTTGTAGATTTTCCTATGACTCCAGTGTGAGGGGAAGGAAAGGAGTGCCACCCTGTTGTGGCTCGGTGGCAGGCCGAACAATGGAAAGGCCCACAAAAACTGCAGGGGCCAAGGAAATGGGAGGGATGAAAACTGTCCAGTTTATTATAAAACCGGTTGAACCAAGTGTCAGGTCTCGTCTACGGGGTGACACTCCCTCGTCTATCTCCGCTGTGCATACACACAGAGCAGAAAAAGAAAGAATATAAAAGACACACAAAAGATGAGTCTTTGTGTCGAGGCAAAGGCCGGTTGTGTTACAGGAGGGAAAATGCTTTCTTCAAAGACTAAATGAGTCACCGCAGGGACGGCCCCCATCCCCCTCCCCATTTGTGAGGATTTCTGTGAGGCCGTGATTAGGCTCACCCCAGTGCCATGTGTGCACCAAGCACCCCCCACCCACCCACCTCATCCCCTTCAATCTCTGCCTCTCTGCCTTGCTTTAGCTCCCAATGAGATTAGCCCACAAGCTATTGTTCTGATGACACTTCATAAGCTGTACTCTCATTATCATAATACAAACACAGAAATGCATGACTTGGTGACTTTAAAGAATGAAATGTGCGAAGCAAACGCTTAGATTTGGTTTATATGATGGATTCAAACAATAAAACAGTACAGAAAAATAAGCAAAACAAAAACTCCAGCCAAGATCCACATGAAGCAACCCTTTATATATGTATCTCCAAGATGCGATGTGATGTTTTATATCTCAGAAGTCATTTAGTGCCCTCACTTATTCATTATTAACATGACACCTCAGGTTTAAATCTTGAGTTAAACAACTGAAAAGAGAACAAAGAATGCAACCAGCCTGTGAGGAGGGAGGAAACTATGAATTTTAAGGACAAGGGGATTATGTTGTTCTCATGGAACAGATGTTAACATGGAGAGGTTGATCCTCCTGAGAGCGGCCCCTCACACACACACTGTCCTGCAGCCGCTGGCCCATTGTCAATGTGCATCCTCTCTTCTCAGTCTTTGGTTGCATATCGCTCTCACCCCACCCCACCCCCATCCAAGACAGACTTACTCTACCCCATGCCATCAGCTTTGACCTTGATGGGCTCCTAATGTCATCCATTTTTGTGCTTTGACAGACGTGAGCTCTTGCCAACTTTCATGCTTCCTCCTGAAGCAACCTCCACCCATTCATGATTAGTGTGGATGACAAAAAGTACCAGTAACAATAAGTGAGCACTGACTCCTCCGTCTCAGCTCATCCTCTCATCAGACCTGTAAGCAGGTCAGCTGTTGTGCGACCAGCCTTCATTCTTCTTGATAGCTTGGTCATTTCACCGGGTCTTTAGTATTTTCCAGGTCAGGGTGAATGGATTCAGAAGTTCAATTCACTGGTCCTTATTCCTCCCCCACATTTTCTTCCAAACCTGAGAATGTGTTGATATGTAAAATATTATGGATACATCTCACAAGCCTTGTGCAATGTAAATGTAAAACGAATAATCACTGCAAAATAATTACTCACCCCTTCATTGTAAGGGTGGTAACTATGGATTTGCTAAATCATTTGCATATATTCTATAATTGACTGTGCAATTTTCAGATCTATCTTTTCTGTTTTATACTGACTAGAGTTAGCATGCTAACCAGCTAGCCATAGTATATGAAGGACTAAAAACACGAAAGTATAAAAAAGAAATAGACAGATGTAAATAATTAAATGAAAAAAATGAAGCAATAAATACAGCTTGTGATTAAACAGACCCTAAACCTATATCTGCATTCATAGATTTATTTAATTATTAGTTTATTTATTTATTTCTACATCTATTTACTTATTCATTCATTTATTTATTTACTGCCTAATAGAGACTACTATATACATTAATAAATACAGAAATAACTTGGCTAATGGATAATGTATTTAGTAATAATTTCTGCATTTCTTTATGAATTTATATTGATAACATTTTTTTGTGCATCATAGTGACCTGAAAAATCTCGTAATACCACTTTGTGCCCCCAGAGGCAATGTTGAGTCATTTAAGGCGTATTAGGAGGGAAGTATGATTTTGCTCTAAATCTTAGTCCCTTCATTCCTCCACTCTGTCCTCCAGCTCAGTTTTTGTTGCTGCTGTACAAGTTTCTCTCCTTTTCCCTCGTGTGCCTCGACCTCACTTCCTGTCAACGCTACATGTTCCCTGTCTCTCTGACAGGACAGACAGGTCTAACAAATACATGCAAATGCAGGGAGAACTTTATTTCCGAACCCATGCAGATCTGGCTAACTGTCATCAGCTGTTTGATTGTAATTTACCAATGATACCCTTCTGACATGTTTATATTTATGGCAAAAGAAAATGTACTCCGAATCTTACAGGATAATAAATAGAAATTGCCTGTACACATTTAATTGGCTCTTTCCTTCGTTACATGAAACACTAAATCTATTTTACATAATCTAAAATGTCATGAGCTATATTTCACTCACAGTGTGTCATCAGTGATAAGTAAAACTTTCATTAGGAGCTTTTGTAGTACCACTATGTTGACCAGTCCATGTTATTACTGCAGAGAGGAGAGCTTCACAAAGTTGTAGCTATTTTTCTCTCTTATAACTTATTCTGAAAAAGTTCTTTGTTTTAACATTTTAGCCACTTTAACATTATCGAGAATACGCAATATCTCAGGTATGTTTTTTCTTCAAGATAAATTTTGGTCAATACCTTTTGCTCCATACATTAATGGGAAAAAAATAAAAGTTAAACAATTTTACTGGCAGTTATTACTAAAAGAGAACAGATAATTCACACATGATCCTCATTTTAATTAAATAAACATATGAATTGAGTTAACTCTGATGGTCATCTGGCTTGTCATTTGTCTTTAGCGCCGTCTGGTGAACTTTTTTAGCTACTGCAATAGCAATCTTGAAAAAGCCACACAAGTCTTACTGACTGTGTTGTTGAAGAAATCCCAACACGATATGTGATTGTGTCTCTTCACACAAAGGAAGTTTTCTGTGGAGTGGCCAAGAAGCCACACATACTTCAACTTGATCACATGGCTTCAAGCCAGGCACTGCAGAGATGCCCTTCAGCTTCATGGTAGTCTGTCAACTGTATGGGGCTCACACTTTGCACTCAAATTTATGTTTTTCCTTTAACAAGGAACATTGCTTCACTTTGCAAAGTTACTTCAACACTGACGCTGCCACTCGCTGTTTATTATGCCTGCAGGAGATGACCATATCAAATTATACTATAAAACCAGATTTAGTTATACGGGAATACTCGTGATTTTAGTCCAGACTCACAAAGACTTTAGACTTTGAAGAGATATTGTTGTGAAGTGGGCTTATTCACAACGAGCTGGCCTGGATGTGGTTATAGCTTCAGTGCATCAGGAACTAGGATCCTACAATGCAACAGAGGAAGTTTTTCTTACCACAGGTCGTACATTAAGTGAATTGGACAGTTATATCTTTGGTGTGATGAGTTTGATCCATGGAAACACCAATGGGATTCACAGCAATCACAAATAGTGAATCTAATCAAAATAATGTAATATTTGATTTGTTTTCCAGGCATAACAACAATTTTGTGACTTGATAATCATAGAGAATATTCAAGTACTTTTTCTATGAATTTATAATTTGGAAAAATACTGTCTGACCACCTTCTTTTTATATATATATACAGTGCTGTGCAAAAAATGCTGTTAACTAAGAATGCTTTGAAAAATATAAATAATAATTGTTTATTTTTATCAATTTACAAAATGCAAAGTGAGCAAACATGAGTGTCTGGAGGCAACAGTGAAGCATGGTGGAGGTTCCTTGCAAGTTTTGGGCTGCATTTCTGCAAATGGATTTGGAGATTTGGTTAGGATTAATGATTTACATTTTACATTTACATTTTTCATTTAGCTGACGCTTTTATCCAAAGCGACTTACAATAAGTGCATTCAAACCCGAGGGTACATACCAAGGACGACAAGAATCAAGAAAATACAATTTCTTCAAATAAAGCAAAACTACAAAGTGCTATAAGTAAGTGCCATTTAAGTGCTACTAAAGTGTTAGTTTCAAAAATGATATCCTCAATGCTGAGAAATACAGGCAGATAATTATCCATCATGCAATACCATCAGGGAGGCATATGATTGGCACCAAATTTATTCTGCAGCAGGACAACGACCCCAAACATACAGCCAATG
Source organism: Platichthys flesus (assembly GCF_949316205.1). Classification (NCBI taxonomy): domain Eukaryota; kingdom Metazoa; phylum Chordata; class Actinopteri; order Pleuronectiformes; family Pleuronectidae; genus Platichthys; species Platichthys flesus. The sequence goes on along the minus strand of NC_084946.1, from coordinate 7,023,681 downwards.
TCATTAAGAACTATCTTCAGCGTAAAGAAGAACAAGAAGTCCTGGAAGTGATGGCATGGCCCCACAGAGTCCTGATTTCAACATCATCGAGTCTGTCTGAGATTACATGAAGTGACAGAAGGATTTGAGGAAGCCTACATCCACAGAACATCTGTGGTTAGTTCTCCAAGATGTTTGGAACAACCTACCAGCCGAGTTCCTTCAAAAACTGTATGTAAGTCTACCTAGACAAATTTATGCTGCTTTGAAGGCAAAGCCTGGTCACACCAAATATTGATTTGATTTAGATACCTCTTCTGTTCATTCACTGCATTTTGTTAATTGATGAAAATAAACTGTTAACACTTCCATTTTTGATAGCAATCTTAATTAACAGCCTTTTTTTCACACCTGCCTAAACCTTTTGCACAGTTCTGTATATATATATTTATGAAGGTTTTATTCACCCTACAATGTCCCTAATAAGATGTTGCATGTTCGACATCTTCACATCTTCTCTGTCATATACAGTATACATATGCAGAGTGAATAGCAGCGTGTCAAAATATAACTGACATCTATTCTACAATTTCATGCTCATTCAAAAGTCAAAGGAAACAGCAGAACTTTTTATTTGTGGAAAATTAAATAAAAAATGATGGCCTCAGTGACATCAAAAATTTGTTCTAAACAAACCTGACAGTAACATAAGTTAAATATATCTTTTTTTAATAATTTTCGCATGAAGATTATTTTTTTAACAATAGTCTTTAGTAATTAAGCAGACACAAGGCAGATAATACGTAAAGAAAAACCTACTTGGCTTTCTTTCAACTTCTGAAGGTTGATTTTCCTGAGCTTTTTACTGTGAAATGAAACATCAACCAATCACTCTAGACTATGTTAATAAGGATTTACAAGAATGTCCCTCAGCTTTCTTGAATAAAAAATTAGCATCCCACTGACAAACTCAATAATTGTAACATCAACTGCTGGAAAGAACACACACAAAAAAAAAGTGGAATGATTTCTATATTGTTACATATTAGGGCTGGGTAAAATTGTGAAGAATACTTAAATCTAGTTGTGGGGATTTACAATTTTTATAGACTTTTCTCATAAGAATATAGGAAGACCAAATCACAACTAAGACATTCTGTTTTTCAAGTTTGCACTCGCTTGAGTCCATACATCCACAATCCAACACATAACAGCTTTGTTCATTTAGTAGAAATATAAAAATGGAAGTGGCCTAAATGCCTTATTTGTTATAAAATGTAATTCTAAACTTTTGACATAGAATCCAATACATCATATATGTGACTCTTCTGGTCGGTCAAGAGAAATAAGAGTAACACAGAATAGTGATGCAACTGGAAAGTAACTTTATTAAAAACAAACAACAGTTGTGGAACAAATAAGATTAAAATAACTAAAGAACTGAAGCAGTTGGCCTTTTATAATAAGTATCAAGGAAAACACAAACTAAGCAACATCATCAGTGAAATATAATTTCATACAATCATCTTTATTATACATTTTATATAAAGAACATTCACTTTTTATTGACACCCTTATTATACAATCAATAGACTCAGTTAATAGAAAATATAATATGGTGAAACATTACACTTCACACAAATGAAGAATGATTGAATAAACACATTTACAACTATTGCCTGATACATTAACCCAAATGTTACCAAAAATACCCTATTTAATGGGAAGTGAAAGAAATTCTTGGAGCCTCCCGTTAATTTGCATCCAAACAAAAACTTAATGGGTTGGCTCTGGCCCGTCTCTCCACTAAATTTGATGGGAAGGATTTTTTTTTTGCGTAGTCTGCTGTTAGATCACCAACAATCATTAAAAACATAACCACCTTAACAGAGGTAATTAAAGATCTGCTCCACACATAACAAGAATGCAGATTATCCAATTCAGCTCCATCAGCAATAGATACATCACTTAAAAAGAGTACTCAAAACAGCTGATGTTGACAGTTATCATCTATAATTTTTTCTTTAAAATTGCCTTTTTGTGGACATAAAAAAAGACTATGTACACATCACGCAAAAACTACATTTCACGAATGTTTTAATATATAACAACAAATGATTTATTGTATCAAACGTCTCAGCCAGTCCCTGACATCCAGGCCCAAGAAGTAATTTACTGAATGTGTTTTATTAATTTTGCTTGATGAAAAGAATGGGACCAAGCAGAGAAGCCTGAGGGACCCCACAACATGTGAGGGTTGATGATGGAGTATATAATGCAGGGTCTGTTGGACAAAGAAAAATTAAATCATTTTTTTGGTTTATTTAACTTGAATAGTTCTGTCAGTAAGACACAAGGGCCACCTGTGTCACATGAATTACTGAAAGGTTGCAAATATACTTTAGAGTCTCAGCTGGCAACACTGTGCATTCCTAGACCACATACTTATGGGTTTGATAATAGGGGGAATTAATTATTATTTGTACTATTCTGTAACAGATCCTGTGAATAACTCATTATCCTGGGGAAAGAACACAAGATATTGCTTTGAATTGTCCTTTTGTGTGCAGCCAACTGGCCTTGTAATAAGTTGCATCCTCGCACATCAACCAGAATAATACATTTTTCTGCCTAACCCCGTCATGGAGTTGAGAGACACAAAGGGAGTCTCTTCCACTGAGTCCTCCATGAAGCAAAACACTTTAACATTTTCTTACTTCACACAGTCTTTGTCAGGCAATACTGTTATTTGATGAGCTAAGTTGTGATTTTTGCTGGTAATTAGAAAAAAGGACTAATGATTCATTACATATAAAAATCTGAAAACACAGATTCTCTAATTCCCTTCACAACATTTGCGACACTCCATGACGACAACATGACACAGTAAAAGAAGACTAGTACAAGATATGAATTAATTGAAATCTCTAAACATAATTCCCATAAAACATTCATATCAGTCTGATATGTGAACGCGAACAAGCTCTTATAACCAGAGACGAAACAAAGGCCTCCATTGAGAAGGAGGTGAATGAGGATAATGACCCTGTGGAGTAATTATCACAGTTTGCTCTCTGCTCCAGAGCAGCTTTCACCACTGTGAAACAAAACTTTGTGTCAACACTCAGCAGACACAAAAGTAGATCCAGCGATAACATTTATTGTGCTTTTCAGTTTCAGTTTAGTAATTCCAGTAAGTGTGTCAAGTCCTCACACTGATTCTGTTTGGGAATATTAACATTTTGTGATCAATACCTCTTGTGCTTAATGCTAAAGTACAGTCAATATCTGGCTCTCTTTAACCTCTATTATTCTATTATAATTCTATAAATATTTCATCTGAGTTAAAGAAGACATATTGTGCTCATATTCAGGCTCATAATTTTAATTTGGATGATCACTTGAACAGGTTTACATGCTCTAATGTTCAGAATAGACATACTTTTCCTCATACTATCCATTGCTGCAGCTCCTCTTTTCAGCCTCTGTTTTTAAGCTTCTGTATTTTTAAGGCCCAACTCTCCCTACAGCCAAGTCTGCTTTGATTGATTCAATGGGGAACTGGGGCGATGCCCCCTCCTACATCCTGAGACTAAAAAGCCTGCATACAAATGTTTTATAATGTTATAAAACTATATAATAATATTTTACTAGCACATAGGTCCTGGTTGACCATAAGTGGCTGTGACCATTCACTACAAGCTTTTTCAGATTGATAATACTTCCAGGTGCGGGACGACGGCTAAATGGATGTGAATGGGGTCCTCAAACTTTTTGCCACCACGAAACTGAGGCTTCTCTATCATTGGTTTTTGCAGAATTTCCCCCTCCCACTTTTATTTACTGCCAATAGGTATAATATATTTAATCTAATGCGATTGGTCGACCCTTGATGCCGTCTCAGGTACGTCCGAAGTCACTCCGCTGCGAGTTGACCCGTAAAAGTACGGTGACTTCAAATAGAACTGAGGTAAATCCGGTGATTTCTTTACAAAAACAACAAGAAGGAGAGGATATAGGAGCTTGACCCGTTTTACAGATTCAGTTCCACGTGATGAGGACGAGCTTACATCCGGGACTCCTCCTGCTCTTGTTATGAGAAACAGAGATGACTAGCTTGATGTGGTGACACTAGCTTCGCCTGTTTGTTGTGTTTTGCGAGACCTAAAACATCTCTCTGAAAAATTAAAATATTGTGTTTTCTGTTGTTTTTGTTGATTCTGTCTTCAGTTTGTTCTTTTTTTTTTTTTTACATTTGCAGGATTTCTGATGATTGTTTGAAAGTCAAAAGAACACAAATTTTGTTTTAAACTTAATTTGACCAATACCCAGTGGACACAGTCGTGGTTCTGCAGACACTGAGATACTATTTAAACCTTATAAAAATGTTTTGATAATAGTTTTGATCCACCCCTAACTTCTCAGCTCCAAATATCAGTTGAAATGAATGGAGATAGTGTGATAGATAACTGCTCCTGTTGCAAAACAACTTGACCTACTTCCTTAAACTAGTATTTCCAATTAAAGCATAAATGTCAAGACATTTTGGATTCGTCATTGTGAGACATTGTTTTGTCACACTAGGAAGTCACAGAGCACTTTAAAATGACCTATAATTCCTCAAAGCACAGCTATAGTGAAGCGGGAACCCTTGATTCACTGACTAACATGAAAATAAAAAGGCAAGGGCTCTTTTTTATCCTCGGAAAAAATTCATGTCTTTTATTTTTATTGTGAAAGTTCACACTTCTTGAGTTAAACATAAAGCTCACAGATGTTGTTGCCTGTGTTTCCATGTGCGTTTTTTAATGCTTAACTAATGGATGTTTATGATCAACTTGATGAGTGTGTTACTCTTGAACACCACATCCTAACCATTGGCAACACATCAGCTGTCTGAGCTACACACATAAACACACACGTTTGTAAATCCATCTTAGTGAGGACACTCCTTGACACCATGCATTCCCTAGCCCAGTTAACAAAGGAACTGAAAGATGCGCATCTTCATACAGTAGAGTCCTGACATTTACTTTACAACATAAACCAGCTTGTACTTGAAGGAAATGCAGGAGATAAACCTGCAACTCCACCGGCAGTAGTGGAGACACAGCGTGTGTGAAAAACAGACAACAGACACACAGCTGATCTGTGGCTCGACAACAGCCAGTGAGTTCAGAGAGTTGGGGGATCGACAGTTAAGAAGAACGGTTGGTGATCACTACCATAGCCCATTATCCTAACCGTAACCAAATTTGGTTCAACTGACCTTCTAATGGATCATGGCCATCACCAAGTCTCCTCTGTCAGCTGAACAGGAATTAATATCCTGACAATGATTTTTTTTCTCAAATGCCTTTCCTGAGCCTTGTGTGTCTGTTTTGAATTGATAATACACTCCTGATCAAAATCTTAAGAACAGTTAAAAAATTGCATGAATTTGCATTTTGCATTGTTGAATCTTAGGAAGGTTCTAAGTAGAGTTTCAAAATGCAAACGAAGAAATGGGAACAAGAGCCCAAAAGTTGTGAGCAGGCAATTTATTGAAAACAACAATTTAACTGAAGTAGGCTGTTCATCAGCTGATCAAAAGTTTAAGACCACAGCCTTTAAAAGCCAAAATCTGTGCAAACATTTTGATTCCATGTAATTTCCTGTCAAGTAATCACACTGTGAAGATCTCTTGATGGCAAAGGCAAAAAAGCTCACCGTCTTTGAACGTGGTTAAAAAGAAACAAAAAAGATCATTGAGTTTCTCTTCTAGTCCTGGAGCGCTGCCACCGGTGATGTTGCAGTGATAGATGCAGACAGGGGCTGGATTTGACATGCCAGCCTAATTAGTGCGATTATAACACAGCTGCACAGGCTGAGAGGATTTGAAGCGTTTCTTATCAAAAGGATAATTTTACCGAGAATGCCTTATCCTGACAGCGTGTGCATGGCCCGATCTATTTCGGTTTAGGATATGCAGGCTCTGTCTGCTCCAATATTCTGCACAATTGAAAGGGCGAACTCAGATCGGTCAGACTGAGGTTTTTTTCTCAGTCTGTTATTCCTCGAGTAAAGCTGTGAAGTGGTTGAATGATTTGCAGAGTGGTTCAGGTAGACCTCACAACAGAGCAGCTATAAGGAGTTTGGTGGCACAAAATCCACACCAGCTTACCGTCAAACCAATCTGTGAGCTGTGAGTATTGGAGGATAAACTCAATTTGGCTGCTGATGCTGTGCTAATTAACAGAATGAACAACTGTAATGCCTCTTTCATTGCTTCTGTTGAAATTTGGGTTAATTTGGATTTATGCTCTTATCAATGTTTTCCCAAGCTACAGTCAATTAAATTACACGTGAATGTGAAAGAGATCGAATTCAGTCATTACCCCTTTAATAATTATTATTCAACGTTGCCATCTAACTCATTTCTTTGGTTTGCTTGACCACGCTCATGTTAACTTGAAGACACATGTATGCAGTTAGCATATAGCAGGAAAGAGGTAAATGTTAACCACAGGAGTGATTGGAAAACATAGACTGTATATAAATAAGGATTACATGTGCTTGATCAATTGCAAGTGAGCTATCAATCATGATGTTTCACCCTCTTTATAATCAATAAAATAACTAAATAAAACCAAATCAATTTGGAAAAAATGCACACCTGAACTAACAAACTACCTACAAATGCAGAAACCATTTTTTAAAAATAAATTTCAGTCAGACAACTCATGTTCGATCATGTAATATATTTATAACAGATTTAGTGTTTGGCGTCTAGGCTCCAACTTAATCACTCCCCCATATGATTACACAGGAACTTGTAACCCCCAGTTGGAGCCTACAGGTGGATGAGGGGCTGAAGCAACAGATAGCAGTACTGCAGCAGCAGTGCGAGCAAGAGGGGTTGATGGGAAATGTCTCTCTGGTTAAATAGACCACCTGATAAGGTGGGTGTGTATTATAGATGGTTGTGGAGATTGAGGTATGTCACATGATGTATGTAACATGATGTATGTAACATGATTGGCGCAGCGCAGCTCGAGTTGCCTGCCAGAACTGGCTCGCAGGCGTCGCCATATTTGGTGTCTCTTTTATTAATTTACTACTATATTTTTAGCGAACTGTCATCTGGCCAATTTTTACACACAGCCTATGGTGGAGACCAAAGCAGAGCTAAAAGGAGAGTAAATAACACAAAAATGATTAATAAGGCCAATGAATTCTAATGTTTTTCGTTGTGTAAACTGTTTTCTTGTTTGCAGTGTTTACAATTTAACAAAATTTTCCAAAACACATTTTATCATGTAACATGATTGGCGCAGCGCAGCTCGAGTTGCCTGCCAGAACTGGCTCGCAGGCGTCGCCATATTTGGTGTCTCTTTTATTAATTTACTACTATATTTTTAGCGAACTGTCATCTGGCCAATTTTTACACACAGCCTATGGTGGAGACCAAAGCAGAGCTAAAAGGAGAGTAAATAACAAAAAAATTAACAATAAGGCCAATGAATTCTAATGTTTTTCGTTGTGTAAACTGTTTTCTTGTTTGCAGTGTTTACAATTTAACAAAATTTTCCAAAACACATTTTATAGTTAATTAACACATTAAGAGCATTTTAAATCAGTAAAACAGACTAGGCAGCACTGTGTTGTCTGGTATGTCTAACTCCTCCCTCTTACTTTTGCCTTTGGGTGGGCTGGAGTCTTCAGTGCTCCTCTGGACCTGCATGGGGTCCATAAGCCCCCCCGGCTGTGTCACAGGTCCAGCTCCAAATGCAACTGGTGTTTGCCCATCGCCAGGGTCAAGAGCGCAGGGTTGAAGGAGAGAGGAGAACCAGGGACCTTTTACACCACAGTGCCCTGCACTCCTTCACCGTCCATGTAACGCCTCCACCCAGCCAGCCTGCTGTGAGCCCATGGAAGTTCTCAAGGTAAGCCTTGTACACCTGTATAAGCAACATTGATGTGAAAGATGTGTTCAACATAGTGGTGGATGCTGTTTTGTGCATCCGTGATCACGTGTATCGGATGTTTTCCTTTTTTTTTATTATTGAACAACTTTTTTTTCAAATTCTTACATCTGTGTCAGTTCACCAGAGACAAATACAGTTCTCTGAGAGTGGTCTTTGTTAAATTCATAGAGAGGATTATCTCTTGACAGAATTCCTGTTTCCAGACAATGGACATTCAGCTCATTTAATCCTATTTGCTCCACTACACTGACATATTTTCATTCATTTCATTTCTGGTGCGCTCAAATGGAACCTACGAAATACGTAACAATACAAAGTTCCGTAGATAACTCTTGCATAATAACTCTTACATAGTCTGATAGATCATTAAGATAATCTTGGCTGAATATAATCTGTTAAATTCAAGATAAGAACCAGGTATTAACTTTCACCCCCTTAAGAATTTCCAAAGGCTCTGAGAGAAAATTCAAACTCATGATATCTCTGTTGTGATTTTCTGACCCTACAAGATCTAAAAATATCCTTCTCTCTGCCAGTTATCACAGATATGCATGTGATATCATTAAGCCTGATATGTTCTGCAAGATGAGTGTAAAGTTCTGCCGTTGGGTGATGGAGACCTTCTTTTAAGGTCATGAATGACATCACTTGTTGACTTGTGAGAAGTACCATTTTCATCTTTGACGTATCAGTGAGCGTATTGATAGCAGACTGTCATAATCCTTTAGCACTATACCACTTCAAGTTATTTGGGCATGAAAATGTAATCTTGCCACAGTTTCACTTGGCAGGAGGCTCGCTGTTTTCACGTGGTTTAGTGTCTATGTGCCAAACATGATATTACTTTATTGGTGTTTACTTCCTTGTAATAATGTCGCACTGCCATGCCATGAGATTGTTGTTGTGGTGTTTATACTGGAATAGAAATATACAGTTTTTCCAGTGTAAAAAGTCCTTCACAATGTCTGTACTAGCAAAAGAGCAGGACAACTTTGAGGAACTTTCTCTCATACTGTATCATTTTCACAGTTCAAAACCGTCTAGACAGCAGTGCCTGCTCCATGGACAAACACATTTTGACAGTTTGAACCTAACCTGTGGATTATCTGAAAACCGAGCAAGCGAGGCAAAATTAGCTTAGAAGTACCAGGCAGAGCTGCTAGACCATGAAAGTGAAAACATAATGCTCAGATGGGGTTGTCCAAAAGGGGGGGCCCTTAATTAGCCAGGTTACCTCTGACCCCTCTTAGAATCAAGTGATCAGAGATCAAGGCAAATGCAGACAGAGTTTTATTGCACACTTTATTCAAATACGTATAATTAGGTTCAAACCTGAGCCCAGTTTAGAAAGAAACTGAATTGAAACATTGCCAGATAATCTTAATCAGTTTTTTTTTTCTAAATCTGAGACTTTAAGCCCTCTCTCTCTCATAATTAAAAACAACTTTCCATAACTTGGGGAGCTATGGGTGATGAAAAGCAAGTAAAGAAGGTAATTTTGAGTTAGCTCTAGGATACAAATGATCCCCATTTTAGTCTATGTTTACATTTTGGCAATTTAGTAATATATAAAGTAGGCTGAATTAAGATTCAAAATTCAATTTAAATATTATAATGCAGCACAATTTTGTGAAAGAAGGATGTCCATTGTAGCCCCTCTTATGCACAAACATTGACTGTATAATGAAGTATGACATGACTGCTCACCAAAAGTGAAGCCAGACCGCTTTAATCTCCCCATGCTGGCTGGTAGAGGTCATAAGTCTTGCCTTCTCTGTATACTGGATGGAACATAATAGGTCAAAGTACACATCATATACAACCCTAACCCTAACATTTTTGGGGTAAGTTAGATTTTAATTGGTTATTTGATTATATAGTTAAAAAACATGATTGTCATGCAAGATGACAGTATTATATCTAAGATATTTGGGCTTCATGTTTGGATAGTGGGAAGAAAATGGCATGCACAGTCCATCTTTATACAATCTCTGCTCACAAATTATAACAAAATGTAAAAACAAATCCACTTCATTGTACTGCAAATGGACATCAGCTAGAAGTACTTGTGTAGTAGTGTAGAGAAACAGCCGTAGGTCGATGCTTAACTCTTATTCCGTCTCTCCTACCTTTTTTTCTGGATCAATTGTACCATTTGCTGTGACATTTGGTCCCAGAAAGCTCAGATGTCTCAAATAATATTGAATTAACTTGAGAATTAATCATAACATTTTTCACCGTATATAATTTCATTTTTAAAAGCATGTGAATCAAATTCCCAATAAACGATGACTGAGTGAGTGTACAAGCACATCACACCCAGGTCCTAGTTAATATAGGTGGAATGCATGTGTTAAATGTGCTGTGAAAAATTTATTTGACATTATCAGTTTTGTGCTCATGAAACTAAACTTATGCAACTGGGTTACTTTGATTCTAACTTATAAACCTACGTTCAGATTTGATGGCTCCTTTCCTGGAGTTCTAATGCAGTTGTTCTCAAATAAATGAATTGTATTGTAAATAAATATAATTTGAAAATAGTTAGAAATAGTGTTTTTTTTGTCAAAATATTTTTCAAGTCAACCGTTAAAAAAACATAATAATAATAATAACAATAGTACAATGTAAAAGGTAAAACCTTGGCTTAATTAAATTTCATTGATGTGTTCTTTACTCATTTCACATTATCCAGTTGATTCAAACGATGAAATGTATAAAGTAATGCGATATAATGTAAAATGTCATTTCTAAAACATCGGAAAAGAACAGATTGGTTTCTAATGCCGTTATACTTTATAAAAACAATTTAATTTTAAGTGAAAAGTTCAAGTACATAGAGCAAACTTCTCTAAAGACTATAATATGTGTGTATATTGTCAATTCAAATAAGAAATGTCAGTCTTTTTAGTTTTTTTTATCCTCAAATAACCACTGGAGTGATTATGAAAGATTAGTGACAGCATTAGTTGCAGCATGTTAATTATACAGAGCAACATGAAACATTGTAAAAAAAATTTTTGTGATAGCTCAATTTAATATAATTTGTGGTAGCTATTTCTGATAGTTGTTGCAAGTCTTTGGCACAGGCATGCTGGGTGTCAGGGGGTGAAATGTTTGGCAACCCATGATTTCCTCTGCTTGTCCCTTCTCCAATGTTTGGATCAAGTCTTTGATTCTGGCCATTAAATATAAACATTTTCCATGTAAAAATATTGGTCTCTCCAAACACTGGAGGCTACTAATCAGTATTTCTTCACTTTAACAGGAGGATTACATGGCAACATGAAATGTGAGAGGGGCTGTAGTGACAAACTTTAGACTGCAAAGATGGACCTAAATGAAAGCTCCCCAAAAGTGAAGCCAAAGAATCTCAATTGCCCCCGGGCGGCTTGTTACAGTATCTGTTTTAAACGCAACCTCCTCCATGTTAGTGGATAGGAAATGGACCACATTAGTTTCTCTGTACTTTGTATTTGAGTAATTTTGTAACATTTGTAGAATATACAGCAGTTGAGAAAAGTGACAGAGGCATTGGACTTGTCAAGTTATACAATGACAAATATATATATATAGCTTCCAAAGGGTTATGTCTTGTTTCTGTATTTGTTATTCTTTTTTCTGTCAATGCAGTGTTTCCATCTAATATTGCTTTTGCGTTTTGATTCTTCTAACTCTCAGCATATAATTGATATATCCCATCATTATTAATGGGATCAAAGTCACATTATTTGATGGCCCTGAAAAACCCTGACTTTTAAAAATCATCAGATTCAACTCCACGTGCAGCTGTTAGCGGTTTACACTGACCTTTTCCTCAAACTCCAGGCGCATTGAGCTGAATAATGCTGCATGTTTGTGCTCTTTCAATTTCGGGGAAGTCTCTGAGGTCTCAAACTGAGTTGAGGCTGAGTAAAGAAGAGTTGTTTACTAAACTCATCAGAGTATACCTAGACCTCTGTTCTCAGTTTCTAAGAGCTAGTTGATTCTTCAAGATAACATTTTCAAAGTGTAGAACATGTCTGCACAAGTTTAATATTTACCGCATTAATATTTAGTCAGTTTTTTTCACGATCACAATCTGTAAAGTATAGAGTTAGGGCTGTGTGACCTTTTCCTCGCTACTAATAGGGAACATACAGTATCTCGTCTGAATTACTTCACTGTTGAACTCTGTTGAATAACTCTTTGCGAATAGATAGCATATAGCCCAACACCAAGGCATGATAACGAGGCTCTGTTTATGTGTTTGCTAAATTAAGCTTCATTGTTTTTCCAATGAAGCAAGTGCATGTTCCTAATCCCACAGACTGGACGGATGTTAAATTCTTGCTAATGTTACCATGTAGCCACAGGGTAAGGCGCAGATAAAACATCTCTTTGTTCCATGCTCCTCCTCTTGATAAAGGGGTCTGTCTCTACAGTATCTGCTATTTGCTGTAGAGAATTGTTACTAAGGGCATCAGAGAGCAAAATCTACTTCCTCGAGGCCATGGAGGAAATCAGCACATCTAGAAGTTATGCGTCTCAAAATCCGGCTCCCTATTGTCACTTTGGACCTTGCGTGTTCTGGGTTTTCTCATGGTGTAAATTAATTAAACTTCCTGATGAATTAAGCATTGGGCTAAAACATGGGCCCATACGTTGCATTAATGTTTAATATGTTTTTTACAATGTGCACAAATGTTCTTTTCACTTCAGGTCTACAATAGTGAAGCAATTGACACGCTGTAAGAAGAGCACTCCTCTAGCTTGAATCGCAGCTCAGCAGGCTAACCAGCAAAGCCATGAAAGTGAATAATGTGTTCTGCTTTTAAATGTTCGGGTTAAAATGAGTATTGAGGGATAACAGTTAAGCCATTCCTCTTTCTAACTCAAGGAACACACTGTTATATGATGTGTAGCTTAGCCGGAGGAGGGGGAAGGAAACTAGCTAAAATGCCTGGAGGTAATTTAAGTTTCCAATGTGTCTACTCTGTTGATTAGCTACCCAATGGTAAGAATCCATAAATGATTCAAACAGGATGTTTCAGACATTAAGGATGCTAGCAGAAAGATGTTGGCATAGTTTTCTTAACTCAGTGCAAGGCTAATTCCCATTATTTAGTGCTTATTCTATGCTAAGTTACCCCTCTGCTATCTGTTTGATCTTCATTTTTAACAGAACATTTTTAAACATGTTCATGGTTACAGATTATTAAACCCACTAACTGTGATGATGCCCAAACATTTCCATAAGTAATAACATGTCTACAGGTTTACATTTGTGGTATTTACATAATTGTTCATTGGATGGATTATAATTTGGTTAAGGGGACATATTATGCCCATTTTACCACAGTTGATATGGTTCCTTGGGGTCTTTCTGACATGGCTATCGCTCGTCCAAGGCCATGTAGCGAGACTCCCTAAATGGGCATGGTGTGACTATGACGTTTATACGTCTTAATCCCATTCAACTCACTCTAGCGTATCGTTTCTGAAATAGAGGAACCACAACAAATCGCGGGAGTTGTTTTTTTCCAGAGTTTTGGGGACGGTAGACATGCCAGATACCCAAATTAACGTGTAGAAGCACTACAAAAGTGGAATTTTCATAACATGTCCCCTTGAAATCAATGTTGAGATATACTGGATGAATTGTGTCCCAAACACCGTCTCTAGAAACCTCGATCCATCATAAGCCTGATTTTACGTTTATAAGATCTTAAATGCTTATTTGTATTTTCCCTCCTGGCTTGATGAATATGGCAGCAAAGAACTTATAGAAGCTTCACCATCTAACTTCTATTTTTCAGAATGTACCAGATCTAACAAGAACGATGGTGGTGTTGCTATCTTCTTAGATACCTTATCATGTCAAACTGTTTTTTGGATCTTACTCCACCTCTGAATATTTAGCTTTGGTATTTAGATCGGTTTAGCCCTGTCTTGGGCTCACTTTGTATTGCCCTCTAAGGCTTAGAAAGGATTTCTAACTGAATTGGGGAGCTCTTTTTAAAAATGAAGGGTTCAGAATGAATCAGCTCTTATATCTGGTCATTTTATCATTCACATTGATAACACCACTGACCATTTTGCCATTCCATTTGCTGATATGTTATCAACATTAGAGCTCAATCAACACTCTGCTGGACCCACTCATAACCGTGGTTACACCCTTGTCCCGGTTATTTCTTAAGGTCTTGATGAAACCCCAAAGTACACACAGTGGGATTAAAGATCCCTATTGTATATTTTTCAATGTCACAGTAGTCAATAAACACTATCTGTGCAAACACAGTTGGCGAGTTTATAGTGAGATGTACTTACTCTGTGGTGGGTCACATTGTAGTCCTTCATGGTCTTCTTTATCTCTGTGTGACAACCTTGTCAATAGTTTTAGCTGTTCATTTTTACAAATCATGAATGTCATTGCACCTGTGAAAGCCAAGTTATTCTCTATAAAAACACTAAAGCCCCCTGGAGGGATATGGAAAAGAGTATGAAACTAAAAAGAGCCGGAATCGGAGCGCAAGTCCAAACTTCAAGTCCACTATATTATCGATAAGGTCCTGCTCAGCACATACAATGAAAAATAAACTAAATCTGTACTGCTGTACTTTTCTAAAATTTTCCCGAAAAAAAAGAGAAAATTCTGGAAAATGCTGTTCAGTAAGCCTTTAATTTAAAAGCTGTTAATGTGTTAATTACATAGTAATATAAATAAATGGTTAAGTAACAGTTAAGTAAAATTGGCAAAAATCGGATTAAATTAAAAATTGCATGTAGTCACTGTTTGTCACCGGTGTGACTCTTGGCAATTTTAAAGGTTTGGATTAAAAAAAAAATTATCAGTCTTTTTAGCACAGAAAATTACAGTCTCAGAAGAATGATAACGCAAAAAACAGGAAATTATCCTTTAAGTATATCAATTATAAGAGTTGTTGTGTGATAAGGTGTTTCATTTATGCAACCATGTGTTTGCTATAAAAATTGAAATATCTGAAATACTTATTAATGAGTAATGATGCAATCTTTTGAATCTTAACTCTAAGTGGATATAAAATGATTATGTAAAATGTGACAAATTATATTTTAAGTGGTAGAAAAAACATGCGGTATAATAAAAACACCAGTGACACACAGATCTGTATTTTTATCTGCTAAACTTTTATTAGTGGATGAACCTAAATTATTACATCTGCTCTAAAATCACTAACAGTTGGTTAAAGCATTGAAAGCTGTTGAACAAAATTTACAACACATTTTAACTGCTTTAGGAAAACAACAACAAAGTAGCTACTGTACATTTTCTTAACCACAGCTGTCTGCTATTTTTACCTTTACATGCTATGATGGTAAGTTGTCATCAAGAAGGCTACCTTTGAACCATTCCCATTTTACATTTCATTCCATCCATGTACACCGGGGATCAAGTCGTGGTATTACATTTCATGGTACCTTATTTAACACATTCAGCTGCCCAAAACCACTGATCAATATGAACTGACCGCTTATTCAATGCCAGGGGCTCTGGAATCAGGCATACAATCTGGTCGTTGACGTCATATCAGGTCTTGGCCAGAATCATTTATTCACTCTGTTGCAGTAAATGCATTTGACTTCCATATTCAAAAGTTTCATCATAATATTTCACAACACACCACTGCCCGCTGTGATGCTGTTAGATGACATCTGGTCTGAACTCTTGCTGTTTTATTGACTGCATCAATTGCTACAAGAGCAACCACCATTAGACTGTGGCATGGACAGTCAAACACCCCTTCAGCAGCCTGACAGATGCAATCCCTGAATTGAGATACCAGGAGATACGCTGACTGTCACATGTATTTCCATAGAGCCTTTAATGTTAAACAGGGGCAGTTGCCTGACAACTTCCTCCTTCTTCTCAACCTCCCCCTCACTCACATAGAGTTTCACCTTTCTTGTCTCCATCAGCAGATGGTAAAGCTATGAGCATTGGGGATATCTTTGCCTTGACAAACTTATGTGTCGGCTGTTCTTTTCATTGCAGCCCCCATTCCATCTGGAGCACCATATTCTGTGACTTGCCTCAAAGAAGTTCCAACTCAGTGGATATAATTTAAAGTTTGAGCGTTTTTTGTACAGGGTGGCAGGTCCATCACTGAAAAAGGGAAGGTTTTGGACATCAGGCTGTTTTTTTTCAGGAGTTGAAGAATGGGGTCCAAATGAGCTCATATAGCTGGTGGGTCGTGGCTTCTGCTGGGGGAGATGATGCAGAAGGGCATTTGGGGCCAGGTTTGCCAGATAACTTACTAAATTCAATGTTGATCAGAGAATCTTTGGCAGTGAGGCCCCCTCTTCATCGTTTCATCAACTTTCAGCTGAACAGGCTTCTCCAACTGTGGAGCTGCAAGCACAGGAGCACAATTTAGCGAAGCTTTTACATCATTTAAGGCTTTCTGACAAATCTGAAGTCAAACTTTGGGCTCATCATGTTATCAAAGGAGCAACAACCACTGAGAAGTTTTGAAAGAACCCACCATACCAAGAAACCTGGAAAGCTCCCTCTTTGTAGTGGAAGGAGGAAACTTCTCAATGGCCTCCACCTTTGCTGTTACAGAGCGAACAGCACCCAGCCCAACCACTTTACCCACGTATGTTGCCGTAGCTTTGGCAAACTCAACTTTACGGTGAGGTTCCTCAGGTCAGGTGATCAAACAAGGCCTGAATGTGCTGTATATGTTTCTGCCATGAGTCACTATACACCACTACATCGTCTAACAACTGTGCACACCCCTGCAGCCCATTAAGCATTGAAAAGTAACATGTGCATTTCTCAGCCCAAACGGCATAACTGTGTACAAATACAATCTAGTAGGTTTAATAAAAGATGCAATTTCTTGAGTCCGCAGTTTTAGAGAAATCTGCCATTAATCTTTAAGGCAATCGAATTTCCTGACAAACTTTGCTGACCCAACCAGGTCCATGCAATCCTCAATCCGAGGAAAGGGAGTAGCTATCCGGCATGGTGTCGGCAGTCACTTTAAGAAGTCTGTACAGAGTCTGAATACTCTATCTGGCTTAGCAACTAACAAACATGGTGAGGCCCTGCTAGAATATGAGGTTACTGCAATGCCTTGCTCCAACATGTAAAATAACCTCTGACTCAAACTGCTAAAATGTTCAGGCGAATATCTGTCAAAGCATTGGCAGATATGCGCAGCAACTCCCACCTCAATACCATGCTCTAAAAAAGTGTTTCTCAACTGGTCTGGCTTCGGGAGCCACCATCACCCCTTAATGAGAAGCCATGACCCAAATCAAGGAAAATATTAAACTTCTCAAATTGATTTAATGAAAAGATGGTGCAGTTTGAACCTGACATAGTACAGAATATCCCAGTAGGCTATGCCAACACAAAAAATCTAGTTTAATAATAAACCAAAACGACCAGTGTGTGGCGATGCTTGGGATGGAAACATTCCCCATTATTCTCAATTAGCTGCCTTTTTATTAAAATCCCAAAAGAAAAGAACCTACTAGAGGCCTATAACTCTCAGTTGAGAATAGAGTGAGAAACAGAACTGCGTCAGATCCCGCACAAGCCCCCATTTGATTCACATTGGCTATGTTGTGTACTGAAAGTAAACATGGTAATCAGTTGTCAGTGGTGACTGTAGTGTTTGGGTGAGTGTATCGAAATAAGAATAAAACAATTATCAAGATGGTGACCCTACCATATCAATGTGGTGGTGGATCTGGTGAAGGAGAGAACAGAGAGAGACTGGACTCCAGTCTGCAGCCACCTTAAATACTGGTCAGCACAGGTGTGCCACATCCCTGCTGATTACTATGGTCTGACTCTGCCTACAGGAACCTGAAACACATACAGCATAGCAGGACAACTCCAGAGTTGTCACACAGGTGTTTCCGAAAAACTTGTTCGTTTGTGTGTTTAAGTGTTCATATGCGTTTGTGATATCATAAGCTATACATTTTTATAACTTTGTTTCACAGTTTCACTAATAACTCTAGTATTTTTAAGTTCAGAGCGGGGTAATGTGAGACATTTTTTACATTTGCTCCCCTCTAGGCGAACTGAAATGATATATCAGTCAAATTTTACACATTTTCCCATTAATTCAGGATGTTTCCTATTAATGGAAATGATCAGAATGTCTTCAGGACAAAGGGCAGTGAAAATATGATTGTTTCTTAAAAATGGGTCTTGTGTCTCAATTTACCCCAGCTACGGGGTAAAGTGAGACAGACCAGATAAATCAAGGGGGTAAAGTGAACCAGCTGGGGGTAAACTGAACCACTTACTTTTTCCACTTTAAAGCTACCTTAACAACACATGTTGTTATAGTTAAAAATCCTGCAGCTAGATTGACAACCACACATTCCAAAACTGATATCGGACTAGTAACAGATTCATGGGGATAGGTCAATTAAGCACATTTATTAAAACACTTGAAAGTAACTACAAACAAAATCATATAAAAAAATGTAACATTGAAATGACAGATAGAACCAGTTAGATTAGAAGACAGTCATGGCACCATAATCAGAACCAGCTAGAACAGCCTGGGACTAGACCCAGGGATGGGCAAAAATACATCAAAATGTATTTTGATACAAAATACAAAATACTCCTCAAATAAATGTATCAAAATAAAATACAAAATACTGGTGCCAGAAAATGAAAAATACAAAATACAATACATGTATTCGAAATATAGAAAATACTTTTTCCATTTACTCACAATTTGGTATAGAAGAGCATTCGGGTTTGTGTTATATAATGTACACAAAGCTCTAGTGAACCCCACAAAAAGGAAGAACAGTCACAGAATGTCAGTGTAACAACAATTTGATTATGTATATATACAGTATTTTGCTAAAGTTTTTGGCAGATGTGAAAAAATGCTGTAAACTAAGAATGCTTCGAAAAATATAAATAATTGTTTATTTTTATCAATTTACAAAATGCAAAGTGAGCAAACAAAAGAAAAATCTAAACCAAATCAATATTTGGTGTTACTACCCTTTGCCTTCAAACCAGCATCAATTCTAATAGGTACACTTTCACAAAGTCTGGGATTTTGTAGGATTATAGTCAGGTGTATGATCAACCAATTATACCAAACAGGTGCTAATGATCATCAATTTGACATATAGGTTGAAACATTGTCATTAACTGAAACAGAAACAGCTGTGTAGGAGGCTTCAAACTGGGTGAGGAACAGCCAAACTCTGCTTCCAATGTGAGGTTGTGAAAGACAGTTTGATGTCAAATGTCAAGCACCATGGCAAGACTGAGCACAGCAACAAGACACAAGGTAGTTCTGCTGCATCAGCAAGGTCTCTCCCAGAAAAAGATTTCAAAGCAGACTGGGGTTTCCAGATGTGCTTTTCAAGCTCTTTTGAAGAAGCACAAAGAAACGGTCAACATTGAGGATCATAGACGCAGTGGTCGGCCAAGGAAACTTACAGCAGCAGATGAAAAATACATGAAGCTTATTTCCCTTCGAAATTGGAAGATGTCCAGCAGTGCCATCAGCTCAGAACTGGCAGAGACCAGTGGGACCCATGTACACCCATCTACTGTCCGGAGAAGTCTGATCAGAGGTGGTCTTCATGGAAGAGTTGCAGCCAAAAAGCCATACCTCCGACATGGAAACAAGGCCAAGCGACTCAACTATGCACCAAAACATAGGAACTGGGGTGCAGAAAAATGGCAGCAGGTGCTCTGGACTGATCAGTCAAAAGTTGAAATATTTGGCTGTAGAAGAGAGCAATTTGTTCGCCGAAGGGCTGGAGAGCGTTACAATAATGAGTGTCTGCAGGTAACAGTGAAGCATGGTGGAGGTTCCTTGCAAGTTTGGGGCTGCATTTCATAATTTTCTTTTATAGCAAACGTGGGTCTCTCCCACTCTCTTGTTTCCCTGGATTCTTCTACTGTAGTTTTATTGAAGGCTGTAGCTCTTCCCAGGGGTGTTGCCTCTGGAGTTCGGACAGAGAGATGGCGACGTGCTAAGAAGCTGCAAAACCACTCTACTCCTAGAGAGTAGAGAATTCATTATTATAAGATTTAGCTTTGTGGCAAGATCAGTTGGCCTAAGTTAACCTACATAATCATGTGATCTCACCCTAGTTTACCTCTACATTGTTTCTCTGTCCAATTGGCAGGGACAGGGATATTGTTTTTTTGATATATGCATATTCAAAGGCCAGCTCACTGCGCTTAACTGGAGTAAGGCCATGGAACTGGTCAGCTAGTTCTTTCAAGTGTTTGGCAAGCTCCTCCTCCATCTCATCTGTGAATATTCTCTTTGCCTAAGCTACTGCATGCCAGGCTACTGATTTTACTTCCCCTTTATCTTTTTTCTTTATGAATCTTTTGAGGGTTGTCTTATCAATATTTCTATCCCTTCCAGTTTTGGAGCGGCTGCACTCTCCAACTCTGCGAGGGGTGTTTGGTCCCAGATTGTCTCCCTGTTGTAGTTTTTCGGGGGAATGGGAGGGGCTTGAAAACATAATGATCACATTACCACAAATGTGTACCGTTATCTCACATTACCCGATGTCTCACATTACCCCGCTCTCGCCTACTGTGAAATTCTTGGTGGTGTATCTGGTGATGGTGGGGTCAACGCTCATTAGTCTTTCCCTGTGTCTTTGCTGATGGACCCTCCATGCCTTATTTCTCTCCTTCCTTTCACTTAAATCAAGTAAATTAGGTCATACCAGTGACTACAACTAAAAGCCTCCTACAATAATCTTGACATAATGACAACATTTATAAAAAATGAGAAGAGACAGTGGACCTACTATTGACACTTCTTAATTCTTCTTCAGGAAAGAGGCCGAAGGATGTGAAGTGATGTCATTAGTGTGGTTTATATTTCAAAATAACAGAATTTGGTCACACAATGACATGACTCTAGTAGGGTACCACTACTTTTATCAATAAAAAACACATTTTCTCTTTAAATGCCATCTACAATGTTTATTTTACATTTAAATATGGCACTTACTCTTTGTACATGACCGTGGGGACAAGCACCTTTGTGGTGATGGATTCATGTTAAATTGATTTATAGCCTCAGGAAGGTGTAATTGTTCAAATAACATGTTTGTTTTCTTTAAGTATAAAAAGATTGGAGCCTTAAAGTGTTTTTCAAGTGTAATACTTATGTCAAGTCTAGGGACATACAAATTGATGTTTCCATAGATTGCCCAAAAGCAAATGGCATATGCAGCAACAGTCTACTGGACATGTCACTGTAGTGTCCCCATAATTACCTTTCAATTGCCTGTAAAGTGTAGTGTGCATCAATTCTTTGAAACAAATTGGTATTGTCAACATAAATAAGAGCAGGGTATTAAGAACATTAGTTGCAATGGCTTTTCCAGAAACCCATTTGGATGAAATATGTAAATATTCTCTAATACTTAATGAAGACAAATGTCACTATCATTACCTTTCCACTGCCTGTTAAGTGTAACCTGTACTCTTTTAAGCTTTCCACATGGCAGTATCAATATAATTACATACACACTGTGTATCAAGAATGCAGTGTTCCTTGAATTAGGTTCATAGTTTTTTAAAAAGCAGGGGAATTCACTGTGATTACCTGTACAGTAAGGGATAAAAATGGTAAAAACTACCAAGGTATCACATTATCCTCTGTTGGAGATTGTTAAATGTAAACCACTGGGACCACTTTATCCACTACAGTAGAATTAATGCAGACACAACACACAGTTCTTGGTTCCTTATATATAATTGAGTGATGAGAATCAGTACATATACATGTATAAAAGTACAAAAACATGCATGGATGATTAATGACTGAATCCACTGAACTGACTGAGAATTGTACTGCAAAATAAAATAAAGATATAAAGTTTAGATCAAGTAAATTATAACTCAGTAAATCGTATACTGTAAAACATAAGGCTCACCTACTTTATCACAGAATTTATCACCAAATATGATCCATATTAATCATTCAAACTGAATTAATAGGTTATCAATTCCATATTTCTTAATATTCAAATGCTGATGACAACCATTTTTTTATTTCTGTTTTTACCAATTGCTCAAGTCCATTGAATTACCCCTTCCATTTTTTTTTTCTCTGAAATTAAATCTGGGATTTAGCTTTGAGAAATTTAATTTTAAGGTTGAGTGTAGGTTGGACCCCAAAGCAGACACGACAAGTTGTTGGTGGGTAAATTAACAGAGTTTATTTTCAGGAGAGGTAGATGCAGGCTGGAGCGGCAGGGTGCTGGCTGGCTTGGGGATCCTGGACGAGATGTGAATGATGAGCAGAGCGGTGAGTCACACAAGGCTCAGGGTTGAAGGAAAGCACAAGGAGTAGTAGACATCCAAAAGACACGAGGGCCGAGAGTACTGCAGTGCAACAGCTACCGGAGTAGACAGAATAATCTGGCGCTGAAGTGGTGAGCAGACCAGGTTTTTATGGAGGGGATGATTGGAAGGATTGGGAGCAGGTGTGCCTCGTCTGCTGCAGCCTGAAGCCAGCCATGCCCCCTGCCACACACAACACACAGGGAGAAAGCAGAAGGGAAGGAGGAGACACAACATAAACAACACAACACCAAAACATAATCCTCACAATTGGTTCAATACCTCCAAAACTGCTTTTTATCATCTCAGAAATATATCAAAGGCCAGATGCTTCCTGTCACTGTCCGATTCTGGAAAACGTATTCATACATTTGTCTCCAGTAGACTGTACTACAGCAATGTACTCTTTGCTGGACTGAAAAAACAGGGATTGCATAAAAGCGAGTTTACAAAGAACACTGTTGCCAGAATATTAACTCAGACCAAAAGGTCAGAACACTTTTATTTCATCTTCTCTTTCCTGGCTCCTAGTAAGACAACAAATTGATTTTAAATTTTCTGGTTTTAAAATCAGTTAAAAGCTTAGGTCCCCTCACAATTTGTTTTGTATCACTGTTACTTTAAGTCATTATTATTATACTTATACTTTTATACTTCTCTAATTACTGCTTATTTTATTTATAGTAATTAGGTTTTTATCATTATCTTATTAAGCTTTTCTTTTCTGTATCTTGCCTATCTTACCATGCATCTTTTTGCTTTTATTTCAAGTACATTGAGTTTACACTTGGTGTATAAAATGTGCTATGTAAATATACTTGACTTGATTCAGCAATATAGATAAAAAATAACAAAGGTTATGAGTACGTTAGCATTCTGACATTAGCATTTAGGCCAATGTGCTGTTTTACAATCTGACTTTTTAAAATCATGTATTTATTCAGTAACCCTGGCGAGCTACAGGATTTCATCTGTACATTTACAGTGAACTTATTACAGGAGACTAATGGTAATTTTAGATATTGTGAGATGTCCTCTTCGGACATGCCCATGTCCAGAGTGGATGTGGCTGATGGAGTAGAGCACTTGTCCTCCAGCAAGAACTTTGGCGGCCATGCCCAAGGGTCCTTGGGCAGGATTCTGAACCCCCCCTAAAAATCCCCCTAAAGGATGCTAATTTTAATTTGCTTTGGATAGAGGCGTCAGCTAAATGACATGTCATTTAAAATGTACTTCATATTAAAATGTTTATTCTCGAAGAGCCCCTGAGGACCAAGTGTGGATTATCACAAATTGCTAAAGTGTTCAACAATTCACAATTGTTTCCAGCAGGGGAAGTTCAGTCTGTAGTTTCGGGCAACAGAATGCCAATGATAGCTCTCGGTTCTTATCTGATGTGTGGCCTGAATAAGGGAATCTGAGATGAGAGTAGCTAAGATAGCATCTTGAGAAGGTTTAGAAAACCTTCTGATGCAGTTTAATACAGAACTTTTCCTCTTCAGAGTAGTGGATAGGTTTCCCTAGTGATCTTGATGTTTCAACTTTTGGCCATGCTGTCACAGCAGAATTGCTTGCCTACTAATCCAATGAATCAGTAGCTTGCTGTAAATAGTATTATTCATTGACATGCAGTTTAAAAAGGTGTGCTTATAACCAGATTTGAGCGCTGACACAAAGAATGACAGAAAATTGTATCACCAAAGACCCTGGTTTTGAATTGATCGCTAGGAATGACTCTATATATCCGGGGGGGGACACTTCCGCTGAAACAGCTTTGTATGAAAACTAAATGTTAACAATACCAAGTCTTAACAAATAAGAATATTACAGTAAGGGCTGAAGATTAGTCTCTTTTAACTTAGAGAACATTATTTCCCAACTATTTTGTTTTTGTTTATCAAGAACAAATGCCCAAAATCCTCAGCTCAGGATTTCCTACTTTTCTTATAAAGCAAACATCTTTGGACTCATGAAGTAGTCGTGAGAGAAATTCAGTAAACCCTGATTAAGGGACTGTGACTTTTAGTTGTTAGAAAAACACTGGAAAGAATATCTATTGTAAGGATTAATAGATAATTGAGCATCAACATATTGTATATTACATAATGTGGGTTAACAGCCGTAACAATTTGTGAAATAAATTGAACAAATGTATTATTTTTCTTCACACACTGCTATATGTACT
The DNA here is from genome assembly GCF_949316205.1 of Platichthys flesus. Taxonomy (NCBI): domain Eukaryota; kingdom Metazoa; phylum Chordata; class Actinopteri; order Pleuronectiformes; family Pleuronectidae; genus Platichthys; species Platichthys flesus. The sequence goes on along the minus strand of NC_084946.1, from coordinate 6,999,203 downwards.
AATTTAAATCATTACATTTGTTATTGAGTGTAATTGGGTAAATATTATGTTAAAAATGATATCTCCATGAGTTGGTGTTTCATGCATGGTTCTACCAATACTAGTGGATTCAACACTGTGTACTGCATGATTCTTGTGTTCATGCAAAGTGTGGCATCTGCTGTATGTGATGGTGTGTCTCCAGATTGGTTCCAGTGTGAGTCAAAAGTCCAAAGTCTATTTTTATTCCTGCTCCGCCCGTCTGTCCATCCATTCTCTGTGCACCAAAGTTATTGTCAAGCTGATTTGAAGACACGTCATATCATGTCAGTAGCTCTTCTGTCAGCCGTCCCCTTCAATTGTAGCAAACATTAAATGTTTAGAATCCTCCTTTGACAAAATGCCCTCGATTGTGGCTGGTGGCAAAGCATACAAGAAAAAGAATGGAGCTGGTAGAGAGACATGAATGGATCCGTTTCTTTTCAGGGGTCAAGGAGTGATGACTTCCTCTCGAAATGTTATTGGTCTTCAGGGCAGAAGTCTAAAACATGGACCCATGTGCTCTCCTTGACAAGGTAATAAACCTCTGTTTCACAAAGAGACTTTGAATAAAGTGAGAGCTCAGCTTGCTGTAGGGTTAGCATGAAAAGCCTCCCTTGTAAATAGTTCACCCTCAACCCAATGGTCTGGCTGTAAGAAAAGGCCAAGTTGCGGAGCAGAGACAAAGAAACACTCTACTTTGAGTTTGCAAAGAATACTTTCTCTGTTGTATCTTTTAAGGTTCTGTCCTCCCGGCGGCACTTCCCTTGTGTTTGAGTTCACCTCTCTAAACTCCTAGTGAGGTTCCAGTAAACCCAGATGAAACTGTGATGCTGAGAGTCCCGACAGCGTTAGACGGGATGCAGCGGCAAGCGTTTGCATGAATTAGCCGCACGACTGATAGTGTTTCATTACATGTGAGGATCCTCACAAGCATCATAATTCCCTGGATAAGAGTCGGATTCTGAGAATAGCTTATTATTCGACATCATCAATTAATAGGCATGAATTGTCTTTGAATGCAGTGTGTCAACTCTTGTGTGCGCTGCTTATGAAATCAGATTCACTATCATCACGGGCAGTGACAAAATATAAGTTGCGATACCGTAAATAATTTATGCCTCAGTTTCGCATAAGTGAAACATTTTGTGTAGTTTCAGGCGAGCATATTAATAATTGGCAGCACTGTGGTAAAGTACTGAAAAGTTAGATTAAGAAGCCAAACTGGAAAAGAATTTGGCGTGACATTGATGTTATCCCTCTGATGAGTATTAATTACAGCCTACAAAGTGCCTACAGTTGGTGGCACAACGAGCACATGCAGTTTATCCAGTTAGCTGGGAAGAAAACAAGTCATCACAAATAAATAAACTTATTAAATACACACAAAGGACAGTTGTCTGTGGATAAAGTCAACTCTAAATCGCACTTGGATGGATTTTGAGTTTAATAGTCTTATCAAGTGAGCTTAAAGCATTTAACTGGAGCTTAAATTTTACTAGAAAAATCAAGGGTGAAAAAGAGATGAGTTGAGTCATAGCTACTTTATAATTACACAAACGGTTGTCTGTCGGAACGCATATCTCATGAACCCTTGATCTTATGTGCTTCACACTTGATAATGTATCGGATAAACTATGACAGACATTTGATTATTTTTATTTGACCATATCAGACTGAGACACAGCCCCTTGAAAGGTGCTGAGCTCCAACTTGGCAACAACATTTACAGAATCACCTTTTGTTTGGCAATTTGTCTTCAAAGTAAAATCAAATTTTGTTTGGTTGCTGCAATGTAAAAAAAATTGCACCGGTTAAGGAAATCGTTCAGACTTATATATAAACCAAATAAGAGAAATGTATTAAAAGTAGTATTTAAGTTATTAAGTAAGTTCAGTTTCATTTCATGAAAAGCATTGAAGATAAACCAGGTAGAATGAACCAAAAGTTTTCTATCTTCACAATGCACTATAGACTGTTTATAAAAATCTCTGCACACACAGAGAGCACAAAACAACAAAAAGTGACAGTATATTTTAGAACATTAGAACGCCCTTTTATAAAGAGATGTAATTCTGTGTCTAACCCTAATCCTTGTATATTGTAGGAGCAAACCATAGATTGCATACTAATTGTAATAACCCAAAAATGTGCCATTTTTTTTATTTGACAAAATAAAGTTCTTATTCAGGGAAAAAGAGAGAAAGAGCAAACACCAGCCATGATTTTCACACATTAACAGTGATTACTACGACACGATATTTACTACAACAGTGAATTGTCTGTGCTCTTCACCCTTGAAAAGGTTACTACATGTGAGAAACCACTACTAGGGAAAGGAAAAGGTTGGGAAGTCTCCGCTTCAACTGAGGCCTTTTTGTCAAATAATACAAGACAATAAAGGGTCTATGGTTACTTTTCTTTTGATTATCTTAAATTCAGATTCATCCATTAAATTGATCATGATAGAGGTGTATTCTGTGATGACATGTTGTTCTTTCACATAAATAGGAGTGAAAGAAAGTAAGTTAAAAAAATTGTTTAGGTCAAATTATTCCACAGGACATAAATGAGGGGTGTCCCCCTGAAGATTTGTTATCTTATATTGCGACCTTGGTCGAGAACAAATCAGGAACTTCTGATTTAAATGACCTAAATATGTGTCTGTTTCTGCGTGCAGGGAGAAGGTTTAAAGTTAAGTTCATTCATGTGTTTATTCACAGCACCAAAACAGCACTATTGAAAAGGATGACTGACCTTCGAGTGATCGCAGATGACAAAAATGCATCCATCCTGATGCTTCTCGATTTATCTGCTGCATTTGTAGAGTACAGTAGATCAACGATCAACATTCCTTTACACAGACTCAAAAGTTGGATTGGTATCACAATCACAGCTCTAAACTGGTTCGAAACATACTTCACTGGCAGAACATATTTTGTTAGAACATATTTTGTTGACCAAGTTTTCACTAAAGCATGATAACTAACACTAGGAAAAATCTGTGATCATTGTGTGCACTATCATTGTTACTGCAGACTCAATTATATCTATTTGTATTGCCAGATGACTCTGATGCTCCGAATCAAGTTATAATTTGCCTTTCAATGCACAAAGGATGAGAAACTATTTTGTCAAATAAACAAAGATAAAACAGAAATTCTTGTCATTGGTACTGATGATCAGAAACAATAGATTATTAACAAACTTTGAAGTCAGGCTCATCAAAAAAAATCAAAGGTAAAGACACTGGGTTTTACACTGGACTCTGAACAATATTTTAATCCACACAATGTCACAAAGATTGCCTTTCATCATTTAAGAAACATTGCAAGAGTAAGACAGTACCTCACTCCGAAGATGACAAAAGTTGACTCATGCTTTTATATTTTCTCACCTGAAATACTGTAATGCACTTTATTCAGGATTTTGAAAATTCCACTGATCAGCTCTAGCTTGAAAAAAATTCAGCAGGCAGAGTTTTAACGAAAAATAGGAAAAGAGATCACATTAGTCCAGTGTTATCGTCTTTACACTGGCATCCAGTATCACTGAGGATTGATTTTACAATTATTATTGCTACAAAAGGTTTGGGGAAGCAGCTTTCTGTTGCTATCCACCAAAGAATTGGAGCAAACTCCCACCACACACCAGACAAGCTACTTCTGTTGATAGTTTTAAGAAATAACTCGAGACCCATTTCTTTTATGACAATGGTGTTGTCATAAAGACAACACCATTGTCTTTATGTTTATTTCTTAATCCTATGTCTTTGTTTCATTGCTAACAATCTAACTTGTTTAATGTTTTTGAATTTATTGTACAGCACTTTGAGCTGCATTTTTATGTATTACAGGTGATAATATAATGTCAATTTACTAAAAATGTGTTTACAATGTTAACAGTTAAGTTATTTAATTTGTATGTTTACAGATGTACTATTTGCATATTTACAGAGTTAAATATGACATAATTGTCATATTTACCAGTAGAAAGGCTCCTTTGTGACATAATTGTCATATTTAACAACAGTAGTAATGATGTGTTGAAACTGCCTCTGTAGTTCTTTCACATCTACCTTAGTCTTCTGGTTTCTTATTTGTTAGTTCATTCACATGAGAGCGAGAGGAAGGAAGTGGGTCTTGTTGATGTAGATGACCAGTTTGAAGTTAAGTGCTGCTCAACAAGTTCCATCCTTCCCAATCCTGTTGTTTCTTCACATTAAGACAGATCCAACAACCCACATCGTATCCTCACGTTACACAAACATCAGAAAAATCGACTTTCCCTTGGTTTCACAAGCTCTGATTGAAGAAATACAACAAGAAAATTGGACATTGGCAACTTTAAGGCCTTTCGCAACATGAGTTTGAGCTGAGATCAAAGCGACAGCCCGACCACACAGACCCAGCAACAGTTTATTGTAAAAGTGCACCTTACACTGCTGTTACGACCAACTGATTCACAAATCATATTAAAAGCCTTGGAGCAGATGTGCTGTCTTTGACTGCTGCTCTTCCAATATTAGGATTTATATGACTTGCTTTCTATTAGAAGGAGAGCTGATCTTGGCTGGATAAAAACACATCTGTGAACAGAAAAGTTTGAAACCATTAGCCTGAAAACACTTTTAGCCCTGATTGATATTCACCTTCCTCACCCTGGAAATGTGACTGCGTAACAATTGACAGTTTAAATGTAATCAACCTCTAAACATCCAAAAATGGGAGGGCTGGTAAACACACTATACATTGTAGTTTTAATATGGCTAGTTTGTAGTGAAACAGTGGTGTTAATTGTGTTGCTGGCGCTCAGAACAAATAATGTGTTATACTAGATGAGCAGAACTAAAGATGAAACGTTAGTTGGCCTTAAGCGAGCTTCAGTTCGCAGACTACTGTCCGACCAGTAGAAAGGCTCCTTTGTGAGCTGGAGCTAGTGACGTCAAATGGGCTCTATAAAGACATAAATTCATAGTTAAGCTGGAACAACACAGCAGTGGGATGAGCCTCAGTGTCCTCCTCCATTTCTTAACTTGCATAACTAATGAGCCCTAAGCCCTGGATAAATTAAGGACGACTAGTGACGGTTCTCAGATTTGCACAAACTAGCTTGCTGTTCACACTGTAGGCTAACAAGATAAAAGGGATTATATACTGCATGTACATTTTTCTTTTTTTATCAAATACCACTCATTGAACATGATGGAGATGCTTGAATACAGCCACTATCAGGTGAGATGGAAAGAGTTTTCATTCCCTCTATTATTCAAATAATTTAATGGCGAGCATGAACATGACTTAAATATTTTATTTCTATCTTGCCGTCAAAATAGCACGTCTAAACATTTTACATTTTTACTAGTAAATGTAATTGTACTCTAGCAGAGTACTTACACTGGGTTACCATCTTTTACATCTGTTGATGAGAACTACTCAGTATCATAGATATACTTACAGTTGTCTGAACTTTTGCTGGTCAGAGATCATGTGACACAACGCTCTACAATGTCTCTGTTGTGGAGTTTTAGTGTCCGCTAAAGAAAACTGGCCATGTGTCTGGGTGAATGATGCTAAAATATGCTTTGTACATTTGAGATTGTTTCTTCATTCCCCTTAAAACTATTTTAAAAGTAATTTAAGAAGAAAGAGCTACTCGGTTACATTTCCAGAATTAAGCTTAGTGATAAGAATAACGTCTTTAAGGTAAGTCTATGGTCAGGTTTGGAAGGTGGATTTCCTATTCTTCCGGTACAATTTTTAAGTATTTTTCAATACTTGAATTTACATATCAGCACCAAACATGAAGCTGAATTTTAAGTTATAGGTTTTACATTCAAATCTGTATATTAAAGCAACATTATTTTGTGTTAACAAAGTTCACAGCCTATGACTAGTAATAAAGACTGATGTCTTTACTCTTTTTATGAATTAGCAGTTTCTGGGGATTGTCAATCCTTGCCTTCTTTTACTATACAAAGTATACTTGCTATCATATAGGCTTGACAAAAGACTGGTTTGAAAAGGTTTTTCTCACATAGGTGCAGTCCCACTTGGATAATCCCAGCAAGTATCACATCCAGCAGGCCCAGAGGCAGCAGGTGAGACAGTATCTTTCCACCACCCTGGGTGGTAAAGCCGGCAACCAGTGTCCCAGCCAGCCCCCTGAGCACGGCATGCCGCCTGGACCTGGCAGCAGCGCCCCCAACAGTCCCATGGCCCTGCTCACCCTCAGCTCCAACTGTGAAAAAGAAGTACGTCTGCTTTGATTTCATCATATTCCCAAGCCCTGATGAACTGTTATCACAAATTTGCGTTATAGTAATCTTGAAATAAAATGTGATTTTATTTTATACAGATGGATGATGTCATCGATGATATTATTAGCTTGGAGTCAAGTTACAATGAAGACGTTCTTGGACTGATGGACCCAGGACTCCAAATCAACAACCAGGTCATTTTTGATATTAGAAGTATAACGCCAAATCACAACAGACATTATCTTAAGGCATTTAAAAAAATGAAAGGTCGAGACCTTACAATAATTGTATGTATATTTGCTTGAAAAGGTTTGGCTTCATATTTCATGTATCATAATTCCAATAACACACAAGAAACAGCTATAATTCACAACTATATTGACATATTTTTGATATTTGTTTTCCTGCTGTGTAGCTCCCTGTGTCTGGCAACCTTCTTGATATTTATGGTAATCAAGGACTTCCACTCTCGGGCCTCGCCATCAGCAACTCCTGTCAACCCAGCATTAAAAGGGAATACTCAGGTAAATTTCACACTTAATGGGATGTGCGTCAATATTTTATTTTTACTGTTAATTTACTGCTCTTACTGTGGTTCAGGCTAAGTTTAACTGAGAGTCACAGACAACGAAAGCTGCACTTATCTGTGACTAACTATTTTCAATACACACCTGGTAGTCACATCATATTAGAGTACACACTATTGAAAGTTTGCCATATGTCTACAGGTCTGATTTCTTATCTCCTACTCTGTCAGTGAGGTGTTTTTGTGGTTAAATTCTCATTAAGAGTAAATACAACACTTTTCCATCAGAATGTATGAAGTGAGAGCATTACGCTAGGGCATTGTCGATTTTGTGTGCAATTTGGAAATGCACCAGATACCCTTAAGTCAATAATTTGCCAAATAATTACTCCAGCTCCTGGCATGAAGCAAGTACTGGACAAGTCTGGATCCTGTAGCCAGTATGAAAACTACCAAAGGCAAGAGGGCTTTCCAGTAGGTAAGCAAAGCAAAGTCAACAGAAGTGAAAAGATGATATTGTTAGTAGTTGTGATGATGCAGCATAATGTGGTAAATTAAATTATCTAAATAAAGTTGCAGACATGTTAAAATGTTACGATGCAACCATTTTATATAACCACCGTCTTATAAGCCCTTTCATTAAACGATAAGGATTTTCTCAGACTGACGTTCACGTTTCTCTTTGCTTCACAGAGGCTGAGGTTCGTGCTATGGCTAAAGAGAGACAAAAGAAAGACAACCACAATTTAAGTAAGTCCAAACAATACCGTTTTTTAAGCTCAGTCTCTCAGTCAATTACCTGATACATACTTAATAATAATATGCAGTAGTTAAAAGCAAAATGACATGAAATTAAATAATAAAATAGAACGCCTAAAGGAAATCGGTACAGTGTTTTTTAGTACAATTATTTTCTATCTGTTTTTAGTACTTTTGGAGTCCTAAATTGCCAAATTTGAAAAATCTAAATTTTAAATTAGTTGGAATAACAAAAATGTAATTTTTAATTTGATTTATTACTTATAATTGTATTTGATGTATACTGATTCATTCTATCATCTGTAATTAAACCTACTTAGACTGATTGAGCTAATAAATTGAACTAACAGTGTAATCCCTTTTGAAGTTGAACGCAGACGGAGATTCAACATCAACGATCGCATTAAAGAGCTTGGAACTTTAATCCCCAAGTCAAATGACCCGTGAGTACTTTTTGTTTGTGTTTATGTGTGTGAGTGTTTGTCTGTCTGCTCATTAGCTTTGTCATCTACATCCTGCTCCTCATGCGTCGATGTGTGCTTAACGTGTGAAAGCATGACTGCCCAGAGCAGCAGTAAAGAATCCCGTGCTGTTCTGGTCAGCTGGTCAGCCAGTCAGCTGACTCTGACTGAAGATCTTTGTCTCCTGCACACCCCAGAGACATGCGCTGGAATAAGGGCACCATTCTGAAAGCCTCGGTGGACTACATCAGGAAGCTGCAGCGGGAGCAGCAGAGAGCCAAGGACCTGGAGTGCAGACAGAGGAAGGTGGAGCACGCAAACCGTCACCTGATGCTGCGTATACAGGTGTGTTATTCTACAGAGAGAAGAAAAATACAAAGTCAAAATATCAAGGCATGTAAAAAAAAAAGTGAGTCGAGACAAACAATCCAAGACCCACACACAGTACTTCACTAATACACGTTTTGAGAGGCCAAAGTTTAGGCAATAATTCATAATATAATAATGGCATATTAATAGTAGGAGGAATAGGAGGAATAGAAAAGTATTGAACAATTTTTGTCTCATTGTGATTAAGATGAGACGACCAGGACCAATCTCAGGTCTGTCTATTAAACATACTGCAAGTGGTTAGCTTAGCTTAGCATAAAGACTGGAAACAGGGGGAAACAACTAACCATGATCTGTCCAAAGGTAACCAACTTTACCAGTTCCAGCTCACTAGTTTACACAGTGTAACATGTTGGTTTGCAACATCTCTGTTAAGTCAAAACTCAAGGTTCAGAATACCTGAGCTTCTGTACATTTTTGCAGAACTTAAGAATAAGAAGAAGAGGAAACTCACACAACCCTCTTTTTATCTGGTGCCGTGTAAAACAAATGTGATCATTACATATTAACATGAAACTTGGAGATGACTTTAAGGGGGGGCTTTTTTAACTTTGCAAAGAACCAGACCATTTGTTTTCCTCACAGTCTGAAGCTAAAAAAACTTCACATTGACCATATTAATTTGCGAGTGGTATCTATTTTCCCGTCTTTCTCTTCACAAGAAAGCAAATGTTGAATTATTCCATTCCGCTTTTTTAGGCCCTATCCACTGACAAATCTATTACTTGTGCCATTTTATGCTTTAATCTGATAAAAAAGTTTTATACTTTTTTTACCCAAATCTTTCAGGAAGATTAAAAGTGTTCATATTTTGTTTGATTGTTCATTCATGAAGGAGTTGGAGATCCAGGCCCGCGCTCATGGTCTTACAGTGGTTTCATCCCCATCTGTCTGCACGTCAGAGTTATTGGCCCGAGCCATTAAACAGGAGCCTGTCCTTGGCGACTGCCCCTCAGACCTCTACCACCACAGCTCGGACCCCGACATGTCCCCTCCAACCACACTGGACCTGAACAATGGCACCATCACCTTTGACCAGATCCCTTCAGACGGTGGGGACCCCGGCCCCTATGGAAACTCCAGGACCTGTAAAATGAAGGGGTTGGTGAGGGACAGCCTGTCGTTGATTTCCTCGAATGATCCCCTGATGTCCTCTATGTCCCCAGACGGCTCCGACAACGCCAGCAGCCACCACAGTTCCAGCTCCAGTATGGAGGAGAAGGAGCACAGCTGCTAGCATTGTCCATTTGTAGCACCATTAATGAGGCGCCTACATTATAGTGACTTAAAGGTATCCACATGACGCAGTGGATGAAGGAACTGAGAAGCCCATTTCATCTTGATCTCAAATTTTTATCATTGTTTGCTCAAATATTGCTGAACTATTTTTATTTTGTTGTGAGCTTTCATGCATTTATCCATTGTGCACTCTATTGATACAGTCATATGATCTCAATTCCACACAGATGGATAGCTCAGAATTACTTGACAAGCAAATGTGAGGCTACTGAGAAATGTCTGCTGTCAGTATAGATTAGTCAACATTATAACTTTATAGTTTTTAGCCTTTTTAATTGTTGTTGTTTTTAAATTTTGATATTTTCAGAGATACATACAGGGTACTGAGCTGTCCTTGGCAATTGGGATAACATACATGTGAAAACTTACTTCACATGTATATATGATGTATACAATATTGAGAGAGAAGTGCAAATTGCTGATGCTTAAACTTGCCAGAAGAAACCTTTGGTTGACTGGATGTAAAATTCTAACTTCTGGTTATTCAATTGCAAACAAATATGCATATAATTACTTATGAAGTATAAATAGACTTGTTTCTAAACATATTTAAGTTGTATTATTTAAACTCCATGCTCTAAAAATCTTTTGAAGAACTGATAAATCAGAGGTGACCAAATGAGAATAACTGTTGTTAATATGGGGTATTATATTATTACTATCATTTATTTATTTTTATTATATTTTTTCTATTTCTATTCACAAAGAGCTTGCTGGGTTTGTATCAGTTATGAATACTTGTTTTTATCTGAGGAATTTAAAACATCAGTGATCTTTTCCTATTCTCACTTGTTGTCAGATATCAGAAACTTTCCTAATTTGTAATTACGGGCTAGTTTTTAAGAGAATTTAGAAACATGACAATATAATGTAAATGTACCTTATATTGATAATGTATGATCGTTTTTTTTAAACTGTGGGTCTGGTTATAAGAAAAAAACTGTTTAAAAAATCCTGGTTGTAACATATTTGAATTCCAAATTTAAAATGAAATATAAAAAATAAAATAATAAGAATTATTATTTACATGCTCGGGCTCACAGCAGCCTTTGTCCCAAATGTTTCAGTTGCTTTGTTGACCTGTAAGCACTTGTTTTTTGCATCATTACCTTGCATAACTCTGAGAAAAGGTCCATGTATACAGAGAGAAATCTTGAAATTTAGTAAGTTGACAAATTTGCAAATGTAAACATGTTGTGTCCTTTAATGCATAAATACCCATACCAAGCATTTTTCTTTAAAGATGTAGCTACTTTTGAGAAATATGAAGTCAAACTTTCACATAAAAAAATAGCCAGGCGTTATAACACAGGGTTGTGTTATTTAGTGTTATTTAGTAAAAAATAATTTAACAAACTTAGGAAATATTTATTTTTTCTGGTTATCAGGCTTTTCAGATGGGTTATTAAATTGGATAGCTAGTGGGATTTGAGCTCTCCTTCCCTTTAGGGGATGGTGGTAAACCAGTGGAACTTAAAACCCCTCAAGCTTCACTAATCATTATTAATGAACTGCTGGAAGGCTGAAAGCAGAGAGTGTTGCATGAAAAAATTATCTTGTGTTTAATGAACAATTAAAAGCTTTAATGAAGTTTTAGGGTATATTTCACAGTCATAACAGGGGTGTAGTTAGCAAGCAGCTTACTTTGGTTACACATACAATAAATGAAAATCAAACTGTTAAACAAACTGTTGAAAAAACATATTTTCCCGTTTAGATTGTTGTCAAATCAAAATTTAGGAAACATATTCTCACTATGCAGAGAAATTATTATGAAACACATTATGGTCAAAAGACTGTTGCTCAAATTTAGTGAGTAAATGCTTTATAGCTATTTTCCAATGAAAAAAAGAAGAGTAGCTACAGTTTTACACTTCGGATTGAACTGGTGCAGTGGCTGACACTCAGCTCGTCACGCCATTTTTCGTAAGCTCTGTGCAGGGTCTCATAAGATGTGTCATTAAAAATGTCTGCAAAGAAAGAAAGAGCATTAACAAGACTTTACGTAAACAATATTACATGATTTCTGTAACACAAGAATACACTCATACAAAGCATCTTATCCGGAAAATGTATATTATATATATTTAGTGAAATACGATATGAGGCTGGCCGGATATTGTGAAAGGCCTTTTTCCAGTATGTTAGTGGCTGCTAATATTTTACCAGCTGAATGATATACTCCCTGTATGCATAATCAGCAACAGCTTCAGGCTGATTGAGGACTATGCTAATGCTCCTATTATTCAAGTTCACCCTGATGATTCTTACCTGCTTGCCCAAGACCAACAGGCAGAGGCATTCTGAAGAGGCCACCAGAGTGCTTCAGCCTGTCCTGCAGAGACTTCTGTATGAGCTCCATGGTGAATCCCTCATGCCAGACGGGCAGCTCCAGGGCCACCATGCAGCTGATGATCCTTTGCTTCTCCTCCTCTGTCAAAAGACCACTCTCTTGAGACACGTAAACCATGTAAGACATATCAATGTTCACTGCCTCACCATGCAGGAGAGATGGGAGAACTTTCTGTATGGAAAAGAAAAGTTTGACAGTATTAGGATGTGGGTATTTGCTCTCAAAATCCAATGCGCAATATAAGATGAAAACATTTACACACAACGTCTTTTTGAGGATCAAATGTGGGCTTTAAGTGTCATAATGTTGTGCTATGTCTGCCTTAACGGATCAATTACCATCTCTAATGCTGGACTGATTAGGTGTCCAAAGTCCACAAGTCTGTTTAGGTCATCTTCCCAAAGGTTGGGGGCAAGCTCCTCGAGCATGGTGGTGATGGCTAAACGAGTTGACCTTGATGCAGCCTGGAGGCGGTTGTGACCATCTATGCTTTTATCAGTCTGGAATTTAGTGTCCAGCAGCATGAGACCATGTTTCTCAAGGAGCTCAAAGAGGCCTCTGTGCTTCATCAAGGCCATCTGTAAAAGCAGCAGGCAAAACACATACAAAGCATAGTAAGTAGGTTATCTACTGAAAATGGCAAGTGTTGAATAATATTGGATATAGAGTAAAGGTTTCTGAAGACTTCCAAAGAGGTCAAAACTCTAAAACACTCACGAATGTAAAACACCTTTATTTTCTTCAAACACTTTGGTCTTACAATAAAGTTTTCCTTCATACTTCAAGTGTCGCAATAACAGACACACACGGTTTTTCCACCAATATTATATTTTGTATTATTATATAGAAAGTAATGGTATTAGCAGATGATCATTACTTTTAACATCTCCGCCAGCCCGTTGGAGATGTGCCTTCGAGGAATGGTTTGTATGAAGGACAGGTCAAGGAAGACAGCAACGGGTGGAACGTAGGCACCAAGCTTATTCTTGCAGTTTGCAAAGTTGACCCCTGTCTTTGCCCCCACACTCGCATCGATGTACGAGAGCAGGGTGGTCGGGACTCTGATGTAAGGAGTGCGTCGCCGGTAGAGCGAGGCGGCCAGGCCAACAATATCAAGGCACACACCTCCACCCATGGCGATGATGGGCTCCTTGCGCCGGTCAAGGGAGAAGTTGTTGACCTCCTCTATGATCTTCAAGGCTATGTCCATGGATTTGTTCTCCTCAGTGGTGGGTAGAGCCAATATCTTGTACAGGACATTGTTGGCCTCCAAGTACTCAGTCAGCTTGGAACCGTAGATTTTGTAGACCTCCTGGTCAACGACTATGAAGCGTTTGAGTGGCTTGCTTGATTTTCTCATGTCCTCCACCTGCTGTGGGTCGGTGATTTGACCAAGCAGGAGTGTGTCATTGCATGGGTCCAGCAAGTTGTGAGTCTCGGTTACCTTGTAGGTGAAGACAATGGGGCTGACCACTGTCCAAGAGGTGCCCTGCTCTGTGATGCTCTCATAGCTGCCACAAAACACACATAAAAAAGGCATTATTATTTAAAGGGGACTATCAGCACTTCCAGATGACAATGTTCTGTTTATGTCAATAAATTGCAGAATATTTAGGGGACACAGTCTTGTTTGTGTTTGTAAAATAGTTATACAAGACGAAAAAGACTGAAGCCAAAGCAACGACTTTAAAATAACTTTTGGAATCAAGCATCAGAATATTAATACTTCAAACATGAATCAATATTTATTAGTATCTATTAATGAGAATCCCTGTCTGAATCTTATTATTGGATCACATCTAGTTAGAACACCATCTCTCAGAGATTAAATGTCACTGCCTCCAAAAACTTGGTGTCCCTGCTTTGGCTAGAAGCTGAATAAACAAGGTCGTATCAGAGAGCACAGTTCATAAGAGAACACAAATTGTAACACACATTTCTCAACATTGGGGTTTCTTTGGTAAAAACTTGTGTTTTTAATGTTTTTAATTCCTAACACAAAATGTTAGGAATTTTAACTTTTTTTTATATAGATATGCTGAGATGAGGGCTGTCTACCCTCAAGACAACTACATGAGCACCAATGGCTATTTTGATTGATTACAACAGAATCGGTTTCCCCTGCAGACTGCTATCTAAGATAGCTGAGAAAGTGTGAACTTCATTTGCTTCTACTATTGAAAATATTCAGTCTCCTCTGCTACACATAAATTACAATAGACCTGGACTCCTGATGAACATCTGTTCTTGCACTTTACAATTGCTGGCTTTACATTTTCCTATGAAGCCTCTTTAGTAAATAGTGGATCGTTGGGAATTCACAGCACGAGACTTAAACACTGGAGACAGTAGCTGCCTGAATTGTAGCTTATTGTAACCAGGTTTTAATTCAGAAATTACGCTGGTGTCGTCACATTTTGCACCGTGTGCATTCCACTGGTTGAACCATGAACCTTCTTTCTGTGCAAATAGCAAACGTGAACTATGGCATGATACTGGATGACAGAACAGACACTGCTTATAAACATTAAACATTTGGCCATGCTTCAGAGAATGGTACTGTCAGAATATAATACTTACCCTCTAAAATCTACATTGTATCTCGAAGGGACAAAATAAATATTAACAAATACATATTAAAAGGTTATACACATATTTAAAGTAATACACAAATCCAATATGAAGCATTTATCCTGCCATTTGTATTATATTATTAAAAGGACTGTGAGTGGAGTTCAATGTTAAACTCACATTTTTGCATCAGAAACACAGTCAGTTCTGTCCATGTTGTCCTTCGTGCCCCGGGTACGCTTCCAGGTACTTTTGACCCGCACTAAGCTGAACTCAGTTTTCTTTTCTTTGGCATCATTCTCCAGAGGTACCTTTCCCATTCTTTCTGTGGTGACTGTCACTTACAGATGTGAACAGATCTGGTTACAGACTAAATGAGTCCCAAATTCAAGGAGTCTTATGGTAGAACATCCCGTTTTGAGGATGCGCCTTAGATGGGGGAGGAGCATCTTCTTACAGTATGAGTGAACTCCTCACAGTGACAAAAAATGTACTTACTTGAAGCCTGACATTATTAAACTGCATTATATGTTGATTATTAAATAGAAATATGTTTATGGTCAAAATAATGGCATAGGAATCTTATTTTACAAGTCACATTTACAATATTTAATTATCATTGACATGCTGTTGCTTTTGGTTGGCAGTGTTTTTTACCTTCAATAGCAGAGTCTGCATGCATGAAAATAAACAGCCTTGTAACCTTGTCAGTTCCAACTGGTTTGACTGGGATCCAGGTGAGGAAACATAATTAGATTAGATTAGATTCAACTTTATTGTCATTGCACAGTACAAGTAAATATACAACGAAATGCAGTTTAGCGTCTAACCAGAAGTGCAAAAAAAAGGAGTTAAAGTGCAGAGTATTGTGCGTATATGAAATGTAAATAAATAAGATCACTTACATTAATAATATTAAAACTGTGAAACTAAAAGTGTCCACTGTCCGATGTAAGTTATGTTGTTTCCAGTTGAATTTTAAAGACGGGTCTTCTGGACATTTGGATGACAACACAGGAGCAGTATGGTGGCGTGTTGAGATTTTTGCTGTTGTTTTATTAGGTCTGAAAAAGGAATCACCAGTAATATCAATCGTAATAGATTTGACTGCAACTCTGTTTACCTCTGACACTGTTTTGTGGACTCAAACACTTCATCCACCCCTCCATCGGCCTTGTGGTGGGTAGATAAATATTTAATTTGTATTTATCTGTGAACTTTCCCTTTAATGTAACATAAGAACGCTGATAACGAGGATTCAAACATTTTTAAAAAACAGTTCTCTTAGAGAGTATAGTGAAACTGAAAGAAGCTACAGGAGCATCAAATATTTGATGTCATAGTCTATTCCTAATCCTCACCAGATGTCCCCTCACCTTCCTTCTTTAACCTATAGTCGTTAAATAGAGGTAAAAGTCTTTCACATCTTCGATCAAAACTGCCAGGACAACTGCACCTGTCATCAAGCAAAACCAAACTGTGTCTTCTGTTGTATATGTAAAAAAAAATGTATCATTCAACCAATAAAATAGATTTATCAAAATAGTTATAGCTGGCGGTGAACCAGTGCTCGCTGCTCACACAGTAAGACCTTCAGTCCAATGTTGCATTTAGCTAGGTATGCTAAGATTGTAGAACAAGGCCACCAATCGTATCACTGTTAATTTCCCATAATAACCAGTTTCTTAAAAGTGGGTCTCATATCCTAGTAAACAATTTCAGTAAGACTGCATTGATTATAAACAATGCTCAAACCAAAAACCAAACGATACACCTACAGCAGGGGCTGGAACTTTGATTCACAGTATAGTGGACATTGTGTGAAGAGTTATGAAGAGAGCTCAGAAAAAAAAAAAATCAGAGTTAGCGATTGAAAAGGCTTGTATTCATGTTTTATTTATTTTATTTTATACCACACAGTCACATTTGACACTATATGACAAAGGAAAGAGTGGCAAGCACTTTCTTTTATTATAAGGGTTATAATTTCATCTCTGTTTGTCTGTGTGCTAAGCTGCTTTCAGAAAATGCATCAAACTCTTATAAAAAGAGGAAATCCTCTAGAGAAAGTGCCTGTATGAACGCAAAAGTATGAGCGAGAGGCTCCGCAGTTTCTGCAGACTTTATCTGTCCATAGAAAGTCAGGAGAATCCGATGTGAGGATAACATGGGGGATTGATGACGCCTCTAACGTGGGAGAGATGGACTGTTTTCCCTTTTTTTAAAAAATATACTTAACATCAGTAGTACCATTATTTACAGGCTATGTTAGAGTAATGCACAACTTGGGTATTGCTTCATTTATTTATCTTTAAATCTGTATTTATATTTAGTTTCAGTACTCACACTCTGTAACTTTTAATCCCTTATTCTACTTCTCACACCTATTTGCATTCATCTTATACGTAAATGATCTGTGTTGTCAATATCTCCATTAGCAAAAACTGCTCCCGGCTGCTCCACCTCTCGCCTGAATAATGTGGAGGATTTGATGCTGTCGTGAACACGCCTGTATGAGTACCTCCTGCTGTGTTGTGAATGTGTGAAAGGCAGACTGCGGCTAAACTCCATAACTAATTCTCCGGATTTTACCCGCAGGTCAAGTCTAAAAACAGCTTTAGATGGATGCCCACAATAATTGGTGGAGCAATGTGGTATGGCTCAGGAAAAAAAACATTTGATTTCGGTGGGGATGTGGATCAGATCCTTCTTTTTCATTTTCTTTAGAGTCTTTAAATCAGCAAAAAAATAAAGAGCATGTGAACGTTTATTTTAAGTCATATATCATATTTCTGATTGACGAATTCAAAAGCTTCAGACATAACATGTAAATGAAATCAGTTCAATGGTGCCCTCCCCTCTTTTTTCTATTTTTGTGGGCCATAACTCCCAGTTAAAAATATCCAGCCACAACAACTGGCACCCCAGTTATTCCAAGCATTCCATTCCATTGGCCCGTCATGTGTCCAACATTCAATCGAAACTCCCCTGATGCTCTGTCTGTCTGCAAACTCTAGAGACCTTTGCTATTTTTTCATTGTATACATTGATATGGGCCTGATTTATCATTGTGCATTTGCTGTTGTCTTCTCAACATCCTCTGTGTTTTTATAATACTTTGACTTGCCAACACAAACAGAAATTCTCTGTGTAAGTGACGTGGCTAAACTTACATAAAATGTTTTATTGGAATAATAACACAATTTACCATTTATTTTGCCAAAACTAGCCTAGCCACCACGTTCCCTACCAATTAGCTCGGCAGACTGCATCCTTCACACCTAACCGGATGTGACAAGGGATGTTTAATTGTGATTGCAGGGCCCAGCCTTTGTCGATGATTTAATAAATCACATACAGGGCTGTTCAAACCACTGTCGTGGAAGGACAAGGTAGAAATAAAATAATCTAAATTTTAATTAAAAGGAATGTTTGGCTTATTCCCTAAAAATAAAAGAAGATAAAGATGTAATCACAATCCAGTATGGCAGGATTGACATGCTTTACTCAATAAACATTTTACAAAATGATAGAAGGAGCAGGCAACATATTTCACAAATCACTTCATCAGATTGCATTAAATACGCAGGTACTAATCATCAGTGTTCTGGAATTTGTATTTTTATTTCGCAAATAATGTGCTTGTTGATGTAAACATTTTCTCTCATTGAGGAGGGTTGGGGGGTCATGAATCTGGCCCCCAGATACTTAGAGCCGCCTCTGCTGCAGAGTGCCGTAGATCAGCGCTCGCTCACCCGACGCGGACACGTGCTGCGCGCTGTTGGTTAATGCGCGAACTCGCACGTTCTGCAACATTCGCTTCTCAAACCACAAACTCTGAGGCCTGCATCGCTGCGGAGACTGAACAACAACCCGGTGACTGGTCTTTGTCCTGAGGCTCCTAACAGCTGCTGTAGGTCGTCCCGCCCATAAACATGTCGGCAAGCGAAGGTAAGACTGTTGTTTCATAAACAAGTGTGAGAGTTAAACTCTAGTGGAGCGTCGTTCATTAGACTGGGGAGATGTGTTACCACTGTCTGCCACTGACACCTCCCCACTGACACGTGTTGACTGGTTCATAGTAGAAAACGTTTTTAATAGAGAGAAAAAGTATGACAAAATAAAAAAGGACATACAGTATTTTAAGGTATTTTAGTACCTTAAATATTTTATATATATATAAATATACTGATATACAAAACTAAAATGTAAACGTTCTATTCAAACTCCTTCTAAAGTTAAAGTATTAACCAATAAATGTCCTGGAAGTTCTGAATGTAGAGTAAAACTGGGACAGCACATTGACAACCCCTCCCAGTGGACAGGTGGTTTCTATGGTGGTTGACACCAGAACAGTCCAGATCTGAAACCTGTTCCCTTTGGACCGTTCCACAGCCCACTACTGGTTTCAAGTCGTATAGGTTCAGTCCGTATTACAGGACCAAGGAGATGCATTAAACATGGAAATACTGTGATTTTTGTTTCTGCTGAATCTTAATGACCTGATTTACATGTTGTTGATGTTTTTACTGGTACCCATCCTATTGGTCACACCCCTCAGCAGATCAGAACGTACATCGAAGTGGACATGAGATGATGAAAGACTAATTTCAAAAAAGTTATTTCAATTAATTTACTTTATCTTTCCTCTGAACTGTGTAGTCTGTAGTTTAATCTGTAGCTTTGGGGCCTCAACAAGTTATTGACATGAAACCACATGAGCTCTGACCTTACACTGCTTTTATTGTAAGAGGTCACATGTCAAACAGACTGAAAGCCCTTGGTTAACTCTTAAACAATAAGATCATCGTGTGTATTTTTTGTCCTAAATCTGAATCTACAAGGGAACTATAGTAACTATAGTGTCCAAATAAATGTGGTGGAGTAAAAAGTACAACATTTACTTCTCAAGTGTGGTGGAGTACCTCAAATCTGTACTAAAGGACAATAGTTAAATGTTTAATCACTTTATTCAATCTGTAAATTATCATTATTGGGTCAATTACAAATTACGCTTCTAAAATGGTATTTTTTGAAAGTCCCTCTTGTCCAGGTATTCAGTATCTCAAGCACCCAAATGTAAATTTAAAGATGGATAAACATCAACACAAAAAATAATTCATTCAGTACAATAAATATTTATATTACAACAATAATTTAACTCAAACCTATTATTCAATGTTTTAGAATAATATTTTACCTGCTTGAACCACCTGTCTCACTTTTTAAGTAGAGGTAAAAACAACTTAGTCCCAGTTTATTCAATTCTATTGTATAGTTTTATCTCTTTCCTTTTTCTGTTGTAATAATAAATGAAATATTTGGCTTTTTGAAATGCTGGATAGACAAAGCAAGCAACTTTAAGACATAACATGTTTGTGATCTGTCTTTTTTTCATTAAGCAACAATCCACCAAGGCCCAATTTCCCCCTCATGAAACAACATTTCAATTCACTAGATCTGGACTTTCTGGGACCTGCACCAAATCGCACACACTCAGAAATATCAGTTCCTTAAACATATCAGATATTTTTCATCAAGATCCTTGAATTATTCTCAGAGATATCAACTAACTTTTTTTCTGGGATCGAGCTACTATTCCGAATCCACATTAAACCATACTACCAGTTTTCATGGTAATCTGTCTGGTAGTTTTGTGTAATCCTGCTAACAACCAAAAATACATAGACGTAAACACAACCTCCTTGGTGCAGGTAATGACTGTGATGGGCTCACAGCAATGGTGACATCTTCAACATGTTGATGTTCTGACCCATTAGTGCTCAGCAGATATTACTACATAAATACATGAGCACTCAGTAGATTCATCATTAGATGGAATATGGCCATTTTCGAACTGGACCTTTATTTTGATCTCAAACATACACATGTACAGTCTCCTGACTGGGTCTTGCACACTGTTGCAATGACAGAGGCTGTTCAAAAACAGACAGAAAGAAACTGTATACAAACCTTTGCCAAAGCATCTCATCACATTACCTAGAGAATGCATCAATAGTAGAGAGAGCAGCTTATTACAAATGAGTTACAAATACATTGTGTCAACAAGTTACTCAATTCTGATTCTTCCTTGCACCTGTGCAAAACTTACAATATGCCCAACTAGACATATCATTCATAGGACCACAGCACTTATCTATACCACCGTGATGTCACCCATTGGCCAGCACCATCTTGGTTTTCTACCAATCAGAGAATATAAGCAGCTGTCAATCACACTGTGTCCACACCTCAATGCCTGCCATGCTTTATTGTCCATTTGACTCTGGACCAAAAATTTATAAAATGAACATGATACTATTTGTAAGAAGATCGATTTGAGACCTGTTTTATGTAGCCTACCGGTAAGTAGGGTCAGTTTTAATCCAATTCCACAGAAACAAACTTCTTTTGACAAGCAGCAGAGTCGCCCTCTGCTGGTCATTGGAGAAAATACACGTTTTTAAATTCAGTCTATGATCCATTCTCGTGTGAAGATTAGATTAAGCACCAAACCCCAACAATAAATCACCTTCACCTAAGTCACAATATGTTTTTGATACTGTGCTTCCTTATGTCCTCTCACACAGACTTTATATCTCATGAAGGGCACCACTATCACATCTATGTGACCTTGTGTCTACGGCAACTGCAGCTGGGGACGGAGCCTGCTTTACCTCTATCAGTGTCTTCACAGCTGTCTTCCCGACTAACAATGAACTATTGTTTTCAAGGAGGGAGAAATTCATTCTCAATGACTAAACTGAAGTGACTTTGGGTTGTTTCCGCAGTCCCTGACACCCCGGTGGAGGTCCTTGTGGATCTGCTCACTAAGGCCAGTGAGCTAGCTGCATCAAGTGGTAATGTTCCCGAAGAGCTGACACGTCACTTGCAGAAGGCTCTGGACATCGCCAGTGGTCTGGATGACTACCTGGAGAAAATGACCACACAGGAGAGTGGACCTCTGGCAGAGCTGTTTAAGTATGTCCTACTGTGAATACACAATCATCCAAAGATCGAGATGAGACTTATAATGTTAACACCATAATACCATTATCATGTGTAGGGAAACAATATCTCATGACTGGGATAAAGTGCACAAGGAGGGTAAAACCAAGTTCCGGCTTCCCAAAGAGTGCATCACTGGACATGTGGAAGGTGGGAGATTTGCGACTCAGTGCTACTATATTCACTGATTTACCATTTAGTGATAACGTGCTCTCTGGTGTGTTTTCGGTGACAGGTCAGACCCTGAAGATGCTTATTCACATGAGTCAAGCCAAGAAGGTGCTAGAGATCGGGATGTTCACTGGCTACGGAGCCCTGTCCATGGCCGAGGGGCTTCCTGACAACGGCCACTTAGTCGCTTGCGAGTTAGAGCCTTACCTGAAGGAGTTTGCTCTGCCCTTTTTTGACAAGTCCCCACATGGCAAGAAAATTACTGTCAAAACTGGATCTGCCATGGACACTCTGCAGGTGAGAGACAATAAGCAAAACACCACGGAAGGAGAGTCAGAGAGTTTTTTTTACAGATTTAAAGAGATCCTAAAGACCAGGGCTGATTAGAATATAGAGAGGTTCAGATAAAGAAAATCTCCTGGGGTCCAGAATTATTAGATGAATTGAGTATAGCACTGTGTTGCCTCAACGGATAAAGGCTTACAGTTTGAATTCCCGTCTTTCTGTATGGACTTTGCATTTTTTCCCTGTGACTGGGTTTTCTCAAGATGCTCTGGCTTTTTTCCCCAACAGTCCAAAGACATAGACACTGGGGTTAGATACACTGCCTCTCACCCAATATCAACTGGGATTGGCTCCAGCTCCAAATATGACCCTCAAAGGATAAGTGGTATGGATGGATGGATGAGTCAATAACTATCAAAGCAAAGAAATAATAAATCATATTATTTAAATATCTTTCGCAGTTTTCACACTGAACTATAGAGATTTTAGAAAAAGTATTCTAATAAAATGCTTCAATCTTTATTGTAGATTGTAAAAAATCAAAGCTGTAAATAAATGTCCAACTTACTCATAACTTTTCTATGACTCACTTATCACAGTCTATTCTTCTTCCCATCTACTGCCCGCTATGAGAATCTCACTCACCGACTCTGTTCGGTCGTAGTGGTCATCAGAATTCACAGATTTGATTGGCTGAGTGGCATCAGTGAGAGGATTTACAACAAATGCAGTTGTTCAGTGAATTTCCTGGGCGGCTGTATCAAGGCTAGAAAAACTGTGCCGTACAGGTTGGACACATCTGGGTTCAGATCAGACTGTGGTGCGACTTTTAGTGACCTCTTGTTTAGACACTTAAGATGACTCTTTTGCCAACGTTTATTATTTATTTACTATCGTAGCTACTGTACGTTATGTCACAGTAGCCAATGGTTAACACTGACTCTGTCTTCATTTGTAAAACTGTGGAGCATGTGAAAACCATCTGTCCCTTTCAGGAACTGGCAGCTGCAGGTGAGCAGTTTGACATGATCTTCATTGATGCTGACAAGAATAACTACATCAACTACTACAACTTCATCCTGGACAACAACCTGCTGAAACTACGAGGCGTCATATGTGTAGACAACACTCTGTTCAAAGCAAAGGTTTATCTTAAAGACTCCACCGACGCCAACGGGCTGGCCCTTCGAGAATTCAACCATTTTGTCTCGAGTGATCCACGTGTGGAACAGGTTCAGTTTCAAACCTCTACATGAGAGTGTGTGTTTTACAGGTATTTCCTATTTTTGTTAATGATGTCTGTCTTGTTTGAAGGTCATCATCCCCCTCAGAGACGGCATCAGTATAATCCGACGGGTGTCTGTGGCTTCTGAATGCTCAAGGACACAGGTGCAGTTTAACCCCGATGTTATAAAATCACACAGCTCACACATCTGACTTTTTACAATAGCATCTTTCTCACTTGTTATGTCCTCTCTGGCTCTTAGCGTAAAGTAACGGATGATGAGGTTTTCCGTGGGGTCAAGGGGCAGTCCATCCTCGACCGGATGCGTCTCGATGGAAAGGTGGCCTATGTGACAGGTGCTGGTCAGGGGATAGGCCGAGCATTTGCTCACGCCCTGGGGGAGGCTGGTGCGAAGGTGGCTGTCGTGGACATGGACAAAGTTAAAGCTGAGACTGTGGCCGAAGAACTGTCCCTGAAAGGTACGGCATGCAAACACAACAAATATTACATTGCCATGTTCTATGCCAGCCAGCTGGTCAAACTTAGTAGTAGTAGTACTAGTAGTTGTTGTATATATAGTTTACTCCATAATGAGTAAATCTGCTTATTAATTAATTAATTTGATAGTTAACAGATTTTGTCTTTTGTCTTTTAGACTATTACAACTCATTTTATTCAGGTTTAAGCCAAAACTAATTTTCAAGCCCTCACCTGAAAATGTATGATAATATTATTTATCATACATTGAAAAGTACTGTAAAGTGTAATATCATTATTATTATTATTTGTATTATTATTGTTATACTTTCCCTCTGGGTGTGTGCACTTCACATTTGTACCAAACGTCATTCACAGCTTTTCTTCATGTCCAGCAGATGGCAGCATAGTAAAGGATAAGATATTTTCTACCTGATTAAACTTGTTCCATCAAACTTTTTTCTGATGGTTGGGATTATCTGTCCACTTTTCTTTTACAGAATTAGATTTCATATACATTACAAATAAATTGGAAAAACTTTTACCTCTGATATTGTTGAAATAGTTTTATCTTGTGTGTTTTATTCGTTGTTAATCATGTTAATCAAAACTGCACTTCTAAAATGCCCTTAGATAGAAGTTATGCATTACTAAAGGTACAGTGTGTACAAAGTATTTTAACAGACGTCCCTGTTATGTGATACAGGTATCCATGCCATTTCAATCACAGCTGACATAAGCAAATCTGATGACGTCCAGAAGATGAGTGACATCATCGTCTCCAAATGGGGAGCGATCCACATCGGCTGTAACAACGCCGGCATCAACATGAACTCAGCCAGTGAAGACACCAGTTTGGAGGAGTGGGACCAAACGTTTAACGTCAACCTGAGGGGGACGTTCATGTGCTGTCAGGTGTGTGTCACTGAGTGTAAAACACATTGTGTGTGTGTGTGTGTGTGTGTGTGTGTGTGTGTGTGTGTGTGTGTGTGTGTGTGTGTGTTGTGTGTTTGTGTGTTTGTGTGTGTGTGTGTGTGTGTGTGTGTGTGTGTGTGTGTGTGTGTGTGTGTGTGTGTGTGTGTGTGTGTGTGTGTGTGTGTGTGTGTGTGCGTGCGTTTGTGCGTGTGTGTGTGTGCGTTTGTGTGTGTGTGTGTGTGTGTGTGCGTTTGTGTGTGTGTGTGTGACACAGATAGACAGTTTATTCTTCAGCTTATTGCAGTAGTGTGAAGTGAAATTTAGAGACATCCTGGAAAATACACAAATAAATTATTATGTATTAAATTAAATCCAAGTTAAAGCCTCATTTATTAAACATTTATTTTTATATCAGTATCTCCTTAATATGTTCATACGAATTTATTTCAGTGCTGTTACTTTGAAACGCTTCGTAGAGAGGATTTTATTTTCCATGTGGAAAATCAGACAATTAAAATATATTGTTAATAAAATCTTCTTGGTTTCATTCAATTCTGAATCAATGCTGGATAGCACAGTTCACTAGAGGAGGAGATACTCAGCCACCATCCTGTGTGGATAAGCTTAATCTGAAGGTTTTCTTTGTTCATCTTTGTGAAACTGAGTGATCAGACACCACTGTGTTGAAAACGGCAGAAGAAGAACAGAGACAGCATTAGGTATTTCTGTTTTTATGGATCATAACAGATTTGAATTGGGTTTAACATATATATATATTATAAAGAACGAGAATAACATTTTCTACTATGGGACAAGGAGTATACTATTTTGTCAGACATCTATTTTGTCCTATGCAAACTACTGTGAAAGTCTCTAAAGATTCCCTGTTTGCAGATTCTTCAGATTTACTGATGGCTTTTTCTTATAATGGCTTTAGAAGTGGGGGAATTTGTCGTCCCAATAATTGAACACTCAATCATAATTTATCTGAAATACTTAAAAGCAACAAATATATTATATCGACTGGATGCACTGTGTAGCAGGTACAAATGATCAAATGCAACAGTGATAAAACCAAGATTCTCCTCTCATAACATAATATTTAAGAAATACATGCTTTGTTAAATATTTAAAAAAATTAAAATTAAGAATAAAATATGCTGAAAGAACTAGAAGGATTCTTGATGTTCCTTCAGTAGTCTATCTCTTTGTCTGACCTAATTATTGATGGTCCGACCAGCTGCTCTGTAGCAACTAAATTTAGTTCCACATTCTCTATTCGCTGTCAGTCATTTATTTCCATACATATGTGAGATGCTCCACCACAGCTTTAAAAGCCACTCACGTTTGACCACCATCTTTGAGTATAAACTGCATGTTGTTGTGTTGATCTATACTCGGGCCTTCTGTAGCATATCTGCGCCATAATGAGGTGTTTAATGTGTCTCTTCTCCCCCTGAATCCTTGCTTTAGGCGGCAGGTCGAGTGATGTTGAAGCAAGGATACGGCAAGATTATCAACACAGCCTCCATGGCCAGTCTAATAGGTGAGTGATGATTCTATTCCCCCACACTCTCTGGAGCCCCTCCATGTCTGCTTTTAATCTCTCCATTTGGCGTGGAGAGTTGGGCTGAGAGGAGGAGGGGGAGGAGGTGCAGAGTTAAATACTGTTTTGCTGTGCAGCTATTTGCGGGAGTGCACGTCGCATTAAGTCGTTTTTATCAGCAGACATGAAGTCATCATATCTGACTTACGATCGTTATACGGTTGCAGAGTTGAAATAAGAAAAAACATCAGCCTTGTGTACGTTTAGCAGTTTTCATGTTTTAGAGAAAACTTAAGGTGAACCTGCACAATTAAAACAGGATTATGGAGCTTTACTCTTTTTTTCTTTCTTTTACCCCAGTTTCACTGTTGTATAAAGATGCATCCACCCCTGCATACAATAAGCATAGCAGGAAATACATAGTGTTGTGATTGCGTCTCGCTGAGGCGCTTTTGCATCATAATAAACATCCCCTCTCTGCGGAGCTGTCTGGAGGATGTGTAAGGCAACCTGAGGTCCAACTTGGGAAGGGGGGCGGGGTTCCTGTGCAGTGGCAGAACCTCAGCCTGTGCCAGCAGCCGTGTTTGAACAGCGGAAGAAACTTTTAGCGTGAGCCCAGTAAAAGCCTTGTAATTCGCAGCGCCGGCGTAAACGGCGTAACATTCCTCCTCCAACAGGTTCCTCCGGAGGAACAGCAACACTTCATCAGCAGTATAGTCCAATCGCCAGTAAACTGCTGTACCATATGGGACCCAGTCCCGACTGCAGGGGCAATCTGTAAAACAGGAGCATGCTGGTAAATAGAGGCCGGCGTAAAAAAATGATCAATTACTCACATTACGTGCAGTCCTTCAGGAATTTACTTTATTGGTCTGGACATCTGTTGTAATATTGTCATAATGTGTAATCAGATGGGACCTGTTCTAGCCAAGTGGAAGCCCAAAAAGCAGCCGTAAATGCCCAATTAAAATGCACAATGACAGGTTTTTGTCCATCTGCTGAATAGAATATGTGCTCACTAACACCCCTCCACACAGACAAACACACACACACACACACGTCGACCATCAACCACCATTTTTTCTCTTCCGAATAAAGGCCAGCAGTTCAAAGACACCAGGAAATATCCATGTCGATACGGTCACACTCGTGGTTTTTTTTGGGGGGGGGGGGGGCTGTGTGACCTTACTGAGAGATTTGTGACCCCCCAACACACACACACACACACCTGCTGATCTGCAGCTGCTCGGTTGTGAACGTTGGTGCCACTATGGGAAAGGAGGGGCATCATTTGATCTCCTTATCTGCGCCGAAGAATTCAGAATGTAAAAGGCGTGCCTGATAAAGAACGTGTATTTTCCTCCACTTGAAATGGGCAATAAGTAGCAGGGTGAATGTTAAAGAGGGCTTTGGAGAATGCCCTCCTTCTACCTCCTCTTCCCTTCTCTGGGGATTACTGCTCTTTAAGACGGGCGAGAAAACATCAATGCAGGTTTATTTAAAGGATGAAGGCATTTTCTGAATGGTATTTTGGGGCTGTATCATCAGGTCTTGAGTGAGGATTAGTGCTGTTAGGCATTTTGAGCTGTGTTTCCTGTCCTGATAAGTCGGATTTCACCTTCAATCTGCGTGTAAGCCCTGGGCTCCGCTCCTCCTCGCCTGCTCCTCTGAGGTCCTAGCCTGCTCTGATCCAGCCCTGCCCAGCCCAGCCTCACCTTCTCCCGCTATCTCTCCACACTCTCTATACACAATCCCGCTGCACCACGTTCTCAGCCACGGAGCCTTTGTCCTAACGTCCACATCTTATTTCTTCCCCACCTTCTACCTCTGTCCTGGGCAGGGATGGTCCAGCCTTTTCCTCTCCCCAGGACCGCTTCTCTGCCTCCTTGCAGCTGGCCGTTATTTATCATCCCTGTCTCACACTGAAGCCATTTGGCAGTCAGATCAGCAGGTGATGAGGTTAACTACTAAAGTTGTATGTAACTTGGAGCCTTCCTCATGATGATTAATCAACCGGTAGAAAATGAGCCCCTGTCCCGGCATCCCATGCAGTGTGCAGCATCTGTGATGGTCAAGGCAAACAAATGGCTCCCCGCCTTTGTTGCTGAGGACAGAGCATAACTGGACATTATAAGCAATTAATTTTACATGGCTTCATGAGCAGCGTCCCCCCCCTCCCCCCTCCAGCCAGCTAATGGAGGAGCTTTTATGTAGTGTCCACAAGAAAGTGCATGAGCTGCAATATAAAATGTCTAGTGTGTGAGCACTCTTTGAGAAAGGAGCTGCTGTTGATTTCTTTTTTTCACAAGTACAAACACGACACAAACAGAACATTATAATTTATCTATTTCAATCTATTTACTGTCATTAGTTAAAAAATATTGGTCGTGTAGAACATGAAGTGCACCTCCCACACTGAGTTAGGTTATAATGCAGAAGGAAAGTAATGGTCGGGCAAGAGGCATCAGAGACGAATGGGTTGTGTCTTTTCTCAGAGCCACCGACTTTATCTGTTGACTTCCGAAATAATAAGAATCATCTATGTATTAAAAAATGACTTGAGACTAAGGCTTTCTTTGTATAGTAGCTAAGTGTTGCATTGGGTAATTTGATTTGTAAGATACATTTTAATCATGTGCTATTTGCTTACTTTTACTGGCGTATGGGTTTTAATCCTGTGTTTGTTAGTTAGTTTTGATGGTATCTATATAAAACAAATAAATTATCCATTTAAATTTGTAATTATATAAGATAGTTCATTTTAATTTAGTCAGATATCAGATATCCAAAAACTGGCTTGAACAACAGATGGAAATAATTATGTACAGCTAACTCTGCTTCATTTACAGTATTTTGTCTGTTTGATGTGCACTGTCCCTAGAAAATACATACATGAAACCATGAAGGAAAATATTTTAATCTAATACCTGTGTAATCAAGTCAAAGTTCATGATGCAATAAATGTGATCTTAATGAATCTTAGTGTAATTGATTTCTCTTTCCTCTGCCCTTCAGTCCCTCATCCTCAGAAGCAGCTCTCCTACAACACGTCCAAGGCCGGAGTGGTTAAACTGACTCAGACTCTGGGCACCGAATGGATCGACCGAGGAGTGCGTGTCAACTGCATCTCACCGTGAGTGCCGTCTATTCTTGGCCGTCTCTCCACTTGCTCGCTCGGCGCTCGCTCGCCCAGTGTTTGCGCTGAAACGCCCCGGTCCACCTTCGAGTGTGGCTAGGACTCGAGCTGCCAAAAACGAGTGGTGATTAGCGTGTTTGCTTTCATATGAAGAGCCCCCATTTGAGAGCGATGCACTAATTTAGGTCCTCAAACAATGCATCAGTGCTTAATTAGATGACGTCTTGAGGGATGAATCAACCAAACACTTGCTCTAATTGTTCTATTCAATTAGGGAATCAAATTTGCAACCTCACTCAAAGTGTTGCTGCGACAATGGAGCCTTGTTTGTATCTATTTGTCTGTGAAGCTGAGCAGCGGGAAGAAAAGAGGAGAACAGAGGAAGGGTTGTGTGTGTGTGTGTGTGTGTAGGGGGAGTCAGTGTGTGTGTCTGTGTGTGTTAAGTGGAGCATCCCTTAGCCCCAGCCATCCCTGAGCAAATCCGTCCGGTAGCACCGGGCAAGCCGCAGCCCCAGAACAAAGCCCTTGCACACGCTCAGCTTTATTTATCGGCAGCTTGTTTGCTAATTTTAATTTGCAAAGAAGCAATTCTCTCTCCCCCTCGCTAACTGGCTGTCTCAATGGGCCTCTGATTTCTTTGAAGTGACAGTCGGTAAATATGCATAAAAAAGGGACACAATTAGCGCTCGCAAGGTTGACTGGAGCCCTATTCCATTGGCAACTTTAGCCGCGGCGGTGATAAGCTGCATTATCTAGAAAATTGGCTGAGGGAAAACAGTACCTCTGATTGCCAGGAAAGGTTCCAGATAACAGGGCGGCTGAAGAGAAATATAATTGAGGTGGAATATGTTAACCAAGGTGTCACACGCTCCTTGGAAGTGCTAATTTAGCCAAATGTTGGAATTTCATATCAAGGCGCCGGGATGCATCGAACAATGATTTGGGCCTCGCGGCTTTTAGTCACTGTCACGTCGATTGTGTAGAAAGTCAGAAGTCGTCTCGTATTAGGCACAAACAGGCGTGTTGACATATTTATTCAAATGTGAGCCGTGTGATATTTCACGGGAGGAGGTGGAGGGGGACTGCATTTGCTGTGAGGGGAGACAACGGACCAGCGACAAAAATAATAGCAGCACAAAATGTCTTCACGTGAATTCTATCTAAGTACTGTCCCTGCGTCGGTAAAAAAGGAGGGAGTTGTATTTAAGTAGTTAACCCAAAGGCTGTGAGCAAATTATACCAAACGTCCCCACACACCCGCAGGCTCCTCCTGAGATGTGCCAGTCATTTACGTGCCACCAGTCCCACTGTAAGTATCAGAGACGGCTCTCCCTGCCCTTTCTTCGCAGGATAATTGGGTTTATTTTTGTCGCCAAAGTGGTGGCTCTGAAACAACGCTGTCACTCCTGGCTCTAAACTGCGATGCCTTCTGATTTCATTCCTCCGTCTCTCTTTTTCAGGGGGATCGTTGACACCCCTCTCATCCAGTCGGAGAGTCTGAGGCCTCTGGTGCAGCGCTGGCTGTCAGATATCCCTGCTGGTAGACTGGCTCAAGTGACAGACCTGCAAGCCGCAGTGGTCTACTTGGCATCTGATGCCTCCGACTACATGACAGGGCATAACTTAGTCATAGAGGGTGGGCAAAGTCTGTGGTAGAGGAGGGAGACGGAAACTTTGTTCCTCACTCACCTGGGATCAGTTTCAGAAAAGGAGCACCATTTTATGCCCATATCAGTATTAAATTACACATTTGACCAATTTCAAAAAGAGTAATGTTACTGGATGTTTAGTTGTCGTTCAGCTCTGATCTATGTACGACAGGTCTAATCCTGTATACGTTCAGTTTGATGTCACGACTGTTATAAATGTGTCAAACGTAACTTGTATGTTATGGAAAAAACAGTGTCAGTAAGTTGAAAATCAAAGTGTAACTATTGAGAAATAAAATGGTGCAACAAACAGCCGGCTTCCTGTTAGTTTTTTGTTTTGCTGACTTGTTAGAAAAGTCCAAAAGTGAAAATGAAAATCGTAACTAGTAAGAGTTTTGTCACAATTTCTGCTCCCTCCCGACCTTCGCATAAACTGTATATTTTGTGTCTTTAATGCTTTTGAAAGAAACTAGTCTTTTTCCAAACACTGAAAAGTTAAATTTTTTCATTATTATAGTTTTTTATATAAACGTGAGGCTTATTTACAGTACAATGCATGACTGACTGCATGTGTGATTTCTGACATATATATTTTTCATCTCGCTGATGTTCACCTGATATATGTTTATGCATTGATGTCAGTGTACCTCTGTATTTCTAGGTGAGCCAAAGCAGTAATTGGTTGTATAAAAGGAGCAACACAACTGTATAATTAGTATTGAACTGGGAGTAATGCAAATATGAGATATGTATCTGGGTTCTTCACGGTAGACGTGTGTAATTTGCTTCACCTTACTAAATGGAAATCAGTAGTGAAACTGTATGAAGCCTACTGTCATTTCAATTGTGTGCGTGTGCAGAATATTGTCAATGAGAGTCGTGTGTTGAGATTTGTAGTGGAAGCAGAGATTGTATGTTTCATGCAAGTGCAAAAGTGAATGTGAATTTTTTCATTAGTACACAGACAGCCTGCAGTGTGCCGCCATGTTTCCAGAACAAAGCAATGGAATTATTCTACTCCTTTAATTTGAACCAATTTGCAAAACTAAGCTGCATTACTGACACCAGGAGTAAAACCGTCCATTAGCTTTACATTCTAGTAAAAATAAGAGAAACTGCGAAATACTACATGGTTGATTCAGTGATGACCACCAGTTTACTTTCACGCTAGAGCAGGATACCAGTGAGCTGTAATATGCCCTGTCTGCACCTTGACTTACCGCTCCCCCCGGACTCTCGTGCACCATGTGCAGGATTACGGCATCCCAGTCCACCTCTCTGCAGCTCTTTCCTGCCAAATGGTCCCTACAAGTGGTGCTTGTGAGTGCCATCTTAATTGCTCCATTAACTGTTTGTGTGCCGAGAAACAATACTTAAAGGGGAGGTTGGCCGAGGACATGACCCTGGCCACTGCAATTATGTGAAAAGTAGTGGCCAATTAGCACTCTCTGCAATGTGACACTGTTGGTGTTTGTGTGGGCAACTTCAATTTCTCACTGGTAGTGACCGTCCGCCGATTTACATAATTGGGGGATTGGTCATTAATGGGAATGGCGCGTGAGAGGATCCCATTAAGATATGGAGTGAGATCTGATCATCTCCTCTGCTCGTGTGCTATTTATCTCCAGCTGTATTGGCACATTAGGTATTATTAGGATTCTTATCCCCATATTTCATAGTAAAATATCT
The DNA here is from genome assembly GCF_949316205.1 of Platichthys flesus. NCBI lineage: Eukaryota > Metazoa > Chordata > Actinopteri > Pleuronectiformes > Pleuronectidae > Platichthys > Platichthys flesus. Next base: position 6,966,466 of record NC_084946.1, on the reverse strand, counting down.
AACTCTGGCATGTCACATTCATGCAGGGTTTTTGCAGAAATTGTTCAGAGGAAGGCAACGCTTCTTTTTTAAGGCAGTTTCAGTGTCCTGCCACTGAGGGGCAGTATGAAGACAGGCAGCGGCAGGGCTGACACAATGACACAAAGTTACAGGAGGTTATCACATTATTTGCTATCATCTAAAGGTAATAACACTGAACTCTGCTTTATGTGTATGTGAGGAGATTGTGATAAAATAAAGAACACCTCACCAATTCTGCTGAATAAATACTAATATATTTTCAATTAAATGTGGTTTGATAGTGACCAGTTACATTTCAAATGCATTAAAAATGTAATTATATCTGTTATTTTGTCAAGAGGAGATTGGAATAATTCTTAAAGTTGAGAGAAAATTAAGTGCAAATAAGAATCTATAACAGCGGATGATAAAGTGTAATTTACACCAGCATCTATGGACCTAATCTTTACTCAAGACAAACAGGGTTCAGGTTAAACTCATTCATTGTATATTTTCAAAAGTTGAATGAAACTGGGACATAATGTGATTAGTTTTGAGAGTTAAGGTAAGAAAAGCGACTGTTTTATCCCAAAGCCAACCCAGACCAAAAGCCCTGATGTTCCCAGCCCTCGTGATTCCTGCTCACTCCCATCCTTCAGGTTCAGTGTGTAAACTGTTGTTTTGCCGTCATGTTTTGCACCACATTAAACTCTTCCAGAGCGCTCTCGCAGAGGTCTTGTTTTCCTTTGCAATTGCAGCCAAAAGAGCCAAATCCATTGTTTTAGCAGAAAAATGTGATACACCCTCAAACGCCGCGGCCTGCTTCATGAGGTGTAAGTGATCTTGAATCCATTATTTATGACCTCCTTTTTGCTGCCATTACACTGAAGAGCGGGACCCGGCTGTACACGGCACTGTTGTGCTAAACAGTTCTCCAGCAGAAAAAGCCACTTGCGTCTTCACACTTCAAATCTGCTCTGATTAATGCTCGACTCAGTCGCTGCGTGCAACATTTTACAGCGGCGGCCGTTCGGAGGGAGACCTGGGTCGATGCCGAACAACACGATGAGGCAATCGGTGTTGCTGAGCAGGCTGTGTCCTGGTGACAAGAATGCCCAGGGGTTTATGGGTGACATATTAACATCTGACAGTATCAATACAGTTTTATTGATGGATTACAGCGTCCTGTTACAGACCCAGTCGGCGAGGTGTTTGAAAATGAAATGTTATACCTTATAAATTGAGTTGAGACCCCTGATGCTATCATCAGAGGTAGCACTGTGCAAAAGCAAAAGGAAATGTCAACATTTATCTTCTAATAAAGTCTAGTGGTGCTCTGTGAACTTCAAACTTAACGACCCAAGACAATTTAATTTGACTAATTACCTGATGGAAAATCGGATCTTCATTGCTTCAAAAAAGACCTGGCCATGTCTAAAATATATGTTGAAGTTTAAGCTGTCAGACATTCAGGATTATTTATATGAAATGATTTAGTCCATTAAATAAAAAAAAACAATAGCTCAAAAAGATAAAACAAATACATTTGCTACTGTACCATCCTGCTGTTTGTTTAAAAAAAGACACAAAAAAAGATTCTCTTTTACAGAATACTCTGTTGCAATTAAAGCAATAGTTTCACATTTGACCAAGGAAAACATCAAAACCACAATAATATCATATTTTATTTTTACATCTTAGCCATTGACCGTGTATAAAAATTGGCCATCTTGCACAGTGATGATCGAGGGATAAAGCGACAGTTGCGAGCTCCTGTTGTAACACATCAAATAACAAGTCATTTAACTTGACTTTTAAGTTTGATCTTTGTCCCATCCGCTCACATGAAGGAGGTGGGATATGTTACCTATACTGCAGCAAGCCACTAGGTGGCGATCAAGACGCTTCGGGAGACAGACATCTTTATATATAGTCTATGGTATCAAACAAACAAGATATTACCTGTTATTGAGCAGGAGGTGGCTGTTTGGCATTTTGATATTTCCAGACAGAATCAACAGTTTTAACTTAATTTATGCAATGCTAAGCTAACTTTCTAATCGAGCTATAGCTTCTTATTTAGCATAGGAGTTGTGTGAATCTTCTCATGTAACTCTCAGGAAGAAAGCAAACAATTTATTTATTTAAGTTAATTTGCTCATTAAAAAGCACCTTGGCACCCACTATTGTTTCGTTGTGATCTGATTTAATTTGAAGCATCGAGTGCGATGAGCCCGTGTGTTCTCCTGTGTTGCTGTTGACTCGATGAAGGCTGTGGATCATTGTCTTCCACTGTTTGATATCTCATGTGTTATTCATTGAAAAGCTGTTTTGCTGTTTGCGCTCCTCATGCTTCCTGCTGACTTTACATGGTGTCACTTTAACCGGCTGCTGTGTGTACTCAGACGGATTGCCAATAAATAGAAGTGGAAGGTTTTTGTCAAGCTGCATTATTATTTTGTATTCTCTTCGGTTGTTGTGAGGTGACTCGCACAATCAGGGACTCACAGAATCATGTTTCACTTACTTTTAATATCTCTGCTTTAAAACATGGGGTGTTTCATAATCAAATTAAATGAATCACAATCATATCCATATATAACTGATGTGTTCTTCTCTCATTATTTGTCATGAGTGGAATAATATTTATCAAAGCATCAGTCTTGTTGGTATTAAGTTTGAGTCTAATACATTTAGCTAACACGATCATGATTGTTTTTTGCCTCCATTGACCCATCAAGAGGTATCTAAAAAAACAATTCAAATGTCCACGTTGTAAAGGTATCAGGCTTTTATTCAACATTAATACCAAGCTGGGGAAACATTGCACTCCGAGTTCTCTAATTACAATGCAGCTAATGTATTATTTCCTCCCCATGTGGGATTACTTTCATCTTCCCCATTAAGATGCACATTTTGTTTGGATACTCAAATTACAAACCCCATATTAAATCTGACTGTGCAAAAGGCATTGATCATAGCCCCGATAGCTGCACTCCAACTTTGATTTAATTTGCACTTCCATTAATATCTATGAGACGTCCGATTGTCGTCTTGGGCATATTGATGGTATTGTAAGCCCTGCCTTCATATAATGTTCCCCAGCGGCAATGAGGAAATGTTACAGAGAATTAGGCCGAGAAGCAGGCTCAGTGGAACTGGCACTGCAGTCGGAAATTCATTACCCTAATAAATAGAGGGGGGAAATAGCGGAAATCTTAAGAGAGATTTCTCTCTTCCCCCTCCTCTCTCTCGCTCTCTCTCCCACCACAAAAACACAAAAAAGCCCTCACTTTGGCCAGAGAGTGGGTGACTGGAACATAGGTGCCTCTTATTATTGCTGTCTGTGCACCCAGGGTTCTTCTTCGGACCCTAAGATGTCTTCAAAATGGGCCAATGATTCAATAGAGAAGCAGTCACTTACTGTATGTCCATCATGAGGCTTTATGTCTACACAACTGTATATGGCTGCATCGCTGATTATTACATCAATGAGCTTAAATCTCATTAAAATCTTCAGAATAGGATTAAATGGCATTATTAAAAGAAAGTACAAGTAAAACTCCAGTAGTAGTATCAGTCGCAGCTAGATAAGTGTCAAGCCACGCTGATTTCTTATGTTGATTAATGAAGTGCCAGCTGAGTATATGTACTGTTCTCTTCCTTTGTGGAGGCCGTGACATGATGTGTTCTATGGGGAAAACACTGGTGGAGCCGAGAGACATGAGTTATGCTGTAATTAATGCAATCATGAAGATGAAAATAGCTGTTGTTGCAACCAGAAAACGACAATGAAAAGCGTGTGAAGTGAAGGTGGAAGAAGATTCATTGTTGGGTGACTGCGTTCGGAGACCACGCGGTCCTCCGAGGCCGTCGCCGCGGCTCGACAGTGTATCTTTCGGTAAGAGGCATCTCCGAAACAAATATGTTTTACTGCGTCCCTCATTTCCTGCATTTTATTCCAACTGCGAGCTTTTTCAGTGGATGGCACAATTTCCCTTTTTGTTTTGAAAAAAAAGGGGGAGGGCTGCGCTTCTCTTACGATTCTGCCAGAGTGATTCATTTGCGGGTCATTAAAAAACTCGTCTTTTGAAAGCGTTAGGCTGCTCAGGTGGCGAAGCCCGTGCAGGGGAGACATGTCGTAAATAAAGGCAGCTACATTTCAAATGCCATAAATAGGGGACACCTAAGGACCTTGCATGATTGCAGACATCTAATCATTTAATTTATGCGTGTCTAAAGGAGCCCTCATTAACATTCAAGTAGCACTCATCTGTCTAGCGGGATCATTCCAACGGCTGCATCACTCTCAGATGGAACGTATCTATTTGGGCAACACAGCATGGCTACGCACTCAGCAAGCACCTTCCCGCTTTCTCCCTCAATGTCATGAGAGACACAGCATGTAACTCTCATAACTTACAGTGTGTGATTTGTGATCCAGTGATTGTGTTGCTGTTAATATTGAGAACCTTTGACAAAGTTAAAGTCGTATTCTCTAGGTCACAATGCAGCGTCGGGGCCTCGCACTTCTGACTGTGTTGCAGCAAACCCTGTGACCTCATCTCAAAGCAGTCTGGACCAAAGGTGCATGTTGGGAGTGTATTTGCAGACGATCATCAGCCGCCTTTTGATGGAGACAACTGAAGCCTGTGATGTTTATTTTTGAATATCGTCTGAAGTCTGTGTTAACACTGCGATACTGTAACACACCTCAGCGTCTGCACAGCAGATACATGTATGACAGGAATTCAATAGTAATTGGCGTGGATTGCTTCTGACACGTGCTGCTAGCTGACAGCTGCTTTGTTCTATGGTCAGATCTCATATTTAACACATGAAAGAGACGGGATCCTTCACACTCTGCTAAGGACTGATAGCAAGTCTGACACTTGCCTCAGAAGACAGGGGAGTTTTTCTCTCTGTGGCGGAGAATGAAGTCAAGTTGCATTCAGCGCTTCTTTTTTCTCATCCCTGCCAAATAAATGAAGGTATACTCGGGCAGTTTTTTACAAGGAACACAGTAACCATCACAGAGGAAGCGCAATGTGTATGAGGGAATTATTGGCAGGATTTTCCTGCAGCAAGGAGGCATATTTAAAAACTCTAACTATATTTAAAACCTTGCATGAGTAGTCTGTAAACATGAAGAACTGTTGTGAACACGACATGCACTGTGGGTTAGCGTCTATACAGTGAGATGGACTTTGCAAATTGAGGATTTACAACAGTGAGACGGGGAGAAGAAAATAATAGATTTTTCTTTTTTGATACTATCCTCCAGTTGTCTAATTGTAGCTCAACAAAATAATCTACACACAACAGGCCTGTTACCTTTTGATGTGCACATATGACAGACAGAGCTGCATATGGATGTTACACAGAGTTACACAAAGTTATTGCCATGAAGACAATAACACCAAATGCAGCTTTGGAACAATGGTAGTGAAGAAAAACAACACAATTGAATACAATTTAGAAAAAATGAAAGGTGAAGTAGGTGGTTGTGGGGAAATACATTTGAACTCAACAGCAAAACAAATACAGTGCCTTACTCAGAAGCTGAATTCCATGACTACACACCTAGGGTCTGTGGTGGAAATTATAGGTATGGACTACACCAAGTTTTATGTGATACAAATACATTTGTCTACTGGTTGAATTATTCGTAGCCTTAATAAACTACATTTTTTCAGAGACCATAGGAAATAAATTACAGACTGAAGCTCATCGCATTGTATAATGAAAATAATCCAAATTATTAATGAACTACTTCACTTTGTCGGGTTACAGGTAAAATTGACCAAACAGAAGAAATCCTCTCAATCTTTGTCCATTCTTGAGCCGGCTGTGACACAATTTTATTCTTACACTCGCCCAAAAAATGTTCTCCAACATGGCCCTCAACGTTGTCCTAGTCAGTCTGCCAGAGAATGGTTTCAATCTATATCTGAGTTAGCTAGCTCGCTAATCAGATACACAATATCAGAGTCTTAGTTTGATATCAAATTTACACATCATCAGCCCAAATCTAGGAGAAAGAAAAGCAGACACAGATTTTCAGTAGGTTTTATAAACTCTGAGGACCTTTAGGAAAGTGTAAATATTTGTGGGGTAATGTGACACGTCCACTCATCAGCCCAGAAGACCTGCAACACCCCCTCTGTATAAGGTAAGGCAAAGGCAGGGGCCTGTTAATGACTTGGTGTTAAACACCCCATTTTAACCGATGCACAAGGAGTGAGAGAGGCATGCTCGTCTCTATAGGCAGTATCCGGCAGCATTTTGATGTCTCTAACAAGAACACAATAAATTGTTCCTCATTATTCAGTAATTAACTCCAATGCGCCAGGTCCCCATCCCCCTGCGCCACGCTCTAAATCACCACCCTCCTCCCCTCTTCTCCTCCTGCTACACAGCTCTTTAATTTCCTCTATGCTGTGGGGGGTGGGGGCAAGAGAGGAGTGGAAGGGGGGTACACACACAGCTTGATGCACTCCATCATTCCCTTGCCACCCTCCTGTCACCCCTTTGCCCTACCCCAGCCGCATCCCCCTCCCTCCCTCCCTCTCTTCCTTCCTTTCCATCCCCATGCCAACTCCTCACCAGTGTGTGCTCTCCCCGCAGGACGCCACCTGGTTAAAGCAGGGAGGGGTCAGCTGAGCCGGGGACGACAGGCTTCAGTCACGTTCAACGTGGTGAGATGAGCAGCGCCTTGCACTATCAAGGCATCAGAACTCGCCCCCCGGCTCCGCTCGCTGTCTTCTTTGCAGGGCTTTCCCCTTCCTCCCGTGCTCTTAATTGTTCGAATGAGGTCATTAATTGGAGGCTGAGTCAAATCACCTGTCATTTCAGCTGGGAATCCTCCGCTGATTGAAAGGTATCATAAAAAGCTGCCCAGGGCCTGGTTTCTGCAGTGCCTGCTGGGAGCTCCCTTCCTGCCTTGACAATCTCAGCCCATGGGCACACAACTCACTTCACTGGCAGCGGCGGAGATTAGGTGGGTACAGACTTGGGTGACACACATCCACGCTCATGGCCCAAATATAGATTCAAGAGAGTCAGTAGTGTCAGGCGCAATTCCTGGAGGATGTTATGGGGAGTGTTCGCTTGCCACTGTACTATTAACGCCCCTGACCTAATTGAGGATGTTGCTTCCACACAAGCCACTTCTCTGTAAGAGAGTGAGGTCAGGTTCATTTGTGGGGGTAATTGTGAAATTGGCATGTAAACTAGGACAATATGATAAATGACAAAAAAATTAGGACAGATGTCACATTTCTTGATAGATTGTTCATAAATTTAGACATGTCCTGCTGCAATCACAGATGTGATGTGGTAGTCCAGCAATAAAACTACATTAATAACTGTATATGTTGTATCGACTGTCCTTCTGCTGTTACAGTTTCAAGGGGCAGAATGTCGTCTTCTTGGCCATCATATTATTCAAAAACATTCTTCACCTTGTGACAGCTACACTGCACAGCAAGGCACTGAGAGCTGCACTCCCAGACACTTAAAAACACTCAATTTACTAAAGAAAAATCACACTGAATGTGTCCGCAGTATTGACACAGAAAGACCATTAGAAAAACAGTCCTAAATTATTCTGAAGGCACAATGCTACATTAGGCTTTGGGACCCACTTTTTTTTCCACATTGACTTCAGCTGGAGGAACACTACACAAGATGCTGACAAACCCGCTGTTTGACATAAAAACCCTCTAAACACATGGCATTAATATTTAATGGTGCTGCTTCCTCAGGAGGCCACTCTGGGCTGCAGTGCTGTGTCTGAGGGGAGATGGTATTAGTGCTGTGAGCTCTGGAGGAAGAGCAGCTTCACACTAATGAAGCGATCAGGGCCTGAACTCTGAAGAAACCTCACATCCGATTAGTGAGCAGAGATGCATGTAAACATGGCGGAGCTGCACGCGATTAGATCACTTTGTTAATGCGAGTCTTGTGTCACCAAACAAAACAGCGGAATATCGTGCAGTGTTTGGAAGTATTTAGCTTGCTACAACACATTGCACATTTAATCATTTCACTATTAATCTTTCTTTTTGACTCTCTGTGCAAGTGTTTCGAATTAGGATGTAAACCGGGGGAGTAGCATGAAAGCTAATGGGTTACCACTGTCCTCTGAGCAACCATTACGGTGCATGCACATGTTGTATGGCAGTGAAAACCACCTGACCTTGTCCACATCCGCTCGGCTCAGGATGGGACAGCGTTTGAACCGTGGCCAGCAAAGGACAGGCCATTTGGATGTTATTAAAAAAAACATTAGTTTCTGAAGCCTGGGCTGCTCCCAGAGCCATCAGGTAATTTGAAAGGGATCCAGCGAGTTTAAGATGTGCAGATGTTTTCGCTTTAAAACTGGCATCTGTTTATGAAGGCACACTTTATGTTCGAAAAACCACAAAGGACCACCAATAGGTTTTATGGAGCAGTATCAGCTAGAGCACTCAGCTTTGTAATTGTGCTACACCAAGTAATGAGAAAATTGGTCACAAGCAGTGTTCCCTGTAGATGTAACCCGTAACATACAATTTTGCACAGCTTGTGTAGTATCCACATTTATTTTTTTGTAGTCACACTGCTTTCTGAGCTCCTGTGGAGCTCTTAGGAGGTCACACACGGTCAGTTCAGCACATAATTCATATCAAAGGAGTAATTCCATCTAAAAATACATGTAACTTCATACAAGGCCTTTGAAAAAAGCACCTTGAGCTTTCACAGAGTCAACTTCTTATAATTCTGTGCATATTATTTTAACCCTCTTTTTCTAAATACTGTGAATGTGAAGGTTTAAAGGGATAGTTCATTATCTACTCACCAGTGTGCCGATGGAGGGGTGGGTGAAGTGTTTGAGTCAACAAAAAACACTTTTGGAGTTGCAGCCAAATCCTATACCATTGAAATAACTGGTAACTACTTCTTCAAGCATTAAACAAACTGCAGAAAGAAACATGAAATGCCTCCATAGTGCTCCTGTCGTGTCATCCAAGTGTCCGTAAACCCCGAAATTCAAATTTGACTCAGTCCAGCGTCATTAAGCCTAGAAGTCTGACACTGGAAGTAGCGATGCCCTTTGGCGAGAGTTCGTGTGCAGTGTTTCCTGTGTGTGCGAGCATCAACGTGGCTCCGAAGAGGATATCAGAGGTCATCTAGGCTAAAAACATGGTGTTAATGATATTCCTGACTGAACTATCACAAAGCTTCATATGCTCCCTCGAGAGAACTTTGAGGAACATGAGGAAGTAGAAAATGTGATGATTGAAAAGCATTTCTGGATTTCTTCAAATTTAGGATGGCACGGTTGTTGTGCAGCACTGTCACCTCACAGGAAGATGATTTCTCGGCCGAGTTTCAGTTTTAAATTGAGTTTGATTGGGTCAAGAAGAAATATTGTGGTTTATTCTGCCTGTAGTGAATAAATAAGGAAATATATATATATATATATATATATATATATATATATATCTGTCCTATAGGTACACTCAATATTAAAGTGTGGTAAAGCTTCTATAATATGTAGAATAAAATAAAAAGTTATATTTGTATTTTGCTAAATGAGTAGCACTCAGGTCTTGTGCTGCACTGCGGCTGACTTCTAGTTGTATCTTTATATAAAATAACCAAACAAGCACATTAAAAGAAATGATGTACAACCAAGAGAATATAAAAATCGATTCAACAATAAAAGGAAAAAAAAGTAAAAACGTCTGCCACATACTTTACTGTCGGCAATACAAGGCAAAGAAATCAATGTGACTTACAGTATATTTGGTAGATGACCACATTACATTAGTGTGTAAACTGCAGCGGCACCACAGGAAACTAAAGTAAAGTAAGTAAATAAAAACTCAATAAAACCTGCGTGGTGTGTATTTAAATTGAAGAAAACAAAGACATAATACAGTGGATTGTAAAAGCACAGATTCTGTAAAATATTAAATCATTTACGAGCTACAGATTTGGAGATGAATTACAGCGACAGCTCACTGTATATCTGCACATATAATACTGAATTATCAAACTATGGCATTTCAGATGCGTTACCTGTGTTTCTCTCTTTCTTACAGGACTGTAGCAGGAGTGTGTAACTGGAACAACATGCGATGGCAGTACTTCTGACGCCTGCACTATAACAGTCTGTTATAGTGGGATTCCTCTCATCGTCTTTATGTGTAATAGCAGAAAACAAATGTTTGGTAATTGAGCTTGATCCAGTAACACTCAGTTGTGCACCTCTGACCTGTCTGAGAAACAGATGGTGCTTAAGAACAATGTTGTGTTGTACTGTTCACTGTTTCTAACACCGACATGCCAGCCAGGCTCCTGTGTCCATTTCCCATTATGTGACAAGGACATCTTTCAGACTGAAGTGATCCAAACACTGATCTACCACTTGAGAGAACTGTCTTTGAGAACAGGGGTTGAGGGGAGCGTCAAGGACGAGTGTCTCACAAATGCCACATCCAGCAGCTCCTGTGTTTCCAGTGGCACTTGAACTGAAATGGGCAGGCTCAACAGGGGACAGGCTTCAAGACTTTTTTTCTCGACACTTCAGAAAAACGTTGCAGCTGGAGAGCCTATTGGTGTGTCAGTATCAACAGAGCAGCGATGGATTTCACAGGCCTGGGGCCAGTGGATTGTTTGTGGTGACACTGCTGCTTCGTTGCATGGTGATTCGGTACAGTACAATTTAGATTCAGCACACTACTTAACTCGGACTGTTACAGTATTCATTCATTAAGGTGATAGTTACAGCCATGATATTAGTAATAACGTATTAGGAGGAGCAGGTCAGAGATAAAGGAATATGTATTTACAATAACATTGACAGGATGTATCAGCAAATTTCGCATTAGATTGTGGGACAAGGTATAATAGTAACGTTAATAGCCAGTTATTACCATTATTATAGCAACTGCCCCCAAAACGTGATGTTGTATCAGTATTGTTGCATTAATCCATTTCATATAGCTCACTTTATATGAAATATATGAGAAATATTGTTTGTTTCACACATTTATGTATCTGGAGTGACTATTGGGCCGACATTAGGGCTATCACCTTGGAATAACACTTCAAGTTTAAATAAGTTGTGTTTTTCCTGCTCTTCCACACTGCCGACATTGTTTGAAACTAGCGGAATCTGGCTCCTGAGTGATAAACTGGCTTTTCCGATATTTGATGATAACTGTAGAAATCTGAGCAGCCACCACTATAAGAAAGTTGCTATTTTCCTACATAAATAATCAGATGGTTTGGTTTCATAAATATCCATGGAGCCTAGATTATTAAATTACTTCATTTTAAAACATTGTATGAATCCACTTTTACTGTATTTTACTATGGTTGAAAGCATCTGCCATATAAAGGCAGTGTGTAATGTATTTACTGGATGTAATACTTTTTTTCAGATAATGGATTGACAGCCTCAATACATAAAACTTCCCATACAGTCATCTTGACAGGTTTTATTTTGAAATGATTGAGGTTAAATTTGTCCGTGTTGAACAGGAAGTATTGGAAACAGATACAGTATTTTGCAATAAACAGAGGAACCACTGATGCTGAACCACAACTATCAACAGTCTCACTACAATTTCTCCTTTATACCTCAAACATAACATGGAAAACCTAACAGACCCTTTTTTCACAGAAATATAAAATACGCCTTGACAGGAAACACAAACACAGTAGGTGTGATTAATAATAGTGTGTGCATTCAGTTCCTGGCTCTACTGTTCAGGCTCGCTGCTTTAAAAATGGGTAACAGCGGTTGTCAATCATTTAGGTCCACTTGGCTTTTCCTGTCAAAGTCAAACTGTCTGAGATGAAATGGGTCAGTTTCATAGATTTAGGCCATTACATTATATAGATACAAGGTCACATGCATTCACAGATGCATTATCTATATTTATTGTCATTTTAACACCACAAATGTTGCATGTAACAGCTTTGATATAATTTTCTGTGCATTTATCAGAGTTTTAGCCTGAAGAAACTGTCCACTTCACAGTCTGATCTTTGCATATCCAGCAAGTTCCTTAGGGTAATGAGTATTGTTTTCCTCCTAGCGGAAGCACAACTCAGAAACCTCCATCGCCAGCTCCAGACAATCCCCTCCTTCATTACAGGCACTGAGCAGACCACAGTCCAAGTCCGTGCACGAGTCACCGTCACTGCTGGATGCAGACTCTGCTGCTGCTGTGATGACCTGCTTGTAGTTGGGGCAGCAGTTGCTGCTGTTGAAGCGGCAGAAGAGGCAGTTGAGGATGATTCCTGCACAGTCAACTGAGGGAGACACACCCATTCAGGAAGGACGTTAAGTTTTATAAAAGCTTATAACCCCTTCACGCTTTTGCAAAGACCTCTTTGAAATAATTTGTGATGTTTAAACCATATCTGGGGACATAAATCATTTGTGCTGCTATAAGAGCTGCTTGTCTTCACTTATATCTTATAACGTTTTAAAAGCATCCTTTGCTTCCTTTATACATACATAATTTAGGAAATCATGCCCCACTCCCTCAGAGAGACAAGCAAGAAAGCTGTTTGGAGACATAATCAATTACTCCAAGTCTCTCTTGTATTTTTTCAGGAGCAGTTCCAAATTGTGGTGTGGCTGCAGTGGAGCAATGTTGTGTGTCTTCCCAGCAGCCTTTGCCAAATGGTGCCCCCTCGGGTGCTATGAAGCGTGAGATCATCAAGTGACACTGACCATGAACAGACATTTACTCACACACAAGAAATGTTGTTGGAAAGACCCTATGACGTGTGTTGCAAAGAATTCAGAGAAGATATAGTGTATTTCCTTCTAGGTTGCAAAATTTAATGAATTTGCTATTAAAAATATATATAAATTGAAATCTGCATCCAGATCCGGGTCTGCATCATAATACATTTTGATAAAGATATTACACTCTATGGGATGAATTATCCACAAATTTAGCTAATGGTGATTTAAATTCATTCAGTTGTTATTGTATGAGCAAGATGACACTACATTCAACTCGTACTTGTTATCAGCATGTATCCACAATATGTGATTGCAATTGTGCACTGCTTTCATGAATTTAATCAGAGGTCAGAACTGTAACAGTCGGACAGGAAATAAGATTTGTAAGAAGAGCATGGTTATCTGAATATATAAAAGTATAAAAATATAAACTAATTGCCTCAGTGTGAATGTTATGATGTGACTTTTGTGATTTCGAAATGACAGGATTAAATCATCTGCACCGAAGCCAAGAAGAATAGGCTCAGCACAAATACAGAAATATGGTAACTAGTTATTCAGATTCCGTTCTACGTAGAAGACCAAATCTCATTAGTGGATGTAATGATCAAGTGAGAAGAAGGTGGCTTAGACGGATTTAGTTCTCTTGAGGTTTTACAATTGCACCAAGTCTAAATTATGAATGGTTGTTCCATTGTTTGAAGTTTTCAACAGCGTGCCAACCTATTTGTTTCGGACATGGCCGTGAAGGGGTATAGTGTCATCCCTTTCCTCTATGTGATGAAGGGGTATTCGCCATCAAGCCCTTCAAACACCCCTTTAACTGTAGTGTATTCAGGACCCCCTCAAATGCTTCACGGGTAAAATGCTCAGAAATATAAGTATGAAATCTTGCAAAAATATTCACAAATTATCTTATTTTTATCCAGTAGAAAATGAAAATGTAATTCACGGAGTCAAAACAAGCGTTTAAACAGTCTGAGTGAGAGCAACGAGTAACGTTCGTAACTTGTGTGTCCAGTATATGAAATTTGAAAAAATACATTCCTGCTCATGTTTTAACCTTTTCAGTGTGAGGCAGACGCTTCTATGGACAGGACTAAGAACCGATGTAAACACGCTGACTGACTGTGCATTGATCAATAAATGAATCTGTCCCGTCTGTCTTGCAGTTGTCAGATGTATCACCATTATAATGTAAGTTGATAACGGTTTTTAATATAATAACCTTAGTTGATATTGTTTGTCAATGTAATAAGGTTGGTTGGCTGATGATGTAGCGAGTGTCCTGATTCCCAGGGGACTTCCCTAGTGGCTCTTTCTAAAGGGGGAACCTCCCAGAGGGGCACTTCATATCTAGGGGTAGGTCCATAATACTCTCCTTTTGTGATTATGTGCCTAAAAGAGACAACAATCTCCTAAAGCTTTGTCACAGTGACGTTGCTATTCCTGGTACCATAGTTCCCTTTTATATGATAATAAATATGATTTTTTTGGATAAAGTAATTGTCACTGCTTACATTACTCCGTCATTTTCCATATTCACATCTAACATTGAGGATAAATGAGCCTAAAGCAGACTCATGAACTGTTTAAGAAGTACGAATCTACTTTTGTAACAGGAACCAGTCTAGCTCCAGCCTCAGCTGCTTCCAGTTTTAATGCTAAACTAGGCTAGCTAGGTCCTGACTCCGTATTAACACATGATATGACATTTTCTAATCCTTTGAAAAGAAAGTGAATAAGTGTATTTCCTAAAATGTTGAACTACCTCTTTAATTAAAATTAGTTATTTTAAAGTGACTTATTTAATATTTAATTTAATACAAGAGCATAAGTCTGTGGTGTAATCACTAATGCTGCGTGTACAGTAGCGAGTCTACTTTGGTGGCCTTTTTTTTTCATTAGTCTTCCTATTTTTTGCTGTAGTTTCAATTTCTTAATTATTCACACATTTTCATAATTGATCATATGAGCTGCATTTAAGCATTCCCACTGCATAGTGAGGCATAAAGCTTGTAATTTGTCAAGTTCTTTATTCTGTCTTTGGTCTATGGCATTATTATGATGCATATTAATGATCATTTATTTCATCAGTGCAGAATCAGTGTTTGGATGAAAAAGTTAATTTCCTTACAGTTTTTACAGAGGATTCAATGCAAGGTTTATTTTCCCCGAGAAGCCTTCACTGCGTATTTCTCTGAACGGCTTTGGCAGCTTTGGCATGCAGTTTGACGGTGTCAGGCGCAGGGGTGAGTAAGTGCTGATGTCACTAACCATCCATGTTGCTCTGGGGTGAAGAAGACAGAGACTCTGTGGAGGAAGAGGCTTTGGAGGAAGATCTCCTCAGGTACTTTTTCAAAGAGAACCGAGGGGAAGAGGATCTGTCACACTCTCTGAGCTGCTGAGCATCTGTGTCCCCACTGGTGTCCCCAGCCTTATTCTCTGCAGGTCCCCAGTTTCTGACTTGAGCCTCAAATTGAATCCTTTCTGTAAGAGACAAAATGTTAAATAATAAATAACGACACACTTATTAGCAACAGGTACTGATGCTGACTGATTGACTCAGTCATTTGCAGCACAGCTGAGGACTGTATTCGTCAGCTGTCGTCTGCACTTGTCTATGTCTCAGAAGAGAAAAGTAACAAGGCTGTTTCACCATTTGAAACTGCAGTAATTAATTTGAAAAAGTTGAACCGGACAATTTACTGCCAATAGTAGTGGCTTTGTGGTAATGTTACCATACAGTAATCCTGTGTACAATTTTTTTAATCAAACACTATGTTCTCCACTTTCACGGTTGGAGATTTCTTTCTGCCAGCACAAGAATACTTTAAAAAGTCTTTATACTGTCACAGGACACGGCAGCTATCCAGTAGAACCAGACTGTTGAGATTCTTTGAGGGTTAGACACTGTAGAAACAGTGAATGCCACAGGGAGTGGGAGTAAAACGGATAAATCACAGCCTTGAAACAGTTTAAAAGACTTTGCTGAGATTCAAATTAGTGAACAACAACAAGACATTCCTTTTAACTGCACGAGCCAAATGCTTTTTTAATGGGAAAAAAACATTTTTGGAAAAACATATTGTCTTCCTTTCTGAGAATGATAAGGCAAATGATGCATGCAAGCTGAATTTATTGTTAACAGTCCAGGTCATGGCCTGTTGCTGTCCAGTGCTTGCCTACTAGCAACTCTTAAGCTTGTTAATTGACTTGTTATATCTTGTTTGTTAACCAGGATGTCAGGCAAGCAATTTCATGGTGACAAGAGTTAAATGATACATGAATTTGATTTCTCACGATCTTTGGACACAGCCAAGCTGGCACCTTCCCTATTTCCAGACAAGCTGAGCTAATAATCTCATGGTAACCGCGAAGGATACAGCTAACTGAGCTCGATTCAAAGTAAAGAAACCAGATCCCCTGAACAGCCAATTGGTTTTCCCTTCCCACTTTATGCTAAGCCAACCAAACTATTGCTTTAAAGTCTATGTCCCGACATCGGACGACATCTACAATCTTTGTGATGGACATGCCACTGGTCAATGATAAAAAAAAGTTTACTGTTTGATTTGTTTGCCCTGTCGTCAAGTGGAAACCGGAAATAGAGTCCTAAGCTTAGTAGTTTAATAGCAAAGTGTATCCAACACATAAAGCCTGCACACCCACACAAGTGTTTTTAATGACTCGGGCTGATTAGACATGGTCACGTTAAAAATGTTATTATGCGCATTTATTACGTTCCAAAACTCAAGTGCCAGGTCAACCAGTCATTCAAATGGGTGCTACAAAATGAACAGGAGGGTGGAGCTGTCAGTCAAACACAATTTGTCCACACCTTCGTGGTCCTGAGAATGGGAGTAATCAGATAACACCTGTGTGGGCGGACTGAAGGCGTGCACAAGCTTTAATGAGGCTGGTAGTGCTCAATGTTGGATGAAATTTAGTGCATGGAACTACTGATTGATTCAAAATGGACAATTGTCAATTTGGTTATTTGTGTCCAAACCCAACCAAAGCCTGATGTAGTTCATCTCAGCTGCCCTCAGTTTGTATTACTCTGTGCCTGACACACATGGTTATTGCTTGCTTCGGTCGATAACAGACATATGCAGCGTAACAAATCTGCCCAGC
Source organism: Platichthys flesus (assembly GCF_949316205.1). NCBI lineage: Eukaryota > Metazoa > Chordata > Actinopteri > Pleuronectiformes > Pleuronectidae > Platichthys > Platichthys flesus. The sequence goes on along the minus strand of NC_084946.1, from coordinate 6,949,572 downwards.
CAATGTGACCAACCTGAAACTGAATATCATTTCAGAAATTTTTGTCTGACTTTTGTCGGTTGATCCAAACTCTAATGTGGAGTCTTGCACTAATAGACACAACATACAGCAAAAGACCAGTCGAGCTTCTCAATGTGCAATTGTTACAGTGGAGATGTGTGATACTCCAGATCAGTGGTGTTATATATGACGATCAAATGGAAGGTGGAGCATATTAACATATTGTACAAACCTCAAAGGCATAATGACTGAGGCAAAAATGACGGCGTTGGGGATCTCAACATTTTCCTGTGACATTTTATAAGGTACAAACTATGTATGGCTATAAATAGAGTATAGTAACTTATCAACCAATGAAAAACGTTGTACAAATGTATAAGTTGTGTGTTCAGGGCTTTGTAAAAATTCAAAGTCCAAGGTTGGGAAGTTTTAAGATCAGTATGTCAACATCAAATCTAAACTGATATTAATGAATTGCGATGGTTGCAGAGTGTTTACTTTTTCACCACCTATTTGAAATGAATTATTCAACATTCCTTTCTCTGGTTTATTTAACATTTAATGGCTAATGATTTATTCAAACTCTGGGCACATTTTGAAAGTCAAATAAACTGGATTTGTCTTGTTTGTCTTACCTAAACTGTTGAGAGACAGATACAAATGGACGTTCCTCAGGGCTGTATTGGCCATTTTTAAGATTTAAGTGGCTGTTTTGTAATAAATATGTAATAGCAAAGTTAAAAATATGTTCTTGTGTTAACACTGTCAGGTTTTATCCCTCACTGGAAATGTCTTTAATTTCATTGGCCACATCTCAGTGGCTGAAATGAGAAGCCAAGAAGGAAGGAATTGGTTTTTGAAGAACAACAAGTTTAAAAATAAACTTCAAACTCAGCACAGTCTGAGTGTATGTTTGAGCTGAGAAGCAGCGTGATGCTCCGGGGTTATCTAATGAATTAAGTAAGAAGCGCAGCTAGTCCGTGCCCATGACCATTAGCTGATAGAGAAATTAGGCCTGCAGGCATACTTTGCATTTTTCAGGTTTTGTTCCAGTGTTTGGCCAAGCCACACTCACTTATTAGACAACACAGTAAACTCAGAGCGGTGGATGGAGGATAATTTCACATCATGTTTTAAATCAAAATGCAAACTCAAAGTTGCAGCACAACAGTCGAGCAGAAAACCCCCAAAACAATTAAAGAAATCTACGTCCGCAAGATGTCAAATGTTCAACATAAAATAACACAGAATAGAAGTAAGCACACTCAGGGAGCTGCTTCAGGACGAGTAAGACGGAGGATAACACAGACGACTGCACATTATCATAACAGAGATTTACAAGAAACACAGTGAATCAGTGGCCATGCTCTGACTTTTTCCACAGACCTGAGTCACGTTACTTACCTCCTCTCACCCGGCGAGAGCCCTCCTCAGCAGCGTTCGCCCTCCCTTTGTCTCTCACATCGGCTCTCAACGTCATTTCATCTGCCATCTGGTCCATTGCATCACAAATAGAGAATGTACTTAGTAGGACAAACCGGATTACCTCAAACCGAAAACATGAGGCTCCACACAACTCAGGCCAATGTGAGTCAACGTCTGACACCGAAACCACAGCTCGGTTTCTCCGTACTCATGTCAGCTCTCAGGATGTGTCATAGTCTTCTGGTCCTGGCTGTGGCGGAAGCTTTTCACTTCGGCAAAGCTGGGAGCATCCAGGACAAAGTAGCCTTTACATTGCACAGGGTCCATTTGGCCTGCTGCCTACTGTACTGTAAACCTCTCTGATGTTCCAGTGACGTTGGCAAAAAATACTGGAGATCCACTCCGATCACAGCATAAAGGAGACAAAGTCAGAAACATTTTATTAGTTTGAGTGAGTCTCGCCCTTTAAGTGAAAATGAAGCTAAAGGCAAAGCATCACATCATAAAAGGAAACATCACTTTAAAATATCAGTCACTCTACTAGAGTAGTGCTCGTTCTAAACCTGCCTGTTTGTAATGTTCTGTTCTCTGGTCCTGAATTATTCCTTGTCATCACTGAGTCCTCCTCAAAGAGTTCTACAATGACTTTTTAATGTTTGTGTTTAGTCGACAGTGCAGAGTAAAGTGAAACAACTTTTTGATCATCCTACCTGGTTTATCTGAGATTTCTTATGTATTTTTAGTTTTGATAGTCAATGTTCCTATTAAAATTAAATTGAATGTGCTTCATTACTGTTCACATGTGTTTCTATTATATATATGTTCCACTGAACTCACATACATTGCAAGACGGCTATTTCAGAGGAAGTTGTTACCTTGATGAAGGAATGAGCACTGGAAAACACCCGTAAATGTCTGTGCTGGTCTGATGTGGTGAAGGCCATTTGCCAATGACTGTTGTTTATCTGAGGACGTGGAAGAGGACATATTCAGCTCAGACGGCAGACTGAACACATGCTGCCCCATTCCCGCTGACAGCTACAGAGCACTAGTCACCTGTTCATTACATTTTTTATCTAAGAGTATTGCGTGCCCACATCACACAAAATTCGTCACTTTACGTCTTTGAGTCATTAGGAAGATACATGCCAAGGGTGAATTTTCTGAGGATACCAATTATTGTAAAGAGAAGTAACACATTTTCCACATATGAACATAGTTCTTGTAAACACACTCGCACACACACACACACACACACACACACACACACACACACATCTCAGTCCCTGCTTCGAGGCAGTGTTTCTGCTGAACATATTTATGAGGCAGCGAGTGCCAGTTTGTATGTTGGGGTGAAACATGCGGTGAAACATGCATAGTGAGCTGCATTCAAATTTCTCCCAATACAAGCCAACTAATTTACTCTAATTAGGCTCAACACTAGAGTTGCATTTTAATGGACGCCCCGCTGTGTTTGCATATGTTTAGAGAACAAGAGCCATGCTAATTGAAAAATTAAGATGTGAGAGTATTTGTCTACTGAACTCACACTATGCTGCGCTCAGTGTCTAAGGCTTTCTTTCCTCCTCCTCATCCTCCTCTCTTGTTTTCTTTATGTTGTGTTGATGATTTAATGTGATATAATACAAAACTAATCTTTTGCTCTCATGTTCAGTGATGACAGATGAAGGATAGTGATGATGTGATGACATCTTATTGTCACTCTGTTGGCCTCATTGTTTCTCACTGACACAACTGGTTTGGTGTCATTATTCAACATCAATGACACCGTCGCAGTGGTTCAGCAGGTTATGCTTTAGTTTGGGCTCCTGTAAATCAGTGGTTGACACTCTCCATTGAAGCTTTTGCCAAAGCAAAGTGAAGTGACAGCCTGAGATCAAGTTCAGCTACTAAGTCTAAATGACAGCTTTCACGCCCCCTTTTACCTCACATACACTCCACTCCATTATTTACAGCTCTAAACAAGCACGTACACACATTCTTTGCTGCCTCTCATGTTAGCTTGTCATTATGTGCTGTTTCTGGCAAGATTTTTGCCCTGTATCAAGAATAAAGAGCTTATTTGTATACATGCAAGTACCAAGCATATTGTAAGTCTTCAGTGGTACTCAAACATTTTTAGTATGACCTATCTTTTGTGAGAAGTTGTTAGAAAGATAAATGACAGATAATATATAAAAATTGATTTGAACTAGCACAGCTTATTCTGTGAATTTCCGATTGGCTGGTGGGTTATATTGACGGAAACACTGATGACTGCAGTGTCAAGAAATTAGTGAACTGTGAGATACTCACAGGAATTATCTAATTTCCTCCCTTGTCCAGATCACCTTGGAAGGACGACTTAACAATTTCAGCATGTGTGGACCTGGCAGGTGCTGCATTGAACTGAAAGGAAGTTTTTTTTTTTTTTGTGGTTTCAGTAAGGAGTCTTAGTTTGTTGAACATGCTGCCGGTGCAGAGGTCCTCTTTGTCCCTTAATGAGTTCCACAGAGAATAAGTGTCATAGTTGGCTCTGGCGATGAGAGCAGACTCCCATGTCACCTTGAGGCCGGCGAAGACAAAGGGAAGACGGCACTTGATTTCATATTCACTCCATTCTTTTACAAAAAGTTAACCCTGGTGGGCCAAGTTTAATGTCATAGGCCGATGTCATTATACTTAGATAAATAAAATATGCATTTCTATAATTATAAGCCATGAAAAAACAACCACTTAATATAGTATGGGTGGCATGTTGAATATTGTAAGATAATAATCACATTAATGTAGATTCTTAATCCCTAATGCTCACTTTTAGTTTTATTTAAATAAGATCATCCGTCCATGTGAAAACTTTACAATGAAAATACAGATCATCGAGAAAATGTATTTATATTTGTTCACATTTAATTTTACATAGTGCTAATAAGATGTAACAACTTGTACATTCAATCAAATTAGAAACGACTAAAAACTAAAAACAGCTGTCAGAGCATTGAATGTGATGTTATCTAACCCGAGCAGTTACCTACAGAGGCCACTGCCAGGACATTGAATTATTTCCCTCTGCTTGATCCTTATGATATATTTCTACAGATCTGCACTGCAAAATAAAGTTCAATCTGTTATTTCCTCACTGTTAGATCTTTGTCGGACTCAACCTATCATTTCTTGTTGTGTCTAATTTGATATGAAGCACGGCTTGTTAGGTTATTATTTAAAAAAGTAATCAAATAAATATATTTTTACGACACTGCATTATTCAAGTAATGGCAAACCCAAAATGTGCTTATATTTAATTACCTGATTTACACAGTTATTCAGTTATTCAAAACATTCTAAATTCATTGTGTTTTAGGGACAGACTTCTCTTATCAGTTTTCAAATAAACTTACTCTTAAACTTTGGTGCTAAAGACTTGGAAAAACTTTAGCGCAAAATAGCATGCGAGAGCTACTTCTTCACAGCATTAGGTGATAATCCTGAAAAATCACCTCTGGGAACCTGAGCCACGCCTGAGAAAGGATGAAATATGAAATCAAAGAATCCCTCTCTGACAGACTGACTGCTCCACTACTGGTGAAGAACTTTAAGAGTATACATTGCTGCAGTTATTAATGGTCTTCATTAACTACCACAGAGTTTCCCTTGGAGCAGCTTGTTCTGATCCACTTTAAGTGCTGTACCTTAAACCAGAGCTCACCTTGTGTGCTCTAGGGATTTTTTCTGCTCAGCCCATTAAGAACACAATAATTCATTTTGGAGATCATTTTGCTCTAATTGAACATGTCTGATATATTCAAGTTTTGCAGTATCTTCGAGGACACCTGCCTACCTTTATGACAGCTCAGAAGGGTGGGGGTAAGACACTCCTGCTGCTTGTCACGGAGGGAAGAAATCACAGTTTCCAAATTAAGATTGCAGATAAATGACCTTACAAAGCAAAGGAAATCAAAGAAGTATGGGAATGGGGTAAATTGGATTCCTTGGCGTCAAACAGTATATGACTTAAACCAACTGGGGATTCTCTCCACAGTGGAGGAAGTGAGAGTTTCCTTAGGCAACAGTCCCACCTGGGACCTCAGGATGATCCATGGGGTGTTCGGAAAAAGCCTTGAAGTTATTCAACCCACTAAAAGGCTAAATAGATTTTTTTTTTCTATTAACATTTAGGCGTATTGTTCTGATTTCGGAGCTTCTGTACTGGTTCCAGGCGATCTATTTCATTTTACTCAGTCAATACTCTGTATTTAATTTGCATAGCTGAAAGGTTCATTAATGTCTGAGGTCTCATTGTGTCACACTGGATATTAGCAATGATCAAACAATAGTAAACCGGAGAAATCTCTGCTCAAATTATATCATTAATTATCGCTTATACACTCATTCTCAAAATATTTCCAAGTATATTTTTAAGAATATATCTTTAAATAGTATTCTCGGCCATAACACTTCCCACTTTGCTTCTAAAAATAGAGCTGGGTATAATTTTACATTTTTCCATCCTATTACTGATATGAATCCAAAATTTAGATGGTGATAGCAAACACCATACATTCTTTCGAAAAAAAAACATATAAGCTTCCAAATATGACATTTTACAAAATATCACAAAAACGTGTTCAACTGGAAGAAGGTTTATTCAAATTACTGTAGTTATCCTTTTACTCTCTCAATTCAAAATGAAACTTGTAATGGATGAACACATAAAAGTCTTGTCCTGTAATATGAGACACTTTACTAAACCTAAATTCCAGAAAAAAATATTGTTAATGAAAAATACTCTCTCTCAGAGCTGTAAATAACTCTTAATATAAATGTGATTTTATAATTTGGTTTAGGTCGAAGTCTTATACAAGTAATACAATCTAAATGAATGCAGAGTTTCAATATTCGGATTTTTCGAATTATATTTATTAAAAATAATGAAATAATGTCCAAATCAGCATTTAATACATTTGTAGCTTGACTCCATCTTACAAGACTAAATGCAGCACCATACATTATTTGATGTCTTTGCTATAGTTTCAGACAGATGCAGTTGTCATTCTCGTGTCCAATACAAATGGTCCTATGGGTGTGTTGCTCTTAAAATCATTTTGCGGTGAAGCACATTGTTGGTTCATTGACCCGGTAGAAAGCATTTGTGCTGTTGGCCTCAGAAACCCTGGTCTGTTTGAGCTTTCACTTTGCAAAGCAGGTTTGTTTCCTATGCAGAGAAGCCTGCTCTCTCACTATCTGGCAAATACGCGATTAATGGGAGAATGTACTCTGCTTGGTTTATTGCATATAACATAAAAAAGCATTTATGATTAATAAGAGTACAAGCTTTGAACCATGTGCCTGGTGCAGCAACCTTTTTACCACTGAACTAGCATTAGTTGATTTTGACACACCCTGAATGCATTTGAGCCATATCTGCTTTCAACAATGAATTTACGTAGCTCTCTGAACAACGTGGGTTTGGCTTCTTTGCTAAAAGTTGCCAAAGTACACATCATGCAGATATAGAGCAACATAAGTTTAACATAAAACGTAGGCGTCTGACCCGCAGCTGCCAAATTCTCCATGAGATTTCTGACTAGCTAGTTGCCATCCAGGCCTTGTCTGCTCTTTGGCGCTGACCAGGTAGCATTGTAATTTTTTCATATAATTTGAGTACTAAGTCGGTGGCACATATAAACTAAACTTAATATTTAGGTTGAAAGGATGACAAAACTCCATTTTTACAAGAAAATGATACTGACTGGTCTGTAGCTTCACAGACACATGGTGAGAAATACCCATTATTACAGACCATTTTGCTCCTTTAGATAATCAGTGCTGGCACTGACTCAAGCCCTGCTCCACAGGCTAAACGCTTGAATTGATCATTGATGCCTTCTCACCAATAAGCAGTTTAAAATGACTAATTGGGGGGGGGGGACCGCACTTTTGCTATTAGTGTAATGATGATATGACATCAGACGTTTTCTGTAAAGCATTGTCTTGTTGTTATTGGGAAAGACAGATTATGATTGGCTTTGGTCAGTGTACATTATGAGACGCTCCTTAAGTAGTGTTCATAAAGCAAAGCTCCTTGCTGTGTCAGAGTGATAATAAGGGGAGTGATTCATATATACTTTAGGAGTCAAGGGGAGCACCGTGTTAGACCTGTATTTTATTTTATTTGTCCTTGCTGTTGGGGATCACGGATCTCGTGCTTCCTTTGTCCCCACATACAGTACATCAGACAGTAAGTTCTGTCTGGCGAGTCATTGATATGCCAGCTCTGTTTTTACACATTGTAATTTTATCTTTCTCATTACTGTCATTACTACAGGCTCAGATACATCTCATTACAAGGGTAATTCGGACAAACATTAAATCTGTGCCCCCCCCTCGCTTAAAGTTGGATATCTTTCAAAGGTAGATAACTGCCGTGTTAGGTCCACAACAGCTGTTAATGTTTCATGATAATATAGCTTTATTTCCACTGATAATCTTTCTGACTTTGTTTCTTTTGATGGCAAATTAAAATGGAAAATTACTATGACTTCAAATGGGTCTACTTTCTCTGGATGAGCACCTGCACACATGCACATGAGGTTCAGTGTAATGTGCGTGCACGCGGACACCCGCTAGCTTGAGCGTGCACACACTCGAACATCGGAGCACACATGCACCCCTTAATGTTGAGCTGGCACCAACTTCTGATATGATTTTATTTTTAGCCAGTCGTCTTTTCTGTCGGAGCCCCATGAAGTCTTTTCCGTCTACAACTTAGTTCCTCGGCCAAATATTGACTTTGGGATCTGATTATTAAGCAATTTCCACAAAACTTCAAATTGCTATCTGAACAATTATTTTAAAGACGTTACAAGACCCAGTAGACCCCCAAGGTCCTGAAACTGATTATGCAAAAAGATAATTGCTATGAAGATTTAAAAAGAATGAAATTGGTTTGACAAACCTATAAGTTGTTAACTACTGCTCACTGCAAAAGAATACATTTGCTGACAAGGCCACAAAGAGCCGGAGCAGAACAGGCTTTTCCCTGTACGCTCAGGTGGGCGGGAGGTAACGCTCTCTTTATTATCACAGCTAATGGCATTCCAGATCTGTTCTCAATTATACAGGATGAGATGAACTATTAATTAATAATTCTTCTGATAGATAAATTGTGCCATGTTCAGCAGATGTGACTTCTTAGAGATGAGAGGAGACCCATATGGATGCTATTGACCAACAGTGGCCCTGTGCTGTGTCGGCCTTTATGGATGTATGAGCTTCATCTCAGCTTGACACATTGTTATATCCCTGTCCCCCTGTCCTGCTTTAACTGCCCACGTACCATCAGCAGGCGTCCATGTTTGCCTGATTTACTGAGTGCAAAGCCAATGTTGCATAATTTGTGTTTTAAGAAAAGATATTAATCCTTCTTCACAATGTGGAAAATGGTTATTTTTTTCCTCGTATAGGTTAAACGTACACTGCCTGAAAAATGACACATCCTCAAGGTACTTTTGAGCAAAGGCTGAGTTGTATAATTTTCCCATAAGCTTGGAGTGTTTAAGTGTAGAAAGGAGGAATTATATGGCTCTGAATGGCTTCCTTAATAGTGATATCACTTCCTAGAACAAAAGGAGGCGGCTCCACGAGGAGCCCGGAGTGCAAACGCAAGCTCGATCGGCCATTTCCGCAGCTTCCATTAAGGTCATGCACTGCGCCACCATGCCAGAGAGTGCATGAGTGACAACACGGCCAAGACGAATGGAGCACTCTCCCACAAACCTCGTTAAGACTGAAATCACCGAAAAAATAATAGTTATTAAATTAATTGCAGTCATAATCTCGTAAAATATGTGTCAAAAAATTATATGCAGTTCGATTAACACATAACATGGGTGTCAAATATGTAATAAAACTCTGATCAATAAAACAATAACCATGTTGTTAAAAGCAGTCATTGAAAGGTGTTGCTGGCAGTGGGCTCCAGGGGTGAGCAACCCTTTTAATATAAACGGATTTCATCTTTCCACCATGTCACCTAAATCACCTCAATGTTTGTGTATACAATTAAAATAAGATAATAAATTGCAGCAATGGATAGATTGTGAGCGCTCCCTTCGACCCCATACATCAGGCTGTGTCAGTGGCCCAGAAAATGCATGTCTAACAATCTGTTGATTACAATGTGGTGTGAGCTGTGGCCCCGCTCGGGGAGGGTGATGACTGTTGCAGGATACATTATTTTAACATATTGTTATGTTTAAATCGATAAGTTCTAAACGAGCGCTAACGACTGCTATTAATTAAACTTTGAGAATCTTTTATTAGAAAAGTTACCTCTTGAGCGCTTGATTTAATGAATGGTTTATAATTTCATTTTGTTGGCCCTGACCATTATGCCCAAACGACTGGTCTTTTATCTTGAAAAGAAATGAGGCAAGGCATAGTTTATTTGCTTTGCACAGACGATGATAACGCGTCAGTTGAAGGGCATATTTGTTTAAAAGCCTTGGAGGAGTAACGGTGACTAGTTCTTGATACAGTTTGCCTGCCTTGAGACCATAATGAAACAATTTTCCTTCCCCCCCTCCCTCCTCCTATTTGGCCCTTGAGATATTTCTTTTTTTCATCAGTGTGTTTATATGAAATCATTTGAGTGGGCATGTCAATTTGGAAATGAAATTGTCTGTGCAAGGGAATTATTCTGATTGCAAATTAATGGTATTGCAATTAAAACTTGGGAGTTACAGTATTTGGTAACAATTATGATAATGACTCTAGCTGGAGGTGTGAATTTCACAAGTGGATGGAGGCGGGGCTGACTGTTAACATGATCTCTGCGCTAGAAAGCTAGCTGTAGCAAGCCTCTTCTCCTCTCTGTAATAATATGTTTCTTTTAATGGAGCATTGCCACTGAGAAAATACTCTAGCCTGTGCTCAGGAGAATGTGTGTAATTCCATTACTGGAAACAGATAAACTGCTTTTTTGTGATATTTTTCACGTATATACTCTGAAGCTGCACTAACGGAACGTGTCCTACATTGTGCTGTGGTAATAGAGTGGTTTATCAGCTCATGTTGAGAGTAGCTATAGGCTAAGTATGGTTGAGAGTCACAATTACCAACAGACACAACATGCTGTTTGTCTGCACATGATTAATGCGCTGGATCAATGTGGGCCGCCAGAAAGAAGCAGGGTGATGGAAGATTCCTCCTTGTTTTCTCTTTTTTCTTTCTTCACACACTGCTATCAACCAAATTGGATGATCAGTGGGGGAATTCTCCCTCTCTCTGGGGTTTTCTCCTTGGTTTGTAGATTTTGCCTTCAGGTTTGAAATTCACTCAAACCAGAGAAGTCCTTTATCCAGAGACTGATTTTTTTTTTTCAATTGAGCGTTAAGCGGTGGTAGAGTTGGGGAGAAACGGCCACCTTTCTTTTAAGCAGGGGAACAGTGTTTACTCTGTTACTCGTAATCCCATGTCATCCGGGATAAATCCTAAATACCTGTCTAGAGATACTGGGGGCCCACGTTAGAGCTAAACTATCTGTGGTTTGGATTTATCTCCTCTGAACACCCCAAAACTGAGCTAAATCATGTATTTTTAAAATGCTTGTATTTCCTTTTATAACTATGTGGATGGACGTTTCTGCATCGGGTAAATACTCTTGATAATTTTCCTGCTGAGAATTAGATGAGAAGATTAATGTCTCACATGCTTATGCCCATTAAACATGAAGCTGTATCTATAAGCTGGTTATCTTAGCTTAGCATTAAGCTAGCCGACAACATTGTATGTAGGATTATTGTGTTCAGCTCAGCCTCTGGACTGAATTTAAGGGCCCAATTCAGTAGCACCTGGGACTCCCCTTTCCCCTTCGTTTAGCACGTGGGTGTGAATGTTTTTTCGAATTTTTTGTTGGTTGATAATGGTTGTTAGCTCATATTGTTTCTCCTCAATTTAAACGATCCAAACGAATCATGATTTTTTATTTTATTTTTATGGTTCAAGCTAAAACTTGTCCCATGTTTTAGCTTGATCTTAGTTTTAGGTCTGCTCCATATTTAAAAGGACAATCCTCTATTTTACTGAACCACTATAGCGAATACTCTAGGAGGCTACTGGTCCAAGTAAAGACATAGCATCATAATTAGTTTTTTCCATTATTAAAACAAATACGAATTAGCTTCTGAAGTAATGAGCCACTAGCTAGAGATGCTGGTAGGGAAATGTATATATTTGGTGGGAGCTAATCTTGCTATTTCCCTGTATCTCCAGTCTGTATGCTAAGCTAAGCTAACCACCTATGTACTGTGAAAACATGAAAATGTCTTTACATGAGGAAAAAAGCTTGTTTGACTGAATGTCGAACTATGCCTTTAACGACCATCGCGATGAACATTTAATATCATGAATGAAGCTGAATTATTGTGGCGGATTCAGAGCATTAAAATGACTGGTACACACTCTTCTCCTGTTTCAATAGTTTTCAAACAAAAGCTGATCGCTCAACAGCACATCTCCCACTGAAAAAGGCAATATGTGGTTTGAGTGCAAAGGCCGGCTTCACATACCAGAGGTTACTAAGCAAGATTTTATGGATGGGCCTGCCAAACAGCATTTAAATCGAACCCTTTCATGGTTCAAAAAAATTATAATGTAATGAGTTATTTTGGACAGGGCCCAAAAAACGTATTTAAACGACATCCAATCCCCCAGAAGGAGCATTCTTTGCTTTCTTTCCGGGATGCTGAACGCTGAGCCTCTGAGCCAGAGCCGAGAATGAGGATTACCCATCAACTCTTGAGCAGATTCAGTGGTCAATAATTGAATGAGTGAATCTCATTGTCCAATTACCCACATTATCTGTGGATACTCCTCTCATTAAAAGGCTAGGGAGGAAGGAGAATAATTAAAAAGATTTGCAGCATGGGCATTTAATGATCACAGTGCTTTTGCCTGATATACTCTCCAGGACCAGTGAGATCATGTGGGATTGAAGAGCACCCACCCCTCCTCCATCCTGCGCCGTCCTTTCTCCTCGCCCTGCGGCACCAACCGGCTCCTCTCTCTGTCAGTGAGTGGGCTCCATCCTCAGCTCTGTAGGGACGAGCTTACACCGTGGGCCCCAGAGGGCTCCGAATGAAACCATAAAGTCTTAGCGTCCCATTTACAAATTCACCCTCTCAACGTAAATACACAGTGCATATAAAAAAACAGCAAGTTGCATTAAAAAAGTCACAATTGCAAAGTGCAGTGTAAACACTTGCAGTAGAGTGCTAAATTGCTGTTTGGCTGGTGTTGCTGCTGGCGGTCAGGACACGTACCTGTGGTAGGAATGCCCTCGTCAGGTAGAAATTCTTTGCACCATTAGGCTGGTGAGGGCTGGAAGAAAAACACCCCCACCCTCCACCTCTGCTTCCATTCAGAACAGCTTTAATTAACTCAATCTCACTGAATAACACCAGTACGATTTTGGTTGGGGATCTTTCGACGTAGGGGCCCTCTTGATGTATTTTTGCCTCATTCTCAGAGAGCGCATCACACGGTCAAGTGCGCTCTTGTGTAGTGTGTCTAGAGGGCTCTGGTTTTACTGTAAACACGCCTGAAGTGTTGCTCAGGAAATGGCCGTGCAGAGGAGTTCACTAGCTGTCCAAACATTGTGTGTGTCATCCAATGATGTATCGACTGATTGAATCAAGTCCTATCTTCTCCTTGAGAGTCAGTTGTGAACCTTTGATTGTTCTTGACATCGATATTCTGTGTTTGTGGAACTTCTCAATTGGTGTAAATATTACTTTAATGTTTCCGGGGATGAGAAAGATCTGATTGTGCGGCTTGTGTGTCACTGAGTCAGATGAAGAAGATTAAACTCTCATTGCTAATACACTGTAAACCACTAATTCAGCAATAATTAATATTTAAATTGTTATCTTGGTTAGTTTGTCAAGATATTATCGTATGCTTTACTAAAGATATGGATATCTTTTATAAATATGTGGAAATGACGAATTTATGATAAATCTTAAAATCCATCAGGATAGACTGAGTCCGGGAACTACTGGGAAACTGGTTGTTTATTTATGCCTGTTTCAGCTTATCAGTGATCAGTATACGACATGGGATTGGACTGTACTACAGCAAAGAGACCGTTTCTCTAGGATCCTGACTTTTTTACAGTCCATAAGTTTCGAATTTTCCGATTAGAGCTGCTGGACAACTCTGCCAAAAAACATGTGATCTGAAAGCTTGTAAATGTATGGGCCGGTCTTGGAAAATTGTTATAAACTCAACTCAATAGGAGGACAAGTGTTTATTCCTTGTCTGCAAAGTTTTGGCAGTCCTTTTCAATGTTTTTAGAATGTAAATGGGTTTTCTACAATGTTTCCAATCTGGAAAACAAACTGATGCACTGGGGGAGCAGGGACAGATTTGAAACTCACAGAATGAGCTGTAGAAACGTTATTAAAGTTTGACAGTTACCTGTGTGTTTAAAGTCTGATGTAAGTTTCGTCTTTGGGCCATGAAGCCCCATCAATGAGCCACTGTGTTGCAACATGTGTCTTCATTATGATGAACATGTGAACTGTTTGTTTTGAATGAATACCACATTGTTCTGCAGCCGTAAATACTCACAAGAATACCAACTGTTTGCATTTGCAGCTGAAAAAAACACCTGCAGCACTTTCTCCTGCTTGAGCTACGAAGGCCAAAAATAACTGAGTCCAGCTGGTTCGAAAATTATTGAGCACTTTTTTTTTTGTAACTCATTTATGACCTCAGTGTTTTTTTTTTAATAGGAACCAATAGCCTCTGTGTTGAGTGCTATAGACAGACTGTGAGGTTTACAAAGCCTTAAGAGACAGACTGGAGCAATGTTTGTTTAGGCTTAGCATATAATAGCCTAACCCCTTAAAAGGACAGTTGGTGGTTTTTAGACAGACAGACATCTATGGCTTTGTTTGGCAACATTTTGAGACTTCTGCCGCCACCATAATAAAACGATGAACTCAATTTTATGTCTCGGCACACGGAGCACTGAATAATGACATTTAGAATAAAAACGCACCAATGACAGGTCTTGAAAAATATTTCTCATTGAAAACTATTGGCTTTGAGCTCTGTGTGCATTATCCAGTATTATGAGGACATTGTTTCTGGGAGGGCACGTCAATGTTGGGTTTTTGCTGTGAGCACCACAAGTTGAATATCCTCCATCCTCAGCAATTATCTCAGCAATCTCAACAAACAAAACCCAAACTTTATCCATGACTACAGACCACAGTGGGGGGAAATATGTGGTGCTATTTTGGGTTAACAGAGTATGTATGGGTTCACCAGGTTAATGTCAAGCTTGTTTCCTGGCTTGAATGAAATGTTCTGCTCAGTGAGAAGAAGCGAACAGTGTTTGTTTGACTTGTGCCTTAGGACGTCACACTTCAGGGAATAAATGCGACACTATGACATTAATGGGTGAGATCTCCTGATGTTGACAAATGTGACCTATTAAAACCTGCCTGAGATAATTTCGTACTGTAATTATAACTCCTATGGTCATTATGCGTAATGTAAACATCCAAGCAGCTGTACATAACACTTCATTTGTCCAATGACACAATGGGGAAAGAAAATCTCATCTACTTGACTTAGAGCCTGTTCACAATATTCAGCAAGGATATTAGTGGTAATTATTTCAAGTGCAAAACTGAGGCAGCATCCCCCCCAAAAAAAAATCACACACAGGCGACATGAGCAGATATTGGTGTTATCCCTGGTTTTAACTGTCATCTGAGACATATTGTTTCCCACACATCTCTGCAGCGCTGCCTCAAGATAAAATGCTGTGTAAAGGGTGCCGTTAAAATGTCAGTGGAGATTAATCACACTTATCCCTGATCTGTGGTGACATTCCTAACCGGGTCACCTGTAAGAAAAGATGACTTTAGAGCTGAAATAGTCCAGACCGATCTGAAAGTGAATCCATCCCACATGAAAAGAGACTGGAGAAAAGCACAGAGAGGCTGAAGCACTGAACAATTGGTTTGATGATGATTGGATGGTTTTGGTTCTTTGCTCGATGATTGATGTGTGTGTCTGTGTGTGTGGCTGTACATATGTTTGTGTGTGTATGGTCTATTCTTTTCATACTTTACAGGTTCAGCTTCCCCAAACTGACCCTAAGAAAACACTAGCTGGTGATTATTTTAGATTTTATTTTCCAGTAATCCAGTAATTATCTAAATAAATATATCAGGTGAAGAACCGGTACTCCTATGTTCTCTCTCAACCATGTTCCTATTGATGACGGAATCAAAGCACATGTTTCTGAGGTCAGGTCGTTCAGAGGAACCTCATACAGAGGATAGCAGTGATGTGTCTGTGAGTGCTGAACTCAGATTACCAATCACATTAACCAGTAAAGTGAAAGTCAGAACAACCCCCCTGTTTACAGACCTATTGCTTTTCTCTGTTTCCAGGCATCTTAACTTTTCAGAGGACAGAGTTCTGTCTCAAAGTTGAGCAGCTCAGGCCAAGGATTTTCCTTAACCTCTTTTGAGAAATGGACCGCGGGGTGAATTCATAAAAGAGCAGTCTGTTGGACAATTTGTCTTTTGACAGGAGGGAACATTGGAAGCCACCAGAGGGTGGTCAGCGGTGAGTGGCACAGGCGTGCCTGGGGCGGTACCTGCAGGCCATTCTTCCTCATGATTTGTCCTGGACGAGGAGAGGAGGGAGCGGCGGCACGGGCCGCCATCTGGCCCCGACCGGGGAATTGGGTGGTGAGGTGTGCGTTCGGTGTCAGTGTGGCTCCATCAGGGCTGTTTGCGAACAGATGTTCTGTGGTGTGTTTGCTCCAACATGGCTCAGGAGGGAGGACGTGTCTATCAGTGGCTGGAGGCTTTTAGCAGCAGACTTTGACCTTGAGGCAGCCGCATGTCAATCCCTGTCTCCTAAATCCCAGTGAGACTGTCCAACACTACCCTGTTTTGTTATCAAATAGGCAGACATTAGAAAAAACACAATATATTTAATTTACTTTATGCATTTATTAAAATCCCTTTTCAGAAAAAGTTACATTTCTGATTATTTCTTCGTAATCTTTCTAAAACTTTAGTCATCAATCTGCAAAATGTAGCTTCAGCCAGATTTTTTAAAAGTCAGGGGCCAGTTTTTTTTTATTATGCTCTTTCATGAACAGAGGACAGCGTAAAATGCAAGGGCAAGAGTATCCATATCCTCTGTCTCCATCATCCGGATCTCAGCAATCAATAAGCGTTTAATCAGTCAATTATATGGCACTAATTTAACAGCCTGCAGGTAGAGCTGAGCTGAGCACTATCCCATGAAAATACAGGCCATAGGAAATTTATCTTTTGGAAAAAATGTCAGTGCAGAAAATGAAGTTTCCATTTGGAGGGGGTCTGCAACGTTTTCATCGTCCGTCGTCCATGTTTGGAGACAGGGAGGACGGACCAGAGCGCTGCAGTTCCTGGGGAAAGGGTTAAAAAGAGATTATGTATATGCATGGAAAATTTGAGTATCTTGCGAGAACGTGCAGAAAGGGAAGGTGCCCCCATGCTAGAGGCTTTTTCTACTCCAGTGATGATAAAAGAAGCTGTGGTGTTGATAGTCAAGGGAATATTTTAACATTCTTGACAGGAATTCCTCTGGAAAGTGTTTGAGCAGTGGCCATGTTGTTACAGCTTTTCCCTCAGTGTCCATGGTGAGCAACTGCCCACATTTAGCTTTTTATCTATTAAACAAACATCCCTGCCTTCTCACTCACATCAGACATATTTGCACAATTGAACAGAAAAAAATGTTTATTTGTTCATAAGCTGAAAGCTGATGTTTTATTTATGGGCAGCGATTAGAACAAACTGTGGGGAATTGATGTTTAACAAATACAGAACAAAAGCAAGAAGCCTCAACATAATAGAGAAGAGTTTGTCACGACCCAATTCAAAATTTCTCCTGTCAATATTTGAATCGTTTAGGGGGAAGTGTTATGGACACAGGGCTGGCGTGGGAGAGCGCGGTCCGTCTCCTCGCTCACCTATAAAAACTAACATCTGTTGAAGCATACATTAAGTTTGAAAATAACTGTACAGAGATCAGCGGGTAAAGTACAGTCAACCAGATGTCGTTTTAAAAGTACCAGATGGAACAATGAAAGCGGGATTGGAAATTAGAAAGCGCTGTGAAAGGTCAGATCAATTAAGAAAGCTGCGTTGGCTGCCATATGACAATTAAAGGCAAGTTTAAAGCACTTGAGCTAGCAGGGCAGCGGAGTGAGTGGCCAGCGCGGGGTGGAACTTCTTGGGGGCATGGAAAACGTTCACGTGCAGGACGGGGGGAGCCTCCTGGACTGAAGTGCATTTACACCAGGTCAAGGTTAATGACCCACACAGATAAACCTGATAGAACGCCTCACAGCGCTGCTCACGACCTTTGTCCGTCAGTATTAAGGAGCCAATAAATTACTGCCGTGACTTTAAGTGACATTGAAATTTACTCTGCTCTAATGAGAGAAAGAGAGAGAGGGAGACGGCAGAGAGGGACGGAGATGTGGGAAGGGGATGCAGTTAATGTGGAGGTTTGGTTGGATCATAAATCATTTATTTCCTCAACATTTCACTTCATTCAAAACCTAGAAAGCCTCATTTCCTCCTTATGTTGCTCACGATTCCCACATGACATCAGATCCAGCTAAAAAGCACCTGCTTTACTCCTCCAACCTTTTTCTTACATGCTGAAATCAAACCATTACAGGTGCCTCGTCTGTCGTCCCAGATGTCTGCCAGCTCCCCATGAGTGCACATGGACCACAAGGGGGCAACATTTGCATTGTTTGTCCACATCCTCCCCAGGCTCGAGCCCATGCACACACACACACACACACACACACACACACACACAAACACAGACACATACACACACACACACCGATTTACATTTATGTTTTGCATTTGCACATTTGGATCAAGTACAGTTTAGCTGTTCATTTACATTGCGGCATGTTAACAGAAACTATGATAAGCTGTTTCCTGTTGCGACAACAGCTCACACTGTCTGACTAACAGGACCACGGGCCCTTTAAGTTACAGTTTACAGGCAATAATAATTTGCAGACTAAAAACAGCCGCTCTCCTCCTTTCATACCCGGCGCTTATCTGTAGTTTTGGAAACATTTCAGCAGAGCGACATCTGTTGTCTTGCTCTGCGTCGGTTTCTGCTTTGAACTGAGGATTAACAAGCCATTGTTCTAAGTGGTCAAGCATGCATGTGGTACAGCTTGGTACCAAACACTGAGAGAGTGCAGGAGAGCTTTACCACACTTAAACAGTCTGAACAAGACCATTTAGGAATTTCTCACACGATTTGCTCAGTTGATTCTTCCAAACTTCTGCTGTAAGCACTTTTGCGGCGTGCAAACGGAATTATGCATCGCATTAACGATAACATAAATGCAGCGGCGACAGAATTTAATGAACCCATGGAGATTACCTTTATTTACTCATGAAAAAAGAATACAATGAACTACTTTTTTTACAAAGCAGAGTCTCTGTAAAATGATTCTTTTGAACTCTGTCCCCAGCACACTGAGAATGATATATGTTAGGTCTGTTAATATCTCAATTTGCATGGCCTTAAAATACAGTTTTAATTATAGATAAGCCTAACCTGTGATAGCGCCGTCTATAAAACGATGGCAAACTCACGGTGGTCCCGAATTTTTATAGATTAATGTTAATAGTGTTCTCGTCCGGAAGATAAGATGGTTAGAAAAAACGAAAGTCACAAAATAATGTTCTCATTTTAAAGTGTTTTCTTTACCTTAGCAATTACATGCAATTGATATACATTGCATTTCGTCTTTAAAACTGTTAACACAAACTGTAGCGTTGAATAAAAAGGTCAGACTTAATCTGTGCAGCAGGTGCATCTCCTCCAGCTCCGTGTGCACCAGGTGTAACTGTGCTCTGGGTTTTCATCTCAGTGTTTTGTCTCCATTGATTGTTGGGCCACTCTGTTGGAATGTGGGAATTAATTAGACAATTTGTATAATGGACTTAGGCACATAAAGACACACAGGGCTTGGCAGAGTGGCGGCATCCTGCAGCTCCCATTGTCCTTGAGGAACTCTCATCCAGATGTTCAAACGGATTGGAGGCTGACCCCTCACCCGCTCCTAATTATCATCAGAATGACAACATGGCCCAGATCAATAGTTCCCAGTCGCAGTTTGAAGATCACAGATAAGAAGCCACCTTGTTGTAAGAGAGAAAATGCTAATGTGATTAATGCTCAATAATCCTCAATAAAAATCTGGGTGTTGATATTAATGCCGGATATTTACTCCAAACAGGCCCGTGAGGGGAAAACACACAGACCTGGCAAACAAGGGAGTGTCAGAGGCGGTTTGAGCGCGGCCTCTGTGCTGCTCACTGTCCACTGGAGGGTAGGTGTGAAATGGAGGAGACTTCCTGTTGAGAGCACAACTCATGATGAGGTCAGTGGGTTCCGCTCACTGTCCTCTGTGTATGTGTGTGTGTGTGTGTGAGTGTGTGTGTGAGTGTGTCCAACTACAATCCATTTCTTTGACCACTTAAGTTAATGATTAGTAAAAATAATATTCAAATGATCGAATATCTTAACTAACTAAATGAAATTTGTTTCGTAATCATCTGACCCTTAAGATTTATCTGTTTTTTTCAGTTATGTTTAAAATTCTACATAAAGTGGTTTTCAAGCTACCTCACTTCAGCATCCAACATAAAAACGTCCAATGCATTAACATGTCGGTCAAAGAAAGTTATCATTTTATGTCATTCTTTAGCTACATTTAGCTGCTAATACTTCGGTAGTACTTTGGTAATAATGTTTTCACAGTTTACCTTTGGCCTTGTTCAGTTTGTTAAGAAGGCCTATACTGTATCAGCTCGGAATTAAGTACTCATTTGTTCAATGATTCTATGCAGTGTGAGTACAATTTTGAAATATTTGTGTTTATTCTTTTTCAGTTCGGCTGAGGTAGACATGTGGTTGCTTGAAAAGGTGGAGCTCTCCTGTAAAATTTCATTGGCAGAAAACCTGGTCATCTTGTGGACCATCTAACATTTTAGAAAAGAAATAAAAACAGCTTCACCTTATGTACAACACTTAAATGCTGCTAACCCAAAGCATCAGTTATAATGATACAGTATTGTCATTGCAAGCAAGCTCACTCCCCGTTCCCCGTCTCTTTACTGGGCTAAGCTAACTAGATACTGGCTGTAGACTCATATTATAGACAAGAGAATGCTTCTCATTTCATTCTCATCAAGAAACAAGAAATTTAAATTTACTTTATTAACTCTCTCTTTATCAAATTATTTTGTCTTGAAGAGAATGACTCCATGTATGATAACAAAATAAATTGTCCGATCTCTTTTTTGTGTCGATAGGTGCAGAGAGCTGTAATCTCATGAATTGCCTCAGGTGATGTCACTTTGTGGCAGTTAGATCCAGAGATAAGAAGTTGAATATATATCTTGGTGTTTCTTTATAATCTAAACTTATTCTGTAACTAGCATAAAACATCTGGATAACAATGAGATATCTCTAGCTCATTTTGATATGCTTCATTCTAAGTCTGATTATGAAAGCCACACTAAACTGGGGAACTATTCTGTTAAAGAACTGAATCATTTATCAAGTAAAACTGTGGAACATTGGACCCTAAAATATTACAGTGAGACATGTTTACACTAGAAGATTTGATTCAAAAATTGTCAATAAAAATATTCTATATTATCTTTTTGTTATGACAAATACTAAAAAAGAGATACTCTCTGTCTCTTCCTTCCCGACCCTTCAGCTGAGCCCACCAACGCTGACCAGCTCCTCTGTCCTGTATCGCCACTAATGACACTGACCTCCTGATGACAACGATACCCCTCCCCTGCCCCGCCATCTTCCTCCTCAAGGTGTGCATTCATTTCTCTTCTGATGTCGACCCAGCCGCCACCTGCCACAGCTTACAACTGGCTAAGCTCATGATTAACTTAATTTTCCTTTATTTTTTTTTATCTTCTGAGCTTCACAACAATGCTTCCCACTGAGGCAATAACAATTTCTCTGAAAAGTTGCACTCCTCATGATTCAAAATCATAAACCCAGCATGTGTCAATGAGGAATCCCATCCCTGATTTCTGCAAAGATGAATAAAACAGGTTGCAGGGAAATAGGCAGAGATGCCCAATTAAAGAAATTGTTATTGTGAGTAGCGGCGGATCTCATCGGGATTTTGCTTCAGTAACTATCCCATTCCAGTTTAAATGATCTGTGTGAGCAGTGAAGAGAGAAGGGAAGGGATGTTTGTATGTGTGTGGGAGGGCGTGTTCTTCACAAGATGGAGAGAGATGAAGCAATACAATTTATTCCTTAAGTGAGGTAAAGGCCATATTGCCTACCATTAACAGAGCAGAACGTCGGCACGGGCTGATAATTAAGTAATCCATGAGAGCATGAGCAATATAGGACAATCACTAACACCCTCTGCTTCCTTGCCACATCAAGCCACTCGTCCTTTTTTCCCCCCAACATCATTTTAGATTATGTTGGAAAATATTATTGCATTGTGATGTGAAACTGCTGCTACAGAGGAAAATGTTCTGCTCCCAGCTCCAAACTAATGATTCCAGTGAGATGAACTCATTTCAAAGACGCGTGTGGCCTGTCACACTTTTCTGATTTGGAAAGTTGAGGTAAATTTTTGGTTGAACAGGAGAAAGTTGTTGTAGCTGTTTTAGGTTGTTGGTTTTTATCATGTTGACACTGTGTGGAGTGGCACATGTAATTAAAGTGTGGGTCTGCATGCATGATTCCTAAAGCAGCGCTTATATATATGTACCATCCTAACTGAATTATTTTTGGTTTGGAAACAACTACTGAAATAATCCTTTAATTCAAACATGCCATGGAAACCCTTTCCATGACATCATGTGTTTCAATGCAACAATACTGACATTTTATTCGAAAGTATTTGACAATATTTTATCATTGATTTTAATCAATAAATAGTACAGGAATAAAAAAAATTCTACAAAGACACATTGTTGTGGTCAAAATGTGAAACAATATTTTGTTTACCTTTTAGTGATTTTAGGTGTTTCATTTTTTAACAGACAGCAGCAAACACCATTTGTACTGTGTGATTAATGATTTACCCAGTGAATAAAACTACTTTTTAGTCATTCACTATAGTTTAACGACTTTCATGCACCACACATAAATCTACATTTTAATTGTTATATTACTTAATTTTTCACTTTTTACTCGTCTCAATATGTCCTTGTTGGAATTAAAAATTGAATAAGCATGTATCACTCACACAAGCCTTTGTATACTTTTTAAAATGTATTTTGTTATTATAATAACCAAATCACTATTCTTTTTTAAATGTATAGCACTAAATCACAGCACATATTAACTTAACATAAAAAAGTCGAGACCTTACAATATTATATAAAAAAAAAACAATTCCACCAAACTAAAACCCACATTTCAGCTACAGTATCGAAAAACCCTGAGTGAGTCAGTTACTTCCATACCATCAGTTATGTTCCATCCTGTCAAGTGGAGGAAATTATTGTGGTACAAAATTGTAATTCTTGCGACGGACCACATGCATATTTGATATTCATCTTTATTTTTAACATTTTATTCCACAATGTGTAACATGTTGTGATGAACATTTCAGTGGCCCTAATAAAGACCTAAGTGAGTGTAGTTATGTGTAGTGTGATGGAGACACCATAGGTGAACTTTAATACAAAAGACAAAAGAGTCAAGAGATATCTATAGTGTCTATACTTGTTTTAAAATGTTATGACAAACATTTTTTTAGGGTCAAGTGTTATGGACTAAAAACTGAAATAATAGAAACAGAGTGTTTTAATTTGATCATCCATGCTCTACAGAAGGTCTGTCAACATCACAGGTAACTATAAAGTCATTCCTTTCACGGACAATATCTCTGAACCTTCATTTCATCATGTTGGTGCAGTTGTTGCTGAAATATTTATCCAGATTGCAATTTACAACAATCCACAATTTATGACAGCAGTCTGCATCATCCATCTCCCTGCTTGTCCAAATGCATTTCCTTTGTTTCTTAACAGAAATTGAATCATGGGAGGTTTAGGACAAGACTCTTCAATTTTTTTTCCTCGCTTCCTAACAAACGGTAACATTTTAATTCTTGCTTCCATCCCTCAAGACGGAAAATACAATTTCATGATCACCTCGCTGCTAGAGCCGTGTTTAATAATTCCCAATTATGCAGCCAGGCACCTAGTCCACAGCGTGAGCCCCACCATGCAGCCTGAACAGCAGCTGGCCCGCTGCTCTGTGTGTGTTCAGTCACCTTGATATCATCAATGAGCATGTTCCCCCATCTTAGCAGGTTACAACGCCAGGACCTATGCTGTTGTATTAATAATACAGCATGGTATTGTCCAGGAGGGAGTTTACTGTGTGTCTCCGGCTACAGCCTTTTTCTCCAATTTGTTACGCAGTTTACCCAAACATGGAGCGTGCAGCGTTTCAGGCCCTGCATGTGGCAGATGCAGTGACGCACAGGGACTACTTTCACTTCTTGTGAATACACACAGGGGGGGAAGGCTGTGAGAGTGTCTGTATTTACACATTTCAAGTTAAAAGCTGTTTTTCTTTATTTCAGTTCTGCATCACATACATTCCTCCACAGCAACTTACAAAGTCAATCTTCTCTCAACTGTTAATGAAGAACTGGAAATACCTGCTTCACAAAAGATGAGAAACATTGATATTATTATCTGAAGATTCTCAGTCCTCCAGTTCATTGTATCTTCAGAAGTTGTACAGGTGAACACAAGCAACTGGACTTCTGAGCCAAGAGGCCTTTTCCTTTCTAACTGACTCTTGGGAGGTATCAGGCATTTGACCTCTGTTGGTCTCCACCTGTGTTGAGAACATTACGTTAGGTCAGGTCATTGACCTGGAACCTGGACAAACTGTCACTGAAAGGTTGTAGCAATATTACAAACCTGTTATGATTAGAAGTTCTCTTTTGAACATGGTTTGAACTTTACTAATGTATAAATACAGGAACATGATGATTATAATGTACTTACTCCCCTCGGATACAACTATATAGCCATTAGGATATGGCAATCGGAGTCATTGTCATAGTAACTATTAGAGTTAGGTTTAGGGAAAAATCTACTTGGTTTAGTTGAAGAAAGGGGTTTTATGTTAAAAAACATTTTATTTTAGTCTTAGTTGACTAAAACACTTCATAATGTTGAATAAAACATTATTCATCTCAAAATAGGCTGACGAAAAATGTTGGGGACTTCTTCTGTGAACTTCTTACTTCAGCCATTTGGCTTGAATTGATATAATTAGTTTAAAAGTAACATATTACATATTGTATTACACATCCTGGACAACATTACTGTATTAACGTCTTCTCTCCATGGCATTACAGTGCATTTGAAGTATTTCCAAATGTCAACCTGCTTATTCAGTCATTAACGTCGGACGCTGGCCAAGTTCCTTATATGCAGCTGTAGGATGCAGCTGGATCTAGACCCTGCTGGTGTGAACCAGATGAAAGGACTTCATTGTGTCCGCATCCTCCAGTCCGCTGGGGTCCACTATGGTCCTCGTGATTTAAACCCATGTCTGCTAGGTGAGGCACAGAACCCTATGTCCGGGTGCAGCCCTAAATTTATGATGGCACCTTCTGTATGCTTTAACTGCAAATGCCCCACAAATAAAATATCCACCTACTGGAATGGAATGGGATGTGGGATCAGGTACAGATTTATGGAATACCAGACCAACGCAGACCCTCATTTAATAGCAGTTATAGAAATTGGGTTTTGTCTCTTCTTTGTCAACATTTCACTATTTTTACCCTGAAAATAGTCCCTTCCACTTCCATGCAACTCTAAATTCTAAAATAAACCTGCAAAACACAACAAAGGATTTGATATCAAAATAAAAACATTAGCATCTTATTACTGCAGTCAGACATTCCACAACCACTAATGACATCATTGACCAACAGGCAACTCATTAACTCTCCCAGTTAATTCCGGGGGAGGGTGTGTTTTGTTTTTGAAAATGTTTTTCTTTGCTCAGTGTG
Source organism: Platichthys flesus (assembly GCF_949316205.1). Classification (NCBI taxonomy): domain Eukaryota; kingdom Metazoa; phylum Chordata; class Actinopteri; order Pleuronectiformes; family Pleuronectidae; genus Platichthys; species Platichthys flesus. Next base: position 6,923,975 of record NC_084946.1, on the reverse strand, counting down.
TCTTCTGCATTTCCTTCCTGTTCTTTGTTCCTCTGCTAAACACATCTCACCACGGGACACTCTCTCACCCTCCAGCAACACTTTATATCAGACTATCGCCTCAGTGTATGTTGTGTAACGCGACAGAACATCATCAGTTTGTGGTTTTGTTGTTTTGTTTCAAGGCTTTGTAGTTGGTGAGTACAGAGCATATTGAGTATTAGCCCGAAAAAAAAACAGCATGTCATCTCTGCTTCTCTTGCTTTTCCAAATGCCAGCGCAAAGTCTTAACACATGATTCCCTATGAATAGAATAGCCAGAGAGAGGAATGAACAAAAAAACAGCACCTGAGCACACACACGTAATGCCAGGGCCTGAGCATCATTACATTACACAGTGAAGCTATTCAGGAATGAAAATATTTCGCTGTGACTGGCCAGTTATGACAAAATACAGTTGAGTACATTATTTTCCTAAGGCTCTTTTCTTTTTCTTTTTTCCGTTATTTTTTTTCTTTGCATGTCACCTTTAATACCGCACTCCCTCTCCATATGAAAGCATGCTTAGAATTAGTGATTGCAGGTTACGTGAAGGTCAAAAGTCTGATCAGAACCATGTGTCGTGAGCATTATGTGTACTTTTTTCACGTCAGTCCTCATGGAAATCAATCCTCGCAGTGACCCACCCATGTGCACTGAAAAAACTGCAGAGCATATTTATGAGCTTACTGTTCCCATTCGCATGGCATAAAATCACAAGGGCATGAAAAGTATTGTTGACTAGGATGTGGGCTGACGAAACATGTCTGAGGGCGCTCAGCTATTAAACTGTTGCCCCTTTCACACGTTCTGTTCAAGAGGGGAAGGTTGTGTCTTTATTCTGCCTTACTGTTCTGTATGAAAGTTACAAATATGGAATGTGTCTGCAGCAGAGGTCGTCACAATATCTGATCAACGTCTCTGTAGCTGTGTCTCAATTCAGGGGCTGCATCTGCAGACCGGTTGCGTCACAGCTAAACTGTCCCATTCCAGAGGCTCCTCCAAATGTGTGTCCTTTCATCCCCAAGAAACAAAGGCTCCAACGGGTGGATCATTCACAGGCCAACCTGTTCCAGGATTCATTGCGCTTCAGTGAAGAACAGTTTTTCAAAGAGTTAATTGTGCTGGCAGGCACAGAGAGTCTAACCCATGAGTATCAGGCTTAAACTCAACGAACAGCTAATGGTGAACATGTTAAAAAACAAAGGAGGATTAAAACTTTCTTGTGTCCAACTCCAACTCTGTTGCTCAGTAACAGCAATAAGAGACGTGGCACGCTGGTGATACTGGTAAAATCAAGCTGGTGAAGCCTCTGTAGACCAGAACATATCATTTAGGATTGGCCCACAAAGACTGCCTCCTTCGTAGGCCGCGTATGCTGCCTCCTCCAATGGATGCAGCCCCTGAACTGAAACACAGGCATCGCTGTTGTTTTACACGTCACGCCTCTGATTCTGGAAAGCTGGATCATACACACTGGAGCACTAATGTAGTGGCCTTGTTTGGTTCACTGTATTCAAGCAACAGCGGCATCTTGACTGTGTCTACTTTACAGCAACATACCACAAACTCTTTCTCTTCTACTTTGGCATAGTTGCATCTTTTTTCCATACTATGCAGTGTTTCTTGTTTAATATTACTTTCAAAACCTCCATCTTTATATTCACCAGCAGAAATGTGATGAGATGTTTTATTCAGATTGTCATTTCACTCACATCTCCTTAAAAGACGTAAAACAGAACAAAAATCTAGAATTGTGGGAGATTGTGTTGGGTGTTTGACTTACAGTAGGGGAACAAGAAAGTGACCATACACTGTGTGTGTGCATGAGGTCACGGTGCGTGCACGAGAATGTAAGCTCCAAGTTGTGCACTGGTGTGCAGGGCCGTCCAGCCCTCTTCAAAGCAATCTCTCTCCATATGGTGTTGTGTGCCGTGCGCGGGTCAACTTGCAGCGCCGCCACTCTGGAGAGGGGATTTTCTCCCGGGCCATTGTCTTGTCCACAGAGCCTGCGGAGAGAGCCCGCCGCTTTCAGGGCATCACTGCCGGCCCCTAATATGGCAAATGAATGCATGAGCGAATACGAGGGTGAATAACTGAATGAATAACCAAAGATGATTTACATAATTGCACATAGGATATGTATTTTCTGATGTTTGAGTTACTATTTGCATATTCAGACTGTATAGAAAAGTCAATACTGAAGATCCATCATGTAAATACACTCCTCCCTAAATTAACTGAAAAAATTATTCAAACAATAGTAATGTTAATGGTGTTTTTCGCCCTGAGGACAAATCTCCTCCCTGCCTCCAAAGCAATTGCTGTCAAAAATGTAGCTATGACAGGGTTTTTTTGGCAGGTAAACATCATTCAGAGATAAAAAGAAATCTTCAGTGTGTTGTATACCTTTTCTTCCTTTCATTTTTTTATCTGTTTTCATCGATCTGAGCTCGAGCAAACCATTCATGTTCAATGTAAGGGGTCTTGTTTCACATGTGTGGTGACAGTCTGCCGAAACTCCCCTGCAGAACGTCGCCGCTGTCTTGTTGCATCATTTGAAGTCCTGTTTTCCCTCATGTCGGCCTCCTTTGTGATCGAGATGGATGCGGGGTTTATGCGAGACGACATCTTTTGAACTATTCAAAAGCGCCACGATCACTGCACATTCCTTTTGTTGTCGGTTTAGGCGGGATAAGAGGCCGGTTAACCTCCGGGACGCCTGCTCCAGAGTGAATTCAGTCTGGTTGGTGTGTGTTGACCTGTCTACCCTTCACCTTTTATCTCACTGAGTGGTGCTGGTGTGAGTGCTGGAAGAGGACATGTGAAGAGCCAGACTCTGGCCAGCAGAACCCCTGCCTGGGTTCCAACCCCTCCACCCCCCTCCCCCCCCTATCTGTCTTTCACTCAGTCTTGCTGGCCTGCAGCTAAAAACCCATATTTCATCTATTAGGGTTGAGGTTGGCAGGGGGTTGGAGGGTGGAGCAAAGGGGGGCCAAGCACATTACAAGCCTAAGTACTGTATGTTGCATAGTGGCATTTGACCAGGTCAGTCAGCTTTGTCAGATTTTGCACGGCGCTGGGGAACGGCTCCCTCACTTCTCTCAATCATCTCATTTCTCTGGCTTGTAGAACACAAGCCTTTATGCCTCATTTTGCTTGTCATACTTAAATTTCTCTTGTTTGTCAGCCGTAATTCAGCATCTCATGAATTAGTCATGAGAATAACTGTTTTCATTTAGAGGCTTTAACCTGCGCAAAATCCTCCTTGGCTGACTGGGCAGTAGCACATGCACACACACAGACACACACACACAAACACGCGCACACACATTGGGTGGGTGCTGCAGGCAGGAGTGGAGCTGTGGTAGATATGCAGCGCTCTGTCCACAAACGGGCGGGAATGTAAATGAGATGGCCTGCAGTCCTGATGGGGGGGGGGGGGCTGCTGATCACTGTCCACCACATTAAGCACCACTCGTTCCCGCTCACACGCACAATCATCTCATCATATGCAAAACAGGAGGCTCCCGGTGTGAAAAACAACAACAGGCGCACTAATGAAACACTCGCTTTTAATGTGCTTCTGAGTAGCATGTCATTTGTTGAAGATGGAAAGATGTTGTGCTCTAAAAGCAACATCTTCTGGGGGGAGAGAGGGCCATGGACACACAGTAAAGTGCAGCAGGTTACACTGCTGTCCACTCTGCTGCTGGTTACAGGAGGATGATTTGTAATACTTTTTCTACTTTATTTATAAACTTCTTTTTATAAACTCATTATTAACTTGTCCATAATTTCAACTGGTAATGGTAATACCAGTATTTAGGAGGAGAAATAAATTCTGATGCAGAGATCAAATTTTTTTGTTTCCAGCACATCGCCACCGGCGTTGCCTCCAATCACCAAACACTCTCCTGTCTCATGTCTGTGTCTCCTGCTTTTTCATCCTGGGATGTTTGTTTTTATTTTTGTTTGTTATATTAATGCGTCTGTTGAAAGTTAGAAACATCAACATACGCTCGTAGTGAATACTGCTGTGATCTCACATCAGCTCATTCGGACATTATAGTTTTACTAAGGGACTTTCTCAAACTGCCCCCCTTTCAGGAGATTATCTGGAGTTCAGGGAATGTCTGAAAGCAGCTATAGTCGAAGACGGTAAAAATCGGCCCAGCTCTCATCTCTCCACCAAGTTTGGTGGAATTTGGTTTAGTGGATTTTGTGTGAAAATAAAACCTACCTGGCAGAAGTTATATATATATATATATATTCAGTCAAAGTTAAACCAAGACACTGTTCTGAGAACTAAGATTGGTGGTTGTAATGGGCAGTTGCGGTGCAAATGTTTCCATCCATGTCTTCTTACTGTGTGACTGTTCACACTGTAAAGAATTGTAGACAAATCTATTCAGTACATTGTACGCTTAATGCTTACCTATATAGTGTACCAGTCGAACTGGTTGTATAGATCGCAGGGTGTATGAACCAGCGTTCATGTGCTGCATCCTGCCTGGGGTTAGATTTCGGGAACAGAAACACTTTGACAAGAGCCAGTTAAAAAGAAATCTTGATTATTTTAATATGAGCAAAAAGTATTAAAATGACAAATGGTGGTTTTATATTGGGTCAGGCGACTGGAGACTCCTCTGGTTGTCTGGTAACCTCATATCGACAACAACATTCCACATCCAGTGAAGCCCAGATACTGTAGCTGTAATGTGCTGTTGCAAGGGTCTTGACACATTTTCATAAGAACAGGGGAATTATCCTTTAAGGAGACAACAACCTTGATGAATTATGGAACTATAGCTACAGATAAATGCTGATAGTGGACATCTGCTGTGCTGATTTGTCAATAGAATTGGCTTTCGGTCACAGTTGCAGTCAATAGGACAACAGACAGGACTGAGACCCGGCACAGATCCTTCAGTGGACTCATAATAACTTGACATATTCTGACAATATGTTCGACGGGCGCAGCACATTATCATGCCGTATTTGTCAGCGACAAATACAACAAAAGCCTCCACGTCTTGTGTACTTTACTCAGATTTACCCTCCAGTCCAGTCAGCAAACAAGCTCTGCAGAGGTTATTTACAGCAATAGTGAGTTCTGCAACGGTTAACACATTTGTTCTCCCTGAATGCTTCATTAATTAAATTGTGTCGGTGCAATATGTTCACTTAGCGACATGCCTACCTATTTGTTCCTTAACGTGACAGTGTGGAGCTTCCTGTCAGGAGTGTTTTTGTTTCCTCTTACTGTGCTTCCAGCATTCAAATGTGCTGAACACACAGAGTGTGCCCGGGTGGCTGAGGAAGGGAAGGGAAGGAGAGTAAGCAGACTGGAGTAAACAACGCTTTGGCTCTTTAAATAAAACATTTGTTTGTGATTGAAGCTTCATGATGTGAACAGCATGACCTGTTTTACTGGGAGTCTCTAAACAGCCAGCCCGTCGCCCTCACAGAAACAGATCCCATCTCGCTACCCACAGACGCGCAGGCCTATTTATATTGCATGAGAACAAATTCTTTGACAACTTGAGTGATAGATTTGTACAAGGTCTAAATGTTTTTCTCTTTCTCAGAGGCCCTGTCTGAGTGACATAAATTGCTATTAATAAAAATTTTAACAATACATTGCAAATGAGTTTTTTCTGTTAACATGGCATGAGCACGAGCAAATGGTTCTTGTTGAGGGCTTCCTGGGAATAAGGGCGCTGCTGTCTGAGTCAACATACGAAGAGAGGCTGTTGGGGAGTGAATAGAGCATGTGGTGCTGCGCTTGTGTGTGGAATAACACAAGAGTGAACAACTGAGACAACACAACCTAACGGACAGAATATATTTTCTGAAGGAATCTATCAAATTCTGCTATAACAAAAACAATTTAGAGGTGTTTAATGAAAGATACCTTCATGTTGTACTATGTTGTTGTTTTTAAGCTCCATCTATTTACTTTTTAGCTTCGGTCATCTATATATTGCCAAAATGTTCACCTCTATATGACGGAGCCTGTTATTGTAGAGAAGCGCAACTTTTCCTCTGTAAAGACTCAGTGCTCCTAACTCTTCCTGCCTAAAAATCTTTGTGAAAAAAGTCGACTGTATGTTTTGTTCACTATACAGAGAAGCAAATTCAGCCTCTGGTAAGAATGTGTCATTTTGCAGTAAATAGAGGACCTCATATGGAATTCACCTCAATTCTATTGTATATATATATATATATATATATGTATGGATCGTGGTGGCAGCTGATCGTGGATTGATATGGTGGATTATGGATCGTGGTCATAGATAGCGGTGATAAATAATAATCGTGGTGGTTGATCATGATCGTGGTGGTGGCTGATCACGGACTATGATTACAACAAGACTGATTGATATACAATATGCCTACTCACATATTCTACCATTAATGGCAACAACGCTTCCATTTCAGGAGTCATTGCAGCTCTCATTATCTCTATCACACATTTTCTTATGTATAAATACTTTAAATGTTGACAAACCTTTGAATTATTTTTAGAAATCAATGTTGTAACTGGACCTGTTATTTGACACAAAAGTCAAAGTAGTGGTCAGTTTTGTTTTCAACAAAGATTATCTATTATTTTAAGCAGTTCCTATCCCACTGCTTCTTGTTCAAGTGCACATTTTTCTAGTATCTTTGGTTTTAATTGGTTATTTGATGCTCTAAAATCAGGGTGAAACACTATGATTGACAGCTGAGACTGACTCATGATAGGTCAAGCACATGCATCAGCGGGACCTCGCTGCCGCCGCTCCACATCCTGATTGCTGCTGACCCCATATGTGCAAGATGGCAGCTTCGTATCTTTATTACTTTGGCTCCATTTCTGGATAGCGGTAGGTTGTGGAGACATGACATCAATATCTATAAGCATATTATAATTAATGTCTTTTCTGTGTTAGGTGTAGATGTAAAGTTCAAAGCTACATCTAGGCGTAGATGTTAAGCTTGAAACTTCTCTGTATGTTTTTGTGTTTATTTCTCAATCTCCTCTTTCATTGGTTCAGTCCTCATTAAAGGCTGGCTGCGCTGTGTTGAGTGTGCGCACAGACAAACAAACACACAAACAAACACACACACAGCTGCACGAGGCCGGCTGACAGCAGCAGGCCAGGATTCCACAGCTGCCTTCTCCTTCTCCCCTCTTCGTGTTTTGCCTCTCACTTTGTGCTGAAATAATTAACTACGTGCATTTTTTAAGGCGGGATTACAGTTGTCTAATTGTAGTGAGCGTTGTCATGGAGACTATCAGGCTATCGGTGAATAAACAGCCTTACTTGGCCGTGTTTGGCTAAAATGGGGCTTTGTGCAGATGTCAGACACAGATTTATGATGGTGAAACAGATTATGTTTGGCAGGAAAATCAATAGGCTGACCACTCTGGACTGGCTGCTTATTTTGATAAACAGTCTGTGGATGTAACCTGCCCAGAAGCTTGTCTCCTCATCTGTTTGCTCTGAAGCTGAATTAGCTCTGAATTAATGCAAAAGTTTACTTTCCACAGCAGTGTTGCCGTCAGGTTCTGAGTTTGCACACATTTACCATTTACTGCTGTAAGGCTTGTGAATATTTAATAAGGTCCAAAATATACAGCAATATGCTAAATTAACAACATTACAATGTTAGTTTGATACATTTACTTAAATGACAAATAAATGTTTTTTCCTTTAGGTAACTATAATCCTATTACAGAAATATTTAAAACAGACTGAGATATTTGTCTAAGCAAGTATAACTGACCAATAAAGTTAAGATCTGTGTATACCTCATTTACAGGTAATATGCGGAGAAGTTGTAATGAAATTTATTATTGCATCATGAAGAATTTATGTAAATTATTCACAGACATCGGGAAAATAAGATACGGTTTTTAGTTTTTATTAGAAGTACATCCAGAAGTCAAAGAGAAAAAAAACTGACAGCAAAAGGTTCATGACAACCACAGTGAGTTATTATGTGATGTATAATAGTAATGTTGGTGACATATTGTTTGTATCTGGACCAACAAGTATATGATAAATAGTTGTGATGAAGGAAGTTGTCGACAGATATAAACTAAAACTAAAAACAACATAGGAAATGCTAGAAACCCCAAAATGCTGCTTTTGCTGAGTATAGTAGTTATTGTTATTGTCTGATCATTTCTTCTCGAGAACATGACTTATTTATATACGTCAAACATAAAAACATAAAACCATATTTTTGAATGAGAGGTAATTTCCCCTTTCATATTATAGGACTGGTAGTAATGAAAATACTAAATTTTAACTTATAGCTGTAGAAAAGTCAATGTATGAAAACCTGTCTATAGCAGATACAAGTAGTTAACACAAGACTGACATATTATCACCTTGCACTTATCAGATAGATTTCAATTGTTCAAATATATTAAAAATGACTCGTCCATGCACACAAAAGTTAGTTTTGGAGTACCACAAGTTTCTATCCTTGGACCGATACTCTTCGCCTTATCCATGTTTTCTTCAGGCAACATAATCAGAAAGCACCACCTAAACTTCAATTGTTACACAGATAACACCCAGCTGTATTTATCTATAGAGGCTGATTATTCACATCACTTAGTTAAACTTCAGGAATGTCTCAAGAACATCAAGGCCTGGATGACCTAGAACTTTTCAATTCAGACAAAACTGAGATCATATTACTGCTGTCTTAGCTTCTCTGCATTGACTCCTTGTAAAATTCAGAATATAACTCAAGATCCTTCTCCTCACATATAAAGCCCTTAACAATCAAGCCCCTTCATGTAAGAGCTTGTGACACCATATTGTCCAAGCAGATCACTTTGGTCCCAAACAACAGGCTCTCTTTCTGTTCCTAGATTCTGTTCGAGCAGAACAGGAGGTAGAGCCTTCAGCTAATTATCACTCTTATTGTTTTCATTATAATAACTAGTCCATCAGAGCTGAAACATAATGGTACACAACTCTTCTCTCTCTCTTCTCTCTCTCCTCTCTCGAGCTAGAGGTTTCTCCCAGTTAATGAGGGAGTTTTTCCGCTCCACCGTGCTGCTCATTGTGGGAACTTTTGGGTTTCTCTATAATTTTTATGGTCTTGAACTTCTATGTAAACTGCCTCCAGATAATACATATTATGATTTGGCACTATACAAATAAAATTGAATTCAATTGAAATTGGTATAATGAAGAATACTTATTTGTGGTTCAGCCCATGTTGTGAGTCTAATCTCTCACTCTTGCACCTCTGTTTTTGGTCTCAACCAACCCCTGAGGGAAATATCAATCAAACTACTAAATACTCATTTCTCTGTAGGTAGTTTTTCGAAGCTTCTTAGAGCTGTTCAATAAAAAAAAAAACAGCTAAAGTAACATGATGTTATTGAATACAGTCCTATGCTACTATCACAAGTGCATGTAGCTCTGACCAATGTCTAATACGGCACATCCAACACAAAATGTAGATGTTTGTCAAACCTAGAAGAGTCAGATAGTGATGTTTGTTTAATCTCATTGCAAAGCCACTTGTTTAACACTCAAATGATATGAACACTTTTGTCTTTTCCTTGTGTTTTCAAGACTGACACAGAAAAGTTGCAGTAAGAAATAAAATAGTGAAAAACTAAAAACAAACACCCAAAACAAAATAAACAAATACGGGGCTGTTTGTCTAAAGTATCTCTACTGGTGTTATAATGCATGGTCACAGCATTATTCGCACATGTAGCCAGGACAATGCGCTTTCATTTGAACAGAATGTTCGATTCGTCTCCAAAGTTTTTCATGAAGTTATAATGATTAAACTGTATTTCAGTGAGACAGTATGTTTCAGGCAGAAGCTACTGCGAGGTGACATCCTTGCTCTGCTCTTATTATGAAATAGATGCTTGGAACAGCTCACCAAGGGATGGTCGGCTCATAACTCTTCTCCCTCCTGGGCCGTTCAAATCGATTGTAGAGCTTGATTCTATTGGTCACTGTAAATTTCTTATGATTTTATCAAAGCGGTGTCATTGATTTTGACATAACTCCTGCTGCTGTGGGATCTGTGAGAACTGTGAGACACGGTCGCGATGCAGCACCAACATGACTGATGCTCACTTGATCTACACAGTATTAAGTAATAAACGTAAAAAAAACATCAATCCTTTAATTTCTCATTCATCAATAAACACAAGCTGTCATCAACCTGGAACAAAGATGCTCATGCCATTTAAGTCACTGAAGTCCACACTACGATCTTGTTTTTTTTTTTACCTAAACAATTATCAAGACATTCCATCAAGTGTGGTCTTGAAAGCATTAACTACTGGAACATTTGAAGAGATTAAATGTTTGCATATTTAAAAAAATCACACCGTGTCCCTTGGCTCCAGGACAACATGTTTAGGAGCTGGAGGAATGCAGTTATCTGAAGTTTCATCTAAAGTCCAGATGTAGTGAGGCCCTCACTAGGCCCTGTAATCAACACTTAATCCCTATTCGTGCATTAAGAGAGAAGGATATGTCTTTAATATATTCACTTCCCACACATGCCTGCAAACTTCAAAACGAGTTCAGCTAACAGTCAGGAGAGGAACATTCCAGGAACAGGAAGACAATAATGCCGGTATCCCCCTCAGGGTGCACATTCCCATTGTTGTGAGCCAGGTTAATGTACTTACAACAAGGTTTATTATACTGCAGTGTACAATAGTGAGGCTGAGGAGTGCAGCAGTCAAGTGGTGTAGGTGAGAGAGGAGGCTGATCACTGAGGTTGTGAGGAGTAAAGACTCAGATACAGAAACATTTATCTGTTTGTGTGAAGCATTGTTCAGATTTATGAGGAATCCTGACCCGAAAAAGTTTTACAAGCAGTGTTTTTAAATAGACCCTATTAACACTGATGCTTTGTTGTTATGTTGTTATACTATTAAATAGCCAGCAGAAATCAGGTAACTGCAACCTGATAATTGGTCTGTGGAGATTCTCAGTCTTCCAGGTCATGGTATGTCCAAGTGCTGAAAACAGGTCAACTGGATTTGGTTGAGTTTCTTAAAGATGTTTCGGCTGTCATCCAAGAGGCTTCTTCAGATCTAACTGACTGTCACCTGAGAGAGTGGACCCATCCTGCTGTTGGTTTTGTTGGGAGATGTTGGGAGACGTTGACCCAGCCTACCCTGAGAGTCATGTGTCCTAAGATGTGAGTTGTAGCGAAACTTCCTGGTGATTGAAGTCAAGACTGTATTGTATTTGGCTGATAGGTGGTTTTTAGACCTCCTCCTTTGTTCAGAGATGGTTTCTCTAGTTTGACGTAGATGGCTTCCTTCACTCCTCTTTCAAACCATCTGTCGTCCCTGGCCAACATAAACCCCCCCTGCTTTTAAACAGAAAACAGCCAAACATCTGTCTCAGATCTTTGTCCCCATATTCCCACAAATTTTTACCAGATCTCGCTCCTTCCATGAAACTTTCAAATACACTAGTCAGAAATCAAAGCAATAAAAGTACTGTAGTACAGAATATCAAGTATACTTTACAATAGAAATAATATCTCAAGTAGGAGCAACCTCTGTATAAATCTTTGACAGATGAAACAATTATAATGTTTACTACACATATTACTCCATGACCCAGAGCTACCTGGATATTTCTTAATTTTCTTAATTACAAAAACTAGTTTCATGGTCATAAACTGATCTACCCACAATGCCGCTGCACTTTGTTTTCAATCATAACTGTGTCCCAATTCAGGAGCCTCATCCTTCGTTGGCTATATTCGTAGACCGAATGCTAGGCTTTCCCTATTAAGGGCTCCGACGAATGCAGCCAACAAAGGAGTCCTTCCAGGCCTGAGCAACGGAGGATCCACAACGTCAGCTGCGTAGACCTTCAAGATGCGGCCGCTGAATTGAGACACATCTCATGACTGATTGAATTTAGCCCACAGTTGTCGATGGGGTCCACTGGAGTCACCCTCCCCACTCAGCAGGCCCGGGGGTCAGAAGGGGGCTTTTAGGCTCCACTGAGGGGCCTGCTGCTCATCAATATTGCAAAGAGATAAAGTAGACTGGTGGTGCAGCCCGGGTGTGTCGAAGCCTAATCAACCATCACTGTGCTCCAAACCTGGAGTGAAACAAGGATATAGATTTGGGGACACACTTCACCACTGTTGTTAATAATTTAAGGAAATATATTGCTCCTATAGAAACTCACCTAATTGTCAGGAGATAAATACATCTGATAATACATCACACTGTTTTTTGAGATGTCAGTCAGTCTGTGACAACTCACACCAAACCTTATTATATCAAGAATCAACTGCAAAGCACTTGACTCACTCTTTCATGGACCCCCACAACTCCTGGTCGGGACGTGTTTCTTGTCGACAACAGCAGAGGAATGTACGCGGCAGCTCAAAGGAATGGAGAGATTACCTTTATTTCAATTATAAAGTACACTGCGTATGACTGGCTTTGAACCCAGCGGGGGAGCTGAAGCCCTGCACGGTTTTCTTTCATTACGGTGCGGTACCTCAGCAACGCACAGTGCCACAATAAAAGACCAATGAACGGTGCACATCCTGTATTGATTTGTTTGCTGAATATCAGAGTGAATTTTCAGATGTATTTATAATGGGCTTATTAAAGCTGCCTTTGATCTAAAGAATACAACAACAACAGAATAGTCTATGTTGTTTGCAACTTAAATCCACTGTGGGAAAAATGTCAATATGAACTGGGGGTTTTCAGCAGTATTCAATTACTTTTCCTTTTAATCATAAAATGTAATCACTTTCACAGGTGGGGGGTGGGCTCAGTGTGCTTATTCTTTTCTATGATTGAAGCAAAGCTGTCCATCCACTGGCATTAGTCCAGATATGACCTTCTTTTGTAAATGAAATATTCTTTTTGAAATACAAACAGCTTTAATTATTGAAACTGACATTGTGTTTGACTTTGAAAGACTGTCAGCTGTTGACATTGGATAAAGAAATAGAGAATTGTGGGGGATTTCTGCTCTCGGCACTTGTGTGATGGAGACACTTTTTTGGAGGTGACTCGTCCGCTCTGAGAGTTATTGAGGCGGGCGACCGCCAAGACAAGAGATCTGATGAATTGATGATTAATGTGAGAGGGTTTAAAGTAAGGATGAGGATCAACTCTCTCCGCGCTCGCTTTTTTAAATGATGCTCAAGTGGAGTCAAATGAAAGAACAAATAAGAAATACAATATCAAGTGAAACTCGATGGACACTCACATTATTCATTGGGGGGGAATAAATTGCTGGTTGAAGCGATAGCAAATTCAAATGGGGGAAGTAAAAGTGAGGAGATAATTTCGAGCGCCATTTACTGGAAAATAAGGACACTGAGGTAAATGACAGTTATACACAATGAGATGTTTTATGTGGACTGGAAACGAAAAAAATACTACTTCATTCAAGAAAAACATGTGAAGTCAGTTAGTGAAAGACATATACATACCCCTAACAGCCTTCTCTGGGTAGATCAGCAGAGGTATTGCAGCATAACTTGTGTGACAGTGCAGCAGCAGGTGTTTCCTCAGATATGTTGTTGAGATGTTACCATAAGTCAGTTGTGTTTGACAAAGCTTTTCACAATTGTGTCGACCCACAATTCAGAATCTGGTCAAATCTTGACCTGAAAGAAAAAATCACTGCTTTGTGTTGTCAATAAGCTGCAGGTGCAAACCAGTAAAATACAGATGTCAACGCTTTTTACTCAGTTTGCAAGCAACAGAATCATTCACATCACAAACTGTCAGGTGAATTTCAACTAAATTTGAAATTAAATAAAATGTTCGCGAAAACGGTGATCATATAGTTATTTCAGTGATATTTCACAGATAATAAATGAAAGTCTTCTGATCGTCACCCTTCTCCACATATCTTTCCATCCTGCGTGGCATGATGTACATGTGTGGGCTTTTTTTAGCGAAGAATCTGTTGTCCATATTTAACGGCCTCTCAAGGCAAACAGTTGCTACTGCCTTCTTCGTCTGCAGATGAGAAAACTGAAACAAATTTACACTCCTCATGGATCCAGTCGTTTGGAATTACAGAGTGGGACGATCTATAAACACTTCTTTCTGGTGGACAGCCATACCTGTTTCATATTAAGTCTATGAGAGTCGTGGTTATCTTTAGTTTTTCAGATGTGGTGCGGTGGGTTTACTTTAGGCTTTGTAATGGGGTCCACACTGACTTCATGTGCTGGAAGAAACTGCAGCCTGAAGTTATTGGATCCTTTGCTTAGAAACCTGCTGGTGAGAAGATTTGATAAAGTTACAGATAGTGAAGGGGACGCTGTGTGATTCCCACTAGCATCACTGTTGGTCATGCCTCCACTCCCTGCCTTACTGATGCTTCATCCACACTACGACATTTTCATTGGAAAATGCATCAACATCATTACGGATACATCTTTCTTACACACTACTCGGTTTGGAAAAGCTGCTGGTTTAGTCTGGACGAGCAGAAATGGAGATGTTTGAAAACAATGACATAGACACTCACAACTGCTTGCTGTGTGGTTGCTTGATATGCATTTTCAGGCCAAAATCCTTGTGTGGACAGAGAATGTTCTAGGAGTGAGAGCCCCTCAACTGCCAAAAAGAACTTATGAATTTCTCTTTCCTCTTTGTTTTGAAGAGGTGCAATGTATAGAGCAGGCAGAGCCAACTAAGCCGTTCAGAGTTGAAATTCTTCAATGTGAGACGATCTGTCGTCCTCGCACACTCTGACTGCAGCGCTTGGTTAAAGCACCGTTCCACATTAGACCAGAGCGGTGAAACAGTTTGATTTGTGCAAATATGATTCATACATAAAAAAATGATCATGCTGTTAGTAATGTTTTCCTTTTTATGGAATCCGAGGCACCGGAGGTTATTTTACAACTGGGACTTTTATCCTGAACGGGTTGTCGAATAAGCCTTATATAAAACCTCCCCACACACAGCGCATGAAAACATCAGTAAATTTTAAATATTTATAAATCGTTTTACTGAAGAAAAGCTATGGAGCAGCGAGCTGTCAGCAGATGTGTCGGTGGCAGAGAGAATAGAGGAGTTTTCCTCCTCTCTCGAGGGAAGACAATGCCGAAGTTCTTCTGAGGGCCATGGTTTTCATCAGCGGCTTGCTGCACGCCAGTGGCAGGCGCACTGGTTTGGCCCGATCACTAGACAGGAGACAGAGGGAGGGCAGGTCATACATTTCTATTAGTTTAGAATATTATACATCGTTGGAGAATGGACTGAATGTATTTATCCACGGCCGCTGCTCTGCCAAGACGAAGCCCCCGACTGAAAGACGGAACTGATGGCAGAGAGGATCAGTTCATTCACTGTAAACACAAAACAAAACCACTTGTTGTAATATGACATCTCCTTAATTTTAACTTTATTGGGCACAACACCACTAACAAGAGCAAACAAAGAGGAGATTGTTCAAGTCTTGTGCGAATTTTGCTAATTTGAGGGAAAGTTAAACCAACAAACGTGAATAAATAAACAACCCTGTTCCTCCAAAGACTCCATTCTTCTACATTTCAAGCACTGCGGTGGCTAATTATAGCCTTAAGACAGGCGCTTTGATGCATTTTCCCTCAGCGGGAATCTCTGGCTTCTCTTTTCCTGAAAGCGCTTTACTGTTGCTCCGGAGGTAAACTGCCTGATGGCGCACAGCAGGTTCTGATCACTCTGAGCATATAGTGCATTTATCTGTGTGTGTAAAGCAGAGCAGGCGATTGAGAGAGAGTTGACCCGATGTGGTCTGTGTTGTGTAATGGCAAGAGAACTGACACTTCCCCCGTCTACATCTTTATGCCCATTCTAGACGTTTGAAGCCCTGGAAAGGCAAACCGCAACCCAGGCTGGCAGGGAGAGCGCGTCTCCACAGCAAAAAATAAAACCTTCCTGGTTAAACTTTGCGGACTGTCAGCGGTGTGGCCCTCCACGTCTGCCATTGGCAGGCCGGTTAGCGTGTGTGCAGCGCGAGCCCAAGATCAACAGTGAAGAAGGGGAAACCACCCCGGGTGTCGGCAGACCGCTGCTGTTGGGCCCGTCACACGCAGGAGGGTTGCTGCTGTCACACTCGAATGCACGAAACCGTAAACTTGTCTGGCCCATATGAAATGCTTGGGAGGGAGAGAAGAGGAGATGGGGGGGTGGGGGATTGTCTGGCCTTGTGCTCATGCAGGGGGGGAAGTGTATACCCTGGGCACTGCCGTTTCCTCTTGGCTTGCTTCCCGGCCTGTCTTCAAGCCCACGCCTCGAACAGGAATCCAGGCTGCCTCACATGTGAAGAAGTGTGAATGTAGCGCGGGGGGGGGGGGGGCGCTGGGGTCACCGTGAGGCTAAAAAGCAAAGCAGTGACGCAGCTCCACCGTGCTCCCCTCTTATTAAAGCCAACCCATGGGTGACATATGACATCCAGACAGGCAGGGAATAATTGTTTTCACCGATGCTCCCTGACGATGCCTGGTCCGTGTATGAGGCTCCTTGTCTCGGCGGACCGCCGCTCATGTGTTTCCCATCAGGGAAGTCTGTGGTTACCTTCCTGATTTTGCTGGACTGGAAAAACATAGCTAATATGGTGTGATCTGGAAAAAGCTTTGATGCAGGGGCTTTACAAATAAACCTCCGAATGCCATATGGTTTGCATTCATCTCTTAATTTATTTCCTATAAATGTCTATTGAATATTCTGTGGAGCCAACATGTGTGTAACCAGACTTGGAAAACAGAAGGCCGGGGGGAGCAGTTTGTGGCAAAGTGTGATTATTACGATTTGTCCTTTTTTTTTTCTTCTCCTTGCTTCATGATAGATGAGACGCAACAGCTTCTTCCAAAACAAGCAAATAAGAAAACATGCAAACAGTTTCCCTCTGAGCGTCACCTCACCGCTCCAGCCCAGACACAAAGGAAATCTGAACTCAAGCTCGGGCAATTCAAATGTAATGATTGTAAGTTGACGATGACTCATCAGCTGACAGACTTTTCCCCACGAAGTTGGATATTGAGTTACCACTGACAGAGAAGTCAACAGACAGCAGGCGTCCAGCGGTGGAGGACATGGAAGTGAGCTTTTTTTCCAAACGCAGCACAATTTCCAACGGAGGCTTCCAAACCAGTAAAGATATAACCTGCTTTCTGTGTGAGGCCTCGCTCCGACTGCAGGGAGCCCAACATTTGTCATCAGCAGCTGCCTGTGTGGGTGTCAGCTTCATAAAACACACAGCATTTTGTTCCTTTATTACGCTCGGGGCCATCTCTGCAAAAAACACAGAGGAACAAACATGTCAAATGTTGATTTCACAGTTGCAGTCAACAGTAAATTAAAAACAGATTTTCCACTTGACCTTTTTCCACGATGACGTGTTAAATGTGTGCGGCTGTATGAAAAAACTCACAGGAAGTAGCTCGAGTGTCAGACTTTTATTTTGTGCATGCTGATATTTCAGAGACGCACAGCAAGATGAACCCAGAGTGTGAAGGAGGGGGGAAAGGGGCAGTGGGTTTAAACTAACAAAACAAAAAGATGAGTGTAGACGAAGCGAGAGTGCCGGACACTGAACAGCAGCCTCGGAGGACGTGTCACGAGCCATTTGGTGGCCACTTTAAGCCAAAACAAGACGTTTTGAGCACGTCTGAGGCTCCTGGCGGTGTCAGCGCCACACTGTGCTGTACGCGGAGCAGCGAGCTATTAAAGGATGCATTTGCAGCATGTGACACTTAGCAACACATGGTAAATATGTACCAGGCAGAATATTCATGCCTATCCCTGCAGGTCCGACCGAGCACATTTCAGAGCGAGATAGTGGAGTCCAGTATTTACTTTCAGCGGGGTGAGAGGAGGAGAGGCTATAATCACTGATTGAAATGTAAATGTGAGGTAGCTACCAGAAGTAGCAGGGCGGGCGAGCGCGCAGAGTGGGGATATGAATTACAATCTGTCCGACAAATTTTTCTCATCGGACATTATGTAAATGTGGGATAAGTGACTGGTGGTATTTGAAGCAAAAATCAATGCAGGAGGCGATAAGTGAGAGTGGTTGACAGAGTGGTTGTGAATATCCACGTATACTTTAAATTCAGGGAGGATAAATTTGATCATGTAAAAATATGTTCATTACATAAGGGTCTCTACATGCAAATAGAAGAGCAGCCGTTGTTTGAAGTTAATATTTTGTGCAGCTTATTGTTTTTCTGATTTACAATTATAACTGTAACTTTAACCTTTTGGGCTCTGTTCTAAAAAACATCATTCTTGCATTATATATTATAACATAAAGCATTATATATCTATATTGTTGATTTAAATCTCTACTTAGAATAATAATAATAATATTTATTCACATAGCACATTTCAAAGCATACCTTCAAGGTGCTTTTCAAGTTAAGAATAAAAAAATGAAGGCAAATAAGGAAATAGTTAGAAGCAATTCAAAGTTTAAAGTTCCAGTGTGTATGATTTAGGGGAAAGGGACTTATTGGCAGAAAAATATAAAATAATCAGAGGGATGTTTTCACTAGTGTGTGTTTCATCTAAATTTTACAATTGTTGTTGTTGCTTCTTCACCCTAAAATGGACCCTTCATTTTTTAAATTATTTATGTAAATTGATTTTTACAGTCGTCCGAACTGGACAAACTCAACACCGTTATATGGCAGCTGAGGCCAGCCACAGGTTTGTCTTTCATGTTTGGAAGGTGAGCGGGATGGAAGGGGTATTCAGCTGCAACATGCCACTCCACCACTAGATGTCACTAAATTATACACACTGAACCTTTAAAAAATGTACAGATGAGAAAAGAGTAAAACCAGATAAATTATTAAATTGGTCAGTATGATCAGAGCTATAGGAGAAAGCAAGCCTATAAAAAAGATGTCAAGTGTTTAGTGATGTCAGGACTTTGGCTCGCCACTCACTGAGTGTCTTTGTTACAGATTTGATGATTGGTGCTGTAATTGTGTTGGTTTTTTTTGTGGGTGGGCAGGACAAATACATGGTTATAGCCAGTTATGCCTGCAACGCGTTACTCTAATCTGACCACTTTTTTCAGTAACGAGTAATCTATCGTGTTACTATTTCCAAATCAGTAATCAGATTAAAGTTACTTGTCCAAGTCACTGTGCTTTACTCTTTTGTCATTAATAGTAAAATATATATTTTATTTCTTCTTGCGTCTCTGGGAGTGAAGTCATGTAGCCTGTACAGTACTGTTAAAAATGCACTTCGAATAAAGTGAGTGTTGGCAAAACCGGTTGTCTTTTTTATGTTGAGGCGGCGGGGGTGTTGTCGGCAGCTGCTGATTGTAACTAATAAAGTAACTTGTAATCTTACTTAGTTACTTTTAAAATCAAGTAATCTGTAAAGTAACTAAGTTACTTTTTCAAAGTAGCCTTAAATCATAGTGGCCCTTAATCTGCTTTCAGACATTCACTGAAGTCTGGATTTTCCTGAAAAGTGTCCAGAGCTGCTATGAACACTAATCAGAACTTTCCCAGCCAGTCCCATGGTAAAATGTCTTGAAAAAGTCAGATTGATACTAAGTGAGAAGACGGCAGAACAATGTCTATGTTTCTATCACTAGCAAAAGCATTGACAAACTGGAAGAAAACAAATATCTCAGGACGAAAAAGAAGTTTCATATACACCTAGAAGACGCCAACAAAGTTGTCAACTTGGAAAGATGAGATTCCAGAGCTTTGGACGCTGTGCTGTTAACGACATGTGTGATTCCACAGTGAAATGTCCACATCATGTCCTGCCTCCTGCTGCTCTACCCAGACGCCACCCCTCACCTGAATGTTCTGAATATTTTCTTGTTGTCTGAATCAGACAATCTCCTGCTGCGTTCTTCTAATGTTAAAGGCAAACTACGTGTTGTTGGGAATATCCGGGAGTTATTGTTTGAAAACAGCGGTACACAGTATCAATGTTCTTAGGATTCATAGTGTTTTCAGTCAGTACCAGGTCCCTCATGCTATAAACCATAGACTGTATATAAAGATGGATAGAAGATGGCTCCCCCGAACTGACCCTTAAGTGTTTCGTTCGCCCCCTGGTGGCTGCATAGACTTTGTCCCTTAATGAGCAAGATGGCAGCGTTTTTTATCTTGGATATTTTGGCTTCATTTCTGAATAGCGGGAGGACGTGGAGACACGTCTAGTACATGGCATAAACCCACCAAGAGGTTTAAGGCTTTTTAATAAAAACTCTCCACTTATATCACACAGAAAGCAGAATGTAAATCTCCTTTCATATTTAAGTCAAAAGTCGTGTGGGCATTTGCTCATGAGAAATTCTGAACATCACGTAATATTTGGAGGAAACATGAAAACAGATGCTGACCAAAAATAACATCAAAGTAAACTCCTGCTTCACAGTTTTATATTTTTTTGGCCTCTGTTTAGAAATGGAGCGGCCTTGACAGGGGGTGGGGGGGTAATCTGGGCGGACTAGCCCGGTCTGCACCAAGCCCTGTTCCCTGGTCTGTAAACAATAGGGGTGTGGATTAGTTTGGAAACAATGTGTTTATTTAAGAAGCCCACTTCCTGTATGGACTCAGCAAGTCTCCCATTAATTTTATTGGCGGCGGCTCCAGCTCTGCAAATCCAATTGTTTGGAGGGGGGGCGATACAAAACACACAAGGCAAAGAGGAATGCGTTGCATCTGTGCTCGGTTCCTGTGTGATAGGACGACAGCACTAATAGAATCTGTGCCCGCTATTTTTGTTTTTTAATCATCTGGAAGGATCTGAGGTTGAGAGGGAAAAAACAAATGAGGAAACATTTCGCTTTTTTGTTGAGGCCGCTTTGGCACGAGCTCGCTGCTGCATGCACTACGTGTACAAATGCGAGTTTCATGTAAAAGGGAAAAAAAGAAGAAAGCCAAACAGTTTTTCTGCTTAGTCTCAACTGCCATGAGCGGTCTACAGAATGTGCCTGCAGGGGCTGAGATTCAGCTGAGGGCTGTGGAGCCCAGGAGCGTCGCCCGCCACCCCCTGACTGCCCAAAGCCACATCCTGTCCAAAAGGAAAAGACTTGCACTTTCTCCTCAGGAGGAGCACTCGCTTTAATGTGATCTCGATTACCCATAAAGCAGTCCTGCAGCAACGCTCGACACCTCACTGCCTCGTTCGGCATCACTCACATCCTGCCGTGCGCATGTGCTTTAATTTGTAGCTGATCTGAGGTCTGCTGTGGGGAAAGTTGTGAGACCTCCAGAGCAGGAAACAAACAAACTTCCCGACGTGCTGTCACGCTGAAGCAATTTTGTGACATGCAGCGAGCTGCCCCGGTGGAGTTTACGGGTTCATTTCTGAGACTGACAGATATGAGCGGGGATGAAAAGGCATTAAGAATAAGCAGTGCAACCTAGCCCATCCAGGCTCGTGCTCACAGGCCAGAGAGTAACAGGTAAACTGGAGGAAGGGTGGTTAAGCCCTAGTTAGGCATGTAAATCCCACCCTTTACAGGCAAAGCGCTCCAGTAGATCTCTGTCAATTTCCTGCAGCTGTGCTTGGGCGGATTTACATGAATACACTCTATCACCAGCGCTTAGCCTTCTGTGTTATGCATTTACTCACTTTTGGGCGGTTTATAAAAATTGGGTATTTTCTTTTGACACAATTTTTTGTGTGTTCCGTCGAGAAAGAATGGTTTTATTTACGAGCCAGGCAGCACGGCTTCTTTTGTAAATTGACTCCTCAGTTTTGTCAACGGGCCAGGCGTAAGAAGGTTAGCTGCCTGTTCCCTGATAAGCTGGCAAAACCTATCAACCCCGGAGAGAAGATAGTGCTCTGTATTTCTGTCATGCTTTATCATCAGCTGGGGTGAAACTAAACCGGTGTTAAGCGAGAGTAGAGGGACCATTTCCCTGGATTATAGGCGTCAACTTTAATTTCAAAGACCAGTGGTGTATCCAGGGAAGGTGCAGGCTTCGCTTGCCACAGATTGGCAGCGGGCTCCTGATAAGGACCCAGTAGCGTTGTTCGTATTCACCACGGGGGCCTATTGATCTCCAAGCCGCTGGTTCATTTCATAAAATACGAGGTAAATGGTGTTCGGGCGGCGGCGCGGCTCCGCATTCACCAGACACACTGCGTCCTGTGCCAAGTTGTCTTGGCTCGGCGCTGTGGCCAACAGGAAGCGCACGGCGGGAGGACGGGTGTTTGTCAGGAGTCATTAAGGATGGAGGGGACAGGTCAAGCTGTTTGCTTTCAGGACACAATGAGAAGAGCTTTAGAGGAAAATAAGATTTCTCGTCGCTACAAGGCCGAGTCCGGTTACAACCCAAGTTTATTTCCGAGACTGAATCTGAGCTTACAGCGGCGTTATCTTTCACAGTATCAGTGGAGCGCTCACCATCTGAGTATAAAATTCATACCAACATATTGAGCACTTATTCATACTGAAATACCCCCCTCCCTCCGTTTTTCCGGAATTTATGAAAAGCATAATCACAACATGAGGGCCCTCTTATTTTATTATCAGTGCGTGTTATTATTAGAAATCCATTTCAAATGATATGTCACATGGGAACAAATATCATTTACAAACCACTAATGACTTGCAAACACTCCTCTAGCCTCCGGTGCAGAATGACGCTTTCACACAGTGTGTGCTCTGCTCGCCTCTCTACGGGGACGTGCGGTGGGATGCTGCACGCTCTCAGAATCAAACAGAATAAACAGGAAGACCTCTGTCTCTGGGCTCAGGCCATACAGTGGCAGTCACACATTAATTCTTAAAAATAAGCCCATTTAAACCTGTCATTACCACGAGTCGTCTAATGGTTTTTAGGTGTGTGTTTGTTGCAAAAATTCAAATGAGACGCTAAAATATGTACATATTCTCTGCAGAGATGGATTAGGTTTTGGGTATTAATAATTAAGCAGACATTATTATTATTACACTTTGCATCTTCTGGGTGGATCAAACTCACCTCACTGCCGAAATGCTAATAATGAGTCATCAATAAAACATTTTCATAATGTCAGAGAGACACTTGTGTAGATGCACGGTCTAATTTTACACGGGCTGACTTGGTCATTAGTTCAGTATGGCGTGAACGCCTCGCCATGCAAAACACAGAGGAGGTTACAGAGGTGGCCTGATGTGGCCTGACAGTCAGTGCATCAAGCTGCTCCTTCATTAATGTTAATCATCTTGAAATTGGGAATAACCAAATCAGAGCACCTATATGCAAATATTTAAAGCATTTTACTTTTTAATGGAAAAGGTGTTTTTGTTTCCAGCTCTGTCATTTGCATAGTAATTCTGTCTATTGTGTCGTGTTGCTTTAACCTCAGACTGGCCTGAATGAACGCTGGATAGTCGTCTGTGTTTGGAATGGGGCCGCAAACAATATAAATAAAGGATATAGCGCACAGAGAGGAAAGGAAATCATATCAAATTGCAGTTAAAAGTCCACGTAAAAACTTTCCCTCTTCAGATCAGGAGTCATGAAGACACTCCGAGTGGAAACCTCCCAAAATGTTCACAGAGCTGTAATGAGAAACTGAGAAAAGCACAGAGCATCAGCAGAGCGCTGCCTTTATTGCCACCCAGATATAATAACTTAATGCAAATTGCAACTAGTTAAGCACAGCAAAATAATGTGATACCATTGTCTGCAGCAGATTGGTATTATAATGTTGGCATGGGCAAATAATCACATTTTCCTCCTGATACAATTACATTATTTGTTCTGGTTGTATCATACACCAATAAAAGCAAACATCATATTAGGATTCATGGCACTTTTCGCATTGCGTTATCAATATGTGGAAATAATTGTCTGCTGAGAGATTAAATTACATTATTGTGTATCTTTTTCATGCCTAATAAATAATGATGGATGGCTCTTATTTTCATCACCACCTGCAACCATTTTGTCTTCTTCCCCCCTGCAAGTTAAAAATGAGAGAATAAATAAAGAAATAAAGCGGTAGAGTGAAGAGACCTGGAGCAATAGCAACCCGGAGGTTTATGTCGCTGAAGTTTTCATCATCGCATCAAGGCGTGGGGAACAGCAAATACAAGGTAGTCTGACTCCCTGAAAGTCAACATGCCTCTGTTTATTCATTCATACATCTTTTGGCAAAAACACACTTTGAGATGATGAATAACTGATTGACAGGGGGACAGCCTCGCAGGGGAATTGCTCTTTATCATGACTTTATCAAATATTGTTCAGGCAAACTGCAGCATATTTCAAGCTGCGTCACACAAACCTGCTCCAAATAAACATCCGCTCATTTTCATTGTCTTCAGTTATGTATATATAGTGTATTTATTTCAGATAGTTTAGCAATAGTCTTGATCATTTAATCCCTCACTGCTTCGTCTCCCAGAGTGTGAGAGCAGTTCACATGTATAATGTAGCTTCCTTATCACCGTCCTATATAGACAGACTCCCTAAAAGTCAACATGTCACTGCTAATGTATTCATACATCTGTTGGCAAGAACACACTTTGAGGTGATGAATAACTGATTGACAAGGAAAGAGCCTTGCAGGGTATTTGCTGTTTATCATGATTTTATCAAATATCGTTTCTACAAAACCGCAGCATGTTTAAAACAGGCAGCCTCCGAGGCATTCAGACCCCATGAAAAAGACTCAAACAAGAAAAACTCTGGATGATTTAACCCCATCACACACTCCTCACCCAGTGTCCGTCCTGCTTCAGCTGTATACTGTACCCATTTAGTATGGATTTACAACATAAATCCATAATATATTAATCAAAGTTCAAATGTAAAATCAATAAATGCAAACAGTTCAAGATCACAGTCATCTTTCAGTATGATGATGTGAAATATACATTTATACTCAAACTATTTAAGTAGCAAACTGTTAAATCCGTCTTAAGCTAGAATAATTAGTATAAAATATTATCTAAATGTTCAAAAAATTGATTCTAATGTAAAAAATGCATTGCTTAATGCAACTAAGTAAACTTATTAAAGAATACACTCGCACATATTTTTGCAAATTATAAATTGGGAAAAATGCGTTCAGATTCTCTAGCACGTACAATTGACTCGGGCAACACCGATCTCTGAATTTCAACGTCTACAGTTTCAGAGAGGTTTTTCTATTATATATATTTTACTATATTATGTATTATGGTTGTTGTGTGAATTGTTTTTTCTAGTTTTCTTTCATTTTCTCAGCGTGATATTACTGTAATTGCATATTTTTTTGAAAGCAAAGATATCAAAGTCTGCCATGTGCACGAACAACTTATCAAATTGTAGTCTTCCAAGCTAAATAGCAATTAGACTTGAAAATCTGAATTTGTAACATTGACAATTAAAGTGGAAATAAAAGGAAAAGAAAAACAGATACTGATTTGGTAAATGCCAGTTTACGATATCAAAATCTATTTCGCAAACAGAAATTGTAAAATGGGATATTCAGGTTATTCTAGAGCACATCAGTTCAGACATGTGTGTCAAAGAGAAATATATATTTACTTTACTTTGTTTCAATATTAATTAATCAGTGATGGTTGAATTTCACTGATGTAAAAATCCAAATCAATAGGAGCTTTCTTTGTTACCAGTGTGAGTGAAGCGAACCTCTGACATGTTGTTTCTGGTCCTGACAAATGTCAGGAGATAAATCTTCACGTTCAGCAGCAGCCTGCTGTGTGGCCGATGGTCTCATTTACAATTCACTTTCCCGTCTTGCTTTTGCATAACCCTAATTTTAATCACTTCATTTGCACTTTGTGTGAGATAAGAGAATTGATTAGCTACCAGTCTCCAGGAGGCTTCATGTTGGACTTTCTCTTTTTTTCCTGCAGTCCACCAATCTAAGCTGTCAATACCTGAAACTCCTGTTACACCAGATGCATTTGTTGGCTCGCTGTTATGTGGCGATAAAACAAGGTAAGGACATTATAGTCTCCCCACCAGTTAATTGGCATCAGAGAGAGAAACGCTGTTATAACTTCATAACTTCTTAGGTCATGCCTTGTGCACAGCTAGACGTACAGCGTTGTCAAAAATTTACATTTTAATGAAATATTTGAATAAGCACTTGAAATTCACTCTTGCAGCTCTCGCGGTTCTAAAACCAACATTTCATGTTTGTGTTTTGAATGGCAGCGTCAGAGAAATGAGAATGCCAGTCATACAGATTAGGAGGGCATCAGTGTAAAGGCACAGGCTTCCTTAATCAAGGTTCAGTGCAGGTAAACACCAGCCATGTTTAAATGATAACTTTTCCTCACAGAGGAGGAAAGGCATGAACCCGACAGAGGATCTGAATCAGAGCAGGAGTGAAGAGAAATTCAGAGGCTATCTGCATTAATACACTGCTGTTTGAGTCGAGCTGTCAGCGAGACACCAAAACACCATTTAAATGTCAACATGTGATGCTTCTCAATCTCAAAGTACAATTAAAGCTCGTGGGTTGTGTTGCGTGCAGCGCTATCTCAGGAAATACGGACTGAAAAGGCTGCTTGTTAAACCATTTTGGAAACTCCTTTCTCTCTTGTAGTAAGATGAGGAGAATGACCGTGTTTTTCTGTACGCTGAGTGTTAAGCTACAACCAGCAGCTCACTCGGTTAGCCTAGCCTAGCTCAGCCTAGCGCAGAGATGAGGTAAACTGGGGAAAACATTGCTAGCCATAGTGTGACCAAAAGTAGACAGTAGTCAGCTGAAGCTCACTGATGAACACACTGAATCTCAAACATTTCCCCAGCTAGCCAGGCTAACTGTTTTCCATTGTGCCTGCAGGCTTTATGCTAAACTAAGCTAACCGGCTGCTGGATGTGCGCTCGCATTAGCCTACCGAGCGAATAAACATAGTTGGCTTCTTTCATCATGTCCTACTGCAGTCATATGTATAAAAGCATAATTCAGACTTGAAACGTAAGTGTTAGCATGGCTGACAAACTGTGTGCATCCTAACAAATAATCTGTCTGCTTGTTTTAATTCACTGGGTTTATTTCTCTCCTGATCATAAATCATCATTTATAAAGCCCCTCCCAGCAGCAGCCACTTCTGTGTTAATTCACCATGACACAAAAAGTGTGAGAGGCCGAGGTCCTAATTATTCATGTTGTTTTGCATCTCTTCAATTATTCAAAGCAAACATTTCTAATCGTGATGTCGGCTGCTGCGACACGAGTGAAGGCCGGACCTCTTCGGCTGAGTGGAGACATGGTGGAGACCTGCAGGACTGTCCACCATCACTGCTCCCACTGTGGGTAAAGGAGCAGGAGCTCCTCACTACACAGCAGCTGGTTACACACACAACTCTCAGCTGCAACACTGCAACTGGCCCAACCACACAAATAGGATTTGAGTCCGTGGAAAGTTGTCTCTGCTTTCTTGATATATATTTCTTGCATAAGAGCTCTAGTCGCTGGCGTCAAAACGTATGAAGCAAAGCCGATTTCCACTTTAAACTCTTTTGTAAAAGTAGTAAATAATCATTGTGATATGATGATACAGATTTCATGTAAATATTAAAGCCAAACAAAAAGTATGCAAGGGCCAATTCAAGGTATATTTGATTGCTGGAAGAATGGATGGAGGGATGGCGGCATGGATGGATGATGATGGATGGATGGAAGAATGGAAGGAATAAAGGATGGTAAAAGTATGGCACAGATGTTGCATTTAACTCTTATTGAGAAACACTAGATGTAAAATCACTTTCACAATCGTTTCTTCACAGTTGCGACCACATTTACAGTTTTGACTTTTAAAAGCTTCATTAAGGATGATTGACGAACCTTGTATCTAAAGGAAAAAATCGAAGGCATTAAAACAACCAAAATAGCCCAGGACTCCTAAAAGGATGAAACTTGTTCTACAGTTGCTCTTATTTTCAGGGAAGGCATTTACAACCTATAATGAGTTTAATCTCACTTTCTGACCTCTCTAATCTGTTTGTGGCTCACAGATAAATAGTTTCATTTTCAAACATCCTCTTTTATTCCCTGTATCATACCATTGCTGTAGTTTTTACCAGACATGAGAAAGCAATTTTAAAGAAATTGAAAATAAATTCCTGGACCTGCCCCTTGATCCGGATTCCTACCAAAGTTGCATAGGTTCATCCCTGACCCATAATGCATCCTTCTACCAGGGCAGTTTTTTGTGCAATTCCGCTTAATAACAGACAAGGTAACAAACAAATGTCAATGAAGGCGTCACCTCCTTGGCAGCGGTCAATAACACGAGTGAGTATAAAGGTTTTTATCACAGGATCTGAGTGTCAAAAGATCCATCTCCATGACAACATGGCTGACTCTTTGGATGGTCATGCTCTGACACTGTTTTAAAAAAAGCCTGTGAAATACGGTTTTACCAAGGTGAAGAACAAACTGGAATGTTTGACATAAGACTGAGTTGGGTCCCTGAATGCAACATGGCGAACAAAAGCGGAAACTATTGATTTGGGAGAAGAAAAATCCACAGAGTTCATGGCCGAGTTTCAGAGAGAAGAAGTTCAAGTTGTTATAATCAGTGAGGTTCTTCAACCAGCAGTTCATCTGCATTCAGCTCCACACGGCTCCTGCATTGGACAGTTCGACATGTTTAGTTAGTGAACTCATCAGTGGATCCAGCAGCTGCCCCACCCTTAACCCCCCGTTACCAAGAGAAGGCGACATCAGAGCGTCTCCGCTATTTACTCAATGAGCGTAATTACCAGTGGCTACTCACACGAGGCCCGCTAACTGATGTGATAAGCACCTTTATACTTTCATCTCGCTTCAGTTCCCTTTTTAATTGCTCGCAGTGTCTTTGAAATGTAGCTGCGCCTTCTAAAAAAGAAGAAAGCGAGCCCAGCTGTGAACCGCTGATTGTTGTGTTGGAGCCGAAACCGGCCTCGTTGTATTGTTGTGTGTGTGTGTTTGTGTGTGTGTGTGTGTGTGTGAGTGTGTGTTTAGTGGGAGGAGGATTGGGGGGGGGGGGGGGGGGCAGCGAGGCATGCCTTTTCAACAGCAGGTGGTAATTGAAACAAAACAAGGGCTGATTAGGGAAGCGTCTGGCAACTCATGATCCAAACAGCGAGCCGCCGAGGAGCCCGAACACGAGAGCCCTGGAATAAAGTGGTCATCATCTAATTAACAGAACACATTTTAATTACCGGGTAAACCAAGCAGTGCACTGTGTCAATTTAACTGATTTGGTAAGTGCCAGTTTACAATATCAGAAACAGACAAATAATTGGAATCTAATTACAAGCGGGTCTATTGCACACCAGCGCCCGCAGCCCGTCTTAATAAACAAATTTTTACATCAAACCGTGAATAACAAACACTGCAGGACAGCTAATTGCCTCGCTGCAACGCTGGGATGTTTGCCAGCTTTCCACTATTTGACTGAAGCTCTTGTGTGAATGGATGGAGGCTGTGACACTCCGTAATTAGAATAAAGTGAACGGAGAATCCACATTTGTTTTCTGCAAACGAACGGAGCTCAATAATACGACTGAGAGCGGCCTGGAGTTTGTACGACAGGACGGAGCAACAGCAACATCTCTCTAAGGGTTACACACACAGCAACACACAGGAAGTCAACACTGATCTGTTAAAGGTTAAAGGGTCAGTTCACCCAGTTTACAACGTACCTGTAATGGTATGTAGCCATATCATTTTGGTTTCATTGGAATGCTCTCGCTAAATTTTATAAACCCGAAGAAATGAATGGAGATAAAATCCATCCATGTAAAAAGTGTGGCTTATTAATTGGGTATGATCACAAATTGAACTTACACAACTGGAGATATGACCCCAACATCCGATGTTGGTGGTCGCTAACATCCGATAACGTCAACTGGTGGTGGGTATTAATTAGTGCAGTAAAACATACTAGGGATAATCTCTACCTTGTCCTATGTTCTAAAATGGGACAGGGCTCAGTTTAAAAAGGCATAGAGATAATGATGTCTGATCTACTGAGCGGCCACATGGCTTCTTATAGTGATGCCATACAAGCCAGTAGCCATTTAGATTCACCTTTAGCCTCAGTGTTCCCTCAAGTTTGGCCTGTATCATTGGTTACAAGTCCAAAACACTTGATGCTAATGGAAGTTATGTCCCTAACATCCGCTGGTGGCCAATAACACCTGCTAACCTCTACTGGTGGTTAGTAACTGAAATTGTGCAGAAGACCTTCAGATCTACAAGGGAATGTTTAACAACTTTCCTAAATGTTCTACATGTTTTTTTATGGGCTTGTAATGTCTCACTGTCACATTTCTGATTTGATCAGTGATAAAAACAGGTCGTTGAGCCCGATGATGACTCCTGGGTTGGAGAAAATAATCAACCAATAACAGCTTTGTGATTAGACTGGGATCAGACCTTGCACATCGCCATACTGAAAGACAGCAAGAGTACAGACAAAGTATACTACATTTCTTTAATAAAGATGAAAAATGTTAAAATCACCACTCATAACAACCCCTATGCGAAAAGAAGAACACGTCTTTCATTAACAAGCTAACGACAGTTTTTCCTATTTCAAAGTTGTTCAGACAAAGAAACAAGAGTGACGTCTGCGGATAAACTGAGTTGTTGTTGCAACATGTTGTGGATTTTATGTTAGCCTATTAAATGTCTTAAGCTCCACGAGAAACAAAACAATCAATATCACTAGATACCAATTCCGTTTTTGTATCTTTTCTCAGGTCATTGACTTCTCCACGGCACTGGCGTGATGCATTTTGTTTCAGTGAGGTTAAACATGCACCTGTTTTAGAACCGTCTCAATTCACAGGCATCAAATAACACAATCGTAACTTAAAATGCCATTTTTGTTTAAAGCTCTACAGATCAATTAGCTTCAGTTAATCTTTAGATTTAAGATAAATACATTTCTGACTGAGAGAATTAAACATGTTTCATCCAATGTGGTAAATTAACGTCATGACAGATAATTGGGAAGAATAAAATATTTTCAGAGGCAGCATAAATGATGCATCTCATAAATCATGACACGTCTCTGTCTATGATGGTTCATTAGTCATTTTTATGATTAAAAAAAAGTATTGGTATTGATATTGATGATTCTGCCTGTTGTATTACTTGGTATTTCCCACTTAAGGGAGCAGGTGGATAAATTAAATAAAACAGCCAGTAAAGTTAAGTGAAATAACACATGAATGATAAGTGATTAATATGGGAACTGACAGTCAAAGCAATTAGAAAAATAATAACTTTAACACAAGCTTGTTTTATGTAAAAGCATCTTTTTGGAGTTGGAAACGATGATTAATCAAACAGACAAAAATGTTAGTGTGGAGGTTGTGTCATGTCAGTGTGATGTGTTGGTGACAAAGAAATTCAGATTAATGTGTGGAGGGCCCGTATTGGCCGATCATGTCTCTGTCTCAATATATCTACACTGTCCCCATAATATTTCATCCACCTTTATGGACCATAATAATATCATATGTTGCTTCCTCTCTCTAAGTTACTGTGCAGATAATTGATGTGAATGCGTCTGTTAATGGCAGATTTTTTTTCCAACACAAACACTTTCCAGTGCGTTCCCTCTGACTCGCTGTCGCATGATCCGGTTTGTGATCAGTGTCAAGAAAACAACACGGATCCACACGGGGCCCGAGCGTCCAGTGAAATACTGCCCACAGAGAGATTGCTTGTGATTTTATATTGTTTCCATTAAATCTTATCTTTCAAAGGCCTTAATTAATAATACACTTGACATTTATGTTTTCCAGCAATAAGCTCAGCAAGAAACGATTTATGTCGCCTAAAGCTTTTTAACAAATCAATGCAACTATTTGTAATTGCTTGTTTCACAAGATTAAAAGTGCTTAGACTTGATCTTTGTCTCCTGTTTAGTGGCCAACATGACCCGCGCCTCTGTCGTAAAAAACCCTGAGTCCTGGTCATCAGCATTAGCTCCCGTCACCAAATCCATATCGCTATTATTTCTGGAATTTTTAATGTTGTTACAATTTATAGCTTATCAAATGCAGTTACCTAAATTGCTGTTAGGAAAGGACAGTTTAACTGTCTCTTTTTAATTACGATATAATTTAATGCAGAGGCCGAGACGAGGGTCCTGCAGCAGATGACAAACACAGGTTCAACTAGTCTGCAGGTGGAGAGATTGAAGAGAGAACTGCAGCGTTAACCCATAAACGTGGAAAATATCAGGCTATCTTATTTTGTATCTGTGATAATTTGTTCTTTACATGATTTGATGCATTTACAGTTGATGACAGCAAAACAAATGAAAGCTGCATTTGCTATTAAGGCCTTATGGAAGCTTAATAAATCTTAATCTCAATTCATCTCTAGAGAACTACCTAATTCTGTATCAAGTGTTCTTCTGTCAACCCTGGAGAATGATCACATGTTATGAAATAAAGACATCGTGCAGCTCGTATTGCCACACCACACCAAACAGATAACATGGAGAGGCCGGAGGAATTCGTCTGAACAACCAGCATTTTATTGCATGTTTAGAATGCTCACGTCAGTCATCGCAACTGACTACAACAGAGTGGTCTGCATCAGACACACAAGGAATGATGAGGAGGTTACACACCGATGGAAATGATGAGCAATAATATTTCTCTATAAAAAAAAACAGAAACTACAGAGTACATCTTCAAAGAAGAAATAGACAGAAAGAGAAAGAAAGACAAGCTGCTGCTGCAGTATGAGAGCACCGTGACAGCTCCTCGGCTGCTACCCCACCCCCCCTCTCCCCACCACCTCCTCCATGTGGAGAAAATCAAGAGTGTGATGTGAGAGAAGGAGAAAAGAGGAGGAGGGGGGACGGAATGACAGCAGGCTGGATGGTCGCTGATGGTTGAGACAATGGCGTGTTTTGGCTCGGGTACCAACGTGTGATGTCGGGGGGCTGTGACGCCACACAGCCTCAGTTTGCAAGACGTTAGACTCAGGAGCCTCCACCTCTGACCTGCCCGCTGTGCTTGCGCAAAAAAAACCAAACAACATATATATATATAATAAAACCGTGTCTTTTACCTGGATGAAGAGACAGATGATGAGGAGAACACGTCTCCGATAAATGAAGGAAATGAAATTTCGCAAACAACAAAGAAAAGAAAAAAAACAAAAAAACATTTAACTATATTCTTTACATCTTGGCACTGCATATTTCTTCTTCTGTTTCCTATTAATTTCATATAAAATATCATTAGATTGATACACCCTTATATTATTACTGACCACTTAAAACAATACCCACCCACCCAGCATCTCTGTGACCCTGGTATCAGTCATGCAAGATACCACCGTCTCGTAGAGGAAATATACCTGTGTGCCCTTTTTTCTCAGAGCAGTAATCTTTCACATGGAGCCACACAAGGCAGTGGTTGGACCATCAAAAGGAAGTATCAAAAAACAGCTTTAACACAAAGAGGGGGTGGGGGGGGAATTCTGTACAAAATGCTTCGGTCAATGATAACAGAGAAAAGTCTGTTTTTTATATTACAGTTTAAAATCCAAAATGGGAGATAATCTCCCCCCCGGCCTGCCCCTGCCCAGCTCACCCACATGTCTGCAAGGATGATGTGATTTTTTTTAATTTCTTTTTTTTGTTTTTTTTTTTAAAGCAAGGATTACTAAGTAAAACATTTGCAGCACAGTTTGCTATTCCAATACATACAGCAGTTTTTTTTTCTCATAGCTTTTTCATAGTTAATACAAAGCAGTGGCGATAAAGCAAACATCATAACACAAATGTATTTCTTTATCTTAAACAAAAGAAAAGAGGGAGAGGGAGAAAAAGGAAAAGACAGGAGATAGAGGAGAAGACAAAGACTACAGTGACATGTATGTACAACCTAATATTGGAACGCCCTTAAAACCACCCATCAGAGGACAGACAGGATGAATGTGCCACACACAGCTGGAGGATATCTCCACCAACAAAAGGCCTGAGGTTTGAATTGGTTTGGCAAAAAAAAAAAAAGGATGAAACCTTTTAAGATAAACAAGCTCTAATTTCATTTTTTTATTTTATTTTTTCTTTCTACAGTATCGGACTACACATACGAGACATAAGACTAAGTGCAACTGAGTGAAATGTTTGTTTATTTCTATTTATTTTTCTCTCTCTCGTTTAATTGAATCATTCCCTATAGGTTTGAAATGAGGTATGCGTACTAACGGCTTTTTCTCATGCTGTTATCTTTAGTAATGTCAGGCTACACATGCTGAGAATGTTCTAATCTACCAGCGCTGGTCCTCCTCTCTGAATACCAAACAAACCAGCCTGCATGATGACTGGGGGGGGGGGGGGGGGGGAATTGTGGATGAGCTCAGCCCCCGTTCTCACGATCCGAGCCGGCTGTGACTGACCCATCCCACATCTGCCTGGATATTAAATACATCTTCTGGAAACCACAGATTGCCCCTTTTTAGTTAATGAGCGGTGAACACAAAAATAAAAAGGATAACAATAACTGCCATAAAGTACCTTGTACCCAGCTTATTAGTTGACAGGAGTGTTTTTTAATATAAAAAGTAATAAGTTGACAGAAACTAAACACAATCATAAAGTCTTCCCTCATAAAGACACTAAAACCCCTAAAAAGTGGCATACAATCATTTCAAAGGATACAAACATGTAAAGAAAGAAAAAGAAGAGAAACAACAAATCATTGTGTGGTCCAGTTGAAGTATAGAATCCATTTCACATTGTTCTCTGCAAAGCTTTTCCCATTTGCCAGTACATTTTTTTTTTTCAGCGTTATCTACAGAACACACCCTTGATTTTGCGGACAAATCTGTTTCGGACCGAAAAGCTCCCTCTTTCCACTCACTGGCCCAAAGACAAAAAAGTTTCCCTAATTTGGTCATCATCATGGAGTCAGACTGTCAGCACCTCCCGGTCAGATTTGGTCACTGCCAAACGCAGCTTGTCCTGTCCGGGACGCCCCCCTTTGGTTCTATTTTTTGTCCTTTTCTAATAAAAGTGAATGAGTTGGAGGAGCTTGGCCCTGGATCCAGTCTGCCACCGGCTCGACCGCAGCCGCTGAGGTCGTCCAGCGGGAGAGAATGGAGGGGACATATTTGGCCTATCTGCTATTGCATGGAACACACAACATTGACTTTGTAGTTTATCTTTGGTAGTCACAGAACACGATAATAAAACACATGAACAACAACAAAAAAAAGCCAAATAAAACATAAAATGATCATAATAATACTAATAATAAATACAAATTTAAAAGTGGTTGATTGCAGTCTTGAAACTCATGGTCTCTTTAAAATTTGACTATCTATGAAAGCTGGAATTTTTGCTGCTGCATCATAAAACCACATGTGGAAATCACTCAGTTCAAAGTGGACTAGAACTCATTGGCTTTTTTTGGGGGGGGGGGGGTGACACTGAACGTCGAGGTATCCACACTCTCTAACACAGCATGTACTGTACGTCCGGGCCCTTTCACGGTGGCTGTCAAATGCTGGAATGTGCAACGTTTTCGGTCTTATTGCGAGTCTCTGGGACTTTGTTCCCTTGAAGAAGAAGGAGAGAGGGGCATTTAGTCGTGTGCATCTATATTAACAATCACTAAAACTTAAAAAAAGATCAGACCAAAGCGCAAGATACAAAATAAAACTACGTGGGAATTTATCTTCAAGCTCTGGATGAAATTACAGAGTGGAAAAAGCCAGACACAGTTTGATTAACAATGACAGTTGTGTTCTGAAATCACAATTAATTGGTGGAAATCTTTATCTCGCCGGTGCACACCTGACATTTTCATTTTACATAATAAAAAAAAGACCCCGGAGCTTGTAAGTGATCAGAAATTGTGTTGCGGCTAAGCATGCTCTGTGGCTGGGGCTGTTTTAAAGTAAAGGATAAACCAAAACCTGCATGATTTCTCTGTCATTCATCGCATCTTAAATTAATCTTCATTGATGCGTGGAGAGAGCCTTCATTATGAGTAGTGCATCGCCAATGGACTTCATGAGGAGGAGGAAGAAGAAGAAGAGCGGGTGAGGGCTGGGCTACATGTCAGAGCGGTGACTTTTTTTTTTCATTTCCATGATGATTTTTGGAATAAATGACAGAAAAATACTGCTCGGTATCAGACATTCTGCTTCATGTGTGTGTGTTTAAAAAAAGAACAAGGTGAAAAAGAAATCATAAACATTCATCATCAAGTGCGGACCACACAGAATCTCCACAGCATGGGCATGAGGTCTGATCAGTTTACAGAAACAAAAACAACAACAAAATAGATGCAACATCCATATCAGCATTGAATGATTGAAAAAAAACACATTACGTTGATATTTTATAACCTCTCACCCCCAACACAAAATACACCCGAATAAAAGCAACATCCCTCCCACCCCAGATGGAATCAAACCAATGAGAAGTGTTGAAGGCAGTGACAATGAACAGAAGTCTGCACTCGCTCTCCCTCACACACACCTACGCACATGGTGTAAATTAAACGTCAGTCATTGTCCGTCTCTCTCTCTCCTCAGTTTGTGGTTAGATGTGTGTGTCTGACAGAGGGAGAGTGGAAGAGAAGGAGAGAGATAGTGGGGGTAGGTGGGGGAGAGACAAAACCCCTCTCGCAGTCCGCAGAGCGCAGCGTGTCCTGGCTGCGCAGCAAGGGTCTGGGTCGGAGCGCGAAGGCGTCGCCCCCCCGTACCAAACAAGTCCATCCGACACATGGGTAGAAAGGAAGGTTTGCTTTTTTAAGCTTTACTTAAACCAAAAGTTGAAAGGAATCAGAAAAAAGACGCCTTGTATTCTGTGTTTCTGTTTGTGTGTGTGTTTTTGCTATGTATTGTAATGGCACTAAAAAGTTGACTTGGAGACATTTGAGAGCTGTCATCAGTGGCTGAGACTGCAGTTCAGTGTTTGTTATCTGCGGAGCGCTTCTGTCTCCCAGATGACCCAGACTGCCTCGGCCTCTGAGGCTGGGGAGGGGAGGGGCCGCTCTTAGCCTTACAGCATGTCATCGTGGCCCTGGTCGTCGTCATAATCTCTGTGGTGATCGAAATCCGGACTGTGATTGGCAGTCGTTACCAGGGAGAGGGGCCCTTCGTGGTCTTCGGGGTCCAGTGGTTCCTCCTTAACGCTGATGTGATGCCTGGAGGAGGAGAAGAAAGTAGACATGTAGCTCCAGTTCTTTTTAACTTTGTTACGTACCCATTTTTATAACACACGCCAACTCAAAGTGATACAGACCTGAGCTGATTCTGTTTATAAAGAAGGAAACAGGGGAACAAAAACAAATGTCTGGCTACGGTGAGACTGTGAGTCGGGGCCTCGGCGGTGCAGATGATAATTTCAGCTTTCTTTTGAGGTATTCCAATCCTGGCAAAGCTGCAGGCTTTTTATTTTCATGGCAACCGACAACAGGGTATTCACTTAGAATTGATAAATGAGGAAGATTAACAACGTGAGACGAGGAGAGAAGAGAATGGACTCTGCAGAGCGAGTGGGCTGCCGTTGTCAGCCTCCTGGTGGCTGTGGATCAGTGGCGCGCTGTGTGTTCCCCTTCCTGCTCGTTAACATGCACAACCTGCGAGGCGGGTCTCCAGAGGACGACCCCGAGCCGGCTTCTATCATTAATCAACTTCAAGCAAACACAGCGACCAGACACCGCCATACATGCTTTAGACTCTAGAATTAATGCGAATTTTCAACCAAGTGTCAATAAGGGAAGAAAAGCGCTGGCAGGAGAGGCGCGAGGAGAGCGGCAGCGGCGCACTCGGCACAACACTGTGATAAGAAACAGAGCCCCTATGAGAATAATAACGCTGTCACTTGTAAACAAGGCAAAAACATGAGTCCCCCCCCCCCCTCCCCTCCCAGCTTACAGCCTGGGCAAAAGAGCCACTAAAGAGATGAGATCTGCCAAATTTCTCATTACAGAAACAGAACAGGAATAGAGCATACGGGGAGAGGAGGCCTGGCTGTGGCTGAGAGGAGGAGAGAAGAAAAAAAACATTACGAGCAGGGGACTGGCCGCTCTAACCTGCGGTGCCAGGCTGCCGTAGCGGAGGTAGAGCGGTGTCAGGATGAGGCCCACATTTGATTTATTCACGCCGGGATGTCTCATGTAATTTGCACCTGTTGTGATGGAGACGCTCGTATGCTAATGAGCTGACATATTGTGGTGTAAATTATAAAAAGGGGGGAAAAGTAAAGTCAGCTTTTCTATCATTTTCACATCAAAGTAACTCCACAAGTGCTGTTGCCTCAGGTCTCACTCTGTGGCTGCAGGGCAGACATGAAATTGTTATTATTATTCTATTGAACTGCATGCTGATTCTACACTTTGCTTATAATTAGCCTTCTCTGGATACCTGACTCTCTGGTTTTGGAGAAGTGCTCTGGGTTTTTCTTTGCAGTGTTAAAAAGCTGCGTGCTGTCCAGCAGCAGCCCACATGCACATGTGGACAACACATGTTCCTCAGCTAACACAGTGGTGTTGAACTTGTACAAGCCAGAGCACCACAGAAGAAGAAGAGGGATGTGTGAGGAGACTTCCAGAAACACTGCTACTGTATGTAACACTCACGCTCAATCTGAGGGCATGAAACATGAAACAGCAGGTATGTTTTGTTAATAAGAGAATAAAGTTCTTAAAAAACGCAAAAGAAAACAGTTTGATCTAATTTTGTACTTGCGTAAAGCTTATATACATAATTATGGAGAAAGAGTTGGTGTGCTCTATCAGCCTAAAGATAGAAGCAGAGGGGCAGAGGGAGAAGCAGGCTGCCTTTAGGCCAGCACACCCATCCTGTCTCTGCCTTTCCTGTTCCACAGCCACGCTCAGAGCTATGTTCACAGTGATTAGGGATGGCACTTTTCATCCATTTGGCCAGGAGCTCATTACTGCACCTTTTTCTGTTTTCAGGCAGAATTTCCCCCAAGCTCAGACGTTTTTCAGGAGGCCATCCCAGAGTCTACACATCGGTGGTCTGCCCCCACATCTGGAAACGATGCAGCGTGTGCTGTATTATTTTAGGCTTCAAACAACTTAGCAGACACTCCTATACAACAAGTGAACGGGGAGCTGCGGTTTCCAGGCCGACCGCAACTTTCCTACATGAGAATCTTGGATGATCTCCTCCAGACTAATTATCCTTTTGTGTTGCTTTTCTTTCAGCGGCTCAGAGGCGTTTCTGAATGTGTTGGGGCTCATGTTGCACCGCTTCGGAGCCAACAGCTCCGTCGCTCTGCGTTCTGGCATATTATAAATATTTTAACAAATTGGAATGTTGATTATGGCGAGACTGACACAGACAGCAGGACACATAAAGGAGAGTTCATAAACTCGCTCTTAGAATAACAGAGGGGCTCCTGCCTGGTGATGGAAGCTTCGAAGAGGTGGAGTTTCCCTTTCTGCACAGAGGCCAGCCACAGTTCTGGCCATGACCCTTCACACCACTCCAATATCATCCCTCGTCAATTTATTTTATTGTCCTCTCCGGCAATGTTTCTCTTTCATCTGATTCCATGTATTACTTCATTTTAGTGCCTTTTGGGTGGGCACTGCAAAGATTTTCTGTCAACATCTATTTAGAGTGTTATGTCTCAGGGAAGTTGAAACTCTTTCTCTTTTCTTCTCTTCTCTTACAAAAACTGCATTGGTGATAGAACGCACGTGAACCACTCACATAGCTGGCAGGGGCGAGCGTCCTGGGCTGCTGTCACTGCCGTTGCTGTTTCCATGGTCCATCGCTCCATTCATCTCCTCGCGGATGGCGTTGGCCAGGGAGTTGAGGGTAGGACTTCCAATGGAAGCAGTAGTGTATAGAGGTATGTTGTTTTCTGCCATTGAAGCCTGAAAAGCAAAGCCCGAAGCATTAAATGTGAAAAGGAAGAGAGCTGTCAGCACTTCCTCAGTCGCCCATCACTCTTCTCATACCAGCACATTCCCTAAAAACAAAGACTGGGACACTGGAAACGAGGGATATTCATGAATTTTTTCTGACTGAAGATGAATTCACATTCGATTTTTACCTGGAAGGCAGCAGAGAGGGTCGGACCATAGCCCAGGCTGGTCTGAATGTTCTTCACTAAGGCTGGACTTCTGCAAAGAGATGAAATCAAATTACAGCCACAGACTTGTGTCTCACCCAGCATGCATTGCTCAGCTACAGTATCCTATTACATAAAAAGAAATCAATTCACTTTGTATAAGAGCTAACTACATTTACAGTTGTAGTGATATTAAAGCAATAGTTGTGAGGTGTTCAGTCACTTTACGACATCACACAACTATCACCATTTTACATTGCATGGGAAGAAGTTGATATTATCAAAGCATGATGGATGGCAAGCGCAACACACAAAGCATGATGACAACACAGTGGATAGGGGGGGGGGGGACACATGCAGGTGGGGCGGGGAGGCCTCTGGAGTTTGGAGGCAGAAGTTCTTACTGTACGAGCAGCTCATCAAAGTTCACGTCAGCGGTGTATTTCCGAGGGCGGCCTCGCTGTATGTGACGGCAGCGCTTAAACTCCTCATCATCAACGGTCCAAAAGGACCCAAACTCATCCTCTACTCTCACAAAGCACTTATGCAGGGATAGGTTGGTGCGAATGGCACCCTGGGAAAGCAAAGCAGCAGCGGGGAAGGGAGGGAGGCAGGGGAGCCAGATGCAGATGCAGTGATGGACAGGACAGACAGAGGACGCACACACACGGACAAACAGACCACACAGGGAGGAGGGGAGAGTGTGAGGATCAAATTGAAAATAAGCCATTGTGGGTTATGAGCCATCACCAAAAGGCTTCTGAAAAGCATGAAGGGGAGGCACCCAAAGCAAGCAGGGACTTTGGATGTTACGGCACACAGACAATGAGATGGAGCAGCAGCAGCCTCTTCAGTCAGCGGTGAAACAGATGCTAGTCGGCGCTAGAGAGGCTGAACCTACCCACTGATCTTTTGAGGCCGTCTCTTTTGGAACTCTAG
Organism: Platichthys flesus; assembly: GCF_949316205.1. Taxonomy (NCBI): domain Eukaryota; kingdom Metazoa; phylum Chordata; class Actinopteri; order Pleuronectiformes; family Pleuronectidae; genus Platichthys; species Platichthys flesus. The sequence continues at coordinate 6,882,999 of NC_084946.1, read as the reverse complement.
TTCGTCGACTGTCCACACAGCCCCTTTTACGTTTTCTACTCGCACAAAACACTTGTGAAGACTAAGATTATGCCGGACTGCATTCTTCAGTTGGTGTGAAGAAAAAGAAAGAGAGAAGGTTTCTATCAGAACAGTATACATGCCTGCATGGTAAAAGACTGTCAAACACAGTCTGGTAGAAACCTGAATTTAAAACAAATAACACAGAATGCTATTGCCATTAAATGATCCTTGAGTTTCAAAAGACTTTAACAACACATAAATATTTCTTGGTCTCCATGGCAATATATTATTCCCAAAGCTGCCTTTTCTGATTATTCAGAAAAAATTGACAGTCTGAGATGCTGAAACTTAACCTTAAATTCTCAATATTTGACTCAAAAAAAGATCTGGTTGAGTCGGTATTTCCCTTCATTATGTGTTCAAATAAATATGAAAAGTTTAATTCCGCATTGAGATCCAAATCCATTTTGGCAAAGTAGAAAGTAGGCCTGCACGTATCATCCCCTTATGCATGTTTATATTATTTCATGTTATACTGTAAGTGCGTGTGTGTGTGTGTGTGTGTGTGTGTGTGTGTTTGTGGTCTGATAGAAAACAGAGTGTTCTCATGTGAAGTGTCAGGGACTCAGCCAGGAGTCTCTGGCAGAGCACTGCAATGTTTAACTCATGCCACCCACCAACAGAACATCCCCACATTTTACAGGCTGTTAGTTTTTTCTTTCATTTTCTTTTTCTCTCTTTCTCTTTTTTTATGCAAGAATTCACATATTGCTCTCCTTCATGTTTCAATGTGCTCCATATGTTTGTTTAAAGGGCGGTTCATTTGGACAGGATAAGAGGGGATTGTTATGCATTTGTGCAAAGGTTCATTTCTGAAGGTATTACAGCAGGCTATCATTTAATTCTCTCTAACCTCAACACAATGTCTCCTTCTCTGGGTTAGGTTTGAAAAAGAAGAGGGAACAGCAAGAGTTACCTTCCACGTCGCTGCGTTGCGTCTAAAATATGCAAACATTCGTGTGAACCAGTTGTAGATTTCGTTTAGTGTTAGCTGCTTTTCTGGAGACTCCAGAATTGCCTGGATGAGGAACAGTGACAGAAACAAACATTTACAATTTTGCTCCCATCACAAAATGATCAATAATTCAGGAGAAGCATGCAGGTTTGTTTGTTCTCTTGAGGAAAAACACAGACAACACTTGGGAATACTGTCTCCATGTTTATAAGAGTCTTCAGAACTTTTTAGTCAAAACTGAACATTTAAATATATTTTCCTTTTGTGGGTGTTAATGAAGGGCGAACAGAAAACATATCTCAGGCAGATTACACGGCAGCAATTATGGCCGGCTCAGATTAATTCCTGAGATGCCAGATTACTGAGGCCGAGCGATAATTGACTGGCCATCTTAAAACAGGTTCATCTCTACTGTTGTGTGAAATGAATTTGGTGATAATCACGGACACTGAAACGCTTTATCGAATGCAATTGTCGTATCTGAGTGTTTTTTTGAATCCCACATGTATTCTTTCACTCATTTGAAGACGGTTAATCATCTCCTCTGTTTAAATTGTGTTCAAAGTGTAAGAAGAAGCGAACAGAGAAACAAGTTAACCCGAAGCAGTTTGCGACCTTGTGAACAGCTGCTGTATTTCTGCAGGCTGCAGGATGTTAAATGTTCTTACTTAATAAATTATACAGATTAAAAGCTCAAGCTAAATTCTTACCTGTCTTATTAGCGAGGCGTACGTGAACGGTGGTCTTACTTCTGCGTTCATGTAAAACTCTTTGTTCTGAATGATATCTGTGTAAAGGGAACAAACAGAAACTGTGTCAACGGAAACATCCAATCAGAAGCTGATAATACAAATTATATCAACATTTCATGGCTGTGAGTGTTTGTGTGTGTACACTTGGCTATGTGGTTATTAAGCAGGACTGATGAGTGTGCTGTTCCATGTTTGTATTTGTGTACATCCCACAGTACCTGGAGAGATGGGCATGTTGTACTTTTCCGAGTAGCGCCGTCGCATGGGGCCCACGCTGTGGAGGCTGTTGGCTGTGATGACTGAGTGGGTCTGGGATAGGGGTGTGAGGGGTGTTGTGGGTGTGGTCGGTGTCTGGGGCAGGCTCAGAGGAGGGGAGGCCTCATGGGCTGACTTGGACAACGTGATGCTGGACACAAGGTTGAGCTGAGGAGAGGAAGTGAGACCAAACAAACACAAACACAAACAGACAGCAGCTCAGTTAGTCCTCTAATTACTCCCATGTCTCAGACAGCTCATTGACTATGGATATCTCCTCTCTTATTGCAGGCAGGACCTGAGATGATCCATGAACGTTTGCTCCGTGATTGAAAAACAACCCTGGAGCCCCACTTTCACTCTCCACCTCCTCCATTCTCCACCCTCAGCTCTCTTCTCCCTCCCTCTCCCTTGCTGCCACGTCAGGCCCAGCTTTCTTTTTCGCCGCCTTTGTTTAGTCTTTTGTCCCGTTTGGACAACACCCCTTCCACCCACTGTGGCTCTGCAGCACGTTAACAAGTGAGGGCCGAGTGGCAAAGGGGAGACGGGGCGACCCAAACCGCTCTGAAAAATGACAGTGAGATTCTCTCCTACCCCTGAGCCGCCCTGCTAATAAGGCAGCCAGAAGAAGACGCCAATCTGGGCTAATTACAAGCTGAAATTTTATAATGAGGAGTCTAATTAGGAGCTGTTTACAGAGGTGATCTGATGATTAACTACTGTATCTGATTGACCTCCATCATCAGGGCCACAGCGACCATGGTAAAGATGGCCTCGTAGTATTCCCATGGACAGCCCTATGTAGAGAATATTTGGTTTTACCACTTAGCCCTGCGTGTTGGGACGGGATGGGCAAGCTGAGGAGAAGGAGGGATTTAAGTAATAATGGCTACAAGGTAAACTAATTATGGCAAGTGCTCCAAAGGTACAGAATGGCTTCCAGCAGCTGTGGCGGCTCGGAGCCAAGTGCCAAGCCTCCGTACTGAAGCAGCAGTCAAGTGGAAAATTCTCGCCTGACCCCCTGCTCAAGCTATTAATTGGCAGGAAAACTAATGACACATATACATATTCCCGCAAAATTGTTCTAATTGCTAATTTGCCGAAGGAAGGCAGTTTTCAAATTAAACATGACTCTGGACTGTGAGAAAAAGAAAAAACAAGAATACCCAAAGAGGAGTATAGAGAGAGGGAGGACAGTGTAGCACTCTCTCATCTTTGACAAGTGTTGATTACGAGGGATCAGATGTCTAATTTCTGCTGATGATGGTGGGGAGGTAATGGTCGTTTTTAACATCTGACTCTACTTAAAAAATGCAGAACCCATTTATTGCTAATCACATTATTAGCACTCATCACCAACAGGTCTTACAGAGATATCAGAAATATAAGACGGAAAATCCGTAGAATTGACATGGCACTGTCATTACTATATTTCCTTCTTTTAGTTTATTTTAAACATATTTTTATTTAATAAAAATAGACATTTCCTAATAGTCATCATGACATTTGTGTTTTCTAACTCTCCCTTTTTAAACAGACGTGTGTTCAAGTCTTCACAATGTCCGTTTATGTTTCGGAGGATGAACTCTGCCTTTTTGGCATCGTCTGCCCAAATAATTTGGATTTTTGCTGGGATGCACAAACGCAAACTGCATCCTCACCAACAGTAGCCGAAGACGTGTTATTCTGAATCACGAGCAAAATAAATCACACTTTGCTCTTGCGTGTTTCTGGCACAATGCTATCAATAGAATGGGGCTGCTGTGTTGACTTCTCTTCCTGTGGATTAGCAGGCTTTGTTTCATGTTTCATCCATATTCCCTGGCCATAAACACAGAGAGGCTTCAACAATAGGCCAGACAGGCTGGTAATAGCCTTGCCTTTGTCTGCCTCACCATTTGGGCTCACTCCAGTGCCTAGACAAAATGAGACTTCAGACTGAAATTAATTAAATGGTAATTGGTGATCTAATTATACTGGCTTTGACTCGGCAAGCTGCTAAAGAAAATAAACAAAAAGTCCCCCCTTAATTATGTATGGCGTAAAAGGTCAGATTTCTGACAAGAATGCTTAGTGACACCGAGCGCAGACACCCACCCACACACACAGGCAAATACAAACACACACACACACACACACACACAGACACGTACTGCTAATGTGGCACCTTTTGTTTTGATCTCCACCCACTGCCCCCATCCACCTCAGAAGAATAAAAAGAATCCCATTCATTTGACGCTGGGCATGCACAGTATCAGTTTGTTTGTCTTTAATTATAACTAAATGTAAACCAGCTAATTTATTTGAGCTCCTTTGCTTTGACAGCTGGCTACTCAAACATGCCTTTATTATATGCAACAGCAGTAAAGCAGAGCTAGCAATTACTGCAGGAACATAGTTGTTTCTTCTCCTTCCTGTCAGAGCACAGAGAGACTTTCTTTCTACAGCTACTCAGAAGAGGGGTTTTTTTTGGTGGCCACCTCCAGTGCCACAATCTCACTAAAGCTGTGTTGGGGCCGTTGGCTTGACCTGTGCAAGTCCACCACTCACCCAGCTGAAGCCAGACATATTTATCATTTCATAGCAGCTCCCAGCAGGCAAAGCGGCGTTGGGGAAAAGGGAGTCTATTTATTTGAATAAAAATCCCAGCTTGCCCCCTTGAGAGTGCTAATGCTCTGCTCTGACACAGCCATTCTCACAGGCCCCGGGGAGAGAGGAGAGGTAGCGAACTCAAGATGCTATCTGCCGCCCCTACCACTTTTCATATACAAATGTCCCTGTGTCAGAGCCCTCGTTTTGCACTCTAATCTACACCATCAGTGTGTGTGACACGGGCGCAGCTTTAACAGACAGCCTATTGTCGACATCTCCAGGCGCTTTATGTTGACTGGCTGCGCTGTGTAGAGAGCACACGCAGCCTCCGCCCGTCAATAGCCGCCTCTCTGGGTGTAAATAAATGATCCAAGCTGCACAGTGTTCAGAGACAGGACTCCTGCATGCTCAGTGTATTGTGCATGTGCGTGATTTCAGATTCACTCCCTGCAGTAAAATGATCTTTACACATTTGGCTCTGAGAAGGAACTGTCACACAGACTGAAATATGGTGCAGAGGCCCCTTCTTAAACATGACAAAAGAGCGCAGACACTTAAATGCCATATGTTAAGCCCTTCATCCTATAGGAAAGGGATTAAGCAGTGAGCTTTATGGCATGGTATATATTAGGAGTGATAAGCATGATGCTTGGAATATGTCATAAAGATAATAAATTGATTTGCTGTTACATTTATTAAAGATTTATTTGTTCACTTCTAGTATATTCCAGTGAATCACCAGAATACAGCATATAATAAAGACTTTTGTTCACAACCTTTTTTAATTACATTTGTTCACTGTCCAAAATGTTTAAATGGCAATCGGAAATTCGGGTCATAAATCTAATGCCAAATGCATATATAAATAAAAAGTAAAAATTTAAAATGTTAAACTAAAGTGAAAATGCTGTTGTTAATTTTTTACCTTGACCCTTAGAATAGCTCCTTCTGAAGAAGAAATGATTTAATTCCTGGCAACTTTTACAGATGAGAATTGAAATGGCTCCTGTGAAAATTGCAGGTGCTACTTCCACCTATAGTACGTTCTATTTAATATATGTTAGCAATTTCTGTGTACATATCAGTCTTTAATACTGTGTGACAGGGATATATATTGCTATTAAAACCACAACAAACAGTAAAACATTGTATTTTATAATACAATATAATACCTGCTATCTAATATTATCATTTCTATTTTCCAGTGCTCTCTCATCTCTCAGACTCTTGTTCTCTGAGGCTGACGAGGGGGCTGTTACACAGTGTGCATTCAGTTCATCACAGACACCAAATTGAATCTCGGATGTCAGCAGATGTGGTCCAAACAATATTTACTGCCTCCCTCCAGAGAACAGCTGTTTTTATTTAGAAGATAAATAAGAAGATGGAGGAAGGGATTAATGAATACACGTGTGCCAATTAAGACAAACAAAAGGATGGGGGAGGGAGACAGAGAGACGTATGACAGGGTTGCTGCTCACCGGCTGTGGGGTGGCTTTGGGCTCCGTGGACTTGACATGAAGGTGCGTCATCATCGCTTGCAGACGCTCTTTGTCTTTCAATAGCTATAATGAGGAAAGAGAACACGTTTTTAATGTATTCAACATTTTGATTTTTACACTTAATTCATTCCATACATCCCTTTGCGGAGATGGATCTTTCTCAGTGAGTGTGTTTGAACAAATTGATCATTTTGCTCTTGGGACCGTCTAATTATATGTATCTAAATGGGCTTTTGGATCTATCTAACTACTGTTTCCAATTGAAAGTTAAAGTATGTGGCGTCTCATTGCCAATAACAAGCCCAGACCCTTTCTACCTGTCTGAAACTCTGCACCGTGTTAGCTGCCAGCTTAAATTATGGTGATAGGCTGCATGCAGAGGAAGTCTGTCTCTGATAAACCTTCGCTCTGTCCCCCTGGATAATACAGCATCAGAGCAGAAATAAGAGGATGTTGGTGCGGTGTTATGTTTGAGAAACTCTACTCTCACTGTTTAAGGTGAACATTCTGTAACCACAACTGCTTTATAGTCATTATCAAGTCATTTTCTGAGGGGAATTATGTGGCTAATATGTGAAACCACCAGTGAATATTGCATGAAATGTTGAATACATTACATTTAATCTTTCTTGTATTTGCTTTGTAACAGTAGCAGCCAGTAATTAATAAAAACAGAGGAACGGTTGGTTTTTATTTCCCCTGAAATACTAATAAATAAGTGCAGTCTAACATTAGCAGAGTGGTCATGTTCACCATTTTACCCAGAACCGTCACACACAGACACACACATGTGACTCAGTGGCTGTTATAAAGCCTCTCTAATGGAATGACAGTGAACCTTTTTCCATAAGTGCGTTCTGAATGCACAAATGCATATTTTTCTTTCTCAGATGAAAAAAGACCATTCAAGACTAATAATACCTGACAAAGTAATAAAACTAATGATTACTGCATCAACAGTTTTCTATAGTGGGCTACAATAACCTTTCTGTTCCTTTAACTCACTCTGCAGAGTCATTTCACTGAGTGTTTTATTGTTGGTGCCAAATAGTTAAAAGTCATAAATAACTTTAAAACCCAGTAAAATTCAAAATGTAATTATCTCCTCTACTTAGCCCCGGGTCCTTCATATATCTTTCCTCGGCTGCATACATAACACATTTTTAATGACTGGTTACTTGCAAATGTATAAAATTATTTCATTCCGCACCCATCCCCACCCCACGTGTGAGTGACCCCCATGGCTGATATCAGATGGACAGGGAGGGGTTCGGCAGACGCTGAGGAAGTGTCAGGAGAAGACGACACATAAATATTTGGGCCAAAACAAACGGCGAGACAATACCTGCAGCTCCAGCTGTTGTACGACCTGCATTTGCACCCGACACTGGGCCGTGCTCCTGTCATCCAGGGCGTGCTCATTGTTAAGATGCCTGGAAAAATACAAAAAGAGAACAGACAAAAACTGATGTCAATTTGACTTTCACCTTCTGCAGCCTTTTAAGATTGGAAGAAACAAAAGGCCCTGCGATATCTGCTTTAATGGCGCAACCTGGTAATTGAGTAAAGCAGAGTGCACAGAGAATATGTGGTATCACTTAGGTCAATATCATGCAGAGTTTCAACATAAAACAAACAGCATATGGCAAAGATTACACATACAATGTCTGCAGAGCCAGAAGAAACACTTCTTTTACCGTACGTGAATGACACTTAATATTTCATGACAGTCGTGTCTGCTTCAACTACAGCTCACAGATAAGAAGAATGATTGAAGAATTTCAGGTTGGACTCCTTTGCTAAATTATGCACCACTTCCCTGATGCCATTTCTCCTCGTCGCAGGTTTCAACTGCCACTTACTGAATCAGTCCTGTTGATTTTGTCATTAGAATTAAGGCCATAAAGCCAGTCCAAACACAGAGGACAACAGGGCGAGGAGATGGGATCTGTCACAAACTTGAATTATGGATATAATTATGCGTGATTATTTTATACAGGGAAGATGTTCTCTTTTCCTGTACATTTATAACTAATCTAAATAAGTAGCTTGCCGGGACGCAGACAGGTTCTTTTTTCCCCTGTGATTTATATAAAATGGTGGAGATAAGGTTCACAAGTGAAGGAAATATGATTGGGGGAATTTTATCAGTCGCCGCATGAATTACTGTTTGAAAATGCTTATGCAGGGGCATTTCATTAATCATTTAATCATAATCCGAGCAGGATGTTTGAACTGATTTCACAAATACCCTTTCATTTCACTACTTCATTATGCTCGCTAATGGATCCAATATATTATATATATCATAAATTATATCACATCTTCGGTGACCATGTAGGTCACTGTCACCAGGCTGGCGCCGGCAGATGGGGGAGAGGTGTGTAACGCGTCTGCCTTTTCAAATGCACTTTTTCTGTCATTTACTGCAAATCAAAAATAGCCAGAGTCGGCCTGTGAAGGCACGATGGCAGCGCTGGTGTTATGATAGCCCAATAAATGTCATGCCGTTTCTTTATGTACAGACAACACATTTGTGCGCGGAACACCACACTCAACCTCAGAAAACAGACACACGTGAAAGGAAGGGAAAATTGATGGCGCTCGGCTGGAAATGTGGAAGTTTCTCTTCAGCTGCGGCAGTTTCAACCTTGAGGTGAATGATTTAAATCTTTATGGGAACCGTCGTCTCTTCCCCCTTCAGGTCTTCCTTTTGTGTCTCGATAACAAATTTTTCAAAATGACTGCGATATACATTCAGCCCCTTGATGTTAATTATTGTGGCGAAAAAGAAATTAAAAAGGCACATTTAAAGGAAGCGTGGGCAATAACCCCCCTTTTTTCACTGAAATCAATTCAGACTTCTTTGGGCTTTCCATTTGCTTGAATCAAATGAATGCCCATTTAATTAAGTAGCTGGGAAATTGAAACTGGTAAACATTTCAGGACATCTTACTAAATTTCAAAAAAGAAAATAATAGGTAAAGACATTTCAGCTTCAATTTAAGTGGCACAGACTGAATTTTCTATGAAGGGTGGCCTACGTGAGCAGCTTTGGAATTTCTCTGTTCATAGGAGACATGTGCCCTGCTTCTTTTCATCCTTTGTTACATTCCACTTTATTTCTTCTAATGACATGGAGAGTCACAGTGCATAATTAATAGGAAATGAAATATTCAAATGGCCCTAATGCAGCCTTGAGAGGAGTGTCTGGACACGGGAGCAGGGGATACGGGGGAATTGACATCGAGAGAGACTATGAACGTTGGCATGTGTCACTTTCTGGACTTCAAATGAAGCCACTTTTAAAACCTCTCTGGCAGAATGACAGTCCCTAATGTAAATTACCACAATAAAACAAGTTAAAAAGACATTCCTGTAACAGTCGGCTTTTTACATATCAGTTAGTTAGCCTGCTGTCTTTTTTTTCCTTCTTTACAATTTCTAATTATATGGACTGGACACAGAGCTTAAGGCTGTCTCTGAGGAAGGTTTATCTTCTTCACTCCTGGGTGGAATTTTAAATTAAACGCATACATCTTTAGCGAAGTATTTACATTTAGAATATATTCACAATTTGATGTCTAAAAAACAATTATCTCTTTTATTTTTAAATGTTTTATTACCAATAAAAATAAAAAATCGGAAAAAACATGTATATTTCTTATATTTTACACCATTTGAAATTTGTTTTTATTTTACAAGTCTACATGGTTCGCAGGGGTCCAATACCTACATTGTGTGGAGGTGTGAGAGTCTCTGTGGTTTCAGCAGACAGACAGTGCAGCACTAGAGGGCACTGCAGTGTTTCGCTGCCTCTGACCTCTGACTGGACACTGAAGAGAAGGGTCTTGACCCCCATAAAAACACCAAGCCCTGCTGTGAACCCTACCACACCCTTATGTCCGCTGAGCCCGAAAACAGGAACCCTGATTTGGCGCTTTGTATTTACCAAGATAGTGCATGTAGGTATGTAATGTTTTCTTTAAAAGATAGAATAAATACACACACAGTTTAAAACAACATTTCAGGCCCATGTTAGTTGTTACTGTTGGCATGTGGAGCTGAAATCTGGTTGACGTTAGCGTCCCCCTCACCTTTCTTTCTCTCTGGTACACAGTACACTCTGTTCTGCTGACTGCACACTCACTCACACACACACTTCTCCTCACTCATTTCCAACATTTCTCCGGACCTATTGGGAGACGTTAGTAAAGCAATATAAAACGCTTGATATATTCTTTGTTTTTATTTTTGACTCTTTTCGGAGGCCTGCAGTTTCAGTTGCTGAGTTTCATGTGGAAGTGCTTAAGGGTTTGAGAGTTAACACCTTGGTGAGCTGCTCGCACTCTCGTCTGCCGCTAAACAAAGGCAGCTTTGTGGAGACTCTCCCCAAATGTTTTCTTAACATGTTCCAAGCAGTTTGAGCAGGCAACTAAAGTAAACAAGATGTTGCCATGATAAAAACACTTGTAAAAACAGAGGAGAGTGCACTTTGAGACTTTTTCAGGCAAAGCTCTACCAGGCGCACTGAATTGAATTCCCCTCTCTTCTATAAACAAAGGGTGAGGCAATGTCAGAATACAATAAATAGTGATGGATTTAAGAGGTCACTCCCAAAGCTAAAATGTGTGTGAAAGTGTCTGTGTGTGTGTTTAATAACTCAGTGTCTCAGGATGTTTATTAAATTAAACGTAAAATAAGGAACTGCCTCCTTTTCATCTGGAACAGAAACAGTACTTTACAATCTACTGTGATAGGTTTTTAAAATGCAAAATGTGTACACAGTGGATTTATATAAACGATCAAAAGGAGGTTCAAAACGTCGACAAAGACAGTGAAAAGTTTCAGCAGCCCGCGGCAGCACCTTTCTCTCCTGCGTCTGTGAGAACGCTGTGTGTTCGCCCAGTGCTTGTTTTGGGATAATGGAATTGTGTCATATCTTGTTTAAAGTGCGACTAATCTGGGGTGACAGTGAGCCATTGATCTGCTGCCACGAAGCAGATGTTTTCATCCTCTTGGTAACCATGGCGCTGTTATGTGTTGGATTACCTAGAGCACACTGCACACCGGGTTGATTAGTAAACCAGGGGTCTGACTCAGCCCAGGGAGTCATGGTGCAAAACAAAGGGCAAGTGTCAGACTGGACCGGGTAAAACATATTATACTGAAGAGATGCGCGACCAAGCAGGTGCTGCTAATGTAGCTCGAGATCTCCAAGTACACATACAAGCTTGGCGTGTAAACCAAAAAAGGTCAAGGAAGTAAAGGAGGACAAAAGGATGAGTAAAAACAAATAGACGGCCAGCGGAACGGCAGTAAGAGCTGAGCAAGGCAATCAGACACACACACAAACACATCCACCAATCCTCCTGTACAGTGACAAGGGCGAACATGCAGAGAGCCCTAAGTGCGGGCTGACACAGATAAACATCCTACGGTTGTTTGTTTGGGGAAAATGTCTCCCTTCACCATGGGAACTGCACTTATCACAGGAATTAGAGGCCCATGCCGTTCTCAGAAGGAGACCCTGCCCCAGTCAGTACCCTTGTCGAGAGAGGGCCGACCCAGGCACTGACACTTTGCAATAACAACCAGCTGCACCTGTAGTGCCTCTGAGTTGCTGTAATCGACCTAAACACGAGGACCCAACAAAACTGCGATGGAAACACCCCTCTGGCTAGGTCTTTAACTTACTTGAGGAATGAGTAGAAATCGTCAAACACTGCCTCACATCCGGGCCACTTGCAAACACCGTGACCGTAGAGAGGGTGACTGTGGTGGGAGTGCTCCTCTAGCGTGGTTCTGGAAGAGAAAATCACAGGAAGAGAGGTTTATCAAATTTATTGAACATAAACACACTTACAGGCCCTGAGGTGACATATCATGGCAAGGGGTGTGTACTCTATGTTGTTTCCACTTTGACTTCTACTTGATCTAAGAGACTTGGCTAGTGTGGAATCAATGTACCTGTGTGCTCTCTGCTTGCTCTTCTCTTAAGGAGCAGTCTCATGCTGTGAAAGCACAACTAAATCAATATGTAATTATTTAGTAATGCTCAACCATGTTGCAATTCTCTTTGATCAAGACAGCAAGGGGGCTCCCCCCAGTCGCTGCAACATGTCCCGAAGCCCACCTGGAGCAGCATGTAGCACAACATGAGACTCCTAAAGCACAAGGCACTTTCACACTGTGCGCAAACCATAAACACCGCCCGCCTGGTATCAATTTATCTATTGACCAATCGGTGTCACCGGGGGCTGACGAGGCATGCATCTACTGGGGGCGTCTGGCTTCGTACAATCAGTCTAAATAGCAGCAACAAACTTTACAACATCTCTTCCATATGGCGAGAGGCAAGCAGCCACAGCTAACCACAATCAGCACTGAGAGAGAGAGAGAGAGAGAGAGAGAGAGAGAGAGAGAGAGAGAGAGAGAGAGAGAGAGAGAGAGAGAGAGAGAGAGCGCTCTGAGTGCAGGCAGCGTCTGCTAAGAGTTCGAGACAGGCAGCCATATGGACACAGGCACTATACAAGACACACAACTTTGAGCTACAAGAGCCTGGGGGACTGGCCTATATCGCTACCACCTGTGCTTCTGGTGGCTCGTGAGCAGAGCACTGCTGCTCCTCCAGTCTGAGCCCTGCTCTTTAGGATAGCGGGCTCAACAGGGAGATTCATTACACCACAAACTGTTTGGGTTGTCATGTGGGAGTAACTCCAGCCAGTAAAATCTCATTCATATGCATAGAAATAATAAGAGATCATGTCCAATACTTCTACTACAGAGGAACAATTTACACTGCAAATAACTACTTATTGCATTGCTTAGCCAATCATTCATCTGCCAGGGTTTCAAAATGTAAAGTGAACAAGGTAAAAAAATAAAGAAAGTAATCTAAACGTGCTGTGGCAATTTTGCAGAATTAAGCAAACTGATGTTCAGATTAAAATCACATTTGTATCAATGTTAGTAAAGCTGTACCTCAAGTAGGACATTTTAAAGGTCGTCACAGGTTTCCTTGTGTTATAATTATTTGCTTAAGAGTTCACATTGTTCATAACATGTGATAATTGCACTGCAATTAGGAAGCAGTCAAGCATTCATGAATGTGGGTAGCAGCTCTTTTCTTCTCCCTCTTTTAAAAGTCAGACATTTTTTAATTCAATTATGAATTATGCATTCACATTAAGACCTCTGTTTTGATACTTCTAATAAATAGATGGCGGAAGACCTATAATAATGAGTTTTTAACAAGGAAATGTGTGGACTGGTGACGGTAACGCCAGTTTTAATTTAAAGAGATCCTATTTTAATTCATTGCGAGCAGGCTTGTTGGTTAATTCTGTATTAATAAGATATTGAAATGTTGAGTGCGCTGGGATCAGTGAGAACTAAGCGCAGTGAGGGGCTGGCGGCAGAAGAGCCCTTTTAAACGGTAGATGGCTAAACAGTGGTAAATTACAGAATTTACACCAAATGGGCTTCATTAGTGTAATAGGAGAAGAGTGTAGGATTCATTGGGGCTTTCTTCTATTTGAGAACATGTTCAAGAGACAAAAAAAAAATGCTCTGCAGCTCACTGCACTGCACAGTGTTAAATTTGACTTGCACCCACGACAGGTCTGTCAGGATGTTATTATTGTCAGGCAGCCCGGGGGAAGAACACTCTAATGATCTTGTAACAGCGATGAGGAAAAACCGTGTCATCAGCTTCCTTCAGAAGAGAAAGAACATTAAAGTGCCTATAGAGCCGAACTGGAAACGCGCAAACCTCTCAGGTGTTGCTCTGTGTTTATGTTGAGACAGACACAGAGATGGCTCCGACACCTGGTATCCAGTTGTTTTCTAGTTCACTTCTTTTGATGAGATGCTTTGGGCCATAAACAAGTCGTGATCTATGGCATCGTGTGCTGATGGACTCAATCTATCAACAAAAAGTAGGAAGATTGATGTCTGCCGTGCTGGGTCAGAGTCTGGCCACAGTGTGTGAAACCAGTCACAACACTCTCCTTCATCGTTGGTACTGATTTTAGCCTATTCCCTCGTGTCTTCCCCCCTCCACCCTCACCAACTCCCCTCCACTTTTTAACTCTATTCTTTCCTAACGTCGTCTCTGTGCCACTGCACGCCTTACCGTAAATTATTTAATTATCAGTTTTTTCTAGTGTAAGACAAATGAAAGGCAAGAGAGAGATGGGAGAGCTGTGCCAAATCTGATTATTTATCTCTTTAACAGATTGCTGCGTTACAGTCCCCGAGCTGTGGTTACTGATGGTTGTTGGGAAGTAAAGTGGGCCAAGTGCTTTGTGAGGATGCTCCCCCTTACAAAGCTGATGCAGCACTGCATTGGGAATTTGTGTCAGATACAGATCAGGCACATTTCATTTAAATAAGCAAATCATTGAATAAAGATGACCTGGCTCACAGGGGTATATCTCTACCCTGCATCACAGTTTCATGGGCTGGGAAACAACAACGCGCTGACAGATTGAGTGACTCAGGTCCTGGTCGTATCAGGGATGATATTCAGACAAACAGAAATCCCAGCCTGCCTTGCCAGAGTGTTCTCTGAGACAACTAAAAGCAGGAACGCACGCCTCGTCTTCGGTGTGTCAAGCCGGCAGTGATTGAATTTCTCCTCCTTCCTTAAGACGGAAGTGCAAAGCCGGTGAGTGATTCCTGTGGATGCACTTAAGGTTTTAGTTGCAGGCGTCGTTGTGCCTGGGCAGATTTTATATGACACATGAAACTAACTACATGGTACTTAGGGCCTGCTGTAAACCAATCTGAAGCCAGTCGGGAAAACAGGCCCATCAGCAGAGAGGCTTGTTTCTGTTGCATGACAAAAGGACTTGCAAAACCGCATCAATTAAAAGTTCATTAAGTTCAGCGCTGGGAGGATGAGGGGATGCTCTCTATTTACGCCAGGGCCGGCCCAGCCCATTATCTTCAACCTGATTATTCAAATCCCTGGATTATAACACAGACGTTTTCTCAGAGCCTTGCTTAGAATAATCATACTTAATAATATTTCATTCTTCTTCCCATGGAGTCTGATTAAAATTGAAGCTGCATCTTCAAAAGAGAGGAATAATGCTCTTGATAGTTGTGCAACTTAAAAGTCCCAATAATTGTCACGATGAAGGATTATTGGTTGTGTGAAACAAAAGTTGCTATATTCAACATTTAATAAAGAATGTTTGTCATCTTAGTAATTGCGCAGTTGAAACTGTGCGTAGGTAATCCACGACTTCTTGTAGCAGATGGGGTGGATGAGAATCACCTGCTCGGTTTTTCTGACAGATCTAAGATACCGGGAGGATATTCAGACAGAGACTGCCTTCCTCACTTAAGCTTGTGTTAAACTGCTGTTGACATCCTCTTTAATCTCTGACAGTCAGCACGAGGCAGAGGGGCTGCCAGCTCTTGTGTTATGTCTTCTCCGATGTTTCATGGAGCCCTCAGACGATGGTTCTCGTCTTTTTCGCTGCTGTCGAAGCTCACCTTGTTTGCTCGCTTGCGACAATGTGTGATGGAGTGAGTAATCAATATCCCCTCTGCAATTTGTTTTCAGCCGTTAAAAAAAAAAAAACTTTGAGCCACATGCTAGATGAAGAAGTGCAAGTTGAAGGATACTGTCAACTGTGAGAGCAACTAACGCCCAGTTTATAATTTTTCTCCAGTGAGTGTGCTGGAAGGCAGCGCTGAACCCCTGTAAAGGAGGATAAGTCTGCACAGGTAGTACATATATTAATCCATTTCAATCTGACAATGCTACTTGAAAAGAAATAGCTGCTTTCCATTTGTATCACTCAATCACTGGATCAGAGCATTCCCTCTTGGTGTCGCTCAGATCCTCTCTACCAGCCCCTCCTCACCTACAAAGGCCCGTTGGTTTACTGTGCTAAACATGTTCTCATCTGCGTTGCTTCCATAATGACGTGCAGGTTTTGATCACTGGAACACAAGTCAGATGTTATGCAGTGAGCTCATTGTGCCTGGAGGCTCCTCACAAGCAGTTCAAAGATCAGGCTTTGGTGCAAGAAAACAAGCAAATGTTTTAGATGCCAAATTAATTCCTTCCTTAAAGACACACACACATACATAGCTCAGAAAGCAAACACGGCACACATATGATTCACATTGAAAATATGATACGCCCAGTGTTTTTCCTTTGGTGTATTATAACTTATTGTTCTTGTGACTTTTCTTTTCTTCTAACCTGACAGGTTGATTCTGTGAGACAACAAGTTCCTGGAACACAAAGGAATGTTTTTTCTGAAAAGACAGAGAAGATCCGAATGTTCTCAAGGAAATGGAACTTTGGTCACAGCTGCACTTCCACTAAAACAATAGCAACAGAGGGGTCTTTGCCCTGACCCCACATGAAGTGCATGGCGATCCTATTACGATACACATTTTTCCAAATCACAGATTTCCTTCCCGGTGTTCCTCTGAAATCCCCACCTACATGAACACTGTAACTCTGTTATTTGCATTAGACAAAGATGACAGTGAAGTTAATTGCTTCTGTTTAATTACCACTTGTATTTTACAAATGATTTAAGGATCAGGTGTTTTGGAAAACTTTTGTTGTACAAGGTGTTAGCTTACACCTAGCATTTCTTAAATGGCCCATGTTTGAATTGTGAGAGCATGCAAAAGATGTAAGAAAAACACAAATACAAGAAAGAGAGCACAAAAATAACTGATAAAAAACCCTGCAGATGTAGTGGCTCACCCTTCTCTCTTGTGACTCATATACTGCCCGTTGGTGGAGGAGTGCTGGTTGAGATGTGGGTTCTTTGGCGGTGCCGGGGAGGACAGGTCAAGGCCCCGGTGGCCGTTGTTGCTGCTGCTGTTGTGCTCCTCCTTCACATGAGCGTTCGTCACCTCCTTCCACAGTTGCTGCAGCTCAGCTGGAATCATGCCTGAGACAAACAAATTGGTTAATTAAATCAATTAACAGCTAATCCAACTCTCTTCGTCATCACTTAATTATATCAAAGGGTCTGTAAACAGAGCTGAGTATTAATTAGAAAATATTCCACTACAGGGTAATGAACTGAGAGCTCTCGCATTCCTCCGCCTCTCCCCGCCACCTCCTTCTCTTCCTCCCGTTTTCCCTGTGATCTGGAGCGTGTTTGTATACACAAATCCCTGGCATTCACGCAAATTTCATGCCCACAGTAAATAATTAACATCCAGACAAGGCATGAAATCTGAATAATCACAATAATTTTCTCTCAACAAGAGAGATGTGCAGAACCCACAAAAACAAAAAGTTTACAAAAGGAACACTAGAAAACATCCCACCCCTGCCTCCTTTAGAAACAGGACCCTGGGGTAATATTCTCAAAAGCGCATTAATGTGCAAAATACTTAAAGCTCTGCACCGCCTCCAATTGACACAGAAGACTTAAACCTCATTTAACAAGTCAAGCACACTGCAGCTCACACAGCCCTTTGAAAAAAAATCCCTTGAAGACAGAAGACATTTTCCCGTATGCTGGAAACACGTCTGTAGAGTGTGTGTGTTTTTTCTGCCTACGAATGACAGTGATCCAGACACCCAGGGCCAGAGTCAGGATGAAGAAGGATAATGCTGCGTTAGTGCACCCCATTTTCCATGTCTGAGAGAGGAGAGCCTTTGTTGGCACACAATGTACAGTATATGTGTCCATCTATGGTGTGTCTGTGCAGGAGAAGTCTGTATTACTTGACACAAATGAGGATAAAGCTGGTTCAGTATGTTAACTAAGATTAAGCCTCTTAGGTGCAGAATCTGTTGCTATTTGTATTTCCAGCCAAAAGAGAAAACATTTGTGCTGGCTACCTCTGATATTAATGGCATACTGAGAGATATAAAATACGTGTGGATTTGTATCGAGTATGCAGATATGCGCTTAAATAAGCCACATGTTTTAAGCGTGGTGAGCGAGGCCCTCGGATATGTGTTGAGTTTATCCACAGAACAAACCGGCAAAGACCACTCGTTTAACATTACAATTAATTAAATCCATTCTCAAAATGAGCACTGGCAAATGGAAGATGATTTGCACATGCTTATCTGCTCGGGTTTATATTCTCTGGATCCCCCTCCCGCCTCCCCGTTTCTCATCACCAGCTCTATAGATACCAGAAGTGCTCCTTTCAAGCACCAGATTGTAATACATTGTGTGCAAAATGCTTAGTCTTAATTTATTCCTGTTGTGGAAAAATAACTATGAGGTGAAGATCTCAATACGATCAGCAAAAATATTTTTAATTTGATAAGCTACTAAAGATTTTAATTATGCTGGTAATGGAGAACATTGGCCTAATGAGGCGGAGGACTCCGGAGAGACGCAGGGGCTAAGAACTGTGAAATGAGTCTGATAGGATTGCTGTAAATTCACACTAGATCGTTTGCATATCAAAGAGCAGGAAATGATTGCAGGACAAATCAATAACCTTTCCACGTTCCAAGGAGCGTCTTTCCTCATTCAGATATTTCAACACACTTGCTCTATTCTGCCTGCCTGTATTCTCCCTAATTCTCCTCAATGCCTTGATGTGCCCTAATCAAAGTGCACGTCCATGACAGGCTAAACATGCTTAATTTTGCGGTTTGTGTTACAGCATGCTAATCCAACGCTTGCCAATTGGTTGAGGCACATTCTCAGAAGGCTCCATTGTAGGTTTTTGATGGCGTGCTTTGGAGTCTTTGGAGCAAAAGTTATTTTTATTGTTTATTATTGTTTCTATTCTTTTCCTGTGATGGTGGGTTTGGAAGGGGAAGGTCACTGGTGATGCGAGTGTCCTGCGCTCCGACAGCGGGACCAATCATTTTCCCCCCACTTGGTGCCCGATGACAGTGGGCGATGTATTTTTAGCCGATGTGCTTGACAGGGCGGCCCGCACTGGCTCAATTACCCAGCAGTCCTGGTGACCCCGACACCACTGTTTACTCAGATGAAACCGCAGCGGATAGACCGGTCTGATGAGAGAGGTAACGGAGTGGGACCAAGCTGTCTCTTTCTGGATCTAGTCCATAGTTTCATTGCCCTCTGTTTGCCTCTTCCCTTGTTCTTCTCAGGTCCAACCCTAACCTCTTCCAACAACAGCTGAGGCTCATGATTCACATAAATGACAATAAAACATCATTACACGAACGTCTCAGCAGGTATTCTTTTTTGTGTTTTGACAAAACGCATTGAGTTCCCCTCCATCTGATTACTGTGGGAAACGTAATGACATTGATCCGTAAATCCTCTTTCTTGGGTCCCCAGTTTGTCCATCCTTTAAATGCCAGATTGGTTTATCTTTCCTCTCTCCATTTTTCAGCACAACTATTCTGCTCATTACGACGGGGAAATACGGACAAGCACTTTAAAAAATGTATGTTGTTGGGACACTTGATTGATCACCGGCCTCCCAACTCAATTTTACCTCCGCAGGTAGCTCTGGCACCGAGACAGGCCGAGCTCTTCAACCTTTTCCTGTCCTTGTCCCCCTGTACCCAGGTGACCATGTTCAAGCAAGCAGAAAGTTGATTTAAGGTTCATAATGACATCAGTTGCAGGCCATCATCCCCCAAATAAAAAATGGCCCTCAGTGCTCCGGGCTCTTTAAACCGAGCTGTTACTTCTCACACACAGCGCCGGTGCCATGGGGGGACAGTGACATCGCTATTAGTTTATTGTTCCGTCAGGCTGGGACCTTTACTGCACCCCTGTTTATGTTACCGTAATCACTGGCCTGCTGATATGCACCCCTTAGGCCTGAAATATGTCCTGTCCTAATACTGCAGGAACTATTACCCGTAGCCCACCGCTGGACGTATCAATCACTGACAGGTCAGCCGCCTTACCCACCGCTGTCCCTGATGAGCTGCTGTTCTGTGAGCACTTCATGGCTCACCACATTCTTTGCTTTCATATTACCGACAAATTTGTCTTGTCACTGTCCCCCCGGCCGCTCCTGGACAGCTTAAATGATGTAGTGCGGCTACAAGAACTCGCTCTCGTGCAGCGCAACCTCGGAGGGTGAGGGGGGCCACTTTATCCGGGATGTGCACAAACAGTGTCCCCCTATGTGACACACACACACACACCTGAGCAACGTGAGCCTGGTCTACCACTGATTCACTTATCAGGTCAAGAGGACAGGCTTTTTGTGGGAGGGGGTGTTGGGATCAAATTTATATTTATGAAAGTTATATCCTCCCCAAACACATTGTTGTAATTTATAACAGATACCGTCTAGCCGCTTCCAAGACTTTGAACATTAATGTCAAAGGAATTTACGACAAGAGAAACAAATTACACTCCAGATAATGGGACGATTGTTTTCACTCAAAACTGCTATCTACAAGTTTATACTTAATTAGTGCTATCACATTTTTGAAAGGCTAATTTACACACATTCCTCCAGTCCATCGCTTTGACGTAAAGTGACAAATCGGTCTCAGGCAACAATTTAACAAAGCAGGAAATTGAAAGAAAAATGAGCCATTAAGTGCATCTTAGCAGCAAAACCGCAAATACAGATTGTACACCTACTTTCTATTCCTTACACTGTCACAGTGACCTATCATTTTGAAAACCTTTTGTTCCCTTTGTTGTCTTGGAAAATGGATACAGTGGATTTCACATGGCCTTTGAAAAATAATTATATTGTTATCTAAATGAAATGAAACACATAAAATCATCCGTTACAAAAATAAGAAAAAGCCTGGCCAATTTACTGCCCCCAAGTTTGAATCTGTAATCTCTGAGACCCAAACAGAGCAGATCAACTCATCACTTCCGACGCAGTGCTAACTGTTAACTGAATATTGCAGATTAAATCTGAGCAGCAGAGGCCAGGCCCGCTGATGCATGAAAGAGTTTAGTGATGTGGAAAACAGAAAGGTCATCAATAACTTCAAACAGTCAAGCAGAAAATATGTAGAATAGAAAGACTAACTGGGGGCCTGCAGCACTGGCCTAAGTGTTGTAACAGCTGTCAGAGGCACAGAGTTAATCATCAATGGATTGCTAGGGCAAACGAACCAGGTTTGACTGGTTGTTGCAACGTGAAACAATCAGCTAATTGTACGTGGGGAGATCCAGTTCCTCATTATGATTGTTGACTGTAAAACACACCTCAAAGAAACTATGCTGTAGGTTTCACATATAAATCGTTTTAATGCATTTTTAAGGGTAGAACAATATCGTATAAAAATAAAATAAGTGCGATTTTCTGTCATGCTTCTTTTGGGAATACATTTTTTCAAAATATTTTCTTTACAGTTTCACTGTGTCTGTGGTATCTTATCTTTGGTGTATATTTAATAATTTCTTGCTACAGCTTCAGGGTAAACTGAGCATGTGCTGTGATGATTCAGAGCTCTATGTTAATCCAAATAATCTAACTCACCGTTTTGAGACAATAAATTGTGCAGCCCGAACAAAGTGCATCTAAAAAAGTATTAGGTAAAAAAATGGCATTACTTCAATACAACACCACTCTTAATAAGTTAAGTTTCCTGGGAACAACATTAAGATGACAGTATAAACAGGATATTCTGGTGCTGTTGTGAAATCCATCAAAAGTACAGTACCTAGTAATAACACCCATATAATGCTTTACTTAAGGGGTGTGTGTATGTGTTTGCCAGACATCTGACACAGAGCAATTCAGTGGAGCACATTCACAACACAGCGGTGCTCCACGCCTGTGCCCATGGCAATCGTCTGCGAACGGATGAGTGATTCCATACCCAGTCCAAACAATAACACCACTGTACAAACTGTGTTTGTGTTTGCCTATTACCTAAGCACCCCCCAAACCCTCCCGTTTTTATTGCCCTTATCTTGTTTTTTCAAAACTGTTTGTCTTAGCTGGGAATGAATAGTCAATGTCATGTTCTAAATCCCTTATGACGGCATCTTTGTCATGATGGGACCACTCCTTAACAAAATATTAAAGAATAAATAAAGAAATAAACTTCCTGGCCAAACAGTTAGTATTGACTCCATTGATGGAGTAACAGGCAATTTCACTACGACAAGTTCACTGGCAGTTTAAGAACAATAGATGCTGTCTTACTCCAGGCTCAAGGAGGCTCTGACCAGGATGCCAATCACAGAAATAGGACAGAGTAAACGAACAAAGTGAGGATGAAAAGAAAACAAAAAACTCCACCTTTACTGTCTGTGACGATAATAAACCGAATAAAACCTACAAGAATTACACAACAATGGTTCAGTAAACATTGGCTTTACCCAGACAAGAGAACATGCCATTTAGTAAACTAAAGAGGTGTTGAGTGAGGATTTACTGTAGGTGTGTCCTGCCTCAGTGAAACCATGAACAGTATGTGGTTACATACTTAAGTGGTGCATTTGTTCACTTTGACTAAGCAAATTTGTACAGGTCTTGTAGCAGGGCTACAACAGTGGCAAATCAAACCAATCTGAATATATATATGGTGATACACTTTCATAAGCCACAATGTAAATAATAAACTGATAGCAAAATTGGTTCTTACAGAAATTTAAAAAGCAAGAAGTACATCTCACACCAATGGCTGTGCATGGTAGTGATCTCATGAGAGTTAGGTTTTTAAAGGCCCAAAGTAATACTAATAGGTTTAAAGTGAAACTGTCTATGATCAGCACCAAGATCAGTATGAAATATAAGAAGAGCCATTTCTGTGTCAAAACCCCTTGTTTCTAGGGACACTGGGTGACGATAAAGTCTACATGAAGGCAGACACCTGTAAATGCAGTGATGCAGTGATGCTAAATTTAGCTGCGTACTTAGACCTAGAAATGCTAACCAAATATAGAGAATCCGGTATATAGCCGCCAATGTCGCGGTTGATTCTGATCATGGTCATTACACAAAGCAACGGAGGGAATGTGCAAAGTAATATATGACTTCCTTTTCCCCCAAATGATCCACACATACACACAAACCAGAGTTTTTGAAAAGCTTCACATTGGGTGTCATATTTAGTGACTCAAAACGCTATTTCATGGGGACCCAAACAAAAACATCTGTATTAGTGTTGATAGGGCGTAAAAGGCCATTGAAATGACATGTATTTTCTTGACGATCATGTGACTCCCATTTGTCACTCTACCTTTTACATCTGATTGAAACCCTCTTTGTCTTTGACTCTATCATTTATTTAGATATTTAAATTGAAAACACAAAACAGTTGTGTTCAGGAGGGAATATCACCTGTAATAACAGATGAAGGATTTCAACTTGCTTTCATATAAAATGCCAGGATCGTCCAATATAGCAATAAACAATCTTATCAGTACGACCCCAACCACAATTGTTTTTGTCTCATGACCTTGACTCAACTATTTTCTCAATATCATCAGTTTAAATCCACAAACAAACTTAAACACTTAGAAAATAAAGAGGTGTCCCCAAGCACTGACTTGTAGTGTTGTCTTACGACCGAATTCTTCCACTGAGCAATAGCGGACTGGTGGACTTGATATCTAATTGTTGTATAGTCCAGTGGGTGAGGACAGGGCTCTGATATGAGGTACTGACCCTGAGTGAGGGAGTGCAGTGGCAGGCCAGTCTGTCCGGGCTGGATGGTGAGCAGACCCTGCCTCTGAAGGTTGAGTAGATGCTGCTGCTGGACCTGCTGGACCTGCAGGAGCTGCTGCTGGAAGGCCAACTGCTGTGCTGACACCTGCTGCTGTTTGCCCAAACAAACATACACGTACATTAAAAACAAGGACACACCATCACCTAATATACAAAAGGTATATAGAAGCATAACAGCCAGAGCAAACATGTAAAGATGAATTGCATGTTTGCATATAACTGTATTAATGTAAGGCTGCTGACAGAAACATTTGAAGCTCAAAGCTCTCGAGATCACGGTTCAAGTTGTAAAAATAAACACTTTAGAACGTCATGTTCATTCATAACAACAGTTTTAATGGATTTTACGTGTGCTTACGCATAAAATACCCCTGTATAAGTTTCATAAATTTTGCCTTAAGTGGGGCTGTGCCAGCGCTCACTTAAGACAGGTAGACTATACATCTCTCTTTCTCTTAATTAATGAGGACTCGGGAGGCAAATGACAAACAACGAAACAACATAGTTAATCATTCATAATAAGAGCCACAGGAATTTAATTACAGCCATTCATAATTCAGCAAACAACGTGTGACTAAATCAAAGTGCTTAATAACCACCCTGGCAACTCTCACAACTCTCCCAGGCATGGCGCTGAGCTCAGGGATACACTCTTTCCCCAAACCAGTGCTGCAAGCTGCGTTCAATCACACACTGTGGACTGACAGAGAGATAGTCGCTCTGTTGGTCTCACTGAGCTACAGCTGTTTCATCGAGACAGATTTAATGAAATGCTGGTGTAGCTTTACTGATTTGTGGGGGTGTTTTGAGAGAGTTGGGAGCTTGGCTCTGAAAAGTGAAACGTGTGAACTCTGATATGATGACAAAGTGATATGAGAGTGCAGAAAGAAAATGGAAGTGAGAAGATGACTTCAGAGTCAGAATAATAAATAGAAGGAAATGATCTAATATCCCCAATCTCCTATGAGTCAAAACAAATGAGCGATGCTATTTAGATAACGGGGGGGCACGGAGGAGAGAGATGACTTTTCACCTCTTCATCAACCGTCGCTCTCAACAAGTTCACAGTCAACTCACTGAGATGTCCCAACAGGATCTATCAGGGCACCGTCTGTATTTCCAACAGATAAGGATAAAATATTCGTGCCTAAGACTCAACAGGATGCTGGACCTGTTTATGAGTATACAAGGCCAGTTGTCAAGCGGGTGGGAAGAGAGGAGGGGGCATTAAAACAGTGCTTGGGCTGCCAAGCTGTGCACCGCACCCTGTTACCAAACACAGGATACACCACTTTTGTTTACTTCTCACAATTGAGCGCACACAAAAAAGGTCTTGGTACAAGGCGGCTGTTAGGTCACTTGTTAGAAGCTCTGAAACCACTGAAACAGCTAGATAAACTGCGCCCCCCACCGCCCATCCACATTCGCCTTGTCAAAAAGGGGTCGGGTGGCCTTCCTCTTCCCTCCTGCCCCACACCCAGTCCGCTGCTCCAGGAATAAAGCGCTGGGCAGCACAGGTCTATTACAGCGAGAGGGGTCATCTCATTGGATCAATCTGGGCGGAAGAGGGCGATCTGACAGTTGCGGAGGGTCATAATTGAGCAGTAAGCACACATTAATTCACAGGCTCATTTGTTATCTAACCCAAAAGTGAGAATGAGAAAGATAAGGAAGAAACAATGGACGGGTCACAGAGGTTGCAGTGAAATTTTGGATACAGGTGGTCTGTGATTCTCCCTGATCCATCCAATTTCTGTGAGGCTATTGGTGGAGAACTTTCTCGTGTCCTCAGTGGTTTTTCTGTTCCCTGACAGCCTAAGACGAAGATAATAGTACCACAGGGGTGGGAGTTCACAAGCAACAATGTCTTTTCTTTTCTTTTTTTTCTTCAAAATGCTAAATAAACAGAGGGCGGCTTTGTAGACAAAAGAAAGAAGAAAGAAAAATCAAGTATTGCAAATTAATCTAACTCCTTTCTCCCTTGACATTTTGTTTCTTCTGGTCCCATCAGCTGACAGCAGCTCCTGTGCGCTCGCAGCATGCAGAGACATTAAAAACCCAGACCCAATAGACCAAATAAGAGGTTAACAAGAAGTGGCACGAGGGAGAGAAAAATACAGTCCCTGACAAATGATAAAGAGTGGCACTGGCAGGCCTTTATTGTCAAGCTTCAGATATAAAGTTAAAGATCTTTGAAAAACTAAATTTTGATGTCTTTAAAATAAAAGAGGCACAAAGCAACAACAGGGGGTTATTGTCAGGCAGCCACAGGGGAGTCACTGCATAATTCTTATTCTGTCTTTTGATGGCTGCTCGAAATGCGACTGAAGAAAAAAAAAGAGACAGAGAGCGATGGGGAGAGAAAGAAAACATCGGCGGAGAGGGGGAGAGCCTCTCGAGGCTGCATGCATTTCCTGTGATCATACATAATATGCTTCAAAAGTTGCCTTTTCTTTTATTCTCATGCCCCATTCAACTGATCAATTGCACCTCCCCCCACCTCCTCTCCTCCCCCTCTTTTCTCCCCCTTGCTCCTCTAGTGTTTACATCAGATGCGAGTTGGTGACAGGCCCTATCTGAGGCCGAGGAGCTCCGCTGTCATGTTGATTTATGGGAGCATCACGCCACAACTTGTCCAAACTGAAGCCCGCAGTTCATTAATTAGGGAGCTACGACTTTGAAGTTGGGAGCTTCGACAGCACGCGGACGTGTGTGAGTGTGGGCATGCGTGGATGTGTGTCTGTTTTTAACACTGGGCTTAATTTTCTATGCTTACCCTTCTTTCCAAACACGGAACTTGATGGGGACAACGGCCCAAAATAAATCCCAGATTGCCTTTGAACTTCTTTTGACCGCACAATAATAATTTTGCTTTGTCCACAGTGATGCCTGTATCCGCCAGTTATTAACACGCATTAAGCTGCTGCCTAAAGCAAGCCCCACTGTACTGGAGGGAGCAAAGGAGAGATAGAGTGAGAAAGATGGAGAAGACAGAGAGAGAAGGAGACAGAGAGGGAGAGAGAGAGAGAGAGAGAGAGAGAGAGAGAGAGAGAGAGAGAAAACTCAACACAGGCAACAAAGCTGAGAACGCTCGTTGCACTGATATCTCACAATTACATGCCTTCTCTTCCTCTACCATTTCCATGTTAATTACTGAGAAAAGCCTCTCAGATTTATATGCTCCGTGTTCCTGCCTTTCTCCCTTCTGCCTTTCATTATGTTCTACACGAGGCTCACAGGAGCGGTCATCTCTTTGTTGCGCAGGACACTTGTTTACTTGGAAAAAGGAGACAAAAATCTAGAACAATGAAGTAAGCCTCAGGCTCTGTAAAATACTACGCGCTTCCAGAAAAGGAGGCTCTGAATTCTTAGCACAGTATCAGTCAGTTTTTACCATTTATCCAGCGAGTCTGACATGCTAATCAGAAGCTTGAGTGCACTTGATTCCCCCCACCCCACCCCCACCCGCTCCGCTTTAACCACAGTCTGGAAGCAGATGGAGTTAGGAGGGGGTGGAGGGGTGGGTGCACATGACTCCCATATTCTGTCTGGCCAACGGCTTGGGTAATGGCAGGCGGCTGGAGTGATGTCAGCCTACCTCTTTACTCTGCTTGCTGCCTGCATGCTGCTGCTGTAGGAGCTGGAGGTGGAGCTGTTCCTGCTGCTTCTTGTAAAACTCTTGGAGTTGCTGCTGCAAAAGAGACAAGGAGGCAGCTTGTGAGTCAAAGTGTTTCAGTCATAGAAAACTAAGCAGTGAGAACTTTCAATACTTTGAGGAATGCTATCTTTTGAGGCTTAAGGCAAAAAAAACTAAGAGCACTTCAAAGTGAATTTAAATTTTTTTGTGAAACAATATAAACCGATCAGCTGCAACAATAAAAAAAACAGTAACAGGTTTTAATCCTGAAGGGTTCATGAGAAGACATCCACCATCTGAAATGGGATGTCTGACAAAACCAGTCGAGATGACGCGTTGTACATTACCTGTTGTAACATGAGGGCCTGCTGCTGCTGGAGAAGAACCTGGAGCTGCTGAGGGCTCAGGACTTGCTGCTGGAGGATTTGCTGCATCTGCTGTGGAGTTATCACTTGAGGTGTCATCATAGCCACTGACACTGGAACCTGCACAGACACACAAAGCGAGCACAGAGATGTCAAGAGACTAAATACAGTAACGTATCAGGGCACAATGAATCCTTATTCTTGTGTATAGTCACAAGTGGGCTAATTGTTAGCATGCAATAGGTAAATAAATCAAATGTGAAAAAAGTATAAAGGATAAATAATGGAAACAAATTAGAAAAATAAAATATCTGATAACAATGATTATTATTTAAAGCTAGCTATATAAACACTTTGTATTTTACTGGATTCTATATTAATCTCAAGAGTCACACATTCCCTCCAACAAACACACAAATATCGACCCCTCTAACCATTATGACACCACACCAGACTAAGGAGGGCTAAAGGACAGTTGGTGAAAGAAAAGAGCCAGCTGTATCCACCCATAACGCCATCCTCTGACTTTCCCTTCTCACAAACACAAACCTTTTCAACATCATCAGACATGATCTGCATCTGCAGGGCCAACCATATAAACGTGGCAAAGATGCCATACCTGCATTTGGACGTGCTGGTTGCACATGCATGTCATGTCATGAGAGAACATTTCATTAGGAGACGCTGTCAACAGCCATCTATTATTGTGAAGATATGGAGAGCCTGGAGGAGGGGCCACGTTGAAGAACACGCAGGCCACTAACTAACTCCCAGTAGAAAGGTGTGAGTGCATGACTCCTCAAAACAAGTGATTTGTTGTGACACTGAAGGAGCCCCCACAGTTGTCAGGGTGCCTTAATTGCTCCGGCGGCGTAGGGGACTCAGAGTGTGTCTGGATGCTGCCACTCACCGCCATGATGTGCAAGACAATTAAAAGCTCCTTCCCTTGACATTTGTATGACAAACAGCAACTAAGATGTATGCGATAGTGCTGCCTCTTTGCAATTGTTAACACGTCTAGGAAATGGTTCAGTGTACGTGCACCATACATTAGTATGTACAGTATGTGCCTGAGCGTGTGTTAAAATGTGCTCTCTGTCTCTAAGGCTGATGTCAGCAGTTGATAGAGCGGACATAGCCGATGACAGTCTGTCTTCACCAAGGTTACCCAAATTGTGTGGCCACCTTATAGCTAATGACACCCCTTTGAATTTTTCATGCCCCTCTGAATGTAATTTAGCTGTTTAAAACCTTGTCCGGTAACTAAGGGGCTTTTCTTGACACACGCCCTGCATGCATATTACCTTATTCATTCTCCCCATTGTAGCATAAAACAAAAACAAAGCGCTGCCATAATGAACAGCTTGTACTGCTAATGCAGAGGAAAGGGCAGCGACGTCAAATAGGACGGAGCGGCTTTGATGCTCTCCGTTAACTTTACTGTGAACAGTGCCAGACCATATTGTGCTGTGTTCTTCTGGCCCCTGAGAGGATGAGGGAGGCACAGCCGGCCCCACCCAGGACTAACACATACATTTCTCATTTACAGCACAAGGCATATAGGAAGAAAATGCTATATTAATTCCCCATTGTATTGTGTCTTAATATGCAGTTCATCTTGACTTTTGCACATGACTTGTCTTGTCATTTGCATAGCCGCGGCCTCCCATTCCCTAATTTCACAGTCATTATCCACTGAAGTCCTTTTTTTCTGGGCATTGCTAATTTTGATTAACTATTTTGAAGGTCAACTCTCTGCTCTGAATTGCTTCATGCAAGTGTCATACATGCCAGAATCATACGTGATATGATATATAGTTCCCCTCTAAATATGAGCCCCCCCCCCATACACACACACACAGCAAGGATAAATAATAATGCCAGCCTCCTTTTTTGAAGCTTTACTTTAACCGCAAGCATTGAAAATCGACGCCATATTTGTCATGCTCTATTTTTACTACCATGTTAAAGCTGTAAATTTAGTCATATTTTCAAATGTATAATCATTTTGTCATGCTACATTATTCAAGAGTGTGATGTTGACATGCAAGCCTCAACTTAATACAAAGGGTTTACACACTATAGCAGCTCACAATAGCCGCCAATTTCATCACAAATTACACTGAGATTTTTATTCTATTTAAGCAACTTAATTCTTTACACTTGAGGTGTGTGTCTCATCATGGTTTCACACTTTGCCTTGTCTCGACCGTCTGGCTCACAGTAACTACAGCTAGAGCAGCTTCCTCTGTGCACAGCCCCAGTAAGAGGCTATTACAGCCCCCCATTTTATTACCCATTACTACTGAGGTCATTAGCAGTAAGAGGGATTGTATGCTTCTTAACCTATTGATCAATGTAACTACCACCATTTAATCCTGTGCTGAAGGAGTGAAAATCTGCCTAAGACTGGGTCCTATTGAGAGTAAAGGCGGGAGGGAGCACTTTAACTGAAAAATATTGCCCTGGCTGTTGTATTGTTCCCATTTAACGCAAACACAGGACGCAAGTCACCATTTAGAGCACTCCCATATGGTGTACTCCCTTATCTCTCAGATAACATCATGAATCCAGATGATCCACAAAAATATATGACCATCTAAAGATAGTCTAAAGAGACGGCTCGCAGTGGGCTAATAACTGGAGGGATCCAGTGAGCCCAGCTCTAATCTGCTCTACCAATATGACGGTTTAAAAAAAAGAGGACATTCTGAGGATGCCAGAAATAGCTGATTTTTATGAATTTCACAAAGGTGTGGTGCTCTCCAGGTGCCTTCCATGCATAAACATTCAAACCTGGAACACAGCTGCAGAGTGACTGGAGGCAATATACTGCACCAGCACAGGCCCGCTGGCCAAACACACAAACGCACACACAAACCTTAACTGTGGCATGTTAACTGTCACAAGCACATACAGGTACATGTACAGCCCATAACACACTTTATATGAGGAGTAAAACTATATTTGCCATACAAAACACTTAAGTCTGCTGGCAGTGTATGATCAGTATTAAATGTATACAGCAAAACATAACATGAATTTTAATTTGAAACATTTTACAGCATTTAACAATGTTGAAAAAAATTACCTTTTTTGAAAAATATAAAGATCACTAGTTTCATTTACAGCATCACTTTTTGCACCTTTTCAACATTCCCACACAGGCAGTAAAGGAGGCATTTGTCATTAAGGAAACCTGCAGAAAGCCAAATTCTATTGTGTGCACCACTGCTCGATAAAAAAAAGAAAATTCACCAAAAAAAGACAACTAATGCAGCAACACGGATCACATGTTTAAGAACTGCAAGAGTCACTGATTCACTGCACCCCCTCTCCTCCCTTCACATGTCAGAGGTCAAAGCCTGGTGAAAAGGAGCAGGGGAGGCTCAACCTGCACGCTGGCTCCTTTTCTCGCATAGAGGCAGTCAAGACGAATCGAAATGAGGGACAAGGAGGTGAATATCAGTGAGACTGGTACAGACGACGCAAATGTGCAGCTTGTCAGAAAGAAAAAGAAGGGTGAAAAAGAATAAAAGAAAGAATTATCAAATTTTCATTTGTGCTCCCTTGGGTCCTCTTGGTTTTTAGGGGCATCAATGGAATGGAGAAGCAAAAGAAAATTAAATAAAAAAAAACTGGTCCGTTTGATGCTGTTGTTTTACCTTGGCCTGCAGAGGCGCATGAAAAACGACTTCCCGCCCTGTGATCCGCTGCATGAAAATGTCACCAAAATGAGGATTTCAAGGGAGCTATTGTACTTAAGTGAAGTGTGAACATAATTAGTCGTCGACAAGATAGGAAAGACTTATTCCATGTTACCTACATGGGTTGATTGAAATCTCTTAGTTGGAGAACATAAAAAAAAAAAAAAAAAAAAAAAAACATTAATTCAAAATCTTCACACTAACAACGTTTTCCATTAATAATGATCCAATTAATAAATTAACAATAACAATAATATCTAGCTAATGAAATTATTACAAACCAAATGTGTACAAAGTAGCATTTGGTATATGTTAGATTTGTTAGTATGCCTAAATAATTTAAAAAAGCTGGGCAGAACTACTCATCCCTTCCTCCTTCCGTCATTCCTTCCTCGTTCTCCACAATCAAGCCCCTTTAAAAATGTTTACATCTGAGATAAACAGGATAAACGCAGCCACATTTGGTCTCCCTTCATCACATACTATACGTTCTGTATTTGGGTGCAGGGGTGTGAGGGGGCTGAGGCTCACATTATTTACAGCAACTGTAAAAACAAAAGTCAAGATTGCATTTTAATTAACTTTTCGACTGCAAACAAACAGGTTCTGGCCGGAGCTGGTCCCGCTGTCGGGTTTAAACAAACAAACTGCACGGCAAAGTGAGCGAGTTCTCACCCCAACAATAACAGCTAAGCTGCAACACTGGACGCTGTTTCCCACACTGGAGGCACACACACACACAAACATTCACACTCACACCGGCCTTTACATAGTTAGTTTTCCTAGTTTGAAATTGGTATTTTTCAAATTCATTTGTGCTTCTTTCTACTATAGTACAATAAATGAATAATAAATGTTCTTGAAAAAAATTATTTAAAAATTAATTGTTTTACAAAATTCTAAAATAGCATTGATGCATTTTTTAATTAATTCAGAAGTCATGATTAACAATTCATAATCAGAACCAGCGCAGAAAAAAACAAGCTAAAAGAAATTCACACCCTTCATTGCATTTCTGACATGAGACCTAATGTCCAGTCTCTCTGACCTTCGAAGCCACACCTCCAAGTTCACATTTCACAACAAACATCAGCAGTGAAACCTGACGTACAAATTCAGAGTGACAACTACAACTCTGCACTCCACCATTCACCGTTTTCACTTTTCCCTGATGCAGCCACTGTTGGTGTAAACTGCTGCGCGCCCGTGATCGATGGTCTACCGGCTCGACGCGGCTACGCAACCATGCGCGTCTTCTGATGCATTATTTGAGTCAGTTGAGATTTAATTAAGATCGCAGCCTTTAAAATCCCTTTAAAATGAAACTGTAGTTGAAAGACAATGGCCAACATATCCTCGTGCAGATTGTTTCTATTCTTTGCACACCAGCAACGCAAAGATAATCCTTGTTTCCATGACGGCAGACAAGAGGGCCACAAATTGTGTTGCTTCTTGACATTCTTCATGTTGTTGTGTTATGTGACTCATATAAAGTATACAGCCAATTAATTACATTATATAGAAAAAGATATTCAGTGTCAGCTGTAGGTTTATAGCATTAAGTAAAAATCAAGATGTGCCAGACCAGTTTACGTCCATGTACATCCTCAATAATCCACCTTTATTTTTAAACACGTCAATACCATTGCATCCCTCACTGTTTTAAAATAAATAACTCATGTCAGAGAGTTGTAGTGAAAAATACCTTCTGCCACAAAACACTCCACACCATGTAATCTCATTATTTTACCATCTCAGCCCTTTGAAACACATGGCATCTCAAGTGTAGAGTTAATCTTACTATCTGAAACACAGACGCTCTAAGCAGTAATGACCCTTTAAAAAAACAAATGAATGAAAGCCCTTTTCAAGTAAAAACATGTTTTAGTCAAGAAAGGCAGTCAATAACAGCAGAGAGCAGCTGGTGCTTCACTATATCACTGCTAAACTATTCCTCCTGTCGCTTACTCGCCTGCCTACTCCAGCACAGCGCAGAGACCGTCCCTGTAAAGGATATCCCAGCGAGCCGTGGGTCTCTGTCGGCTAACCCCTTGTTCCCCTCTCTCCGGGTACACAGCTAATATCTGGTTGCCTATGTCATGGTTTAGAAATGACAGGTGCTGGCAGCCCCTCGCCTTGACAGGCCACTGCACAAATAACGCCCCTGCCTGAAAGGGCTAATGCACTACTAATGAACAATAAATCAACTTTGATTACAAACTGTCAACCCAATCAGCTCGCACTCCAGCTCTCCCAAACTGCGAGTCTCTGCACAGCTGCATGGCATTACGGTGCACACTGGCCTGTTTAGGCTTCGCTCTCCTCCCTGACCATCTGATATTTCCCTATGCTGTTCTCTCTTCCATCCCTCCTTTCTTTTAGGCACCCACCTCTTCACCACTGATGCAAGGTGCTGAAACATTGAGCCCCAAAAAATTCAGCAAAAGTAAGTGCAAACAGACAGCACATGTGGATCCTTTCTACAGCTGCATGAGAGTATTACTTAAAACTATTGTAGTAAAAGTACTACCGGACGTCAAAAGACATTTTCTGTGTAAACCTCAAAGCTGTCAAGTAGGGCTCAAAGTTGACAGCAGAAAAAAAATAGAAGAAATTGACCAAAACTTTCCCTCCTAAATGTAGTCTGCAATCCATTTGTTATAAAGCACTAACATACACATACTACACACACAGGCACGTACCAACAGTCACACGCTCTAACTTTTCAGGAAGATATGAGCGATGGCATTTGGAGTGACAGCATGTCTCCAGCGTGGTTATGTGGTGACAGTGTCAAATATAGAGCTGTGCCAGCCTCTGTCTTAATTCACTGTGACACCATGAGGATTAGTCCAGACCATTGCCTGAGAGCAAGTAAAAGTCTGACCATCTACCTCAACAAATCAACACAAAACACACAACACACAACCAGCAAAAACCAGTAAGTAACAAAAAGCGACATAAAAGTTTGTCTATGAGATTCAAATATCCTACCCTGAGAAACAAAATAAATACATATAATTGCCTCATAAAACAATTTTCAAAACAACAATGCATACGAGAAGACAAACCTGTCC
This sequence comes from Platichthys flesus, assembly GCF_949316205.1. Lineage (NCBI taxonomy): Eukaryota > Metazoa > Chordata > Actinopteri > Pleuronectiformes > Pleuronectidae > Platichthys > Platichthys flesus. The sequence goes on along the minus strand of NC_084946.1, from coordinate 6,848,490 downwards.
CCTGTTTTTGTTGAACTTTCCATAATTCAAACAGCAAACAGTGCTGTATCCTGCTTAACTGGTTCGCTCTCTATCAGCAAAGTAAACACAACTAAACAAACAGCAAGAATAGGCCGACGTGAAAAAGGCAAAAGGAATCTAAAGCTGTAACCGGCAAACAAGCAGAACATAAAAAAAGAAGAACAGCTGCATAAACTCAAAAGGAAACAGCAAAATTTCTGACAAGCACGAACAGCTCAGTTCACAAATAAAAACAAGCAACTAATCCATACAATCTTATTTCAGATATAATACAGTAAATAATGTACATGACACCTACTTTCATGTGTCAGAACAAGACTGTCAACTATCAAGTGTCTCACCGGCAGAGTAAAGCCCGATAACTGCTCCTCTCCTCTCATACAAACTGCATGACCAAAATTTACCAATCACAATGACAGAACATCAACGACAGACAGACGATAATCCTCCTTTTCAATTTTCCCTGGTCAAATTAAATTGTGAAGTTTCTTTTTTACACAAGAAAGCTGGCAAAATCACACAAATCAATCATATTGACAAACCTGACAAACTCCATTTAGCTGGCAGGGTAAACAGAGTGCCGGGCCACGCGGTGTGGAGTGAAGCAGAGCGGAGAGCACGGCGGCGAGGGAAGGAGAGAGAGAGAGAGAGAGATGGAAGAGAGAGAGTGAGTCAGAGAGAGAGAGAGAGAGAGAGAGAGAGAGAGCGGTATCGAGGCTCACAGGCTGTCAGGCAAGGAGGCTGAGGAGCAGGCGCTGCTGTGCTGTGGAGTCTCCAACCTTCCTCGGGATACAGACAGATTGCACGTGCAAGGTTGCTCCCTGGCTGACAAGATACAAAACTATCCAATCAACCACGCCCTTCTCCACCAATCACAAACAGTCCTCTAAACATAATTAATTCAAATGGGGCCACACAACAGGGAGCCGCAGGCTGGGCTGCAGGTGAACCCGTGCCTTTGTGAAGGGGCCGATAGAAAAAAAAAAAGAAGGAAAAAAAGAGAGGAAAAAAGACACAGTTGACGGCTGTTAACCCTTTGACCCCTGCCGGGACTCCGCCCGTGCTATTGAAACAATGGGAGCCTGTAGAAAAGAGGCCCTTTAATTAAACAACAGATAAGTAAACACAGCTATACAGCGGAAAGAAAGAAAAGTGGCCCCCACTATCAGCCCCTTTATTGTTCTCCTAAATGGAAGTGTTTACAGTGCCAGAACAAAGACACAACTCATTTCACATGCCGAAAACAACAAACGCACAAACAATTCAGACGCTTTGTAGTTATTTACACTTTTCTTTCCCTCCTTTTAAATTTCCCATGCTGATACCACATGTTGGCCATTTTATTTTAGAATAAAATGGTTTATTTATGAGAACAGATTGTTTTTACTCCAACATGTACAGCTACAGTGCCTGCTAACACCATAACAAGCAACCAAGTGCAATACACCAAGTTTATTCTAGTGTGTATGTGTATATTTGGTCATAAAATCTAACTAATCAGCATAAACTTTCCCCAGTTTTTAAACACTTATAACTACAGTCTGGTCTCAGACAAGCTAAAAGCCCTTCCATTAAAAGCTAACATTACACAAACTACCAGGCAATCCATCCAACTCCATCCCAATGAGAGCAATTAGTTGTCATGATATCATCACACTCTTTAACACCCATGTGCACTCAGCGAGGGGAAGAGACGGGAGAGGGAAACAGGACCCTGCCCCCTACTGGAGATCTTACTGAACTCACCAGGAGAGGATGAAAAGCTTGACTCCTGCCCATTTACATTTCTCTTAACCTTCAAATGAAACAATGCCACCTTTAGGCATTTAATTTAATCTAAACCATGTGAATATTTTGGCGACATAACCAAAAGATATTAGAGCCGTGCTAACCAGACCAACTTTTTGTAAAAACAAAAAAATCTGCTTCAATAAGTTGCACAAGCCCTTTAACATGAATTAGAGGAATGGTATGAGGCAAGATTAACACCTCACTTTGTTAATTATCATAACAATAAACACACAGCTGAATAACAGAGCTCTAAAACACAGCTCATATCAACAGCTATAAACCCTTGGCCAGGGATGAAGGAATGTTCATGGGACGCATTCCAGGCTGCAAACACACTGGTAAAATAAACAGAGCGCCTGCATAACACGCCACTGCTCTCATCTGCTAATAACTAACAATGAGCTCTGCTAAGCTGGCCTGACCTATATAAATTATTGACTGGGACACCTCAAGTGTCAAAAGTGACAATTCCAATGCATATCATAGGGAATAATTAAGTGGAAGAGAGGCCGCTTTTATTTTCTATCTGACACCCTCAAGACGGCTCACACAAAAAGACAGTGACATGCCGGCAACTGCATGAACGCACATCTCATACACAAATGCACACACGTGCACGGAGTGGTTTAGGCCATGGCCACACTCTTCTCCCCCAGCACGCTCCCTGGGGTGGCATGTCGGCGTATTCTCAATAAAACACCTTCTTAGCAGTAATAGGCCACTGTTCTCATTTCAACGCTCCCAAAGGCCTCATGATAAATTTAGCAGACACACAGTTCAAGCTTCTCCTCTCACACACTGTCTCTCTAATCCATTGCCTCTGTGCCTGCAATATGTAAAATAATTACACATATGTGTCGATGCCATTCGCATTCTGTATAGATTTTTTTCTTTTCTCTTTTTTGTTCCTGCGCTGCGCGAAACATCAATATCCTTGAGCCTGAACCGGCGTCCCTTGTGATAGTTTACAGAGAGTGCTGAGCGATTGTGTTCATGACAGAGTGGATGACATTATAAAATACTCCCATTTCCTGCTCGAGTTAGTGTGAAGGTATGAGTTAATGTCTGGTCTGGCCTGAGCGCTGCTCCGCTCGGCTCTGGCTAAAGATAACGACTCAGCTCCATTTACAAAGCCTTTCCCAAAACACTAACACAGTCAGTGAATAAGCTACAGCGGCATGCCAGCCAGTGTCGTACTGCTACCAGAGAAAGGAGAGGGAGAGAAGCGGAGAGGAAGAGCAGTAAAATACAGAAACTACACTCATTCCTTTTCTTGAAGGGCTTTGGTGACCTGGACCATTGTCATGAGAAAACAAACACAGTGTTTCTCGGTGTGTGTGTAAAGTAAATCACTGTTTACTGATGGGAGTCAGCAGGGCAGGTGTGGGACCTATATAAATAACAGCTGCTCTATATAATCGCCAAGGCAACAAAAATACTTTTTAGATTCACATCAGCACAACAATGTGTGATATTTCTAATACTCATTTATTTATATATATATTTTTATTACATTGCATGCCCCCAATCAAAGTCAATGGAGAAACAAAGCATTTAATTATACATCACTTAGAGACTATGTATTCTAAGCTATAGAGCAAAGAAACTACATTTGATTTGTGGAAAAAACGAGACCCTTAATGTAGACGCCCGAGAGTTCACAAGTAGTTAATTGCCAACTGCTGTCCCTGTGCGATAGACAATAGATAAATATAAAAGAAACAACAATAATAAGATTAATAAAACACAGTAGAGTGTCATTTCTCAACACAAAAGCCTTTATGAAGAGAATATATTTGAAACAAAGGATAACAAAATCAGTTGTGACTTTTGTTATCTTTTTTTATGTAATTTTTCGCTGCATTTATTTCATATTTTTTATATTTGTCTCTACTCTTGTTTCTATCTTAAAAAAGGGGGGGATTTATATTTTAACATTTATTTGAGTTTAATTTATTGTTGGTGATGTGTCATTCTAAAATTAAGTGTAATTCAAATGTCATGACACATCAGTGAACACACCTTTTAGCGTCCACAAACCACTGCTTCTGATTCATGACTGAGGTTATCACCCAGAGCAGAGTGGAGTAACAGTAAGTCACACCTGAGTTACCTTCCCTTTCTCTTTATAACTGGGGCTTTGATTATTTACTTTTAACATCATCTATTCAGGTTCACATTGTTTAGTCAGCACATGTGAACCCTGTATTTGCAAAGTATTTCCTGAGGGGATTCGCCAGCCAGTTATAACGAAGATTGTGTTTTGGCGAGTACTGTCAAGTGTGGTTTTTCAATGAGTCAAAACAAGAACACTTCTTGGTTTGAGCAACATCGATTTAAAGGAGGTGGGGGAATTTCTGCCCGTTCTTGTTTGCAGATTGAATCATCTTCGATTTTAATCAGGTACTATATTAATACACAGTAACTCAGAACAATGTGTTTGTAAAGGGTAGGAACAGTCAATATGTGGGGGGACGTGGAGGTAAAAATAACCTGACTGCTTAATATGAAGTTTATATAAAGCTCCGGTAATTTTGATTATATTAAACTGTAATTAATCTGCTTTGATATATAATCCAGAAAACATAAGAATTATTGTTATAATAAAGTGGTAAATTCATGTTTGTTGGTAGATGGTTCTTATAAGCCTTTTTTAAGGTGGACTCGATATACAGTGCAAAGTAAGCCTATGGCTCTGCTAACCTCTGTGATTAAGTGTTTATCTAACTTTATCAGTGTTATAAAATAACCCGTCCCGTCCCACTTTCAAACACAATTTCTTTCAATAAACAAATCAAGTGTGTCATTTCCATGGTTTGTGTAGACTGCGTGTACAACATGGAGGCTGTTTGCAGTGATGGTTTACTGTATCAAGTCCAACACAAATATGAAATACAACAAAGTCCTCCTGTAGCTGAAGGCCTTTCTGTCTCTCGATCTCTTTCCTGCCGTCCGCATGAGACAGTATTTATTTTCCCCTCCCTCTAACTAAAAGTGAAAATTGTCGGCAAAGATTTCAAAAGTTTTATGTCTCAAGTACCTTGTGCATCTGTAAGCGCTTGCTAATGCAGTGGGATTGTGCATCCATCCATCCCTCCACCCATTCGCAAAGGGCGTGTGAATCATTCCAAACAACATACACTTGACATCAAGATACAGCGCCAGAGGATGACACAAAGATACAACAGATTTTTAGGAGATGTTGTGTGTGTGGGTGTGTGTGTGTGTGTGTGTGTGTGTGTATCTGTCTGGGTGGATGACTGAGTGGGGGAGAGGGTTGAGAGGGTTCACTGCTTGAAGGGAAACATCAGGCCTCAAATGAAAAGAGCGTCCTGAAAATGGTAGTGTTGCTCCCAGCGCTGTGACTGGAGTCAATTCGACAGTCATCGTCTTGGCTCGGAGAGAGCTCCCAACACCCCCACCGCCCTCACACCTCCTCCTCTTCCTCCTCGAGTCTCTGCTTGGCTGCGAGGAACTAGGACAGATGACTTCATTCTGACAGGATTATCCCAAACCTGGTTCTAATCTATATCGTACACATAATACACTTTTACAATATGACAAGGAAAACAAACAGTGAAAGCGACGGCCCGATCCTGCGGTTCCACGCGAAGCATCGGCCCGAATTCTGTGTTGATCATTCCTGACAGATTGTATCACCTCAGAGCAACGCAAGCGTCAAAATGAGATGTCATTACGACATCACCTTGAGACTTTTTATAAACACAAAGAGACAAACTCCTTCTGAGGATCACGCACACGGCCGATGAATTATGGGATTAAACTTTGAAGACATGAAAGGATAAATGCGATGGGACGCTATAGGTAACGCTATCTTAACAAAAATGTAGGGCGGTAAGTTGTTGAAACGCTTACCACAATTGTTTTTTTCACCGCTTTTTATCCTATTCGTTGAAATCCTTTTCTGATAGCCATCAATAAATGAAGTCTTAGTATAAAAATGACAGTGTCTGTTGTCCTCGCAGGACTATAATAAACACGATCAATCATTCATTCAGCCCAAATTAAGCTTTTCCAGCAGTACCTACCCCATCTATAAACACATAATATGGCATGGCTTGTCCTATCAAGGGTTACATCTACATACTCTGTGAATTATCTCCTGTCCTGTGTGGAACAACCTGCAGAGATTTGAACGTTGACTAGTTAATCTTGGCGAGCTTAAAGTAGTCGTTAAGTGAATCAATTAGAAACTGGCAAGGCTTTGCTTTGGTTTGACTGATCTGGGAGTAAGCCACCATTTTCTCTGCCCTGATATATTCTCCACTTCTTTCTCTTAGCTCCTGTTTCCTTGCCTTTTTTTTTTCCTTATAAATACTTTTTAATATATCCTATTGTTATGTTGGCCAAGTCTCCATATGCGTAAAAGGGAATCTTTATCTCATAGTATCTATCGCAGAACATTAATCCAGTCTTGTGCTAACTGTCACCTCGCCAGTGGGCTACCACTGCCGTGCCACTTTGGGCCACTGGCCGACTGGGCTGTGGGAACACCTCGAAATGCTGCCTCAGATCACCCTGCAGCACTGGCTGAGCTCCAGCTGACAGGCTTCGGCCTAGCGCTCTAATGACTTACAGATTGCAGCACTGTGGTATACATGTGTCAGGACAATGCCATGGGCCTACTGCAAAAACAGTAGGAGAGGGAGAGAAAGAGAGCCGGCGGCTTCTCCCTGTCCTGTCAGACACAGGCTTGGCCCCTGGATTGTGTCACATCACGCTTCCCCCCAACAGACCACAAATGAAGGATGTGAAGAGCAAACGCAGGGAGGAGGGGCGTTAGAGGGGGCGCTCTACAACTTAAAAGGCTTTCATCCTGTAAACTGAAAAGACATTATCTTTTGACCTGGAGGTGCCCTCTGTGAGGCTGTACACTGTGGTGTGAAAACAGAGAGAGAAAGAAAGAGAAAGAAAAAAGGAAACCCAGAAGAAAGATGTGTGGACTGTGTCTTCAGCTAGTAAGAGTGCAGATAAGAAAAATGTCTGCTGCCACAGTTTTGAAGCTTTATCATCGGTTTTTCTGTGTCTGAGGAATAACAAGTAATGCACCTTTGACATCATGAAAATGTTCAATGCAACATTTATCAGATAATAGTGAATCATGTATCCAATTTGAACACAATAGGCCAAGACATGATTATAATAAATACGATGAAACCCAATGCAACCCAAAGTTCTTTACCATGAGCTCCTCACTTTAAGATGAACATGAATAGATGACATGAGCATTTCACTTACATATCTGAATAAGCAGTTGTTTTCTGATTTGATGTGACCTTTTTAGGATAAACAATCCAGAAAAGATGTTTACATTGTATATATAAATGTATGTATTTTCCTAATTCCAGCTCATGTATCAGAACATTATTTGTTATATTGTTTTAATTGTGTTTTCTTTTTAAAATTGTATAATATAGTACAGCCTCACAGAGGGCACCTCCAGGTCAAACATTTTAAACCAAAATCACATTTCTTTGTGATAAGGGTTTGATAACAGCTGCGTCATCCTTGCCAAAACATTTTTATAATAGATAAATCAGCCGATATATCGGTATAATAATTCTTTACTACTTCAGCATTGGCCGCTAAAAATCCTTATCAGTCCGGTTCTAGATTATACATAAAAGCTCTCAAAGTAACCTAAAATAAAGTTACCTTACCCTGAACTTTGCAGACTATTTCTGTTTTGAGCACAAGTAAAATCTGTACGTTATTACATTTAAATTTGTTAAGTTTATCTTTACTTTCCTATATAATAATAATAATATATTCACTTCATGTGTCCACACATATAACTTCAGCTGGCCACTGGCCATAGCTCACACTGTACCAATGACGGCCAATCCCAGATAGTATTCTGGATGTGAAACAAGCATAATCTCAGTATTACAACACACCAAAGACACCATGTTGACACAACATCTTCAGCCCAGCTGAATGCTATATAATCCTCTATAGGAGGTGGATGTCTACCCAGGATCCCTTGCAATGATGTGTAGTTAACCAGCCAGGCTCGCTAGCAAAGCCACAAATGAGCTTCAATTTCTCCCTCCCCCCTACCTTGGTGCTGGCGGACTATCAGCGAGGGTCCGACAGTGTTGTTCCTAATTACCTATTTCTCCAATCCTGATCCTGCGGCTGGCATAATTAGTTACCTGGGGCTTCAATCCAATTTGAAGTGATGACAAGAAAGTGATCCATGAAAAAGTAATAAGTTAAATCCAATTTCAGCCCGCCTCTAATTAAATGCACATGGAACTAATGAGACAATCCCTACCATTTCACTGATAATGGTAATTAGCGGGGTGGGAGTTGCCGGCTCTTGTCGTTGTGCCACTGTAGGTGTGAAGTGCAAAAGGTAGAAGTGGCATGGATTCTTTTAATTACACGTGTCACTCTGTCAATGTAATTTACTGGCTTTTGACCAGTCAAGTATGTTTAGCTGCTTTCCCAGGCAGCACAGCAGCTGTTTGTATATATGGTGTGATTAAAGCACCTCTAGGCTGCCGAGTGTTCAGCGGAGGCATCTTCACCCAGAGGCAGGGGTGGGCGGTGCAGGAGTGGGGGGGCTGCAGATATAAAACCAAAGAGCCATTTAATGCTGATCAAGGATTCTGAGGCTTGTTTGACTCATATTTTCCCCCCTTTTCTGCTCGTGCGAGTCATTTTTTTTAGATGTTCTGTATATACTGTGCTTCATTATTTTTGATTTGAATAAGAATGAATTGGAAAGTGAGTCACATCTCCAAATGAGTAAAAGTCTGTGCCGCAGCGCCTCGTGCCTAATGGGAAGGACCGCTGAGATGAATGGAGACTCGTTCGCAGATCAGGTGCTTTTATGTGGTGTCAGCTTACTACACAGCCTCATAATTGTTATATCGTGTCTTTTGATGACCCAGTCCAGCTCAACAGAGAATCATTATTGGGCTGTGTGATGGAGATAGCGGACGTTCTGCTTACGGAGCACTCCTCTAAGGCATGGGTTTGTTCTTGAAAGAGGAAGTGAGATGAGACTCAGGCCGTTAGTTTCTGGTGTTTCCCCAAATATGTTTATGTGTGTGAGAGAAAGACGTGTGAGAAAAAATAAAGCAACAGGAGAAAGCATGAGATGAGGAACAAAAAACACAAAAAACTAATGTAACACATGTAATACATCCTCGCTTGGAACAGCACACTGATGTTTATGTATGAACACTTGGCTTCAAACTCAGTGCTTATGTGGTCAGGATGTGTTTAATTAGCAGAATATGTAATATAGAGATAACCAAACACTTGCCGGGACCTGTGGCTTCTTCTTTTTTCAAAATGGTATTTTCAACCCAGCAAAAATGTAACATACAACATGAGAGAGCTTGCAATTTATGATGTTAGTTACACACTACAGCCAGCCCATGTTCTCTTCACAGGAACAGGGTAGGAGAGGCGCGAGGAGGGGATGTGGGGGAAAGGGCCCGACTCTCTTTCAATAGCTGAGCGACAGCTTGGCCGAGCTTTCTGTATACATTAATAAATTAGAATTTTAATTTTGTCTTTGTCTGCAAGAGATGGTCTAGTACTTCACTATGTACCAACAACTGGCTGTACGCTGGAATCTGCCGTTGCGGTCCCCTCTGTTGACCTCTGCAGCACAATTCCCTGCCAGGCTGAGGAAACTGTTTAGTTTGATCCTTTCAACTTATTTGAATCCTGACAAATATGCACACAACTGAAAGGTCATCACAGTCATATTTCATCCTCTGGAGCTATTCTGAAGACATCTGCACAACAAAGGGGCTTTTCACAACCTGACATTAGACCTAGCTGCTACAATGTCTCATTAAAAAGGGCCCCCAATGGGATGGTAAGGGCATTAAATATTATATATATACACACATAGAGAGCAGGGCCTCCGTATTAATTACCAAATATGCCCTGGAGTTATTTGCAATTTCACACTGACACAAACAACTGCTCCATTTCCAAACAAAGATATACATCTATGAGTTTTCTGATCTGAAATTAATGAAAATATTGCATCAGATATGCAGCACTGTTCTCATTAAAAGCAGAAAAAAATAAGTTTTCTCTTTGCATCACAAAGGCTGTCCCAAAGCCTCTTTACCTCTCCCAACCTTCACACACTCCCACCCCTACTCCACCTCTCAGCCCTCAACTACCCCTCCAATGGGCCTCTCCATAGCACCTCCTGCTGCTGGTGGCAGGAACCTGCCTCCTCTTTTTAAACATTTCTGCTGTGTGTGTGATGAAAGGCAAACAGGGAGATCATGGAGCTTCCTCTGCACGGCCGGACTCACTTCTCTGTGGGAGGACTGCAGCTCTCTCACTTCTCTATTTCTTCTCCCTCATTTCCACACTTTCTCCTGCTTTTAGCAAAGCTGCACTCCTGAAAAGAGCAGCACTGGCGAAAGCACCTCTACCTAAAATCAGGATCAATCGCATACACTGATGTGTATGGTAAATGGTATTTATATAGCGCTTTTCTAGTCTTGATGACCACTCAAAGCGCTTTACAGTACAGTTTCACATTCACCCAATCACACACACATTCATACAGTGCATCTATCCCAGCACTATGTTATTCTATGGGGGGGCCATTCAGGGTTCAGCATCTTGCCCAAGGACACTTCGGCATGCAGATTGTTCAGACTGGGGATTGAACCGCCGACCTTCAGGTTGGAGGACGACCACTCTACCCCTCAGCCACAGCCGCCCTTTGTGTGTATGACCGTACTGGCCCAGCTGGATGTGCTCATGTGATCTAAACTGGCCACTAAGAGGCTTTCCTAATAGTCTGTCCTACATATTTCACAACAGCAACCAACAGCAAAATGGGAGTTGAGATTAGTTCAAGGGTAAGGTTAGACATAATTTGGTCATGGTTAAGATTAGGGTGAAAGTTTTGGTTATGCTGTCCACGATAAATGGACGTCAATACAAAGTCTTAATTGAGGAAGCTGATGTGCAAAGCTGTGTGTGTGTTTCTGTGTGTGTGTGTGTGTGTGTGTGTGTGTGTGTGTTTGTGTGTGTGCTTGTTGACTGCTAAATCACACATAACGCATGAGCACACTAGACTGCAAATGTTGCACTGTCAATTCTAATTTCCTGTTTGTGAGCATATTCTCGTGCCGGGCTTTTTTCGCACACTGTGTTCTAGAGAAAGCTGCAAAAGTTCTCTCCTTTTTTGTTGTTGTATTTGAGCAACCACAAAGTCAAATAACTGAGCCTGATCTGATAATCACCAGACAATAAATAAGGCGGTTTCTGAGAATGACAATCATATTTACAATACCTGTAGGCTTTGCTGCTTGTCGTTGGCTTTGGGGGATTTGCGTCCAGTGTTTTGTTGAGACAGTAGTTGATGAGGCTGCTGCTGCTGCTGTTGCTGCTGTTGCTGTTGCTGCTGTTGCTGCTGTTGCTGTTGCTGCTGCTGCTGATGGAGGAGTATCTGCCGTGCCACTTGTAGAGCCTAACAGAGAAACACAAAAATAGTTTTTCTTTAAAAAAAAGTCTAATAGAAATGCTAGACGCTGAAAGTCCCATGAGAGCACTTTGATGCCTATTATCAGAGCAGACGTATCTGCTTACAACAATATTTCCTTGGCCTTCTGGTAGATAACAAACAAACATCACCAATCTTTTCATACTCTCCCATTCAGAGTCATAGAGCTGTGGCTGGTTTAAACATTCTCTCCACAAACAGACGGGGAACAATGCTCAGATGTCAAAAACAATTCACAGACAGAAAGAAATATTTATCTGTTGATAAGTTGCACTAAAGCAAACACATATTGTCAACGACACTAATCAGTACTTTGATCCACCATTAGCACCGTCAAACTCCCCTCCGGAAAAGCAAATAAAAGGCTTTATGGCTGCTTCATTTTCTGTTAAAGGACACGGCCTTCTCAGTGGAAATCAAAATACAGTGCAGTCACATGTTTATTACTCCAGCTACTCCCTTTTCCCTTACGATAAATAATCAAACATGCCATCCAGAGCAAACAAAGCCAGAGAGAGAGCTGGGGGGAAAAAAACACGAGAGGTCTTGAAAACGGTCAGTGATACCAAGAAAAGCAAGCGTTGTGTTCCCACAGTGAGCTGGCCAGCCTCACACCTCCACCAGTAAACCATCTGGGTAAATAACTGGCCTCATTCTTTCCATGTTCCTCAGACGATTGCTCCCACAATTAAACAAACAGACAGAGGGACACATCCCAGCTCATCTCACATTCACAGACAATCTATAGGAGTTCCCCACTCAATTATTTCAGTAAGTTCAGAAACTGTAGAAGTAAAAAGTGGAATGTTTAAAAGGAGGAGCACAGTGCACATAAAGGAAAACAGCTACAGCGACGTGTAAAAAAGTGAAACCTGTGAAAAAATGTGTGAAAATAAGACATAAACAGAGAAAGGGCAAACACAAAGCTCTGTGGATGGACGGGGGATCAGAAATAACTCAGAAAGTTGGTCTTTTAGTGGCACTGAAGTCAGACGATTCTATAACGCAGGAAGGGAAGAGACAGTTCGAGGTTGGAGTGAACAGCTGTACGATGGTCTGTGTGTGGGTGTATGTACTGACCCTCCCAAACGCACGGCTGTTGGATGACATCATGATGCATAAATATGACCACAAAGCTACAAAGGGGCCACACTCCTGGCAGTTCACCATGCTAAAGTTTGGAGTACATCAATTTTCCTTCTCCCTCGTTTGTCTCTGAGCCCTCGTGCAAAGATAGATGATGCTAGAACATATCTCACTCTGCATGCCTAATTGTCCTCTGCTTTGAAATTTGTGCAGGGGAACCCCCCTCCTGCATTCAAGTACACTCATAAAGAAATTGTATGAATTGAAACAGAGAACTTCGGGAGCAAAACTAACTCCCACGCATGATGGCAATATTTGCTTTACTCATTTAACATTTTAGGCAGTAGTTTTGTTACCTCAAGATAGTCTCATAATCTGGAGAAATTGTTTAAATACGACGTGAACTGAAGTGACACGAGGAAGGAGCCTGAATAGTACATGCAAACGCTGTGAGATTGTCTCTTAATGTATGAAATCACGTCATGAAGCTTTTTATTTTTCTTATTTTTCTGAATTTCCCCTCGGGATTAATAAAGTTAATAAATCTATTGATTTAAAATCATCGAGCATCGAAAAATGCCATCAAAATGTATTTATGTGAAAACTATTTATTTTGCTCAATAAATTAATTAAAGGGCACTATTTTTTATTTGATTATATCTTACTGGAGGGGGAAAAATCATAATTTGTAAATAATATTCATAAAATGTATATAACTTTTGTAAAGTGTGTAATTACTTCATATTAACACCTCTGTTTATCTACAAATGATTCAACAATGACATATTGTCTGACTCTGAAACACTAAAGGAAATTCTAAAGTAAAAGAAAAACTGTCATAAAACCATACACAACGCCCATGCATGGCGTGGTGTTACGGGCATGCTGCAGAGTAAACAAAGTTGGCTGTTTTCTTTTCCCTGTAACCGATGACACATGCTGTGAAATGTGTGTGTGTGGTGTGTCTAGGGTTTACAGCCGAGGGTGTTGGAACAAAGAGAGTTGAGTCAACAGGATATGATAGGAAGTTCAGACAGTAATGGATGAACAGATACATTTCTGGGAAGTCTCCCCTCACTGACAGAGTCATAATGCAATGTTAACAAGTGCATTCATATTTTGATATTCATGACAGCTCTGAAAAGCAGACATTTTCTCATTACATTACTCAAAGTATTAGCATTAATTAGGACTGGGGAATGAAACAATATCCTATAACTATCACAATATAAATATACAGTTGAGAAACCTCACTGTGTAAACACAGTTATCTCCCTGCTCAGAAAGCTTGTTTAAAAACCACAACCTTCACTCACGCCTTTTAACTTAAAGGAATAATAGTGTGACATTTGTCAGGATAATTATCTAGATTGACTGATAAAAATGGAGAAAACGTTTATCTTGCTATAATTTTATTCCCATATTGTTCAGCCCTAATATTAACATTCATCAATAGCTTGACCCAAGTGTCCACAGTGTCCAGACGTATGTTTGAAACGCATTTACCCCAAAGTATTGTCTTCATAGTTTACGATTTATTAACAGCATAAAGGTTGCGTGCTACAGACAGGATGATCAGGACTGTCTTCAGGTCATGCCTAACTAGTTTGGCTTAGAGCAGACGAGTCACATGACAGTTAAAACAACAATGGTATTTTGCAACATGGCATGACAATGTAAAATCAACAAGCCAACTGCTATTCTGGTCAATGGTTTCAATACATAATTGTTTCCCCAATAAAACTAAGGCCAACAATTATGTAATCATATACAAAACAAGGTCTATGATTATCTTGACATCTAATTAATTGAAATCTATGCTGCATGACATATGGCTGACATAACCAATTTGACTTTAGAAAGCCAAGACATGAAACGGGTTAACACTGTTGTTGGTCTGAAATGTAATGAGGCTACAAGGCGAGTGGGATGAAACCATGTGTTGCGGGGTCTGCTCGACGCTCGGGAATGTTCCTGTCATGTTTGTATTTTAAAAAGGCCACGGGAGATGGCATGCCTTCGAGAGGCCTAATGCTGGGCTAAAATAACCTATTGTGGACTGTCACTGCAGTGTTTACACAGCACCCACTCCACTATTTCAGAGCTCTCTGCCTCCTCCTCCCCCTGCTCCTCTGGAATTTATCTTCTTTAGATCTCCCATTCGAAGGAGTGGATGATTAGTTGATAGACATGCAAGTGCCAGACAAAATGCGATAAACTGGAAGCTGATGACAGGTGCGAGGCTTTCTACGCACTGAGAGGTATAATAGTCCAAATCTAATGACAGATCAGCTTAAAGCTACAGTGATACAGTGGGTTGTGAGGACGACACTGCACAGTGAAGTTGACAGAATCATACTTTTAACATTTTACAGGGGCTCATTTTGTGTTATATAAAAGGCGAACGTTCAATCAGTAATGTTTACTTAAAAACACAAATTAAAACAGAACAGAGAAAATCTGAGTTTGTGATACGGTGTGTTTATGCGAATTGGTTTTGTGTAGTTTCTTCTGCCTAAACACAACAACCTGATACAATCAGAAACTAAGGTTGTTTGGGAAGCAAACTTGTTACTGGAAATGAACACAACTGCAGAGAAAGACGCCTACACCCACACACTGTACATACACTCTCAATGTCTGTGTATTATATGCACAAACACACACACACTAACACACACACCATGGAGGGTGTGAACCCTCCAGGTGCTTTTGATTAGAAAATAGCCTCCGGCACATGACAAGGTTTTATCAGCAACAAAGGCGTTGCAATTTGGTATCCTTGTCATTTGAAATCCTCTTTTATTTCCCCCCATTTTAAATGTGTTCAAAGTTCACACCCTCTTCCTCTTGTTAACGCAACTTCCTCAATAAACAACGGGCGTTTTATCTGCATCTACTTTCACGCCATATTAGTGGATAGAGGCAAGAGCGTCTCTTATGTCCCTGGGCTATCACGCTGTGATAAGGGAACTGCTAAGTACTGAATGTCTTTATGTGCAGTCTGCACATGCGGATTATTTACAGGCTTTGGGGTTTCCTGCTGCTAAAGCCAGCTCTGGGTGTCTCACAAATCCCAACTCAGAGCATCGCCACACAGTCAACACTGCTCTCTGCTGAATCCTCAACTGCACTCTTTTCCCACAATGGCAAAATGCAGACACATTTTCAGATATGTTACTCCCTGTTCTGTCTTTATGAACTGCACTGACCCACAGTTATAATCAAACGCTAAAAATCCACAGGAGGCATCTGAATCACGGCAGTTGTTTTGTATGGGACCGAAACACAGGTCCAGAGAAAATAGACTATGTCGGGAAATGTGATGGGGAAAACATTCAGGGGGAAATTGGTCAGGGTGCCTCCTTCGGGAGTCAGACAGTGGGGAACGTCGGGGCCAGTGATGTTTGTTCAGGCCCATCAACAGAGAGACCTCCTCCTCTTGCCACAGCTGGGGAAGACCTTGAACGTGAAAGGGTTTCAAGCAGATTGTTCCTAATTGCTAGAAGATGTGCGAGCAGGTGTAACTGGATCCCTACAGCCACTCGGAGAAAAGGAGAAAGAACGAGACGTGCATCTGTTTGTGCGTTTCCATTCTTGTGTGTGTTGGCATGCACGCTCCAGCGTATTTGGGCAGGAGATTGTAGCTCAGAGACAGCAAGCAACAACACGACTAATAGGTTAGCTCTTAATGTAGTCTGGCTCAGTTGACACCAGCCCCTCTGGTCTTGCTCCACAGCCTCAGCGGGGCTTCAACCCCAGAAGGCTAAATGTCAAGGTTATCTGCTCGACTTTCTGACTGATCGCACGTCTCAACTCACCTGACATTTATCACTTCTGCTTCTGCTGTAAAGACGAAGCCCTCTGCTCCTCAGCCGTGACCTAAGCAAGCCAAGAGGCCAGGTTCTTCTTCCACAAGCTTTTACTCATAATTCAACAGCACATTTAACTAACTACTGCAGTGCCCCACCTGTCAGGTTCTCTTGTCCTGTGTTGATGCTCTGGAGCCATTTCAAAAATAGTCCCTGTCATCAGTGAGTCCTCCTCAAACAGTTCTACTATATACTGTCACATTATGTTGTTTGTTTGCTAGACATTGTGTGCAGAGCTTTTTATAAACAGTCTATGATGCAGTGTGAGGTTAGAAAACGCTGTGTTCATCCTACCTAGGACATCTGTGAAAAGATTTTGTAGTAAATGTTTTTCATGAAATGAAACTGAATTTGCATTATTACTGTTTATTTGCAAAGATTTTGATACAAGTCTGAAATATTTAATTAACTAATGTTATTTTATCATACATTGTAGGTCTATTTAGCAATTGACACAATCTTTTGACCCAAGTTTACAACTTTTCAAATTAAAGCTCTACAAATCAATGCAATATAAAGGTTTCAGCAACAAACATTGTGCTTTTTGGCAAATTGCTAAAGATCAAGTGATTCTAAGAATGTTGTTGCCACAAAGATCAGCACCTTTGACGCAAGTGAATGTCTGTGTCTCAGTCCGATATGGTGATATAAAAATATCAGATTTTCATAATGATCTGGAGATTTTGACCTGAAGTTTGAACCAGTTTCCTGGCGGCTTCTTTATTTTATCCGAAGACTTAGAAGACATGTTCAACTCGGTCTACTGACTGAAAGCTCACTGCCCAACCTCCACTGACACAGTGCACTGGCAGCCTGTTTATTACCATGCTATTAATAAAGTGTGTTCAAATGGCATAAAATTTTAAACTGCACTTCCTCAGCCCCTTCACAATAATATATGGTAATAGTAGGTAGATGAAGTGTCCAAAAAAGCAAAGTTATCCAATCATTTAATTAATTATATAATATACTGTAGTCAGTGACGATGAAACCAGTAAAGCTGGGGTGGAACTGATCCTTTTTTTCACAGTATGACCGATAGCATATATGGTGTAAGAGAAGTGTTGAGTATGCAAACATATAGTGATGGAATTCACTTGGAATAATGTCATTTTAATTGAAATCCACATGGGTTTTTTTTTAGGCAGGGGATGATTTTTAAACATGTAAGGGGATAAGCAGTGAGGATCATGTCTATTTATATTAATTGCATTTTTTTCTCTTCCTCTTTTACTCAGTAATGCGGACGTTTATCTGCAATGCAAAGCAGGAAAAGTCTGGTTTCCCAGTAAGTATATAATTAATGCCATTTCCAAAAAGCCACTCCACATGGAAAACAGGCCCTGATGCTCAAACCTCGCACATTACAGGGCCCTCGCAACAACACTCTCCAGCCTGTGTTTAGATTTCCAAACTAATTCATGTAGAATACATAAATAAATCAACGTTTTATACCCACTTCAAACCATTATATTCCCTTCCTTTGCATGGCTTTTCAACTAATCTATTAATATTTATGACAACACTAAACATTTCAAACAACCACATTTAAACAATAAGGCAGTGTGTGCACTTACATAAGACAAAATTTGACTTTAATGAAAATGTTTTGGTATTTTTTGTACAACACCCCCCCCCCCGTTTCACACATGAGAGTGTGAAACAGAGAGGTAAAATGGAGATTGGGAGGGGGGTGGGTGGGAATTGGAATATTGCAGGGGGGTTGCAGGGGGCAGGGGGGGAGAGTAAACAGTGCCCCGACCAGGCGTTCGGAGCTTGGTACGGAGGGGTCACTACCACCTCTTCCACCCCTTCCAGCCCCCCCCCCCAGCCCGGCGAGGTCAGCTCAGCTATGCTGGACTGACAGCTTCCGTTTGCTGTGTGCTCTGCGCTTGTTTGGATTCCCCAGCCTTGCTTAGCCAGCAGCTTAACAACAGATGGCTAAAGAAGGCCTCCATTCACAGTGGTCGGGATCAGAAAATCACACCAAGGAAAGTACACAAGCTGCAGACAAAACACACAGACATGCCACAAGCTCCACAAGCACGCACATGCAAATGACATGGAATGTCAAAGTTGCACATGATGCAAATGGGAGAATGGCAAATAAGGTTATGCTTGCTGCAAACAGTTATTTCATCACCCTAGGAAAAACGCATGCAGAGGAACTACGATGAGACACATGCAACAGAATGTCGGGACCGACCTGGTTAAATAAAGGCAACTAAAAAATAAATTAAAAATAAATTAAAATATGCACAGCGTCGTCTGATTGTGCCAAACAACTTCCTGGGATGATTCAATAACTGAGTAGATCTCAGTGAAAGCATTTCCGCAGTCTCCCATTATTAAATGAATACTGTGTTTATTACAGCTTTAGTGGGGTGTAAAATCATAAACACCCTCCCAGAGTACAAGAGGAGCTGTCAACTAAATATTGTTTCTCTCATGAGTTGCTCTTCCACCTCAATTACGCCTTTCAACTTCACAGGCTCAGTATGATAAAGTGGCAGTAAAAATCATTCACATTAATACACCATTGTGCATCTGCTGCTAAAGGTAATTAAAGAAGTAAATGACTCATAAGAATAGACATATTAGCCACAAAATGAAAGGCAACAGGGCTGCCTCATGAAAATATGTACCATTAAGATACTGCATTTTCATATTGGGGTAATCAGCTCCACTAGCCTGATGCTGATTTAATCCACTCCAGTGGAAAGTCTATCAGCGCACAGCCGCGTGTCACTGTCTCTCTTATGTCTGCCCACCAAGAGCCAGGCTTTCTACATCAGCATTGCCCGTGAATGACTCTACTAAAGGAGGGAGGTCACACACAGGCAAATCAGTTGGAGGAGCAGTCATTGCTTAGGTGTCGTTTAGAGGCAGATGGCGAAAAAGAGAAATAAAAAAATAAGTATGAAGAGTTGAGAGGAGGATCAAATGAGCTAAGAAGAGTAATAAAAAAATAAGAAGGCAATAGCACAAACGATCTGGGAACAATGCAGCAGGCGGATCTCAGTAGCCCCTCTCTCCCTGACCTTAGCTTTTTGTTCTGAGCATATGATGCCTCGGGATGCCCACCACTGATTACGCTGATAATATCCGTCAAGTTGTTAAAGTGGGAGGAAAAGAGCACAGGCATTGCCAACTGCGCTGGGTACTTAGACGGACTGTTAGAAAACACACACTCCTCCCGATTGCACCTTTGGTGGAAGTGTTGCATCACTTTTGTAGCGGGGAGTGTTGTGCTTGGGAAAACGGGCGCTTCCAAAAGCCCAGCGTGAGACCTAGAATACTGTGAGCAGATTTTATCATGCTTCAATGATATTGTTTAGAATGGGAAGATCTATCTGCCTTGGTCTCATAGCCGGGAGGACTCAACATCATCGGTACACATGGGAGACTTCTGCAATTGGACCTGTAAAACCTCCTAAATCTCCCAATTTAGTTGAGGTGAATATAGATGAATGTAGTCTGCACACGGCTATAGGATGGTGCTTGAGGAGGGAAAGAGTAGACAGACTGTTGGTCATGGTTCACCATGCTGCTCTGTGCCTAAACTTACCATATGCCCTGTGTTGTCAGCTGACCACTCTTCAGACTCGACACCACAGGGCATGTTGATTAACTCAATGTGGATGCGAAAGTAACTCATCTTGATGAATAATCCAGCTAATCAGTGAAGCAGACAACGAGCGTGACACTGCCCAAAGCAAATTTTGGCTGATCCCTTGAAGACGGATGTGTAATGACATCTGGCCAAAGAGCACACAAACATCATCTCCCACTCATTTCATTAAGAAACTGCAAAACATATCCTTCTTTGTCCCTCTATAGTTCTGAAACATTTATGGTGAGGCTTTCCGAGGTTTGCGACTGTACATCTTTTCCCACTGCCTTGAACCACCCTGACCCGAGACCTAACACATCATGAGCTGCTGAGGGAGAATTCCCTGAGTGTGTATATGTGTGTGTGTGTGTGTGTGTGTGTGTGTGTGTGTGTGTGTGTGTGTGTGGAGTGAGAGTGAGAGTGAGAGTTTCTCCGAAGGAGAGGATTTTCTATAAATCATGGGCCAGTCCAATTGGCTATGGATTGAGTTGCAGTGGGGAGAGACAGCTCCCTGGGAATAGCAGTGTCTCTGTTGAAGTCATTCCAAGATGGGTAATATGATCCTATGCCGCCAGGAATAAAGGAAGGGAAAAAGAAGAGAAAAAAAATCTGATTGCTGCGGCCATAAAAAGGAATAATCTCCAGCAGGGTCCAGACACATCACCCGTCACACTGGACAGTAATGTATTATCGTCTCACAGACAGACGACATGACACATGGTGGGCCTCACTTTTTTTGTTCTTTGTAAACTGCTTCTTCTCTTATTCTAGGAGTTATTAACCTTCACTGACTTGGTATGTAGGTGTGGAAGGTAAAGAAACAAACGATTGGCAGTTCTGGTGAACAGGAGGGTGAAGACTCTCACTCTCTCAATTTGAAAACATACACAACTTGCAACATAGTTAACTAGACTTATTGTGAGCTGTAAAAAAAGCTGTAAACAATGTATTGTAATGAACTGTTTAAAGCATGTGAAGTTACAAAAAACATTAAAATAACTGCCAAAAAGATGGGTTTCTGACCAGCTGGATGATTTTTCCAATAGAAAATGCAATCAAGAAGATGCAAGCACTGTATGTTTGAGCAGGTCGATCTGATGCCAACTTTCTGATCAAAATAAATCAAGATATATTCAATTCTTATTTTAGTTAGGTTCATGTGAAACCCTTGTGACAAAGACTTATATTGAGGTTTGATATTTTATAGTTGAACCATATCATGACCTTTATTATAAATAACTATAAATAATAAGAAAACCCAAATACAACAAACACCTACAGTTATTGAAAAAATTTAAAATGTTAACATATTTTTTCTGCATTTACAATTCTTTCAAATAAACGTTTTCCTATTAGCTTATAAACAAAGATACTGAAATATCTGTGAAAGATTATCTGCCACGTTTATCAAAAAAACTATATATCAGTTGGGCTCTACTATTCACCATGAGAGGTAAAATGTTAGGTGCTTGAAGTCCGGGATGAGAGATTAGATTGTCCAACCACATTCATAGTTGGCTGATTTTATAAATCCCCTTTTCAATTCAGACTTGTTCTTGAGTGTTTATGGACCAACAAGCAAAGCAAGAAAGTCCATTGAGCGTAAGCACTTTTCTAAACCTTAATTAACATGCAGAGTGCACTGTGGTGACAGAATTGGCCGCCCTCAATCTGCTTGAGCCACCTTCAGCTTTAGGCGCTGAGTCCTACAGGCTGCAGGCTTCAATGAATGTTGCAGGAGAAGATGATCACAGCTCAAATTAAGTTACGCACTAAGCTTGAAGGGCTTGCCTAAACATGTCATGGAAATATCACACTATAAGAGAACCTGAGGAAACAGCGTAGGAAAAACTATGGTTAAATTAACGGATGCAACTTGAATTAGTGCAACTGGGTGAGTGATTTGTCCAGATGTTGCATTTACATTGATGATAGAACATTATATATATATATATATAAAATAAATCACCTGTGCCCCATGTTTGAAGACAGTCTCTTAGCAGCGCCAGGTTGTGAATAAGAGGTTAAAGTGAAATGCAGGTGGCAGAAGTAGCCCAAACAACAAGCACTGCAGGAACCAAGGGCATGTGGGCTATAGAGCTGCTGGGGTGGTGGGCAGGGGAATGACAGACTGCTGTTCAACTCCATTAGCTGCTATGTGAGAGGGTTGCATCTAGCAGCACACGACCTGTGTCGAATCTTAGATCTCACTCTATCTTGGAATGGGGATTGCCGCATTAATTCTGGGAAACTGTAATCTCTCAAGCAAATCAAATTACTCTCATTAAGCGCAAGAAGAAAACTGCCTCCGAAATAAGTATGTATAAAAAGTATTTATTACCAATAATCACCTCTGTAATACGAGCTGGCTTACAACGGCTTTTATTTTTTGCTGATTAAGTTTAAAATCGAGGAAACAAGAAAGGGCACATGCTCGTGGGCGTACACATACACACACACACACACACAGACACACACACACACACACACACACACTGTTAAACACATGCACAAACACACACACTAATACACAGCTCATGGAGTTTATGAGAGCGGTTGATACAGTGATTAAAGGGGAGGGTGGAGAGATACAGTGCTCGAAGGCCTTGGAGAGGACGTGCCTCACCTAGTCATAAAAACACACCTCTGTCTTTAAGCCAGCACTAGAATTGCTCTCAGTAGGTTCACTTGGAGGTGAATCACTAAAGAATTTACATGCAAAGTAGCACATGTCATCGCCCAGACAGTGCACCCGGCACAAGCAGCGTTACACTGTACTCTGCCTTCACTCGCTGACCGCCACATATTTGCAACATATTTGTGAGGTCACTGGCGTGACACAGGGCAGCCACTCATGGAACAGTCTTGTTTCTGAAATACAAACAGCTGCTGCCTTTTAATCTCTGTTTCATTTGCATAATGTGTGTATATACAATACTTACTATTGCATTAAACAGCCAACAGTGTGTTAATGTTATGCAGACATGGTTTTTAAACAGTAAATAAAGTCAAATAACATTGTGGCTATGATGACTCTTGTGGGAGGTAAGTCTTTGCTCTTCCTCCAGGATGCGACATTATTCTACAAAGTGCAAGCTGCCAACTCTAATTGCCTTGCTGGTAAATGTATTTCTACTCTTTATTCACATAACCAATTAACTAGATCTAAAATAGAAGCTAAGAGAGTTAAAAAAAGTACATCAAAATAGGTGATAAAAACAATTTGCCACAGCAAAATCAATTAGGATTAAGGGTCAGTGGGTCATTCATTTGCTGCTTCAACATAATTACCTGTTTTTCTTTCCCCTCATTTACTTCTTTATTCTTCTGGGACACAGATGTCCCCGCAAACCAGAAGATTTCACATTTTTTTTGTTATTATTCAAACGAAACACTAATTCCTGTGAGAAAACGTCTGTCAAAACTAGAATGTGGCAAAGCTAATGTGCTATGAAAAAAAACTCCCCTGAAGGGAAACCAGCAAATTATATTAGATGAGATCCTACATTCTGTTAATCTTAATTTGACTTCCCCTATCAGGTGATAAATACATAAATAAGTAAATAAATAATCATGTTAGAAACCATAATTTGATTTAGCACAATGTAACCTATGAGAAAAATATGCACCTCTGCCTGTATCTGATATGAATGTTTGGCAAGAGGACAGGTTACAGCAGTACTGTTTCCCTGTAGCTGCAAATCACCGCTAGTGCTTCTTTGACTGTCTATCAAAGAAGCCGCATCCACTCCTGTTTGTCCTGTCTGCTGTGATTCATGGTCGGGGGGGAGACAAGCAAGAGGAAGAGAAGGATCATGGCTGACGATAGATGCTCCTTCCTTCTTTTGAAGAAAGCTATGAGGACATTTATAAACTACATTGCTTCCATATAAAGAAAAAAAGGAGTTAGTCTTTAATAGACAGAAGCCTTTCTCAGGGTTCAACACATGAAAGCTCACTCAGTTAGTCCGCCTGCAGAATATCACATTAACACTTCGTAAACATCCACCCATAAAGATAATTATTTTGATTGCGAGACTCTTGCGAGGCTTTTCTTCCCCTCCTCAACATCTGGTTAAAATATGGGGCAAGTGCTGGCTTCCTAGCTCACACTCAGGTGGTTTAAATAGGCTGCACACATTACACGTATAAATAGAGAGGTGGGTAACTTCGATTTCTTTTCTCCCTTCCTCCATTAGGTAACTATTTCTTTTTTTGGGTTTGGGCGAGTCAGCGAAAAGGCAAGCTGTGGCTCCCCACATTGCACCTGCCAGGAAGTGATCCTTTTCTCTCCTGCCAGAGAGGCTGCGAGGATGTGCCGGGACATGCAGCTGTAGCGTGAGCGTTAAGTGCGTTGCTCCTACAAGCATTCATGTGTCATGCAGTTTGCAAACACTTGGAAACACCTGCGGTAAAAATCCAAAGCAAATATGTTTGAGGCTATATATTTTGATTTAGGGACCTATCTCAAAAACTGTGATTAATAATCTACCAATCTTGTTAAGGCCCAAGCAACCAACCTCGGTTTGAGGGCAATTCAATAATTGTTATTATTTTTCTTCTGCCCCTTCCATTTCATTTGAGGGGCTAAACCCTAGAAAGATATAAAACATCAGAACAGCAAAAAATATTGTATTGTATGGGTCTCCTGCATGGGAGTGGCAAAAAAGCTTGACATTGCCACCCTTCAAAATGTCAACAAATCAGCTCCCTGGCACATGTAGGCACATGTTGCATAGCCAGATGTACAAAAGAGCTGAGCCCAACAGGACCAAGTCAGCCTTTTAGGGTCATAGATTTATTAACGCTTTCTGCAGGATATATCTGATTTACTTCAAAATCGCTGTGTGGAATCTAAAGAGAGCAGCAAGGAAACATCTTGAAAAGATGTATTTTTCTTTAAATGGTGTGTCTGAGTTTGGTGTCAAATCTGTGATGTTTCGCCATGACAAAGGAAATGTTGTAACTTGATAAGAGTCCCAATCCGAGTTAATGTTCAGTCACAGTGCCACCTCCTTGCAACAGGAAGTACGCCTGATGTCACAATCAGCATTCATCAATCCGTCCCATTGTGCAGGGATAGCAATTCATGATGTCCGCAATGACGCACATAAGTAAGAAATAGCATCTTACTCATCTACGTAGTGTTTGATGGTTGTGGCTGCATGCAGCTGTGTCAACTTGCGTCTGCATTCTAAGGGGTACATGCCTCAAAATGTGCAGAAGTGCTAGAGCCGGTTCAACACTGCTTGCGGCTTAAATTGCGTGTGTTTCCTTATGCTCTTGGTTGTGTAGTGGGCCAGAAAGAGAGCAGAAGCAGAGGAAACAGTGGAGCAGAGCAGAGGGAGACTGTGATAATTGACCAAGATGCTGCTGCCACTGAGTCCCCTGTCCCCTCACCTCCAAATCCCAGCAGCCCCGTTTTCAATTTAACACAAGACTTGACCAGATTTCACTCATTGCAGGGGTAAGGCCCATCTTTGACACTTTTAAATCCAAAGACCAGCTTTCTGCTGATTAAAAAACTCCCCTCCTGCCTCGCCTTTTCTCCCACTGTATGGCAAGAGGTAATGTGAGAGGGGTGTCCATTTCCTCTCCCTCCTTTCCCTCAGAATCAACCACAAATAACTCACAGCTTCCTGAGCCTATCTTGATTTCACTCCAAGAAGATAAGGACACCATTTATTGTTTTCATTGAGTTCGAGTGCTAAGACAGTGAGCTCCAAATTATTCTCAGATCGAGATAAATACACCCCAAATCGCTAATTCAATCCGTCTTCCACGCTGGTGATGTTTTGAAGAGAGGGAAATATCAAAAGATCACATTGTGAAACCGGAGTCTTGTGGTGTGATATCGGCTAGAGACCTCATCTAATTGAGAAGAAAAGCTAACTGCAACTTGAGTCAGAATTCCCTCTGGAGGAGCAGCGAGCTGGTACAATGTATCTGTGTATTAAATATGAAATGTGCATCCTCCATAGCTCTGACAGAAAATGGAGTGATAAGAGGATGAAACTAAATATGTATCATGATTTGGGTTTTTAGCCTTTGTGACACAACATCAAGCTGGAAATCAGTGCATCAGTGTTTGTGGAGTGCAGCGCTGCCCCTGGTAGTGGTGAGCCGAGGACTGTGAGTATTTACTGATGTGGTTATCTTGTCCTGTGACAGGCAGGATCACTCAATCAGCCGGGGCTGGCTGGGCTCAGGCAAGCATTACACGCGTATCCCCATACTTCTGGGGAAGAGGCGTCAGCCAAGCCAGATTTGATCAACAAATGCAGTTCCCCTGTGCCACAGCTATCTGAGATGAAGATGATATTATATGGAAGTGAGCAAAGTGATGGAGACGGTACAGGGAGAAACAGAGAAAGACCTGAGAGTGGAACCTCGTCTAAGGCACGGCTTCTTAAAGGCAAAGTGTCTCTCTACTGGAAAGCAAGAAGATAACATGCTGATATATTTTAATAAGAACCGTATGCCTCGCAACACTGCCTTTACTACATCAAAGAAGAACAAATTTATATGCTGGAGACAGCCACACATTAATTATCAAAAACTTGAATTAAAAAATAAAAACTTGTCCGTCCAGTATAGTTACATACCAATTAAAAACACAATCCTGGCAGTGTCCAACTGACATTTCTAATGATTCTTTCAAAAAATTACTCACATGTACATGTTATTAAAAGGTTAAGAGAAATTTGCATTTAGCAATGAGGAAAAATAAATATAGTGTTGAGTGTGCAGATAAGAGCTCAGTAATTAGGAGTAGACATTGCGGTGCTGGAAAACATTTGAAGAATAAACCTGGACTAGTTTGCTGCTTTCCCTGTTGCCCTACAGATATTTTACATTATTCAATCCAAAATACCATCTTTCTGATTCTAACTTTTCTTTTGCATGTTAATGTTTAATAAGAGCCCTTGGCTATCTATGGGCACAATTATTAGATATCCGCAGAGAGAAATTGAAAAATTAATCATTCTCTCAATTTTGTACTTCTCTGATCCATTGGAAAAAGCTGCACAAGCTGTGGCTTCTGTCCTGTCACAGGCTCCATCTAAACACAATCGCTCCACTGCCAAAGATGGCTTGCTTGTGCAACCAAGACAATTGCATCAATGCAGTAATTAAGTAATTATTTAGATGTTGGCACTTGTTCTGCTGTACTACAACACTGATAAGCCTATTGAAAGAGGTGATGATTACAGAGGTGTTTGTCCCTGGCTTGACAAAGGAATTCAAAGTCTCTGTGTGTTTAATTATCCAAAAATATTAAACAGTATCACACAAAGTGTCGTTGTGGGGATTTGCCTGAGAGGAAGTAGCCCCAACGGGGTCCACTGGACCTGTAGCACACAGTGTGTGATGACACGTGAACATGCTAACACACTCTCAGAATAACAAAATGCCATAGTAGGATGCACACACTGACTGCAGTGACGTTTTGTGCAGTAACTGTATATTTCCATACATCTCAATTATCCACATGTGGCCCTGTATGTTTTTGAACAATCCTTGTTTTGGCCCTTGCCATTACTACATGCAATCTATGCTAATATAATGTACTGAGCATGAATATGCTAATGTGCAGACAGGAGAGCATTAAGTTATAGTTGACAGGAATTTATTATACACACCATCCAGTTTCTAAGTGACAATTTTAGCCTTTGAGGGGGAGCTACTGTGAGACAGTGAGGCTGATGCCCCAGGATTAACTCTCAGTGTGCATGCATGAGATTTGAAATAAATTCAAGTGAAACAAATTGCAGATTTTTGGTTAGAAGTAAATGCTAACTCATTAAGAAGTTAAACAGGTTACAAGTCAGCGGATTCAATCGGTTCTCTAGAGATGGTTGTAGTCTTTAGGATATTTTTGGGCCCTTTATCGATAGGACAGAGAGTAATCGTGAGAGGGTCAGACCCGAATCTTCATTCACTGTAGCAGTCTCGAGCATCAGAACAACCATCTATGTCCTGTCTTTTTTTGTAGCTCAAAGCTACAGAGCTAACAGCAAAGAAGGAATTACTTAAATCTGCACCTTACTGAATCAGAAATGATGGTTGATTAAGGTTGGATTGCAATTAGCTGCTAAATTGTAGCCCCTGTTTGGCCCATGATTTGGAAAAATCTGCCTATACTTAGGTTTGTAATTTCAATTGATATAAAACATTAAGTATCGTTACAACACATTAAACTACATCTATATTGAATCTGTCTGGTTTAAAATTAGGTAATCTGAAGCACTAAGAATTCCCTTTGGATGCCTGTATACTGTAAGTTATGCCCTCCAGTAAGACCAGGCAGTCTGATTCTTTGACATTGGATAGTAGCAGTGTAAGCAGAGTCAACTATCTTATGGCTGCAGCAACAAAAACAGTTCACTACCGTGGGACTAAATCTCAATTCATCTAAACTGGTTGATAAATTGTAAGCAGAAGTGAAATGTGTAAGTGACACATGTGCTTTCTGTGGCCATCAAACCTCAGATGATACCAGTTTACTTTGGTAAGTTATGCTTGTGTTTTAGATATTAAATGTGGCGTTGGCATCTGAGACACATTACTTGAATCTGTCTGTATCTGCGAACAAGACCAGTGATTAATCTTGGGTGTTCACCATCTGCCTCTCAGTGCACTCCTGTTGGACTTACTCGATTTCCTCTACCATGCTTCAAACATGACCCCACCCCCCCACCAACCTCTATCCCACCCTCAGAGACAGCCCAGGTGCGCAAATACACACACGCATGCACACAGAACCCTGGACAGAACCCCCTCCTCCATAAACAACTCTTTCTTTAACATCTGCCCAAAAGCAGCACTGCTGCCTTTTGTCCACTCACTGTCTCCTAAGGCATGTCATCCAGCTCTAATCAAGCAGAAAATGGTCATAAATATTTCTTTCTGCAAGATTTCACATTCGCATTTCACGCAGGGACATGATATTTTCCCCCTACCTCCAGGGAGTACCTAATGCAAAAAACAGTTACTTATATTCAAGGCTCATGTTTCTTCAGTCAAATGCAGAACGTATTCCCTGTTTGCAGGGGAAAAAACAAGAAAAAAAGAGGGGAAGAAATAGAGAAAAGTGAAGGGGGGGAGACATAAAGAACTGTCTTATTTTCTGTGCCATTTACTGGCTAGTACTTTCACAGCCATCCCATTACATCATGTCAAAGATTGTAAACAAGCAAATAACAACAGCGCATCAGAGACCACAGCGAGGGAGCAGTGTACATTGTCCTGCTCCGGAGGTCTCTCTGCCACCGACTGAGGAGGAAAAAAACATTTGTTTTTATTGTCCATTTAAATAATATATATCTTTTGCACGGAGGGAAAAGATTGCACAAGGATTTATATGAACCATTGTCTCTGGCCGGGCCAAGTATTTATGGCACATGTCATTCACAGGATGCAGAGGTGCCATCACTATTATTTATGACAAGACATCCCATCAGGGCATATCATTCTCTAAATGGTATACAGCTATTCACCAGTGAATAGCGACCTGTGCCATTTTTCTCTCAAATAGAGGCCATGTCACTGCTGAACGTGCAAGAGGGTTGTTATTAATCACTGATAGATACTTTGCTGGGTGGATGCGTGTCAAACAATCAAATTTACTCCAAGAGACCTGTACATGGTGTGGATGTCCATGCATATTTACTTCAATGAAGGCTCACTTGATCATCGGCGCCAGTAGTTTATCATTTTCCTCCCTGCGTGACAAACACAGCTGTCAGGGGTTTTCAGTATCACAGCAAAAGAGATATATACCATGTTGTATGAAATTGCTATAATATTTTACCTATACATTGCTGTATGAGATCCAACACTATACTACATGATCATGTTCGTATTGTGTTATTTTCAAACTTATTCACTTATTCGCCAGTTACTTCACTGCAGAGCAAATATCCAATATTTTACTAAGTATGATGATGATGATGATGATGATGACTATTATTACTAAAAGGACTAAACAAGCATTTAGGCCCTTGGTGCATGCACATTATATCCAAGGCTCATTTCCACCTGCATTAAAATGCTACAGTCTGGTGAGGAAATTATGATTAAAATATCTTTATTTTAATCCCTCTTATTTATAAGAAAATTGTGTGAAACACATCATGAAATACAATGCACACAAAGGAGAAAACACAAGAGACTAAATTGATATATATCGTCTGTGGCTTAAAAATATCTGACCACATATGATATAAAAGGGTTTGGACCTTTAACTATACCAGGGAAGTCTAATCTTTGCTGATTCGGCTCTTTGATGCTACTTGTCACTTTCAAGAGTTCCCCAACTTTATGGGTGGACAATGAGAAATCACTGGGATACGTCTGCAATTAAGTTTGTGTCATTTTACAGTATTAATTTGTTTTCCTTTAGTGAAAATTTGTTTTCATTGTGCTTTACTTAAATGAATTTCTCCTAGTTTGCCATTTTAACCTTGGTGGAAAATGAGTAAAAACCAGGGGAAGCAGGTAGAAATAGGTCACCTGTTTAAATCTGGTCTTTAACTCTGAGTCCTTGTGGAGCTGAGACGCTGTGGGCACAGTTGTGTCAGGATGCTCTGGGGACCAGTGCCGTCTGTGTGCTAACAAATGGAAGCAGGTGGCAAAACAGGTATTTTGCTACCACCACCTAGCTCCCCCTATTACCCCCTCCCCCATCATCTCCCAGACTGCCTGGCCAGCCCTCACAGCCTGACGCCGAGAATGAACTCTGATGTCCGTTACCCACATTGTGCCAGGAGATTAGGAATAAGATATAAAATTCAAACTCGCTACAGGATTTTCACATCAGCTGGGCTGAGAAGGTGATGACCTTTATCCATACATGTATACAATCAGGCGCACAAAATCGGGCTATTCCACATTTGTGGCTGTTTACGTGTAAAAACCCCAAAGATGCCTTAATCTGCAACAAAAATTTGGGTTTAGTGAAACAAATAAGTATTTTAAGAGGAGACAGTCGCAGTTTCAATTTCAATAGCTCATTTAACCCTTATCTGCCCAAATCCTTGGGGTCCATTCTATGTTAATTGGATCTACATTGCACTAGCATTGGGGGTGTTAACAAGCACAGCCTATGAATATTAATTACCCTGAAGTTTTATGCACAGGAAAGACTTCACTGATACATATTAATTCTATGAAGTTTTTAAAGTAGTGCTCTCATTAAAAATGAATAGGCCCTGCGCTTGAATGTTTTCCCAAGAGGAGCTGTGCATCCTTAGGTCTATCCCTAATAAATTGGGTCAGATTGGCTATCCTTAAAGAATAGCTTCTCCTTAAAATAGCATTATTATTCAACTAAATGTAAACATTCCAATTGGGTGAAGAAAAGGTTTTGTTTAAACAGTGTTTTGACAATGGCTATTAAAGCCAGTCATGTCTGAGCGTGCACTATCCCAACCACAGTCTCCTGAGGCCCTGTTAAAACGGTTACTTATTTACAACACTAAACACACAAGTTGTTCGGCTAAACAGTGCAAAATTACTCTGCCTGCCTGCGTGTGTGAGGGGTTGGGTGTGCGCTTGTGTGAGGATTTGTGTGTGCATCTTGATGTGGAGCAGTCATAAGCAGTTGTTGGCACAATGTTTAAATAAAACATTGAGGATGCATTAGTCCTCTGGCTTGCCGAGGCCTCTCTCTCTAAGCCATTTAATACAGAACTGACGCAGACGTGTTTCCCTGTCTGCCTCCAGCCAGCTGCTTGAGACACCTGCTCAAAGTTTAGAGTTGCCCACTTCAGCAGAAACACGCAGACTAAGGCCAACAGAGAACATCCGGGCGCCACACAATGAAAACCACTTTGGTCTTCCTAATGATACCAGCATATAAACTTGCATCTTTTCCATGGGTGGCATTTGTACGTCCACACGTCCTGGAGAGATTCCCTTATCCATAAATTCTCCCCAGGGACATAAAGGTATATTTTACCTTAAAGACAGAGGGTGAGCAATTGTTTTTTATCTGACTATGTTTACATACAAACACGAGTCAGAGTTAATATGAGAAATCAGTTGAGGGAGTCAGATATCTTGCATGTGTGCTGCTGCAGCTGGATTAGTTGCTGTGTGAGAGGATGCAATTGTCAGAGTGAATGACGCCTGACTTTCTCTGGGGTTTCTTTTGCAAGCCACCTTGTAAAAACTCTGGATAATCTCCCAATGAACCCATGTGAGAAAACAGCAGGATTTAGGGATTCCTCATGAGTGAGTGGGCATGTTGATGACATTTCTAACGCGCGACAGACAGAAAACCTGAAAAACAAAAATATCTCAGGACGAATAATTTGTGCCGCACACATACAAAACACCAACAAAAAATGTCACGAGAGATTTTGGTGATAAGGGCCAACGCTGGTGTTGATGTGCTGTGTGATCTCTGCAGCTGAATTTGTGTTCCCTCCTGCACCACCCCTCACCTGAACACTTTCTGTGTTGCTGTGAATTCATCTGAGCAGAGAATCTCCTGCTACGTTGTTCATGTGTGAAAAGCAAACTCAGAAGAAACTCCAGACCACATTGTGTGGACATTCTCTAAAATATATGCTTGAAAACAGCATTTGTTTAAGACATCTGCTTGGTAATGTGAGTAACAGTGAGTAAGCCAACTCTATAGTCCATATGTCCTAATGTTTGAACTCTTTACACACTGCTTTTTGTTTACCTCTAGTTAATGGTTAGTCACATGATCAGAAGTCTACCTGTATTAAACAGATCTATTGACCAATTGTTTCCATTTCAGTCTGTCCATGCTATGCAAAACACATTTTCCACACTCAAACACAAAGATTTTCCCAAATGTGGTCAAAATAGAACATTTTCAGCAATGAAATATGTCTGCTCAGCCACACATCCCCTAACTCCCTCTTTAACGTCTCATTTTGCTTGGCATCATACGATAAGACTTCTCATTTGCTTGTATTCACAGTTGTCAAAATAGTGTGCAGCATGACATAGAGATATGGTTGACATCTCAGGAATCACTGTTAGTTTTTGTTTATAGCTAGCATTTATGAGCCGTGATCAAATATTTGTACAGTTGTCTGGTGACAGGAAGAGGACATTTTGTCAGGGAGAATAAGTGAACTGTGTATTTGCCTGGTCAGGAGGGCCCAGACCAGAAAACAGGTATGATGAAACTCAGGGGGATCAGGCCTCAGTGTGTCCCATTCCATAACAGCAATGACTGTTTTTAAAAAGATGATGACATTTAGGTATTTCCCTTTTGTTTCACTGCAGATGGATTTTACAAACTACCTTTATATTGTTAACAACATAAAGACGCTGGTGAGGTTATATATTGATAATAGTTTCAGATCTATCAATTCACCTTCTTCATTCCTCCTACCTAATGAAGGAAATATGATTATTAAGTAATTTTGTTGGTTGAATAAGGTTGGTATTAATTAAAAAAGTTGTATCACTTGCGGTTTACATTTATATTTAATATAATATTGTTTTCCTTTTTTGCTGGGATGATGTGAGATCTGCGACTGGAGATGAGTGTGTGTGTGTGTGTGTGTGTGTGAGTGTGTGTGTGTGTGTGTTCTTACTTGAGTCCATTCGGACTACCACAGGGTCAAACAACTCTTGTGATCCCCCTCCTGCTGCCCACATAAGCAGGGTGTGTAAACAGGATGTCGACCCGAGCAACAGTCAACTATTTAAAACCATTGGACTCAGCACAGATGCAACCTGTGCTTCATCTCCTCCCAGTCGGAGAGCGGTGGCTGGAGGTAGACTCAACAAAATGGTTGAGTTCATAGGCTGGCTGACTTGGAGACATCATAAGACAAAGCAGAGGTGCTGGGTGGTTTACCTCCCAAACCTCACCAACAAAACTCTGGTGACAATAGGATTTGAAAAGTTGCACCTAGACTAAATAGTTTTTTTCCTCTAATAAAAGAATGCATGAAGCTGGGTTTAAAAAAGCAATATGCTTCAAAATGAGAGAAGATTGAGCCTTAGTAAAATATTTGTGATATTTATTCTGACATAGACTGTGTTTTTTCTTGCTATGATAATTATTTCTCCCTTTTTTTTGACATGGCAGCGCACCACTGTTCAATTTTCACCTCCATCTGTGTGATTATTAATCAGATCACACATCAATTGCCAGAAACACCAAAAAAATTCAGCCTGTAATAAAACTGTCATGTGCTGTGGTATTAAGACAGATGTTGCCAGTTGTGTGATAACATAATTAAACTGTTCTGTGAGGGATTCCATAAAATTATTCAAATTGGACGAGCACTATCATTTTACCAATAAAGCAATTTAGGGCAATATGCAGTGTCATAACACTGATGTTATCCTCTCCGCCAGATTTTCCAATAAGTTGGAGCCTGTGCTTGGCCTCCTGTGACAATATGAACACTATAAATGAAGATACCTGAGAGCTTCTGGAGATGGAGGCTCGGGACTTTTCACTGTGATCCGCTCTGTGGATACATGTTCGCACAGTGGATGACATGGCTCAGGAAGGGAGCACACAGTCAGTAGGATAATGCACCACTGCTATTGGTCAAAAATCACCCAGAGCAAAGAAGCTTTTATCACACGTGTTAAATATTCAGCACTGCACCGCACAGATATATAATTCTGCAGCAGAGTAAATACAGAGATACTGGCAGGAATTCAATTCAAACATGCGGCGATAAGGCTTGTTCTTCTTGTGAAAAACCAAAACAGTGCTTGTATTTCAATCCGGGCATCGCACTCTGTCCCTCTCGCACTCAGCTCAGCAGCAGAGTACATGCGATTAACAGAGATCTGAGGCAGCAAATGCTCTCTGGCTTGCTATATGACCTGATGCTGTTAACTCCCCCAGTCTGACCATTAGCCCAAAATATGGCCAGGATATCAGAAACCAGCAGGCCCTACACTGCCAGTCCTGGCCTTTTGGCCTTGATTCTCTCTGAGCATGTATGTGTCCACGTCTGTGTGAGTGCACTGTGATAGCGAGGCTTATAGTCTAGCACTTCCCCCTAAAGCTTGGCAAGACAGAGCTCGATGACGGTCGCTAAGATGTGCATTTCCACCTT
The DNA here is from genome assembly GCF_949316205.1 of Platichthys flesus. NCBI lineage: Eukaryota > Metazoa > Chordata > Actinopteri > Pleuronectiformes > Pleuronectidae > Platichthys > Platichthys flesus. Next base: position 6,813,513 of record NC_084946.1, on the reverse strand, counting down.
CTCAAGCCTCCACCAGGGACAGTGCCCTTGCATTATGCAAACAGAAAACCTGTGCCCACTCAGCTCTTTCTGCAGGCACCGTGATGCGTGTCACTCTCTCCTCTCTATACACGCCAAACACCTAAACCACGCAGGCAGTGCAGCAGATGACAAAAAAAACAAAACAACAACCCATACTATGTCGGAATCAACTTCAGGGTACCAAGCAGCCTGGAGAGAAGAGCCATTACGCATCCCTCTTTTATTTTATCACTCTTTAAGATAGTGTTGGGGTATATTTGCACAGTATTGCTGAGAGAAAGAGACAAGATGATATTTTAAAACTCGCTCTAACTTGATTAAATGGGCTCCTCTAAAAGACAGGATATTAATATTTAATGCTCTACAGTTGTATCAGTTCAACCAAATTTAGAGTGAAGGAACGGTTTGGGTGGTTAAACATGTGAGATGTTAAAAAATGATCATACATCAGAGGAAATCCATGTAGGGAGTCTGAATGTCCTAAAAACAGCAGCTTCAAAACTGGTACAAAGTTCCTATCATCATAATTGTTGCTGTTGTCTGTGTTTTTTTTACTACAACAGCTACACAACACAACTTCCTGTTGCAAAATCAGTGAAATCACAAACGGGTTATTGCAAAAGCTCTTCTCTTCTGTTGTGTTTCTGTTGTGTTTTTTTTTTTTATCCTGCAGTATCTTCACTTCCTTATGTGGATAGTGACACATGTCTGTGACACAAAAGAAACACAGAGTATTAAAACAATTATTATATTTACATCTATTATGCACAAGGAGCTGCTAAAAATACAATAACATTATAAGCACACCCAAATGAACAACGGTTACATCACAACAGATAACAACGGAGTTCCTCACAAAGTGAACTCAAAAACAGAAAGGGGCTTTTCTTCATCCTTGGTTCTTAAACAAACAGTGTTTGACTTACTAATAGAGATGCTTAAATCAAGCTTATGGTCCACTTCCCCCAAATCTGACTAGTCTACAAGATGAATTCCCCTGTCAGAATTAAGATGATCAAACAGATTACAATTATTTCATCCCCCATCTTTATTAATGAGGACTGTCTTTCATAGTTATGTCCCCTAATAAGAATAAATGATATGCCACTGCCAGGTTTGTTGTTCCCGCTCACTCAAGGGACTCGCAGACATTTGAGTCTGAGAAGAGTCTAGATTGATTTTTGCCTCACCTAAAGCGGTAATAGCATCTTGGATGTTTTGTGAAGAACAAAGAAGAAAAAAAAAACGTCAGCATGTCAGTTAGAGGCGTATTAGTGTGAGCTCCAAATAAAACTTAAAAGAAAGACTGGGAAATGCTGCAAAAGTAAAAAGTTATCAAGTAATTGAGCGAAGATCGTAATACCCCAGGGACAATTAACATGGTTCATGGTGCATGAGTGAAAATCCTGGGTTAGTCTAATGGGAGAATAAAAAGACTGCCTGCCTGCCTGCCGTCCCAGTAGCTCTACCATGGTAAGTAGCCTATCAAAGCCCAGTGTCAGGAGCTGAGAGTGAGACGTACTTCGTCCTCCGCATCCACGCGCCATTTATCACACACAACAATTAGTACGCCTCCCTCTGTTTCAACTCCAACTGTGGGCCACACAAATTAACCAGTGGATTTGTTCAAAAAGCATAAAGCAATAACAGCACGCCTTTTTGCCACAGTTAGAAAGCAGAGGGCAAAATATGTGACTGCAATACTTTGAAAATGGGAAAGAGAAAGTAAATGCTGTGGCATGTAAATGCCACGACAGCTACTGTAGAGTAATAGTTATTTCTGGATGACTGAGAACAGGGACCATGCTTGGACGGATAGCTCTATTCTAGCAGGGAGTCTTTATTTCCATCCCTTCTAGGTGTCAAGTGCACATCCATGACACCCCTCTCTCTCCCCCCGTGCCTCAAATACATTCATCAAAGTTGTAACCCTGTTGTCTTTGCAGAGCGAATCAGAATGTGCCCCTGGCAAAGAATGAAGGAAAAGTCAACAGGAATTAAGTTTCAGTGCAACTGTTTACTCAACTGTGTCCTGCAGTTATTGAAATTGTATCCATGGTTTTGTGTGACTACTGCAGTAATGAATTCAGTATGGCTGTGATTTTCTCACTGACGACATGCTCGTTTTGGGTCGGAAAAAAGATGGGATGGAGGTGAGGTCTAGAAGCTGAGGGAGTAGGGATGAGGAGCAGATTTGGAAAAGTGTAAAGGACTCACCCTTTCACTGAGGAGCAGGGGGCAACATGCCAACATGCTTCTATCGTCAAAATAAGAAATGACTGAGTTTGCTGGTTCTGACAACAGACTTGTACATCACAGAGTCACAATATCATACCATGATGGCAGGATGATTCTGCTGAAAGATGATGAATGATAATATTGAATTCCTGCTCTGCGCTGTACGTTTTAGCACCATACCCCCACTCTGTGCTGCAGCATGCTGCTTCATGCTGTAGGATTGTTGCCCTCCCTGATGGATGTGCTCTGACAACAGACAGCGGCACAGAGCCTGTGCATCATCACCAAACAGCTCCTGACAACAACCCCAGCCGCCCTGTCGGATAGACCGAGATAGCGGATGACACAATGATCTTTTCAATGTTGTTTCGTTAAACACACTGTCGTGTGCCACACACAATGCTGACACCAACAGAAAAAGCTTGTCTGTTTGCCTCAAGTCTGAGATGGCGAAAAATGTTTTGGGCTTCACCGACAGCAGCACCGCCGCGAATCCCGGCATCTCATTGGTTAAAGTGGCAAAGTGTGGCATTAGTTGTGAGTGTGAAGTGTGTTTACAATGAGCCAGTGAAAAATGCTGTCATCCTGTTGGATGTCACAGTTTCTTAACTGTCTACACAATCCTGCAGCACCTACATACTTAAAATATGTCAGAACACCATTATAAATATTTTACCAAAATGCAGATTCTGCATGCTACGATAAACACATTCATAACCAAACACAATCACACAGGCAGAGCACTTCCCCTTCTTTAAATATTCAAAGAGAGCCTCAATATACATAAATAATAATAATAATGTGTTTATGTACTAGATGTACTTTGAGATGGAATTAAATATTAAGAGGCACTTTAAGAGAGGAATGAGGCCTGCTGTTGACATGGCTTAATAAAGTGAAGACAGGTGTGAAAGGGGGACTGGTCTACCTGGTGCTGCTGGAGATGCAGGAGGTCAACCGCAGTCACCTCCACTGACGGTGTGGCATTCTCAGGTCGCCCTTCCCTGGACCCACCCTCCATGCTCGCTCCACCATTTTGACTGGCTGGTCCGTTACTCGTCGCCTCCGTCCGAGATTCTTGCATCATGACTTAGAAACCTGAGAGAAGACACATAAAAAAGAAAAGAAGGGGGGACAGAGACGGAGAGAAACAGCTGTTAAAACACAGCAGTGAGGTCGCATTTCAACACAGAGCCAAACTATAAACATCTGCATATCCTTCCCACACAATTTCACTTTTATTGCAGGTTTCCCTGTTGGTTTGTGCTTCTCTAAGACTTGTTTGTTTGCTTGTAGCATATGCAATGAGGCAAACACACACGCACATGCTCTCACAAACTGCTTCTCTGCAGAGTAATGAACTGCTCCTTTGTTTTGTCTTTTCCGGTGCGGATCATTTTGCAGATGACAAAGTCCTCTCTGCGCTGGAGAGAGAAATGAGTGGGACTCGGGTTCTGTTTGTGTTTTCCATTGTGGGGTGTATATATATACACAGGGGTGCGGTGGAGGGGTTTGGTGTCCAGCACACATCTGAGAGGAACCCAACCTGAGTTGAGTGAGAGCAGAGGAGCCCAAGAAAACACTGGACCTCCAAAAACAAAACACTTTCTATGGAAATGGATATATTTACTTGCATGGCTCCAAGAAGAACCACGGCAGAATAGCTTTTTAATGGGAAACAGGGCGACTGTGTGAGGCCTGCCAAAGGATCTCCATGAGAAACAGCCAATATGAGGCCAAGCGAAAACAGTCGAATCCTTTAGGGGTGCTCAATTAACACCAAAACAAAGGTCTGAGTAAAAATAAACCACTTAGAGCAGTTGAAAAAATGTATTCTTCATAACTTCAGCAAACTGAAAAAGATAACAAACAAATATCCTCAGCGTAAAGTTTAATATACCTTTTTCAATGTATAAAAAATATGACATAAGTAATTACTATTGAATGTGACTACACAATTTACATCCTCTGTTCTGCTAATGGAAACACAAAAGCCAGAGAGAAAAGCCACCCCTCCAACCCATCTCCTGCCTTCCTGGGGACGAGTGCCAGGGTGACACCAGTGCGTATCTGTACCATGTTTTCCTCAAATCACTGGAATGATTTAGAGCTTTTGTGCATCGGTCGCAGGCCTCACCGGTGCACTGCGTCTAGCCCCCCAATTCCAGGTTGGCTAATGAAGCTGACCAAGTCAGGCAGAAGGGAATTAACTTGGCTGATTAATTATTTATATGAAGCAGAATAAATGCCTTTAAAACACTGGGCCTCATCATGAAAGAAGGTGAAAATGGAACTAAATGCAGATTTATGGCATTGCGTTTAAGGCGTGTAATAGGAAGGCCAATGCGAGTTAATAAGTGCTCAACTACGGCAGCACAGCGTCTCCAGAGATGCCGATCTAAACAAGATGCAGACGCACACCCAGACACCGTGGGGACGCGCACTCAGGCTGACAGAGAGGAAATTGAGGTTGACAACTTGTCACATAAGAATATTTACAGAGCAGACGTGAGATAATAATTATAGTTAATAGCTTATTAAAAAATAAACAGCAGTATAACAGGCACTGGTTCTCAGTTAAAGTCTCAGAGCTTGGGATTTTCAGTTGCCATTGTGGGCTTGAGTGAGCTAAAACCAGAACCAGAACAAAAAAACTAAACCCAGAGTGCACAATGGTTTACATCTTGTGTCCTGTAAAAGCAAGAAGCATGAGCGCACGAGTCATCTGACACTGTGGCCTGTGCTGGTTCAGTTGTGTGTCATGACGCCTCCACACTCAGGGGCCTGTCTGAGCAGCTTGGGCCCAGGCCTACAGGCCCAGTAGTTTGGGCTGGGACTACAGCCGGCCCCCCCTCTCCCTTCAGACAGATGTTGACCATGCTCACCCCTCCAGTCTGGCACAGCCTCCCTCCATAATGGGATTTTATAAACAAGGGGTGAGCAAGAAGAAGACTGTGGGATGGGATGCAGCCAGCCACTACTCCATCTACAGGCTCCCCCTTGTACAAACTCCCCTTCTGAAACACCAATTAGAAACACACATTTTCGAGCGAAATTAAATGCCATTTGAAATAAACCATGTGCTGACGTTATTCACCCCCATTTATTTTTCAAACAAAAGACATTTTTCCAGATGCAAAAAAGAGGGCTTGCTTTCTTTCTTTTTTCTAAAGCTTCATAAAACTGGAAAGTAATGGCTATTTTACATGCACTGTCATTCCGTGCAAAATTTTCATAATTATAACAGAAAGGCGTAAATTTCCAAATGCATGGCATCTCCAAAAGTAATCAAGGGAATGAGCCGCAGGGCTATTTTAATGTATGCAAAACTAGTGACCCACAATAAAGGAGAGAAAAAGCTTCAATGAATGCAAAGTAATGCGCGCATGCTTGGAACCGGCACTGATGAGGGGATGGCTAAAATTAAAACCCAATTCATTTTCGAATTGACAAACAAATGAAACCCATAAATCTACCTTCTCGTTAATTTCACCACAGAATAATTCAAAGCTGCAATATCATGAGCTAAAAAATTGAGGAAAAGAAAAAATGGAAAATGGGCATTATCCATCATAAATATCAAGCAGATAGGAAAGAGCCTTATTAGAGAGTTGCGCTGATAACAATGTTAATCTGTGAGGCACTGAGGCAGGGACACAATCATCAGCTGGGGTCCCAGCCACTCAAGCCATGTGACTCGGCCTGCGATGGTTTATCCATGTATTTATTTTGACTTTGCTCAGGGGATAGCCTCCTTCGCCATGACTCAAGGAGCTCCAGGTTTTTCCATCCGTTCCATTTATACAACATGCACAAATTAAGCTGTAATTACAGGTCAAGCATCCCACTAAAAAGGGTGCAGTTACTGGGGTTAGAAACATATATACATAAATATATGTTCATGCTCCAAACACAAACATTTCAACATAAATCAATAAACAAAAAGAGACATGTGCATAATAATATTCCTTATTAATAATGGAGCAGGTCGGCTGTTTTTTTTGTTTTTTTTTTATCCTTAGCTGGAAAGAGGTTTAAAGAACAAGAATGAAAATAATGGAAATTCCAGGAGATCAAAACAAGGCAAAGACGGTACGTTCAAAAAGAAACCGGCTGTGCTGTTGATTATAAGATTCCTCTCTGTTCTTTGGAGGGGGGGTTGCTTGCAAAACAAAACAAGTGTTTGGAAACACACTGGATAATAAAAAAAAAGGTCAGAGTTTCTGTTTGTTTACAGTTTGTTTTGTTTTCCCTGCCTCAAATATGAGGAGTACAGTACAAACAAGAGTCTCATGTGTCTACCACCTGACCAGACAGGTTGAAGGTTAAGAACAGCCGGCGGCCAGAGCTCATCAGCCCAGCCTCTCCTTGCCTCCAGCCCCCCTCCGTGGAAACATAATGCCTGTCCCCATGTCATGCTTGCCTAGAATTCAACAGCTCAAACAAGTCAGCAATTCGATTCAAGGTAGGGTCGGCCCGCGCAGCTGTGCTTTGACCCTTCTCCATGTTCTGTTTTTCTTTAATGCTCATGACAGTAAAGCCTTAGCGGCCACCTGCTTCAACTCACCGAGTTCTCACACAGCCCTTGTTTACACAAGCACACAACAAAAGCAAAACATTTCTTGGGTGGGAGATAAAGACGTACAAAAGGAGGGGAAAATGGAGAGAGGTTCTCTTTAGAGCTGTTTAGGTTCGGCTTGGTTGCTAGACTAGACAACACATCAGCGTGTACCGGTGGTGCAACAACAGAATGCTTCTCAAGGTTTTTTAAGAGTTGTATGTTTTGCCATATTTTGGCTCCTGGTTCTGAAGAAAAGTCAAAAGACACAAGCTGTATGATAAATTATCCATTATCAGAGGCCTTGTCGCTGATAACAAACTACTCTGAAACTTCTGGAAACATCCACTGGACAACAGGCTGATAAATGGGGTAAAATCCCAACAAACTTTCATAACTGTAGTCTAATGCCCTTGTGTACAGAGTTGGATACCATAATCAGGCAGCTAGCGGACCGGATCCCGATGCAGATTTTGGTGACTCATTCCTGTGCCTGAACTATTTACTGAACAAGTCTCCTTGAAGGCAACATAAACATCACCACAAATCCGTTAACATTATATTAACTTTGGTGACAACACACTCTCAACATTGCTCTGGCAGCACGTAACTTTAATCAAAAGTTAACCAGTAGCTAGCTCAAACTCGAGTCGACACAACAACAAAATGCTTAAAACTAAAGGATAGAAAATATGGCTGTATTTCACGTGAAAGGATTCTGACACCAGGGTGTAGAGCACATTCATAAGTTTTAAAAGAATCGATTGCCCAACCTTACTCATATATGGGCAAGATTAGCATCATCTGCAAAAAGTGGGACTTCTACAAAACCAGAAGCACATCAATCTACACTCTCAATTCAATTCCCCGTCCACTCTCCGTTGAGATGAACTAACGGCAGGGATGACATTTTGCCAAAAGAGACTTCACAGTCAGACCAAACAACCATGTAATCTTGTCAGCGACTTCAACCAAGTCGCAGATAAGCAGAGCATATCTCCAGACTACTGTGACAATAAAGTAGGGACACACACACCCTAACCCCCTGCTGGCAATACCTCCACCGAAATTCATTTTTTTAAGTCCCACATCCCTGCACCACATGAAACACAGAAGCCTGTTCTAAAGTTCTTCCCAGACCTTGTATGGGCTAGAGACAGACCACTCACCCTGGCAAACAAAGCAGCTGTTTGTTTAACAAGTGATTGCTGCCATGGCTACAGTAAACAGGAGGAGCGGGGGGTTTGTGTTTATGAACAAACACATCTCCTTGCAGGAGCCATTTAATATTAACCAGGTGGAAGGATCGGGCGATTTCCTAGGTGACACTAGCGGCAGGCAGAGTGTAAACAGGTTCTGAGAGGAGAGGGGGGCCAGGTGTTAGGGATTCAAGGTCGATGCAAATACAGCTTTCGGCTAAAAAGCTAAGCAGAAGTCAAGATAAACAAAAAGTCATTCTTCTGACATTTGAAGGCGCGTTGAGCTGGTGTGTTCCAGCTGCTCGCAAGCCACCATGAATGAGAAGGACATGGGTGAGAGTGCGGACTGGGCGGCCGGCCAGCGAGTTTGTCTCCAATGGAAACACATTATTGTCAAGCAAAGCGACCCAAGTGTTTCATCCAGTTCCAACAAACAGTGGCTCTTCACAGCAGCGCAGTGTGGAACTTGTAAAAACATGTTAAACATTTACCTTTTTCAATTATTCAGTAACAGGGTTTGTGGAAATAACAAAGGATGTGTGAGGGCGCCCGCAACGTGAGGGTATGGAGCGAGAAAACAACCAAAACAAAAAAAGAACTAGCTGAAAATGAATGAACATCGATGTTATCTATCATCAACAACAAAGAAAAGTGGATGGGTGTCATAGCTTCATTCACGTGTTTCTCCATTTGCTGGATCAGACATTTCATTTGTTGAAATAAAAGCAGTGATTCCACAAGAAAATGTAGGTATTGGAGTGTGGGGATAAGCTGCATGTCAACCTTGACCAAGACTTTTTCTTGAAACAAACTCAACAACATGCCATCTGCTGAGCTAGTTTGGATTCTGTCTCCACTTCCACATCAGATTTAATTTAGGTGGGTTCAAAACATATACTTATACCACATTGTGACAAATGTGATGGGATTCTCAAGTGTGACATTTAGATTCAAAACTATTACAACACCAGAGCAGAGGAAAAGGGGCTTGATATATGAATATCAACCTTTTATCATGCTACGAGCTCAAATAAATTATCAATAAGACCAACACCAGAAGGCAGACTCCAAGGGAGAAGCTGAGTAGAGTCATAATTTCAGGAAATATATAAACCAGTTTGTCTCCTGTGCACTGAGCCAATCCTGAGGAACACCTCAGCATGAAGGCCTGCTGTGCACAGACAATGACGGAATGTGCCAAAGTAAGGCAGGCCACGCTATTTTTAGTACAACTAGGGCCGATGGAGACTAAGTAAATAGAGAAGTCTAATGAGTTTAAATCTGGTTGTACATGGACGGAATAGTAATTCTGGGATGTGAAGCCTCTTTTAGGAGTGGTTCGCCACACATTTTCTCAGCGACTCTCCTTCATTCGACATTGATAATCTTGCTCACATGTGGCTCATGCCCATTAACACCACACCACGAGGACAGACACCAGGAGACCGGGGGCCTCGTTTTCTGACCACAGGCTCGGCACGCAGGAGTGGTGCAGGCGTCTCTTCCCTCAAGCTCATCTTGCCAATTAGACCTGTCAAACAGACGTACCCGTAGAACAACACACCTTCAATCTATCAGGATCCTATGGGAGCTGCAGAGGCGCTTATTGTTTTAACATTACTTAAAACGTGTCATATATTTTTAATCATTTTCACTGGAATTCATGTAAGGGCTGCTCCCCTGGGTTTGGGAATGCAAAGGAAATGTGTCAGATGCATGTTCCTGGGAAAATCAAGGTTAGTCTTAATGAACCCGTCTAATTAATATCGCATGCCTACGCAAAGAGAGGACAATATTATTAGCAGCTTTAACCCACCAGAGTGCAAACTTGTTTTTCTGTGAGCTGACAACATTTAGCCTAATAATTTTTTGGGGGAAAGTTTTGCAGTTCGGTTAAATTATCAAGACAGACCTGTGGTAAACCCACTAACACCTGCAAACATCTGGCTTTAGTCTGCACTGGGAATGCAGTAGCCTGACGAAGGCTAACTTGTAGTGTGTCTACGTCTTAGTTTCCAAACATCGCCGTTTCTGCCTGTCCAGACTAAACACAGCATGATTTTTCAAAATAAAATAGTGCCAGCAGCATTAACAAACTTCATTTTTGTTGTTCTAAATGTCTATAGTGGGGACGCTAGGTGAATCTGTAGCTCTGTTTTCGTGTGTCACGTAGAACGTGACACAGGGGGGAAAACGGAAAACAGAAGGAGTCTGCTTTTCTTAACGGGTTTTCCCGCATTTAAAAGACCTGCATATAGCCACTAATTTCATGTAAAAGAGGCACACGAGTTTAGGCGTCTTTAACAAAACAGCAGTTTGTTATGACCAATCTGATTCACTGTCACTTCTATGGGATTGCTCTTGTACCCACTGACCCCTCCTGCTGCCTCTAAAGGAGCCATTCTTCCTCGATATGATATCAGGGTCGTTGAAACCTAAGGAGAATGTTATTATTTTAAAAGCTTCCACAGCTTCCCAGGGAGAGGACAGAGAGGGTTAAAAAGGATGGGAGTTTGGGCGTTCCATTAAGCAGTTAAACTGAAGACAAAGGGCGAGGGGGCTAAATACCAGAAGACCTTACATGAATTTCTGCGTTTTAATGGAATCAGGTTTTAACAACTCTTTTTGTTAAATACAGCCCATGTCAGGAGGATGCATCCCACTCATAAAGCAGCACAATGACAATGTACAGTGGCACTAATACAAGGACATAGTTCATCATGACATTTTCTGCAATTCCCAACTGATTAGGGTCATTATGTTGGAGGCCTGATTTATGTTGTCATTTCCTCTCACCGATCCTGCATCAATGAATCTTAATGAATTGGTAAATAAGGGTGAAGATTACACTGTGTGACACCGCAACATTTCTCACCCTCAACGGCCGAGATTTATGTAGCCAATTAGAGACTAACAGAGAAAATTGGCTGGCAGAAAAATAATATTCTTATGGTACAAAATGGAGGAACATTCTCAGTGAAGGGCAATTGTAGTGTCGCTGTTAAAGTCCATAAACCACCCTCCTTACCCACCTTTAAAATGCAAAGGGGAGTGGGACTCTGTAAGCAAGGGGACGTTTGGATCATTGTGAGGCTTTGCCTTTGCCGAGATGCCCAGCGGTGAGCCAGAAGTCCTTAGCATTCAGCGTGGCTCATCTCATATGTTTGATCAACATAAATACACCCCTGTGTGACAAACATGTTTACCTCCTCACTGCAAACATCACACAATCAGACGCCATGAGGTGCTGCTTCTCTAATGAAGACACAGGAGCTTTTAAATCACCAGCCTCCATCAAAAATACACCTCTTTCATACAGACATCAAAAAGCATTTGTACAAAAAGAAAAGAAGCCAAATTATTTGCTCTAAACATAAAATAGGGCCATATTTTTCAATTAGTTTCTTTATGAGGTAGAGAGGAAAAATCTTAGTTAAAAAAAATCTGAATACCCTTCATCTATTTTTCAAAGGGGGAATATGATCACCTCTTTGAAGATATCTCTGATCAACACATAGCGGAGGACATATACAACATTATTAGCAGCTCTTTAACCCAGGTACATCATTATTACAGCTCTGATCGTTTTCAATTTCTTGGATGCAGATTAGGAATGTTAGGGATGATTATAGGAATGGACGAAAACTGTTTTTGTGTATCACTACAAAGCACAGATAGCACGCCCATACTTATTAATAGCAAAGTTCTTAAAAGAGCACTCAGAGTTATAATGAAAGCCTTTATGTATAACATATTGTGACTAGATTTAGTGTGAGGCAGAGGCTCTCCACATCAAACAAACTGGCCTGCTATTAGGCACAGGGGCTGAGGGATGCTGTGTGAAAAGGAGTGGAAAATTAAAGCTGAAGCAACGCAGGAAAGGGCTTAATTTACTGGCATGTACAGTATGCAAATTAGATTACTCTCAGCTTAACTGCATCATTTATGTCCATAATAACAGCATCATCATTACAGGGCTCAAATTAAATTACACTGTAATTAGCATATCAAAGTGATTGGTTAAAGTTTAAAACAAATACCCAATTTTGTTAATGAACATCTGTAATCACCATGTAGACTCTCAGTGAAAACATCCAAAACAAATATGTGTTTTGGAGAAGGGGAGGAATATCCCTCCCAAACGGCACGTCTGTCTCTGTGTGTGTGTGTGTGTGTGTGTGTGTGTGTGTGTGTGTTTGTGTGTGTGTGTATTGTACTGCTGTTGGTAGGATGGTGGGGGGTGTTTTACCTGGAGAGCTCCACACACTCAGGATATATTTCCCAAACTCCCGGAGATCAAAGATCCAATTTCCCACAGTTGCCACTTCGGGAGCTCATCAATAAAATACTAATCACTTCACGCCTGATTCTGAGAATGGAGCCCGCAGCCAAAGGCTTAGCGAGACTTCCATATCACAAAAAAAACACTTCTGCTGTCTCCAACTGTCTTGACTGTTGTTGGATGTGCACACACTCTCGCACATATAGTTGCACGTATACTTTGCAGTCAGCTTTATCCAATAGCTGTCCTGATAAACGCTGTGAGTTTTAACACCCGGTGCCATAGCTCCCATAGCACTTCCTCAGACCTGTGACAGAAATTACCAAACCTTATGGCAAGTGCATATGAATGGAAGCAAATCCTTATGAACTTGAGCTGTCATCGTCTATTATTAATATAATTTTAATTTAGTTTTGGTCTTTTGCAAAGTGGCAATTATGCCTCCACATAGCCAGAGAATACCTTTGTTTTCCATTTTTCTATTACTATCAACATGCTTTCCCTATGCAAAGAAAAATATAAAGGCTGCAGCCAGTGGTGTACATTATCAGAAATGCACTTGTCAAAATGGCTGCATCTTATTTTATTCATTAAGAAATCCATTAAAAGGCCTTGTTTCTTGCAAGTGTGTAAAATATGTGCCTTTCAAGGTAGAGCTAGGGCAAAGCCACTCCATCAGCTAATGACGGCACTCATTACACAGAGAAGCTGGCTAATGAAGGCGCGGTGGCCGGGCCGATCCCCTCGCCCAGCATAAAGCCCTATGAAATGCTAATATCTCACTTCTAATTAAAGGATACTAAGTCCAAATGTACCTTCACGGATAGTAACCGGCAACATAAATTTTATTTTTCAACACTAGACTACACCAAGAGATGTGCCTGAGCAACATTCCATTAATTCATATTTAATGCCCCCACTAGTCCTTCGTTTGCCTCGCTATCTGTCTCCCCTGCTCTCCCCTCTCTGCTTCATATTGTGAGTGTGCACATCATTATGCTTTCCAAGAGGAGGCCTTTTTTTTTTTTTGTGCTGGCTGTGATACTTTGAGGTGCATTCAGAAATAAACACATATGCACACCACAGGCTGTGCGTCTGTTTAACATGTGAAAGGTTTGAGAAAAAAAACTCAAAGAAAAAATGGAGCGTGTGCCAGTATCACCCCAGCTGTACCTGTATACATTTAGAGTGTTTATACATCTTTGGCTGTAAATATGTTTACAAGAAAACCTGCTGCCCTTCTCAGAAACTGACCTTGATGCCTGTAAACAACCCTCTAGCAAAGTCATTAACGTCAAAGAGGGTATAGTCTTTCCCTTCAGATGGAAAACAAAAGAAAAAAAAAAAAAAAGGTCAGTGCAGTTACATTATCAACAAAATATAAACGGATAGAGCGGAAATTATACTTACGACTGAGAGAATAACGAGCAGTGTGTTGTTCTTAGCTAAACGTACAAAACAGGATTGTATCATCATCAGTTGAAACCATTGATGAGGTTAATGATTTGAACCATCTTTCTTAGAGCTCCTTCTATGCTTTCACAGGTATCAAATCACTGTGAGTCAGCGCATGTATTCAGTCAATGGCATTTGGCCAATCAGATCCAAACTCCTCGTGTAAAATAAAATGTAGTAGAAAACCTTTTCCAGGAATTCAGGAAAAGAGGCTATTTTTTACTATAAATGTTTGCACATATTCAAAAACATAGGCACTATGACTCTACAGCTTTAATTTAGTTATGTCAACACTGTGTCACTTGTTCTGTATCATTTTACAGAATAAATCACACAAAAATGCATCAACAGCTCTATATGTGTAACCTATATGGAACATGAAACTACGCTGATTATAAAAAGATATATTTTCTTTAACTTGTATATACTCTTGAAATAGTTTACAATATGTGCATCATTTGCCATGCGGGGAAGCAGTAAAATGCGTGAATGTAAAAGGTCAGTGTAAAGAGCATATCACATGACGTCTGTTTGATCCCGGCCCAAGTATTTTCCCAAGGATTCTCTGGCTCTGTTCTGTGTAAATCACGAAGTCTGACCTTCTACATTCCTCATGCTCCGTCCTCCCATTCATACACAGGCACAGATAATACTTGGCAAATATCATAAACGTGAGGATTTTAGGATTGAGGTGAGGCTGCCATCATCCTCCACCAACTGGGAAAAAGAAAGCCCTGGCATCTGAAAGAACCTTATTTCCACCTGCTGCCAGACTAACCTGCAGTGAGGTTGCCTGACCCTAATGACTAATAGCCTTTATACTGAAAATCTCTTGAGAGGGCATTATTTGGCGATATGAGTAAAATCCAGTTTGAAGGGTTAGATGATATTTTATCTGTATTTTTGGTTTTATAAGGCATTTCTGCTTGTTTTAAACAAACTATTACTGCTGCTGCAAAAGCACATATTAAAACTGTTATGGACTTTTCAGGTTAAATCATTGCTTTATTTAATCTGCATTTTGAAATGATTAGAGCAATTATTCAAATGCTACATTTCCACTGCAGTATCCCTGGGTTTTCTGGTGGGATGACTTCATGAGAGTATCCAAGAGCGGTTTCTAAGAATGTCCAAGATGTCTCCATTTTAAACGCAGCATCGGCTTCAGGCCAGGGTGTGACCTGCAGCTGAACTGGCCTCGGCTCGGCCGCAGGGAGGAGGACAACAGCCACTCCAAACAGACCACCCCGCCCCCTGATAAATAACTCAACACGACAAACAGAGGCCCATCAGTCAACCTATACACTGCTAACACAAGGACTAGGACAGAGATCGATGGAGAGATACAGACAAATAAAGAAAGACAGAAGGAAGACAAGAAGAGAGGAGAAGGCGGGCGAGGGAGGGAGGCTGTGGTACATTGTGAGGGCATCTAACAGAGCAGGGTAGATAAATATCACACAGGATCCGGAGCCAAGCAGCGTGGAAGGCCAAGAGCTGTAAGACTGTGAAAGCCAGCCTATTTTGCAGAGCTGTGACATTTGTTTCTTATTGTCTAAGTGGCAGCTGAAAGCATCTCCCTGCGAGGGCCCCTCGGCTCTGCTCCGGCCCGCTTTGACAGGGAGGTAACCATATTAGGACATGTATGGTAAAGTAAACAATAACATAGTTGCAATGAGATGGACATTTTTCAGCTAATGGTGTTTGTCATTCCTGTTTTCAGTGCACTGAGCAGCCCGATGTTTTTACTAGCCATCCGTAGAGACTTTGTTTATGAAAACAACGCAGCAGCCAAGACTAAAACCAGGGCAAAAAAACTGTAAATAAATATCGGTTTTAAAAAAATCCCCCCACCTTCATTTGATCTCGTAAATAACCATATTTCAGTAAAAAATACCCTTTCAGGTTCTCTGGCCCTTCATGGCCATGTCTGCATATGGCAGCTGCATTTAAAATCCTGTAGTTTCCTCTCCTGTCTAACCTTCCCGCCATACTCATCCACCAACTTGAACAGCTACTGGACTTATGCTGGGAGTTGGTCAAATCAGTCATCATCAATTTAGTTGTCGTAAAAAAGATGGATACCGATATATTGACCAATATATATTTATATATATATATATATATATATATTTTAACGCAGCCTTTATTCTGTTTAATGTTTTTACTGATCACTTATCCTTTTCTTTCTATTTTCCTCAGCTCTGGTGACCACATGATATTTTCTCAGGTTAAGAAAAGATATAAGAAAAAGGTTTTTTGCATATGCACATGTGCAAAACAAAGACTCAGATATTTTCCATCTCTGATGAACAACTCTGACTGACTCACTGGTCAACATTCAAAGAAAGATCTTTACCTCAGTATGAGGCTGAAAAGGGAAAGTCTGGCCCAGCCATGCATTTCTATAGACATACACTGTAAAGCACATACAGACAACTATAAAAAGGAAGCAGAAGTAGACATGCAAGTCGTCAACTTCAGTCCTATCTGTGTGTTGACTTTCTTAGTTTGGTTCTTTCCAGCTCCCTCTCACTCCCTCACTCTTCGTCTGTCTTCCTCCGTCAGCCTCATTCCTAATCTCACAGCAAAAAATGCAAGCTGTTTATTTGCAAAGGGCTGAAGCCATTCCATTAAGTAGCCCCACCAGGTGCTTTATCCCTAAAAGGGATTTGTTTTCAAAAATAAACGCAGAAAGCAAAGGACTGCCAAAGTGATATTTACCATGACATGAAATGATTGCAACAAAGTCAAAACTATCCAAATAAGAATCACTGCGGCATTTAGGGAACCTTTTTAAATTACCTTACATAGTCATAGAGTCTAGTGATCAAACAGTAACCATAAACAAGAGTACTTTAAAATGCGCCATAATATTTAAGCATACACTTTTTGTTATTTGTCTTTTTTGGGGTAGGCAGTATGTCCATAAGTTAACTCCAGGCTAATATTCCACTAGCTACAGTGCAATATATCGTTTTGCAGTGTATCAGATGCTGGCCAAGGTTACCACAAAAAAATAACCTTCTGTAGAGTCATTTTGCTGTGAAGAAAACAAATCAATCAAAGTTATTGGTTCTATTTCATCATTTCTAGGGCAAAGACACAAGGCCGAAGCTGAAAAACAGACCCCTGACAATATTTCATTCTCACTTCTGGGATTTTCTTTTCATCTTGCTCTTAGAAAATTCATCTGCCAACGGAATTTGCTTACTTTGGTCATCTCAGTCAATCTCACGCACAGACTGTGTCACGTTAGCCGTCTGCAACTGGAAGGCGAGGCTGGCATTATCCAAGTCCCTCACTCTCCCGGTCCAGACCAGAGTTTAGACATCCGTCAATATGTTCAGCCAAAAGAAGACATGTCTGTGTGACGCTGATAGAAAAATAGATTGAAACTTGCCAAACACATTTCTCCCTGAAAAGGGACTTTTTAAGTAGCTTCAGGATAACACATCAGTGATAAAGCTTTCACTCTACCTCCACAGATGATTTCACATCAAAGCGGCCAGGTGAGGGTGCTTAGAAGGCTTGGACACACCCTGTAATCTCAATCAACAGGAAAGACGTGAGCATGCTTCATGTCTCTGCCCACGCCTCCATTGTGACGTCTTCGTAGGTGTGATAATTATTCACGTTCACGCTGCCTGTCACTGTTTTTAACTACAGCAGTGGCGCTCAGCAAGGAGATTAGGGCATTTACAGTGCATGAGAAACACAGCAACAAAACTGCCAGTGACAGAAGTGTTTAACTTTCTTGCTAGAAATCTCCCCCATGTGGCACTTTTGCTACGGCAAGTTGTTTATTATGTTCTGAGCTAGGCATAAGCGATTAAAGGAGCTCTTAAGAATCAAAGTGTTATATATGCATGGAAACACAGCCGGCTGTAAATGCCACAGAATTAGAAGCTTACCAAGCCTAATACTAATACATGGCAATTTTCAGCGTGTTGCTGATAGAAAGAAATTACTTTTTTTTTTTTTAAAGTAAGCAATAAATGCAGTCAAGGGAACTATTACAGATTCCCTATTTTCATCCCAGTGTAAATCTGAGCTCTACATTTCTGTGGGTCCAACTCATGAATCCACTTGTTTATTCTTAACAATTCCATAAAAAGTGGATTAAATAAAGCAACATAAAAAGCTAAAGCTGAGGCAATATAAAACAAAGCATTTACAACTACAGGAAAGTTTGCATGCTGAGTTCTCTCCCTGACATGAATTCACAAGATTCCATATTGGATATCTGGGGATTCTTACATTGGCACTTTCTTAATAAATAAGATGCCACCAGGTCTGAAAAAAAGGGACAAAACAAGTCATACCTGGAGCAAACTATCAGCAAAAACCAGAGGCCGCCCTGCCGCTTAGGTACGCTCTTTAATGAAAGTCTCGGAGATAAAATAAAAATTGTTATTTGTCTATATTGATAATAATCCCCAAATATCAAAAAATTACTATTCTTTTAATTTTTAAGGCAAACACTTTCAAATCTGAAATAGAACATTAAAACACTACATAAGCATTAGATGTATTTAGCTTTTATTATATTGCTATTGATGAAATTGTATTGAATATTCTTATCGCCCAGTCCTTCCCCTATGATATTAAGTATGATATGTGGATCAAGATTCTTGTTTTCCATCAGTGTACAATTCAGGATAAATACTTTAAAAACAACAGTTGGTGCACAATATATGTTACACACCCGCTTGACTCTATTGCACGTTGAAGGAGCTTTAAACACCAAGACCTACTAATCCCGTAAACTGCCACAGGGATTTCTGCATTAGGGATGCAATCAGAATCAAATTGGAAACTTATGTCAATAATTAGGCTGATTTCGCCAAATTCAAATTAATTACACAAGCATTTGAAAGATTTCAGGGCTGATATAACATCTGGAGCAGGCAGCTGAGGTAATGAAGACATTTAAGTCAGCTACCTCTGTATGGGGAACAATGACTTTTATGTAACTTTGTTACTTTTACATTATATTTATGTAGTTTACTTCATTTACTTACAAATGCATAAAGAGACATCCCTGCATGTGCAGAGTATGTTGTTCTATGATTTAATAATCATTCATCATAATTACGATGATTCTTGATATCCTTCGATGGGGAAGTTTTTGCCAGATCGTCCTAGCCTCCGAAGTTACGTCTCATAGTTTCTTGCTTAGAACAGCTTATTTTTTTCTTCAAACAGAAAAGGCAGTGCATGCAGCCTTTACTTGTCACATTAACATGCACATGTCAAACCTATGGATCTACAAGTCACAACACGTTAGGGAGAGAGGGTAAGATAGAGAGAGAGAGAGAGAGAGAGAGAGAGTAGAATACATTTTAATTATCTTAAAAAGGGAAGGGAAAGAGAGAATACGCAGTGGTTGAAGCTATAACAGACAGAAAAGAGTCACTCCTCCTCTGAAGCCCTGAGCTCCTGAAGTAATATCCCCCCACCCCCTCTAAACACACACACACACACACACCACTACAGTACAGTCCTACTCCACCTCACCAGGATAGCTCCAGCCAAAAGTTCGCTTCCGAGCCTTCGCAGTAAGGGAGACGGGTGTGAGAAACAGACACTAGATACCAACCCGACTGAAGGACGTGCCAACGACAACAAGACTGAGCGCAATACCCCCCCCCCCCCCCCCCCCCCATGCATGTTTGGTAAACATGGCATTACCTTATTTCAGCCTTTCCTAACAAATGTCAACATGTACAAAAGAGACAAACACCTCCACATATCTCTTACTATTTCATAAAAACAAACTGACGACCACTAATTACACAAACAAACCCCTTCTAAAACCTTTAATTACTTACCATGCTACAGTCTCAGATCCACAGCTTCTCACACCCCTGACAGGGTGCACCTGTCCTGCATACACACAATACAGTACACAAACAAGACATCCGCACTGCATTCAGTTACTTATTGAGCCAATTCAATGCAGCATTCATCACACACACGCACGCACACACAGACACAGAGAGACTCTGGTGAATGATTGTGTGTTTACCTTCCACAAAGACTTGCTTATTTAAAGCAATCTTCAGGTCCAGCAGTGGTGAAACAGCCCCCTCGCCCTGCGAACAAAAGATGGAGAATATTTATGGTTATTAAATAATTACCAACACAGACCATAGAGTTCTTGTCATCAGCACCCATTGTAAACCAATTTACAAAAAGCAAGCAACAAAATGCTTCCAATAACAAGTAGAGCACCAGTTGCTATTGATTAGAATTTATAACATGTACAAACAGCCTCATACGTGTTCTGAGAAATCATTAGGGAGAAATCAATCCTCTACGTTCCTGTGCTGTTTGTGCACGTGAAGCTGCACCGGTCACTGTACTTTCCCTTGCCGCTACGGACATGCATCCACCATTTTCAGCTCAGAGTGGGGCACAAGGCACCTTTCGTTTATCCTCCTGTAGCCTACTATTGTCACTGTGGCACACATCATTGCATTTCCATCCATCTGTTAAGTACAACTACACCCACTCACGATAACAAGTGAACAATGGCGCTGTCTGATGTGAGTGAGTGGTTTATTTGCAAGACAAAACCTTTTTCATATTACTGACAGCAGATGACCTACTTGGCCCCCCTGGTGGTGAATATACTGTACCTGTACCTGCACTGCCCTGACTTAACTCCCCTGGGCGGCAGCCCTGATCTGCATGCACACAGCTTTTCTAACTGAGCACTCAACCCAGACAAGGGAAGATGAAAAAAGGCAGAGAAAAGGAAACAAAATCTTATTTTTATGGTAAACTGAATAGTGACTGGGGGCAATATCTCAGGTGCATTTGAATAAAAGCATTAAAGCATATCCAAATATGAAGAGGAGGAGAAATAAAAGGCTCCAACTCCCTCTCCCGCAGTTCTTTTTTGCCGTTTACATTTGGCAGTCAAAACTGTGGCCAGGCATTTGTGCGAGTGTTTATCTAAAGCAGACTGTGCACAGATAAAACACACTGGTCCAACTTGCCCAGTTCAGCATTAATTATGTGTTAAATGCCCTTGTTGAAAACGGGAGTCAACACGCAGCTCGCTCTGAACTCTACAGAGGGTTGAAAAATCATCAAAATGGAACATTCCCAAACAACCATCCAATTATTGTGATTCATTACACTTCAATTAACATATCATCAATGGAATCGTAAATCAATGGCGAGTGGTGACAAATGACAGATATTTTCAGTTTCAAACTACTAAACATCATTAATTCCCATCACCTGAAAGAGCCCCGGGAGCCAAATGAGTTTACCCAATGCATAACATCCATTTAGATAAATGTTCCATCATTTTAATGACGGAAAATTTGTATCGGAGAGAAAAGGCAACAACGGGATCCTGATAACAGCTGTACGCCTTTTCTCCTCGTGATATAATGCCCACCTTGTAATACCTAAACAGATAATTGTCTCCATTTCAAACAGCACAAGGCTGTAATATTGCCATTTAGAACAGTGGGGGTGCCGAGAACATAGGGTGAGGATAAACAAGCGCACGCTGCTTCACCCGGTTGGGAAAACTGAGCTCATCACACACTCCCACATTGAGATTTTAGGGAACAGAACAACTCCTGGTTGAGATAATTATCCACCTAGGTGGGTTATGTGTGTCCTCAGTCAGAGGCCTTAGCTAAGAATATGAATCAAAAATGCAACAACTTCCAAAGACAAAAGGAAACAGCGGAGCATTTTGCAAGATTTCCTTGTGACGGCAGGATTATATTGGTGTTTTGTCCTATTTTACACAACTAATGTAGTGTCTATTCTAGACTTGCCAGGTCTGTGTAAATGCTCTGGAGCTACCTCAGAATTATTCATTGTCACTAGTGAGTCCTCCTCAAACAGTTCCATAAACTATACAATATATTATGTGTGTTGGATGTTGTGGGCAGAGTGAAGTTAGAGACTTTGTGTTCATCCTCCCTGGTTCTGTATTTTCTTTATTACAGTTATTTACTTAACCGCTTTTATTTTTTTGCATTGGATAAAACACGGCTCACAAGATATGTGGTCCACATACAAACAGACAGATATCTGTGGAATTAGTGGGTAGCTGTTAAACAAAACAACTTTTGAAAAAAAAATATATCAGTAGCAGGACTCGTGCAGAAGATAACATAACGGTTAGTCAGAGCAGCATAAATGTTTCCATTCTCTATGCAAATACCACAGGGTTCAGTGTAGTAGTGGCAGTGGTGTGTGTGTGTGTGTGTGTGTGCGTGTGTGTGTGTGTGTGTGTGTGTGTGTGTGTGAGTGTGTGGTGGGGGGGCATGCAAACATCCTATTTTCAGTGGAAATGGACAATCAGGATGGTTTTTGCTATGATAATGAACTGCTATGGTTACATATGAGCACGAACAAAGACTCATTTTATTCCGTCCACAAACCTGTGAAGTGGACTTCCCTATTTGTGAGGGGGTCACGGCTTCACAATAGGCTCTCTAGTCCCAGGTATGTTATCGGTGCCTTTGGCTTTGTTGTAAGATAGCATGTTCAAAATATGAATTAATACCCCTCCACTGAAATGCACCCAATCCCAACAAAAGGCCTGTATTCAGCGTGGACAGCTCTTCAGCTCCTCTAATGGACGGCTCTCCTCTCTCCTCACACAGTGCAGACAAAAAGACGAGTGCCCATGAATATTTACCACTAAGTAAAGTTATTCCATTAATTACTCAAAGCACGCTTAATACTGTATCTGTGGCTACTTCTGCTGCAGCCTGTTAATGAACCTCCACACATCATTACCATATTAATTAATGCTCAACTTAATGGTTGTCAATAAGAGGCTGCCAGAGTTGTCTCTCGGTTCTTTACAGCCAATCCGGGATGTTTCGATCACTTAGTATCAGCATCTGAATAAATCTACCGTATCTATTTATCAGTGTGTTTGAATAAAACAAAAAAGGGAAAGTTGTGATGCAGGCTCAACCCTCCCTGAGGATTGTGGATCTGTATTAAGACCAATGTGTAAATAAGAAGAGGATAGCGGTCAACCAATTAATAGTTTAATTGGTCGACCGGTTAATCAGCACAGATGAGCAATTTTATCAACAGAATTAGAGGGATTCGGCTGATGGAAAATGAAATTTATTTATATAGAGCTTTGAGTATTAATCATATCGCCCCATTCACACACACACTTTTATTTAACTTTTCTATGTGCTTCTTTATCTACCATACACACCATTTTACACACTGCCACCCTAGTCACCGGGGGCAATCTGAGGTTCAGTATCTGGTTAAAAAACACTTCAGCGTGTAAACTGGATAAACTGGGAATCAATGTTAATGTCTGATTTGTGGTCGACCTGCTCTATACCTCATGGACCATAGTTGCCCTACTGCCGCCGAATGTAGCACTGGCTCCAACAGTCACTCTGTGATGTGCATCATTGCTTGGCTCCATTCACACAATCAAGCCAATATCATTGTGGACATGAGATCACTGGTAGTAGTTTTTTTATAGTATAGAATCACACCTGCATTAGACTGAAGATGGCTGCTATTCCACCAAGAGCATGCTGTCTCTGTTTTATTAGCAATGGTTGAAGAATTTTGCAAATCATAAAAGCCAGCCTTGCACGACTATGACCTGGTCAGACCTAATGTTAACATCTATACTGAATGATCCGATCACAATTGCTCAGCACCAAGGATAAATACCACATTATTTTCCCTGTGTGAATGCAAATACATCCCCGGCCATGTCCTGGACCGTGTGCTTAAATGCGTCCTGGACCACGACCTGGATCATGACCTGGACCATGTCCTTACCTGTAACCTGGACCACAACTTGCGCCGAGTTCTTAACAGCGTCCTGGACCACAATGTGGAATGTGTCCTTACCTGCGTCCTGGACCACGACCTGGACCGTGTCCTGGACTGCCTACTCAGCTGACGTCCTCTATACTTCTACAGTTTGAACATATTCGTACCCTTCTTTGTTCATAGCTGCTCACGTTTGTTCATTCAGTCACTTCGGACTCTGCTTCCTCTCTTTCTCTCTTGCTAGCGCCAACAAAAAGACACAAAAAAACATAATCGGTCACATCTGTTAAGACAGACGAGGTAAAATCCTCCAGATAAATGCATATCAAGCAGAAAATTGTGTTCTCATTGCAATAACAGGTGAGAACACGCCGGTGGTCATGTCTGATCAATAGAGAGCTACTTGTAAACTACGTATCTATATCAGAAAACACCTTGAGTAACATGTTTATGCCTGACGTGGTTTCAAGTCTTTTTTTCATTGGCTATCAGCTGGAAGTGTCACTTACTCGCCCTTTAAAAGTCCACTATCAGTCGAACACTGGGAGAGTGGGGAGGAGAGCTTTAGTTGCCACTCAGTGATATACAGGGTCACTGGTGTTTGTTTTTAGGGTGTGTTCAGGATATTTTCCAAGTCACTGTCTGTGCTGTGAAACACAGGAAAATCTAAAGCATGACTCACTTTTCAACAAACACAGCTGCTTACTGTATGATCTGATCTGTTAAAAGGGCTGACTGCACACTATTCTCTCCCTCGTTTCTTTTGGAATTATATTAAGAAGGACTGATTAAATGAAAAACATGGCTAAGTCTCATAAAAGAAAATGTCTGTATTTGAAAAAGTGAAAAAACAAGCATTGTGTTTTGTGTGTGTGTGTTTTGATGTGATTGGCAGGGTCCTGGCATTGTAACACCCACACAGTCTGTAAACAACAGCACTTTCTGACACGCAAACAGATTCAAAATCTACCAATTAAACCCAACTTCAATCCAGCCGGCTCTTATTCCGGGCACTTTTTTTCACATTCTATTTTTTTTTTCTAAGCTTAAAAGGCAACAGTGCAGTCTGGTGCATGTCAGGCCTGTCTGTTCCCCCAGATTCTTTGGACCTGCCCTCACATTTTGCTGAGCTACGAACAAAGTACACAGAGTGCACATAGAGAGCGTTGCTGTCTTAATAGCAAGGAAGTGGAATTTCACTCCTAAACCGAACCACTTCTATTTAAATGAGCGCGTTGTGGACAAAGAGTTCTATCGAGTGGACACCACATACACACCGCTCTCTTTTCAGGGATTCCAATCTATTGATCCGCGAGAGGAAAAACTCCAGAAAGCTGCACTTTGTGAATAATTATTACTGAAAGAAGAACAATTCACAACCACACAGTTAAAATAAAAAAGTCATGAATTTAGATCAGCGCAGTCTAAAAGTTAAACTCTGATCACACACGTACGGAACAGCACATCACACAGTGGCCTAACACACAGTGAACATTATGCAATCCTATTTTTATAACCCACCCCTGTCAGTTCTACCCAGCCATATCAGGTTTCCACTCTCGCCCAGGTCCTAGCTCCTCTCTGACCACAGACCCAGTGCGCTATTAATATCAATAAGCTACAGATTCCATTTCCCCAGACAAAGACAAAGAGAGAACAAGAGGTGATGAGTGAGGGGAGGAACTAATACCTTCACGCATCACCATGGGGTTACCCCTTGCTATCACCTCCAACCCTGCTACACTGGCTAAAATAAATAGCAACATTTTGCACACCGACATGCACTCACTGTCTTTCACACATAGGCAACCGTCCACACACACCTGCAGTACTGTATCCACGCCCACAGCAGGGGAATGCAAATATAAGATAACTGCTGCGCGATATTTCCCAATCATTTGTGAACTTTTCACTTAAAGGGGACATATTATGAAAATTCCACTTTTGAAGTGCTTCTACACGTTAATTTGGGTATCTGGCATGTCTACCGTCCCAAAAACTCTGGAAAAAAACAACTCCCGCGATTTGTTGTGGTTCCTCTATGTCAGAAACGACTTGTATCTTGTGAAGGAGGGGCGCTCAAAACAGGTCAATCTGAGGAGGGTTGTTTTAGACAGGGTAACCAAAATATGTTACAGACATTTCATTAAGACCCCAAGGAACCATATCAACTTTGGCAAAATGGGCATACGATGGTTCCTTTAACAGAAGACATTCCTCCATCAATGGGGTTAGACTATACATCAGTTTTTTTTCATTCTTCTGATCTTTTCATATGTATTAAAAGAAGTACTTTAAAAACACACAAATGATGGTAGCAGGAATTTAATTGACAATTTCATTATTCGATAAGTCTTAATTCAGGCAGTGTGGCCTAGTAGGTAAAGTGTTCGTCCTCCAACATAGTGACCCGGGTTCGCAAACCCACTGTTTCGGGGGCGGTGTGGCCTAGTGGTTACAGTGGTGGCACTCCAACAAGAAGGTTGCCAGTTCAAACCCCACTCTCACCCATCTGCATGTGTGTAAATGGCAAGATACTGAACCCCTTAATGGCCCCTCATAAATGTTGATTGTGACAATTGTAAGTCGCTTTGGACAAAAGCGTTAGCCAAATGACATATAATGTAATTCATTTTTTTGTCCAAGGAGGTCGTGTTTACACCCCTGTCTGTTTGTTGGTTGGTTTGTTTCTAAGCAAGATTGCACAAAAACAACATCGGATTTCCACGATACTTGGTGGAATGATGTCACTTACAGAATACATCCACGTGGACGTTCACCTACATCCATTGGTGTCCCATAAAAGGTAAAAGGAGGAGGAGAGAAATGATTTCAGAAACTGTTGAAAGACAATGGAATCTTTAAAGACTCACCCATTAACAGTCAAAGAGACTTTCATCGTGTTCATGAAACTGTATGTGTTGATGCAGATTCCCTCCAAGCTCTGAGAGTTTCAAATGCACTTCTGAGGGAGAGGGCTAAGGATAGTGGCAGGTATGGAGGAGAGAGAGAGAGAAAGAGAGAGAGAGAGAGAGAGAGAGAGAGAGAGAGAGAGAGAGAGAGAGAGAGAGAGAGAGAGAGAGAGAGAGAAACTGCAATGTTGAGAGGGACTAAAGGTATGTGGTCTAAGCACAACCAAAGCTGGTGCCGGGCTTCTACATAAAATATGCAGGAAGAGGCCCCTTTGCATAAACACAAACACTCAGCAAATGAAGAACTGGCACAGAGCAGTTGCCTGCTGAGAGCCCTACCTGTCCTGGCCTCTTTTAATTAGACAAGAGCAGGCAGAACAAATGAACATCGGCACGGTCACACACGGCAGAACAAAAGAAGGGAGAAAAAAAAAGAGAAAATACTTCCTCAGTCCTCAGAAATGTCCTTAATAATGAGAACTGAACATTTTCAAACATGGTTTTCTTTCCTGGTTTGGTTGTCCTGTTTTACACCTTCATGGGAGGCTTCCACATTTAAAGAAACCTTGCTAATTGCTGTGCTTATAGAACTTTGTAGATTACAAATCAAAATCAGAGAAATCTAATGATCTGATATAAATATTAAGAAAACTACATGAAACTGAACCAGAGCAATAAGACTGTTTCATGAAACCATTTAATTACAACCTTAAACCCTAATTAAATTCTAAAATATTAAATTGAATTAATTTAACACTGTAGACTTTATTATGGGGGTTCCCATTAAATCATGTAAAGCTCATCGTTCTTTTATTCATCTATGCATATGCTTCTTTTCTACAAACATCCTGATGGAAATAGTAAAAAATAAAAGCTGTTTTTTAATCAGCAGGAAAACTGATTTATAATACAAACATCCACTGTCCATGTGTTTTCTCTCTCTTAAGTCCACACTTCCCTCCTTCCGTCTCAATCGCTTCATCTATCCATCTCTCCCTCGGTTTCTCTTTTTTGTTATTCAGAACAGGAATGCAGAAGCATGTGGTGTTAGGGGAAACTCCAGCAGAAAACTACCAAGCCATCACAGCTGGAAAAAAAAGACTCAAGGAGAATGGAAGCTGAGACTCTCCAAAAAATCAGCAGCGCAGAATCAGATGCTGAGTGACACATGCTGACGTGGCCAATAATTGTCCTTTTCATGTGAAACCCTCTCATATGGATCAGTTTGTATTTTGGAGAGGGGGGGTGGTAGGTGACAGTAGGTGAAGAGAGGGGGGAGAGGGAGGAATTGAGGGAGTAAGAGGGAGAGCAGGGGGAGCAAAAATAAGACCTCTGGAAAATAAACAGCGTGTTGGGTTTCAAAGGCGAAGGGGGACACAGACATTCCATTGTTGAAGCCAATTATCAGTGAAAAATAATAACAACAGATGGATCCAGAGTGGCCAACTTGTGCTGGAGCACCCTGGCGCTGGAGAACAGATGATGAAATGTGAGAGTGCTGTTGGAAGGCCTATTTTCTTTCTGAGGGGGGGCACAGTAACACAGTCTCACACAAACACACACACACACACACACACACACACACACACACACACACACACACACACACACACACACACACACACACACACACACACACACACACACACACACACACACACACACACACACACACACACACACACACACACACACACACACACACACACCAGATGTGAGCTTCCACAAGGATAGTTTAATATGTGCTCTCTGGCCACCACTTGTGCTGCGCGCCTTTGGCATACCAGACAATGGCCAACACCTCCATGTGTTCAAAGGGGACGTCTGAAGTCAGATGATACATATGGCTCCTGAGTTGCCATGTGATAAATTCAAATCTGCATGTTCCTTTTTTTGTTCCAACAAAGCGGGGTCATTTTGATGGCAAACATATGCTAGTACGCTGTAAGTACTTTAGTGCTATGACAACATCTCAAGGTGTAAAGGTAAGAATTAAGATACATATGATATTTTCTCTTTTTCTCTTTGCCTATTTGATTCAAATCAGCATAATTCCCAGAGAGACCTGATGTGATGTTTCTATCTGATGGTTTTTCCAGCGTGCTTACCCCATTCACAGACATACAGCGCGGCAGAGACAGCCGTCTTTGACTCTGGCTTCATTCATAGATCCCTAATATCAGACACAGATTGACAGGCAGCTGAGGGGGCCGCATCCTTAAAACAAAACCAATCCTCTGTGTGCCTTGTCAAGGCCGGGA
Source organism: Platichthys flesus (assembly GCF_949316205.1). Classification (NCBI taxonomy): domain Eukaryota; kingdom Metazoa; phylum Chordata; class Actinopteri; order Pleuronectiformes; family Pleuronectidae; genus Platichthys; species Platichthys flesus. The sequence goes on along the minus strand of NC_084946.1, from coordinate 6,784,783 downwards.
GATGACTGCAGATAGCAGTACAAAAGATCTGACCTTCCTTTTTTCAACAAAAAGAGAAGTTTTCGTTTCATTAACTCCAGACTAAAGCGTAATTATCTCCCTACAGACCTTAATCACCAACAGACGGATAATAGAACAAAAACCAGTTTCTTCTTCAGTCATTAAAGGTTTTTTTCATGTTGTTGTCCTTTTTTCTGTCTTCCACACTTTAGATGTGTCCACCAAATAATGCAAAGGAATCACGGGAGCACGAGTAAAGTCTCATTTTGAAACTATGTCAGCTGCAGGGGGCTTTCAGACGTGAATTAAAGTCCAAACATTTTCATGAAATTTCTCAGAGGGGCTGTATATAAGAACGCAATCGTCCGAGTCAGTCTCTCCGGACATCTTCAGGACACTTTTTCTGTCAGCCTTCTAGTAAAATGCCTTGAGAATGTTTGAGTGAACCGAAGTGAGAATACAGCAAGAAAATGTTGGTAGAATTCACAGCAAGTGAGCGTGTGGATGACGTATCTAAATACAGGACAGTCAAGAAACTGGAAGAAGACAAATACCTCAGATTGAACTAGAAATACAGAGCAACCTTGAACTTTGAACTTTGACCACCAGCATCTAATCAGTTCAATGCGAATTCCCTCAAAGCCTTTCTGAAATATTGTGTTCACAAGAATGGGACAGACAGAGGAATGGACAGAGGGACATCCTTTGCTTCTGGCCACTGGCTATCGCCGGGGCAGAGGCAAAAGACATGCAATAGACATGAAGAACACAGACTTAGATGTCAATTTAGAAAGACAGCAACATTTTATGACCTGATGTGATGTTTCTATTATTTATTATAAAAATTTAATAGGTTTTGACGGTAAGGGCCAACGCTGGCATGGATGTTATGTAAACAGAAACTTGATTTCTGCAATGGAAGTTATACGTCAAGTTCTGGCTCCTGCTGCTCTGCCCAGTTACCACCACATACCTGAATACTCCACAAATGTTTTTGTTGTTGTGAACCAGATATCTCCTGATTTTTTCTTCAAACTCTGCTAAAAGTCAAGACCCAATTGGATTGGATTCAATGTATTGTCAATACACAGAGTACAATTACAGTTGAATTACAATAAAAATGTTGGAATTCTCCAACCAATGGAAGGCGGAGTTGAGATGGTGGAGGGTAACGCAACCAGCACACACATTTAATGGAAGTGGTAAATAACTAAGATTGAACACGCTTTAAAATAATATCACGTAAAAAAAAATTACAATACAATGTTAGTTCTATATAATCTAAATGCTTGGAGGTGCTTGTGATACTACACCCCAAATGATAAACCCCTGGGGAATTGTACAGTCAGATTTTCTATGGGGGGAAGGAAAAAAAGGACACTTTTGCCTGGATTTAATTAGCTTACAAGAAATAATTGCCATTAGCAAAACTCGTCAAATGGGGTTGAGGCATTTTGCAGTGGAAAAAAAGAAGTCATATTTTTGGATGATAAGGAGACAAAGCATTTTCAAACAGGAACTGGCGGGCCATCAGCCGTTTTAGTGCGCTGACACTGAGGTCGAGTTAATTAGACTATTGTCATTTTAATCAGGACAGCTCGGCGGCCATCACTTCCTGCAAGAGCCAGTGGACTTTAAACGGCTGAGGGGTTTTGTGTGTGTGTGTGTGTGTGTGTGTGTGTGTGTGTGTTTGTGTGTGTGTGTGTGTGTGTGTGTGTGTGTGTGTGTGTGTGTAATTGTGTGTGTGTGTGTGTGTGTGTGTGTGTGTGTGTGTGTGTGTTTGTGTGTGTGTACTGTACATGTGTGTTGGGCCTGAGGTGTCACCCAGCTATGGATTATGGAGTATAGTCTGGTTCTCTCACATGCTTAGAACATTAATGAGCTGGAGACACACCAAGGAAACAAAGAAGCCTGGAGGATCACCAGGGGAAACTACTCGCCTCTGCTCTACTCATGTCTCTGTTCATTTGAAAATAATTTAAATATCAAATATTTGAAATAATTTGCCTCTCCCTGGCTATCAGATTTTGAATAGAGAGTCTTTCATGTCTTCGTTATTATGTTCTTCACTGGCATTAGCATTTAAAACATAATTAATGTAGCCATATTTTCTTGGTGCTTACCATTATGTTACAATTATGGTTTATTTTTTTCCGGATTTCCATATTTTATGAATACAATGGGAAGATCGTAATAACACACCAGAGAATGACAAATGATAAATCAAATCTTTGCTGAATATCATTAATCTGAAGAGTTTTTAATCAAATCTGACAAAGGGCTGGATTTAACCTGCTCTACACTCTCTAAATGAAATTCACTTTATGCCACCTCTACTGAAAAAAATTATGTTAAGATGGAAAAGCCACCACAGCCTCATTTGAGTTTGACCAGAAGCCTTCAGAGAGAGACTTGGGACGAGGAGCTGCAAAGAGGTGTCAGTAGAGCTCTGCCAATCAGCAGGGGCCTTGAAGGGAGCAGGCTTACTAACTTATTAACATCAAAACATCTTTGTAATGTTTCCCCTGGCCATAGTGCAGGTCGTTCGTGAACAAGGTGACAGAGGTAACCTGCAGAAGAATGCTGGTGAACTTCCCCCCACGTGACTTCAGCGTCAGCCCCGGGGCAGGACTGGCCAATGACACGAGCCACCTGTCTTAGTACAAAGTTGACCACTGTAATATTTCATATTCACAGACCTCAAGGGAAAGTGCAGTATTGAAAGAGGCTGGAACCAAGCTCATCGACTCCATGGCATTTTTTTTAACTATTTCTGTTTTTGATGATATTAATAGTTCAATAAGTTCATCATTTTTAACATTAAAATTTTACAGGGGGTTAATATTAATCTGATCAGAAATTATCGTCCTTCAATAATTCAATATACACATTAATAATTCAACAAAAATAATGTACAGCACAGTCGAGGGCAGAAAACCAGAGACATGTAAGTAAAAGTAAAAAATGGAGCTGAAAAACTGCATTTTAGCAGATAGTATAAATAGAGCATGAGCAAATTCTAAAATGCCAGTAACCAACTTCAAATTGACTGTAACTTATTTGTAAGGAAAGCTAACAAGCTAAAGTCTGTGTTCCCATGTTACAGCATAACTGTTAGAATATATCGCTGCTTGTAAATTCAAATAGCCCCTAATGCATAGAGATATCTTTTTGAGAAATTACGTTAATAGAGCCTTCCAAGATTTTTCAGATTCTGTTTTGTAATTTATATTATTAATTGCCTTTGCATTTTACATTGAAAGACAACCTAATATGCCTACTGCTGATCAGAAACACAATGCCATGTTAAAGACTAGAGGATTATAGCAAAATACTTGTTTCCCCTTAAAGGGATAGTTCACAGAAAAATGAAATGCACTCATTATCTGTGCACCCCAATGCTGATGGAGGGGTGAGTGAAGTGTTTGAGTCCACAAAACAGTTCTGGATTCTGGAGTTCTGTACACACTTACAAACCGGAAAGCTGCAATCATTGCCACCTACGGTAGCAGACTTTTAGGATTAAAACATATGAAGTTTTTCATACAGTTTTTTGTCATGTGAAAGAACCATCATCAATTCCTTCGGAAAATCTCCTCTCATGAGTTCACTGAATGTCTAAAAGCATCTCAAGTGTTAGACTTGTTCTACAAATGATGTCTTATATTGGGTCACAGCGTTACCTGCATGTGAGTGCATCTCAGCGGCTATTTCGTTTAATTTTCCTTTTTCTGGGGCTGGTGTCTAAGCTCTGCCTGATTGAAAATCCAACCAATTTCCATGTGCACTTTCATAACAGATGAAAAGACATATTTCATCACGATGTATAGTCGAGACTGATAAACTATTAATCACACCGCTGGTCAATGACACCAGCTAAATTTAAACACAACCTCCAACCTTCCCAATTTCCTTAAATTATTAATTACCGGGGAGGCTGTTGTAGCAGAGCATATAGAATTAAACATTTTTAAAATTTCACCTAATTACAGGATGTGTCAATGCTGGCACAGATGTCACAGCTTGGACGGGCAATCCTTCACTATGTTTAACCCTGTCAGACAGTGGTGGAGCCTTTTCCTGCCCCCACTGTCCCTCTTCTGAGACTGTCTGCTCAGTGTTTGACCTATAGAGAACGAGGAGGCGAGAGAGTGATGGAAAAGACATGATTATTTGATGTTGTATATTTCTATACTTATTAATAACCCCAAAAGTACATTGTTAACACTCTCGCCTAAGGGCACTTGCGGGATGCATGTTCACATCGCTACGTCTGGTAGTGGACTTTTAGGCTAAAAACCTGGTGTACATGACACCGTTTCAAGTAGATTATGAATGTTGGGGCTTGTGGACACTTGGATGACACCAGACGGGCAGTATGGAGGAATGTTATGTTTTCTCTGTTGTTTTACTACATCTGAAGAATGAGTCACCTTGACTGCAGCTATGTTTACCCCTGAGACTCCTGAAGTGTTTTGTGGACTCAAACACTTCACCCACCCCTCCATCGTCAAAGTTGTGAGTAGATTAGTTAGTTTAACAAGAGAAACAGAGCAGTACCAAAGAAAATCATGGAGGGGCAGTGTAGTCAATAGTTCAAGTGAGACGACCATAAGACTCAAACAAGAAATTTCAACAAAGAGGAATCTTTTGAATAGAGACATTGCAAGTTGAAGAAACTACATGGTTCTATATGATGGTACTTCATCTGGGCACAGTGCAGAGTGGATAACTCAGGACTCTTTCCTGTAGCAGATGCGTTGCTTAACAACCATGCCATCTTTGTTTATACTTAAAGGCAGAATAAATTAGCCTTGAATTCTTCGGCACTGCACTCCAGCAGTGCCGAACTTTCTGTTGGTGACACAATTTCATCTGCATGTTTACCTACGTTGAATAATGTATTCTTATTCAGGTTAAGTACATGCACTTAACCTAGTGCATGTACCAGGAAGTACATGCACTGGGTTTTCTGATCAATCTCTTATGGTTTTGTTTCTCCGGAGCCAATGAGTGCAATTACAATATCTTACACATAGGCTGCTTGAAGATATTGAGCGTTTTGTGTGGCAAAAGTTGCTGCTTGTTAGAAGGAGAAGTTATTTGTCAGGAAGTAGTCAGTTTGCCAAGCTTGTGACAGATGTTAGATTATTTTAACAAGAAGTTTCTCCAGAAGCAAATACTCTGCGTTTGTTGTCTTGTTTCTCCTTTAATGTGATTGGTTGAAAAATAAAAGAAAAAAACGGTCATGTCTTTCAGTTCAGTTCTGAAATGCTTACATTTTCCATTTTTGCAGAAGCTCTGCGCCACCAAAAAAGCCACATGCTGCACTACCTTTTCAATGGTGGCCAAATAATGAGCGCCTTGCAAAATCTTCACTTTGCTTTTAGTTTAAAATATGCAGCTGAAACTAAGAAGAAACAAACATCTGAAACTTTTCTTAAGTTAAGAAAAACTAAGGAATGGAAATTATTGTGTTTTCAGTGTCAAGTCAAAAGTCAAATGGGTGCTCTGGGGGTGCTTATAGTGCAGATTCAGCTGTGTGGTGGAAGGAGACAGCACATAACCAGACACTTCCAGGCTGAAAAAGGATTTCTTTATATGACTATCTTAGTGCTTATATCCTCAAGGTAATCGACGTAATGCTACATACTTTCACAGCTTTTTTATTTACTGATGCAGTGCCGTTTCTAAACCTGTCTGTTTGAAATTGGCTGCTTGCTTTACCTGTGGTAATACTGGTTCCAGCTTTTAGGCTGAAACTTTAAAAGGGACCTATTATATATTATATTATATGGTAATTGAGCTATAATGAGTAAAGGCCGACTACTTGGCTCAGTCCGCAGAAACGTGAAGCTGCTGCAAAAAGAGCTGTTCTCCTTTGTTTCATAGAACTGCTCTTCCTTGGCAACAACAATAAACATGCCATTTGTGAGGCATATAAGATGAACGGTTCTCGAGATACGTGAGTCACAGACCGACAGAGATTTCTGGAAGCTGTAGATGGATGACATAGGAAGCTGGTTTTGTTTTGGGATGTAAAGACAAATCTTATCAAACAGGTACTGATGCATTATGCACAATCGTATACATTCAAAGTAACGTCGTAAATTAGTTTTTAAGAACTACCACACAAAGTTTGTGCAATGATCAGAGATTATTTTCCTTTATCTGACAGACAAAGGTCTTGTTTGTGATTTCCAGATCCTCCATTCAGTATTAATCGCTCTCTTCCTCATATCGTCCATGGCTCACAGCAGCAAACAGAGTTGTATGCAAATACTAAAAGCCATAATGCATTATATTGTTTGGTGTTCACATTTGAATATTTAAATTGTCCGTTTTAGATCTAGATGTCCCCATGTCAATTTCCATATACAGTACAAGCTGAATGCAGCCTGCCGAGCTTGCCCCTGTAGCAGCAGGTTGAAGACTTTGGACAATGTATTTGTTTAACATGCTGTCAAATTCATGACTGAGTTCTTGCTGCACACATAGTTGTTAGAAAAAAAAAACTAAGCTACTGACCCTAATGTATGACTGCTGTGCGTGGCCTGTGTCAGAACCAAAGAGCTGGATATGTGAATCACCCACGTCCGTGCCACTTAAACAAATTGGCAAAGCTGATAAGCCGTATTTACATAGCAGCGAAGCCGGGCGTGATTACTATCAGAAAAAAAACTTCCCCCACGCTTTAATGGAAAGTTGGGATATAACTTAGTGTGGGTTACAGCTGCCCTCAGGAAAATAGCTCAATTACACCTGTGAATACAAACACTCATGTGGCTGTCGGAGCGGTAAACAGATGTGGGGTGACACTGTGACAGTCTATAGTACGTGATCAGTCAAGCAGCTGCTGCGGCGCCTTCATTTATTCACTTGTTCTGATGATGGATTCAAACCACTACAACCCCACTCCCCTACCGTCCCCCCCCACAGCTTAACGTGAAGGTACACTATTTGCTTACAGGGCAGTGGCAATAGGCAGATTAAGCTGCTGACAATATCAATAACAGGTACCCTGTATTAAGTTAACGTCTGCTGCTTCTCTAACTGTCAAACGCAACGATCAGTTTGCATGAAGTGGACATCATGGATAAACTCAGAGGGAATTTTATTCTCTGTGTGCATGCTTGAGAACATTGTGTTACCAACTTTTTTTTCAGACGGAAAAAAAATATTCTGAATGATGTCATATGATGTTATTTTGTCTTCCCAAACTCTGCAATTGTACTCACGTGGCATATTGAAAAGGACATCCCCCTTTGGCTATTGTCTCTTTGGGAGCCTACCTGTCACCCAGCTGATATGACACTCTTTGAATGCAACATGCACTTGTGATCAGAGCTGTAGCGAGCACCCCACATGACAAAGTGACTGCGAGTGTCAAAGCAGCCTACAAACAGGCCTGTCCTCTCGCAGACAGGAAGCTGGGAGCAGCAAAGGCGCTGCCTTGTCTCATCTGCCAGCCGCGCTCGCTGCCTCCCTGCCTCATCATAGCAACAACGTCTGATGGTGTGCACAACTCCAAGCCGGACGGCTGTTTTGATTTCAGCCTGTGTGACACATCTGTTGCATGTCATGTTGTGTTGTGCCTGTCTGCGAGCTGAGCGTGACCGGGTCAAGGGTGCTTCTCATCTCCTTTGTGCATGTTTACAGGGCTTGCACTTACAAACAGGCCCGGCATGGTACGCATGGTGTTGAAGGTCTGGAGGCCTTGCGTGCACCTGTGCAGCTGCTGTCACAAGCCATCAATCCTCATTGCCTGCTAGGATGTGTAGGCTCTCGACTGAGAGTGCTCTTTTTTAAAAGATGCATTATCTGCTAATAAACCTGGTATGAAATCTTAAGTAAAAGTCAAGAGTAATTGCAGTGTTGATTCTGTCTAATATAAAAAGAAAAAGGTATGGATCTTGGTCACTTTATCAACCTCTAAGAATTCCCTATCGTTGCACACTGCCTCCTGAAAATCAATTATTTCCCTCCCATGGCTAATTGAGATAATTTGCTACAGTTGTAAATCAAATCTCCATCACGGCCGCATTCTTACAACTTGCTCTTTATGGGCTTTTAAAAGTACTTTGCTAGAGCATCTCACAAAACTACAAAAATCAAAGATATTCTTCTATATGCAAGACCTCCACTGTCAGCTTAATCACATGAGCGATGACCATGGCTAACTGGATCTATCCAATCCACCCATCTATGAAGTACACATGCTATATCAGCGAAAATCAAACGACATTGTTTCATTCACTGGCAAGCCCAGCACTAAAGAGCCAGAAAGGTATTTATTAATGGGGTGTTACAGTAGCCTAGAAGCACTGTGCTTCATTACTATGTCCTTGTATTTTCAATCAATATTCAGAAGTGCCTTGTAATTACACGTTTAAGATAGATTTACATTCAAAGTGTGGCCATAGATTGCAATGAAAAGTTCAGTCTGATATTTTTACGTATTCTGCTGTGAGTCGTATTGATTTCAAAGTTATGTAAGTATGCTAGATAGGATGGCACAGGCGTATCTTCATTGCATAGCTATGATGACAAAACGTGTATAACTACAACTGCTTTTAATTTAAAAAAGTTCTATATTGCTTAATGTTGTATTAGCTTCAAAATAATATCTACACATTCACAACATTTACTGTTTGCGCTTTTTAGATAAAAAAAAAATTGTTTTTCATATTGGATTTAAATTTGTCTTTGTGTATCTTTGAAAAAATATTGTCTGTTCAAATATGGTATGTACTGCTAAAAAATATACCAAACCATAGCATGTTAAACATTTTTCAGGGGGAATGTAAAAGCAATTTCAAAAGCATTAAAAAACAGCCAAAACAGCCCAGGAGAGGAAAGGGTTAACATACATTTAACATAAAAGTACAAAATAACTGAGAAAAAAAGGCCTTTTTCTACATCCTGTGTTGAGTATCAAACCCAAGCCCTTTATGGAAATACAGTTCATTCTGAAGAGGGTGGGGAAAAATCTGAGATGGCTCATTTACATTGTCAAACGACAAAACACTCACGCTTACTATGCAAAAACACCAAACGTGGAAATGATATGCATCACTCCTCACCACCAAGTCAGTGCAAAAATCTGGTTGGATGGCAACCAACATGATCGAACACCGTAACCGCCATCACGACCGGCCTCGTCAGACCACAAGACAACACGTAGGAGCGCTGGCACGGCGGGGAGGCACGACTCCACTACGTGGCTCTAATATATTCAAAGAGGGATCATTTACTTAAGGCTTGGATCCAAGGATCAGCCTGGCCTTCATTAGCCTCAATCTGACACGGATGTGAACAACATGTTGGCTTGCCACATGAACGCTGCCCCTCCTCCCTCCAAACCCAAAACACCCCAGACTCCGCTGCCTTCTCTGAGACCTGCACAACAAATTCCTGTGGAAATGTATCACAGGTTGTTAGCGTTCCAGAGAGAATTTACACGGGTGTACACTTAGGCCTTAATTAGAGACACTATTTGATCATTCAGCAGCTGGGCTTTATTAAAAATGCGGGTTCACATCACCCTACAGTCACCCCGGTTCAGTGTGAAAGGGTCTATTAAACCAGAATATGAACATTCATCATTTGGTAGGTAGGGTCCATGTACGGATTTCCGTGCTCCAGCAAAGAGGGATGTTTTTCCACTTATTGTGTTTCATTTTAAAAATAAGTATTGCCATCGTTTCTAATCAGAGCTTTGATGAGGGTCTAAAAGATTTTATTAAAGCTATTTCTACGCTGATATATGATGTTTTCATCAGCAATATCCATTTAACATGAAACACAACATTATGAGCCTTTGCAGAAATACTGTACACGGAAAGCCAACACCTAAACGCAGAACCAGAACAACATCAACTTGTAAAGAACTGAAGAGATGTTAACTTCATCTGACCAAGGTCAATGGGGACCATAAAACAAACAGCGGATTTAAGGTGAAGTCTTCCCTGTTTGAAGGTTAGCCATGTTTTGTGTTTACACTACACTGCAGGCTTTGAAATTGTTTTGCAGTGTGGAGTCTGCCCGCGGTCATTGTTTGTTTTTGACATGTTTATACACCACACAAGGAGTAATGACTTCTAGGATAGTCAGGGGGTGCCGACATGGTCGGGAGCACTATCTACAAGCTCTCTTTGCTTTTCAGGTTCACTCTCGACGGTCAACGGGCGAGAGGAGTCGCACTGTCGGGGCGGCGTTGCTGTAGCCAAGTTAGACCCAAGTAAATAAGCAACAGCATCAAAAGGAGAAAATCTGACACTATGTTAAACCTTCTCATCGTCTAGTGGCATTCAACAGCCTTTTTTATAAAAAACATTAAAAAGAGTCCATAAGTTATGAGAAAAATGAAGAGTTTGATGTAAAGCTAATACATGAGTGCTGCATCCGTGTTGCCGCTGTTAAAACTGTCCTGCATGAGAACTACTTACTTTGATCTGTGGCTCCACGGGATGTCACTACTGGAGTCTCCTGGCTGGAGCGGCAGGCTGCAGACAGGAGGGGAGGAGAGAAGAAGAAGAGGAGGAGAGGTGTTAGGAAGGAAAGTAAGGGGGCGGGGGTGATGGAACGATTACAAAAAAAAACAACAGAAACAGTGGAAATTATTTGAAACTTGAAGGTGACACAAATTAACCATTTTCCATGGTCACCTTTGTCACCTCAGATTGTTTTTGTGTATTGGTTGTCAGGTTGTAATAGTATAAGGACGCAAGACAGATCCTCCTTTTCCTCACACCACTACTTAAAAATATTGGAGGATATATATTTAGCCCCTCTAACAGAACTCCCTCGATTAAAACACATTATCACAAATTCACACAAAAAAAAAAATAACTGAGAACAAATTAATTTGAGCATTGCTTTAATTGCATTAAAACACTGCTCCTCCCTAACCTTAGATCAAGTACTTTTTAATTACTGGCTTCTGAAGACTGAATCCCCACAGTGTTGATGGAAAAATAAAAATAGGGTAAGCGTAACAGCACATTTTTATTTTTTCAGTATAAATTAAGCTGCACCAGAAATGGCTTGTTCTGGGTATTGAAACTGCCCATTACAGATCGCTATACATAAGCACTGGCAGCTGAGCTCTGTCGTTCAGTCCCACTGCCCCATGGCCTCTTTACCTCAACTCCTTCCCTCCATTTGCACACACAGAGGGAAGAAACGGTAAAATGTGTTTCCTGACAGGGAGGAGAGGTGGAAAAAGCCCATCCTGCCCCAAGAATCACCACCGCCCCACCAGACCCGCCGCCACTGGCCTTTCTGCAGAGGCAGCAAAAGTTCCCCGAGAGGGGAGCGTCTGCCAACTCAAACAGGGCTCATTCTCCTCTCTGTGGGCCGCCGGCCGCCCATGTGGGCCTGCGCTGGGCTTCCTGAGGGCTCGCTGCAGCTGGAGCACTTTGAATAAAGGTAACAGCAATGTCACCGCTACTGTAAACTTGCTAGGCTGCTCCTGTCAGCAGGACGTTCCCAATCAAAGCAGAAACAACCCCACCTAAAACACAGCGCATTGTTTTTTCCACTAGCCCCAAAGTCCAAACTTCCCACGAATCACAAAGAGAGCGCACAGGCGAGAGGGCAACCGCTGTTCCCTGATCTTGCCAAACAAAATGCCAGGAGACCGGGAGTGACATTCAGCACTGAGGTTTAAAAATACGAGCAATTTGAAAATGATTAGAGTCTTAGTTTATTGTTGAGCGCCTGACACAAGAGAGGAAACCAGAACAATCAACCCAACTGACTTTTTTTTCCAGCTGAATTTAGAAACACTAATTAGTTTTACTCTCATAAAGCCAACCTGAGAACGACCAATTATAAAGTGAAAATGAGACGTGCAGTGGAAACAAGAGCTTGTCATTTACACTTTTTACGTCCCATATTCACAGCTTTACTGTGATGACTCTCACACTCAGCACAGATGATTGGCACACCGCCTTCTCAACTTGATGTCACGTTCAAATTCTGACCAGTTAATGGCATTATATATCAAATAGCCCCTTTGCTTGGTTTAAAGAAAACGATTACAGATCTGTACGACCACATCAAACCCAGGCTGAGCAGCTTGGGCATGCAGATGTCTAAAGCACCCGGCTGGGGAGAGGATTCAGCCCACCAGGCTGACCACAGCACCAGCTGGTTTCAGCTGCCTATACCCCCTCACAGGTGCCTGGTTTCTATGAATTTCCTCTTTTGAGAGTACTAGAATAATTATTTTGCGTGTGTAATTGTTTCTTCCAAACAGCATGTTATTCTAAACTTTCATGTAGATATGTTTCACTCACAAGCTGATATGTTATATCTCACTTTAAAAATTGAGGTAAAACTTGTGAAAATAACCTGCAGGAATTTCTCTGCTATTCCCAAAGCACACAGTGGCAAGTGTTTCATCACTGTCGACCTGAAGACGGATGAGCTGTCAGTAGCTTCCCCTGACCAGGATCCAGCTCCTGGGCTGAGAAGTAGCTAAAAAAGGCCGGAGCAGCTCTATCCAGACCTGCGCCTTTTTACTGGGAGTAATTCTCAGATGCCAGGTCGCTGCCAACGTCCTTGCAGCCAATGGCAGAGAGGCCAGTAAGTTCACATTAACTGCCGAGTGTAACTGCGCTGAACATCTGCTCATGAATGAGAGCGCTGCCCACTAACTCAGCGAGTTGCAGCCCACTGATGAAAAATTCAATGCTCTCCTCGCTGGCACGCTTGTTTTGCACTATTCTCCTGAGCCCTCAGAATTATATTAAGATAATTTCAACTCGGCCTGGTGTATCTGAGAGAACAGCTGGCGCTGAAAAGAGATCTGCCCGCTCGCAGAGAGCTCGGGGACTTCACACAAGATCTGCCTTCTCCTACACCATTTGTCCTTGAAGGGAAAAAATATCAGTGTTAAGCACCCAGGTAATAATAAGAAAGCAGAAGCTACATTTAGCTGATTACACCACCCATGTGTTGTGCAGCGGACGGAGCATAACCGATGAAGATGTGAATCGATATGGAGTGGAGAGAAAAGACAGAGGGCAGCAGTTGTGACAATAAGTAGCTCCCTCAGGAGACCTATTCACTACACCTCTCCTTTGTTTGACTTGTTTATCTCATTAGATTGTTAACAAGGAAGGACCTGCCCCCAACCCCACAATATGGAATCACTCTAATCAGAAACAGAAGCCGTCTGTTCGGGGGGGCTGCATCAAAGACTTTGGAAAGTATGAGTGCAGTCCCACAATTCTGCCCTTGAATTGTTGCAATTACGTGCCTCATAAGTTTATGATATCACCAGAGAGCAAACATGGAGCCAAGGAAAGACATTCACCAGAATAAAATGTCTGAAAACCAGTAACTACGTGTTTACAGTGACATGTTGAGTCTTTCCTGTTGAGATGATGAAATAGTTTAAAATGTTAAAATTAAGGAAGTGAAGACTCCTACCAAACACCAAGAATAAAACATTACCACACTCTGTAATTTCACTTCTGTCTTTCTGTGAAATACAGTTAACAGATTTCTATTTGTCAGTACAGTGATTTTGCCAAACATTATCTCATTGTTTGTTTCACGGTTTCTTCTTGCCTTTTAAACAAAGCACTATATAATGTGGAAATCATGGCAAAAGCACAAAGAAAAAGAGGGGATGTGTGAATATAATATTGTCAATGAAAACTGAGAGGATGTCGGCAGAGAAGCTCATTTAGCTGGTGACAAATGACGGCACTTTGTCTTCCTGACAAGATCCCTCCTTCATCAAATGTCCAACTTCACATGGAAATAGGAAATCACACATTATCACACTGACAAACAATTACAACCATATCATTAGCGGCAACCCTGGGTACGAAGCCATTAGCAAAACACAATGTTGCACACCACGCTAGCCATCAGAAGAAACACAGGATATAGATGAAAAGACACAGATAAATCAATCATGACACAAACAACCTGATGCTCAGAGTTTGCAAAGGAGCTAAGTGAGCTGCGATAAGAGCCCTGTGTTCCAACTACATAAATCACGTAATCATCTCGGGCAATCAAAATTGTCTCATCTCTGAATAAAGATTTATGTCTGCATTGATGACACAGCAGTGCACCCCTCATATTAAAAGTCAACACTTTGGAGGAGTTTCTCTCCAAGTGACTTAATCAGATACGGAGCATTAGTATCTTTTTTAATACATCTGCCAGTGTCAGGCAGCAAATGAAAATGCTTTAGCCTCTGTAAATATGACTGCTTACTTCTCCCACAAACATTGTTGACACCTAATGTAATTTCAGCGGGACATCCAGCTGAAAGCGCAACGGGGTAATATAATGCTCTTAATGAGAATTCCTTCCAGCTTGAGACCTCAGCAAGATAGCCATAATGCATGGCTTCTCTTTTTAATAAAATAATTGTTACGGTTATTAAAGATGAATCTCATCACAGTCGAGATGACAAAATAATTCATTACCAAAACCGAGGCTTTAAATAGCTGCAAATTATGAAGCCCTGCCCCCCACCCCCGGAAAATACACTCGCAGATAAATGGCTTCGTTATTTCATATAAATATTAGATGTATGCTGCCCTTGAGTGGAAAGAGTTATTGCAACTGTCCATTAGGAAGTTTGTAGACACACAGTGCACCATGTACATTAAATCAATAACAATACTGAGCAAACAATAAACAACAGATCTAAAAACTATCATTAATTTGACTATATTGTTACATTACAATTACATTACATAAACAAGTTAGAGCTGAGGCTTTATCCTTATTTTTTAAACTAATACATTCATTATTTTGTTTTCTCTGGATGATTCAGATGGATGATTGACTTATAATCCTTTTCATCTATTGCTACAGTTTACATAGCTGATAAAGCCATTTTGTGTTATGCATAAAATCATTACACCATACAGTCTGTACGTATCAATATGGTCAGTGTGCTGACCATATATATATATATATATATTATATTTAATGTGCTTTATTATGTTTATCAGCTCATTCTACTAATGTTAGACCAATATTCATGTTACACTTACTCAATAGATTTTTTTATTTTAATCATGTTGTGTGTTGTAGTGAGACTTACTTAAGCTCTAAAGAGGCAAAGACAGTTAGACAAATGCCAATCACAATTAATCAGATCTAAAATGTGCATCAATTCTTCTCACAGCACAAAAAAAAATGATAAACTGCCAACATAATGCTGTATAAATTCCGGTTTGTCTTTTTATGGAACGTGCAGTGTTCCTCCTTACAGCACCTCCATGTGTTACACAGGGAAAGCACCCAGGCACATTTTTGTACAAACTTTCACCAATCTCCCACATCCCTTCCCGTTCACAGCTACCCTTCCAGCTTTATTTATGTATTCAAAAGAGGTAATTTACAGTGATGGCATGGAAACTTCCCAGCATGCCTTTTAACCTGTCGTTTTTCACTCTCTCCGCAGCAGGATGTCCAGAGGAAATGCTTTATTAAGATCCTGCCGACATGAAGAGCTGCTGTGACTTACTGGTGCATTACTGTCTAAAAGGCAAAGTTATTTAGACCAATAAAAGGCTAATATATTGTTGGAGTGGAATTACACAGAAGTTATCTCTGGCTTAATAACATCACCGCAACCCCTGATGTTGTTTAGATCAATAAAGCCCATTAAAGTACAGACCTCGAGCACAGATAAGGCTGCATTGCCAGAGAAAAAATACTGTTGGCTGGCATCTGAGTGAGCAGAGGTCTGTCTCTGGCGAAAAAAAAGTGGCCAAAATGAGAAAAAACACTTCAAACTTAACACCATAAAAAACTTTCAATCTAATGAGGTTCATTGTCTGCCTTATGGAGCCTTGTGACCTGCTGGCAAGGCAGATGAAAGAAGTGAAAAGATGCTAATGGATTTGAGATATTGGTCAGATGAAGAAAAGGAAAAAATAGAAAGGGAGGGGAATCTGATGTCAGTGCAGAGCTGAACCTGTACTACCAGCCAGCTGCGCTTCAGGGCTTTAAACTGTTGTGTTTTTTTGCCCTTTACCACTTCAAACTTAAACCTCTTTGATAACCCCCCACCCCCCTCTAGATATCTGTCTATTTTCTCATCCACTGTTACATAAGGGTTTTTCTATTTATTTTCAAACTGGGCCTTTGGTAAAGTGTTAGTGTCTCTGAGATGCAATGTATCTAACGTTTGACAGAGAGAAAGAGAAAATATACAAATGAGTGAAAGTAAACCAAACAAAAAGTCCCTGTCTGATGCCGTGCACAGTGGTAATGTCACCTCACTAAAAAGCCCGGTGTTGTGAGTATGGCTTCCCATCATACTGTGCTCATTCTAAGCAGTGTCCACCAGGTGATGCACTAAATCATGGGTGTAGGGGCTGTCCGTCACTGCTGAGAGGTGCAATGACCACAGTCTGGCCACTCCCACGAGGCTACACCCCACAGTAGGATGACTACATAGAAAGGAGAAGGGAGCTGTGTGTGTGTGTGTTTGTGTGTGTGTATGTGTGTGTGTGTGTGTGTGTGTGTGTGTGTGTGTGTGTGTCCACGTGTGAATGTGTGTGTGCGCGTGTGTATTTGTGCAGACTGTGTTCACGTGCACTTGTAAATTGCAGCACACAGAGACACCACAGTTCTCCACAGGAAACCACAGCTTTGACGATATCTCTGTAAGCCTGCGAAATGACAAACAAGATATTTTTTCTTCTTAAGAACAACATGTCCCCTGTGTTTTATACACCGTCGATAGGAAGTTTACAGGCACCGAGCTGCACAGGTGGGGGAACTACAGCTCAGACACTGTTCAAAAACAAAAAGAAAGAAGGAAAGAACAGGGGTTTGAAGGTTGTCTGTTGCTTTTGGGGCCCCTTTCACCTAAGTGTGTAGTTTAGAGCAGCACTGTGGGCACATACTGTAACTTTAGCACTGGAGAAAAGTAAAAAGTCTCCCATAAATGTTGACATTGTCGTAATTTTTTCGCTTCAATGCTTGTGTGCATTATACTGTAACACATTACTGTTATCACAAGTCAAGACATTTCATCAGCTAATAGGAGTTTGTATTTACCCTAACTTTACCCTAATGCAGTAAATAAATGAAGTTACATTTAAGGAGCTACACTTTTCCTCAATTAGAAGATCTAAAAGGAGCCTGAATCTATAAGGACTCAGTGTGTCAGAAAGCATACGTTTATAGATGCTGGTAAAAAGCTGTTAAATTTCAAAGTAAAACCAAGCTATAAATAATTTGCAGTATCAGAGCAACACAACAGAGAAATCTTGAAGAAGTCTGAAAAAGTATTTGTCAAACACAACATCTGAGAATAAGACCATTAAAGGCCTTAGGAGGCTGTGGCCATGAATACAGAAACAGGACAAGATTCCTGTGTGGGTCTGACAAACACGCACACACAGGCCACAGTACTGATTGTGAACAATATCTTTGAAAAATTATGAACTCTGACAACTGTAATATTACCCAACTTAAATGCACTGCAGACAAAAAAGAGAGAGAAGAAAGAGGAGAAATAAAAAAAAGAGCAGAAGAAAGAGAGGCAATCTCGGAGCAGCTCCAAGTGAAAGCATAAATAACGTGTGGCACATCTTTTACCTTCTTCAATTATCTGGCTTTTGACATGCAAGCTGAGCACAGTGTAATTAACATCTCAGGAGATAATGGGGTCGCTACTCACTGATCAATCTCTCACATACATTATCTGCCTTTTACCAATCCAGCCTCCTGTTATTCCCCTCCAGGAAGAAAATATCCAACGACGGATTTTTTTTCCTTTTTTTGCGGTAGGGGCATTTAATAAAACTCTGGTAATAGGCCTAATGACTCATCCAATTGAGCTCATCTTCCAAAACATCAATTAGATTCAGGCCCAGCTTACACACACACACAGAAGCTTTGTCTATCACCGTAAATAACAAACCTTTCCAGATTCAGGCGGTGTTGTCATTATCAATTACAGACAGCATGAGCAGACAGATGAGGACGAATAACGATGTTGCAGGCGCTTTAATACAGTTCCCTCTATGCCTTCAGTAGTACCAGGTGTTGGAGTTACACCATCTGACCTGTTGAAAATACTTAAGAGAACAATCTGGAATTTGTTTCACTCTCTTAGCGCTGGCTAAATTCACGCGTTTATGAAAAATATTAGTTTGGCTTTCGACTGGAAATCTGCTGTGAGGTGCTTATTAGCACCGAAGATGTGTATTTTTACTCCAACATAAATATTGCACATGCACCCAAACCTTTCACCAGCTCAAAATGTGAATACAATTCAAACTGAGTCTCAAGAATTGACCAGACTTAAAAACTAGTCATCATCAAATCATTGGTCTAAAAAAATCAATGTCCAAAATAAGGCAACAGCAGTAAAACAGGTGATTCTATGGTGTGAAGTTATTAAATATATTTGATTTACAGGAAACCCTGTTCCTAATGATGTGTTTTACATGTGCTTATCCCATAGTACTGCTGTAGTCACTTACAGATTCAGATCTGCCATTGTAGTCATAGATTTGATGATGGTTTCTGGTCTACACCCTCTAATCCAGAGGAAACGGTGTACACATTGTGTTTGAAGGTCAAACACTAAAAATACATAAAAATACAACTATAAAAAATATAAGAACTGATCAAAAGAAGTGACTATGAGGCAATCAGTGTTGTTGCTGCTGTGGGGGAGTGTTAAAAGCTGCACTTTGAGTGTATTATTAACTCCACGCTGCCTGGACAGGTGGGGGCTGTTTTACAATTTGGGGTTTAACAGATGTGCGTTTTATGTGGCAGGTTCTCCAGAGTTTAGATGCCACTGTCCACATAGATGAGGCCGTAAGGCAAGCCATAAAACCTGCCTTTGAAACTTTGGGCGGATTAATGCCGACATGACAGCTAGTGAGCAGAGATCACACCGGCCTCACCTTCTCAGCACACTCACATGCTTTGCACTCAATATCTCGCCAGATGAAAGTAGGCCAGGCACGGCTGGACTAGGCCAGGTGAGAGCATGTGGCCGCTACATGTTACCTTTTTATCTGACTAATAAAGTCAGTTGTTCTGGGTATTTCCTCATGGGAAGTATGAAATTATTTTGCACACGCTTGCATCTTTAAAATGATCATCCTGATTGTAATGGCTATGCTGTATTGTAGGGTGACGACAAAGTTAATTGTAATTCAACCACAGAGTAAAGTGTAATTATTGGGATTTACACACCTTCAGCTCCCCCTAATCCCTGCTTTACAAGGTGGAATTCCTGGCAGGGTAAACACACACACATACACAATTTTGGACTGCCTTAAAACACACATTCTGACTTGCACGTACGCACAACATCTCAAATGTTCTCTTCTTCAAACACAGATCCATATAATGCACATACAGGCTGTGCCTTTTTTAATGCAACACCTAGAGACAATCTTAACTTGCACAATGCAATCTTAATGCTCCACACTCCTGTTCGTCAGTGACCTGTGTTGACTTTGGTACCACCCCCTGGTCCAGGCAGGAAGGCATGCTGAGTGAGCTCTCTCCTGCTGCCTGTGTCCAGACCCAACCTCTTACACAATACAGGCTGCCTGGCCACCGGTGTGCACCCCTCCGCCCCAATAACCCAATTCCCAGTCTTGATCAAACTTAGGGATTGTAGTGTGAGGTTGGATATGAGACAGAAGAGAGTAGGAGGAGGTGTGTGTGTGTGTGTGTGTGTGTGGGTGTGTGTGTGTGTGTGTGTGTTTGTGTGTGTGTGTGTGGGGGGGGGGGGGGGGGGGGGGGGAACACATCCTGCGTGAAACCGCATCCTGAACAAGCATCGCAGCATCTCACTGTAAATAAATACTCTCTCCTCTGCGTAGTTTCCGTCAACTGTCACCGCCTTGGCTCCCAATCACCTTCAAGTCCAAACAGGAAAGTCCAGGGAGGCAAGTGAGATGGCAGATATGAGCTTTAATTTGCTTCTTGCTGCACTTTAGCCCCGGTGCGCACCGCTTCCTATTCTCCCGCTCAGACCAGCTGCCCCGGCTTCATTCCAGACTCAGAGTCCTTCCTGTCACCTTTCATTACCATATTATCCAGGAGGATGCTCCCTGCGTTGCTGGGAATTCACCATTTGTTGGTGCACTCCCCCCCTTGAGTTGTCTATTGTGCGAGACCTTCAAAGCCACGCGCGACATCCTCTGAGGAGTGCTGCTGCCTTGTTACCTGCTAATCCCCTGAGCATTATCGCAGGAGATGCAGCTGAACAACAGAGCATGACGAAGCCAACTACTGAGACACGAAAAGCTCTCAGTCCATAAATTGCTTTGTGTTGCAAGACTCTCATCAGACAGGCTCAGAGTGTGAATATCTTGATTACGCGTGCTTGTTGTGATGACAAACCGACCTGTGTATTATATAACAAAATGTTATTGATAAAAGTCTAAACCAGACACACAAACCACCGCTCCGTGACGGGGAATTTATACAGTTGCACCTACACTTGATGCATAGTGTTATAAATGTCCTGTTTCAACTTTTTTCTTCATGAGTAGGAACATCCAGGCCACAGCTCTCCTGCATGTCTTTCATTACTTTGAATTGAATGAAGTAAGCTGAAACGTGAATCCAGCTGCTGACAGCAGAGCCTTCAGTGTTTGGTCTGGGCTTTACTTTGCACTCCAGGCTTGAAAGAAGTTACTCATTAACTGATGTGTCAAAACAACGATGTACGACACATCGATATGCTTTCTGTAAGGGATGCTTCAAGGTTTATTCCTTATGATCACTGAAATGTATGACGTACAAAAAATGACATACGTATAAATACTTCAGTAAATACATCAAAACAGCTGTGATGAATAAAGGATGTATTATTGCTACATTTATAAAATTATTTATCTATTTCTATATCAATTTATTTCTGTATTTCATATATTGTTATGTTATGTCATTATACTGCTGTCATTTCTGTCCTTCACAAAAAATGTAAAATTGCCATTTCATTATATTTCTTATGTAATTCACGATACTGAAGAAGGTGATACATATTCTATAAAATTGCAAATTGAATCAACAAAATTCTTCATCACAAAATATTAGTCATCTGTGGTGCAGATGGGAATGGCCCAGGCCTGACACTGTTTAATCCAAACACAAAACCGCTGCAGCAGCGTTTCATTCTTTGCAGTTTGCTGCTTAAAACATGATGACATTCTCTGAGTAAAGGATGCAATGTGACGGGACTGTTATTCAAAACTATAAAAACAATAATCTCAGGGGATGAAGAAAGGAAGACAACTAAAGATAAACAAGTCTGGCAGTTAAATCTTCTGCCTTCAAAAAATAAAAACTAACACAAGTTAGTTATTTCTAGTCAAATTTGCAGTGAATACAGGTACTTCATATAAACTCATTCAAGGGAATGTTTTGTGAAATAATAAAAACAGCCAAGACCAAATGACAGATATAAAGCCAAACACTTCTGTCCCTAGTCTGTATTTACATCTTATTAGAAATCTGCTGGATGTGAATGAGTGAGTTCATTATGTACCGGGCTTCTGTCTCTCTCTCTGACATTTGTGTTAAGCTGTGCTATCTCCATCAGATAGTTATAGACGCCCTCCTCTTTGCCTGAGGAGAAGGCTCTCTGGCCAGACACATTACTTTAAACATCTCGTTGAGCACATCCTAACCTGCCCGGGGGGGGTGTGAGTGTCTGCATGTTTGGCTGTGTTTATGTTTTATCCTCGGGACCCTCGATTGTTGTTAATTTCCTGTGCAAAGACAAAATAGACACATAAAGGCCAAAATGTGCTCTTCCCTGGCCTTCACCCACATCACAGCGTTTTTCCGCACAAGTGGCTAACCACAGATAATAATACAATTAAAACAATTTTCCGCATCTATCTGTGAGACTGATCTAATTCACCATTCGAATGACACTAATGGAGTGAGCCTCTTTTCCTTTCTTTCCCCGAGCAAAGCCCCTTTTTTCATGTACTGTATCACACAGCGCCACAAAACCATCTGCAGCAGAGGAAGACAGACAGAGCCAAGAGGAAATGCACTGTATTTGTTTAGCAGGATGTTAGTCAATAAAGTTAAGACCCGGCAGTTTTCATTACGTCCCACAGTGCAGCACAGTGCAGCGAGGAAACAGGGAGGCTCATTCGATTGTTGGTTCAAATTAACCCTTGGCTACAGAAAAAGGCAGAAACAGAGTGACCCTCTTATTTTCTGAGACAACACTCCCTTCAACCAACGCTGGCATTAATAATTCATTATGACAAAACACATTACCAGGGAAGCTGAATGTGAAAATACAGAGTCAAACATGACAGAAAAAAGTGTCACATTAAAGATGGGTTCAGATATTTGGCGGCAAATTGTGGAAAATAAATTGTGATCTTTCATTGTTTAAATGAACTTGAACATACATTTCCATTTCAATATTCATGTTGAATATTCGGTCCAGCAGCTGAACTGAAGAGTGCTCCGACTATTCCATTTAGCAACACGCACGCACACACTGACACCCACACACACACACACACACACACACACACACACACACACACACACACACACACACACACACACACACACACACAGACACACACACACACACACACACACACACACACACACACACACACAGGCTGTGAACCACACAGGGAGGATTCAGCCAAACCTTGATCTGGATATCCTGGAACTCTGTCCACCCAGTGTGGACAAGGAACACAGATAGGAACTACTCCTACACAAGTTCAAGGGAAGTGCTTGTGTGGCGCGGCTCTTTCCTTTTGCAACCATGCTTCACCAAATACAATGGCAGCAGAGAGTTTTATGTTTATGAGCTATCCTGATGGGAATACACATATCCATTAGATATGAGTCTGCCTAGTGAGGGGGTCTGGTATTAACCCATAAGCAAGTGCCCCATCAGCAGATAGAAAAAATCTGCCTTTTATTGCAACAGTTCACAGACTCAAGCCATTGGCCACATAGCCCACAAATGAGGCGTTAAGTATTGTGGCAGGGCAGAAGCAAGATATAACCCTCCTCTCATCCATGCATGAATTTGCCCTCTACCTCGCTTTCCTCCTCTCTGTCTTGTGTTCTACCTCTGTCCCTATTAAAAAAGATTATCTAACTGCCCGACAACACTCACTACACAATAACAACTGTCTTCTGCAACAGAATTCATTAATCTCATGTAATTTTTTTAAAAATGAATGTTAATTTTTATACACTATTTAATGGACATTTTCTGTAATTAATTGCCAGATGGAGGCAGGGCTAGGGCAGGAAAATTAAAAAACACAACCTGACGTGGAGATTGGGAAAGAGAGCGCAGCGATGGGCCTGCTGGGATGGTTTCATCATCATGCCTGACCCCCCCTGCTGCTGGGAATGGCAGGAGATGGCGGGAGCGGGGAGGAGATAGACTCCTCTTCACAGTCAGAGATTTAATTGCACGCATATTCCATTACCTCTGCACAAATGTCACATTCTCTTCTGATCAGGGGGCACGGCCGCCACCGGCAGCATGGATGGCGAGCAGCCAGACTATAGTGCAGAAACTATTCAGCCAATCAGGGCTCCATGGGCAGACAGAGGTGAGCAGAGGGACAGAGAGACTACAGTACGCCAAAGATATAACAAAAAAGGGGGGGGAACCATGAACACAAAGCACCCGACAGAGCCGCCTTCAGCCAATGGGTAAAATGCAGTGTTAACAGATGTCAAATGTTTATAATATTATTATTAATAGTAGTAGTAGTAGTATATATGTTTTGGATGGTAGAACATATTTGATTAATATATAGTATTTACATAAATGCCTTGAGATCTTTGTTGTAATATATTAAGAACATTTTATTGAAATGACCTTGTCAAGAGGTGAAAGCATTTCCATGCTTTGAATTACAACTGTTGTCTAAAAATGTAACAAGGATGTATTATGTACTAATAACATAGTGAGTAATATTTATGATATAATTTCATCAATTTCAGACCAGAGCTGTAGTCAGCAGCTAGCTAGATTATTAAAATAGTAGAATTAGGTATAATAATAATCTTGTTTAAAAAAAATTTATTTAAAAGCTTAGAATCAGGACCAGCGGTACCAGGGGTTGTGATTTAGACCTTACTGGACCAACAGATTTTAAACTGGGATAAGTGCCTCTTACATGAGCAGCCCCAGTCCTTTTCAAATCAATGACACAAATCTGACTTGTCAGCAACAACTGGGGCCTGGAAGCAGTTTATAAAAAAATACAGTGGTGGAAATATATTTATACAAAATAGTTGCAACATCAGTGAGTGAAATTACTAATTTTCCCTCAAAGATTCAGTGCGACTCTACTCTTTGTGTCTTTATCATTCAAGCTCATTCTCAGCTGAAATATGAAGCTCGGAATAAATCAGCTTGGCTCTGCTTCAAAATAGTTATGGACCTATACAAATAAGCCTAACAATGAAATCCACCAGTGCTTTGGAGTCATTTCACAGGCTGACAGCACACACATTACTGTATGAAATAAGAGAAGGGTAAGTAGGAAGCTTGCCACATACCCTGATCAATGGCGCTAGACTGATTGGCACTCCATTCCACCAATAAGAATTCAGCTTCCAGTCTTGAGGGCACGACCACAGAGGGTTTCAGAGAGGACACAAACACAGAGAAAGAGAGAAAGAGAGAGAGAGAGAGAGAGAGAGAGAAAGAGAGAGAGAGAGAGAGAGAGAGAAAGAGAGAGAGAGAGAGAGAAAGAGAGAGAGAGAGAGAGAGAGAGAGAGAGAGAGAGAGAGAAGGGAAGGGAAAGATACAACAATTATACACAGGAAGTGAATAGGTGGGGAAAGCCCCTTCCCAGGTCCATTGAGCCCACATGTACAGAAATGATGTGAGTACTGTCAAACGTGAACGTGATCCTCGTCATCCCCAAATGACACACTGATTCCTGTTGGCGCGCCCTGGCCTACATGCATATCTAACTTTCATATCTGAACATGCAGATGAGCAACTGTGATAGAAGCACAATGTAAAACAGAGGTTGAATCACAGTAACTTGTCTCAGTTTGACTTTAAAACAGTTTTCCTTTGGTAAGCTGTGAGAGCCCACATAAAACATATTAATTTCAAATGGCTGTATGTGATGTTAGTCATAATAAATGTACAGTATAAAGTGAGAAATGTCTTACAACAATTGAATACAAAATACTAGATTAGAACTCAATGAAGGGGATTCCAAGGAAAAGCAATCGCATTGATATCCACGTCAAAAATGCATGTGTTCTTTTCTGACCCATACCACATCCTTCCACCAAATTGTGTTAAAATTGGTTGGGTTGATATTGTTTAATATTTACTTACAAACAAACCAAAAACAAACAGACTGGGGGGAAACATTATCTGCTTGGTAGACGTAACTACTGAAAGGTTTTGTACAATTTAAGTTCCCAAATAGGACAAATAAAAATATGCAAGAAAATCATTCATTGTCTTATTAGATACACTACTGATGTAACATTGCAAGCATGCAAATAATATAAATAAGATGTGATGAGACAACATTTCAGCACCGTAAAAAGGCTACACAGTAAAGTCATGGCATGATATAAAATCGGAGATGTATGATTGCTCTGGAGAATGAATTCACAATCATAGTAGTGTACGGACCCTTCAATGGTCGCCACCTTAGAATAATATTACACAGTTTTTTTGCAGAGATGATGAATGGCTGGCACCATAACAAAAACATCTGAAACTAGCTGGACGTTTTGCTTATTCAAAAACCTGGTGTTAATCTCAAAAGTATTCATCTGGAGCCAGATAAACAAGTGGAAAGATGCTAATGACTTCCACATACGATTCAGATCATGCAAATGAGGCAGCAGAATGGATGGCTTCTGGTGTTGTCCCTGTCACAGAAGTCATGGCCGCATGTGTGGCTTGTTGCCCCGTGATGTATGTGTGTGCGAATTTGTTGTTTCATGTGGTCGGGTCCCCGGCAGCCCTGCAAAGCAATCCAACTCCAAGCTAATTGGTCCCGCTCTATGAGTAAGCGTGTCAAAAACTCAATCGATAACTCTATTTGTGTGCGTAGCGGTCTAGCTGTCCAACCAGACACAACAAACCACAGCACCAACATCCCAACTCCTCATAATTCACCAGTGTGGAATTCCACTAACTCCTTTAGTGCAGCCGTTGTTTCCACAGCCTGTCCACATTCCTGGGCCAACCATCGGCCCCAGATAAGACCCTTCTGATTACTCGCGTGCATGCCTGTCATTACTCCCAAAAATATGTTGATCCCACAAGACAGTTCCCTCATATGGATTTATGGCCACAATATTGTATCTCCATGCCCCAAAAGGAGCTTACTTTTAAAAGACCCCTCACTTCGGGATCAACGACAGAGGGCATTCAGGGTCTTCAGTTGAACTTTCTGCCATGTCTCCAACATAAAACTGAAGCTTTCGAAAGTACTTGGGAATATACAGAAGAGATTTGTGTGCGGTTTCACAAAAAGGATGTTAAAACAGCATGGGGGTAAATAGAAGATAGCTTTGATCTTGGGTCTTGGTTGGACTAGTGCACAAGTGGTTATGTTTTATAGTGTAATCTGTCCATAAAAAAGACTAAACAATCAAACACTTCAAGATGTACAGCAAGCTTAGATGCCAACATAAAGTTTAAAATGTTCACCTCCAACAATAAAGCTCTCTCGATTTGTGGTCGTCTGCTGCCAGCTGCTAAACTCTCAGATCACACTATGAACATGTGGTTGTAATCCTCCCCCTTTTCACTCAAATTACAAACTGTGTCAGTTTCTGAAGATAATCTACTATGAGCCACTTTGCAGCATGTGTGTTAATTGCCACTCATTTGCGAGGTCATAGACAAACTAGACAGGTTTCTGAAGCCGTCTGTCCTTGTTGAAAAGTATGAGGGTGAGAAATTAGCACGCGGCAGGTGATGACACATATGGTCAAAATAGAAATAAGTATGGGTCACCTTATACACATGCAATAACTTAAAGTTGAACACAAAAGACACATTACAAAATGTTTTCTGCATGATGCCGTTGTTGATTGTCTTGATCACCCTGATGGACTCATGGGAACTCAACAAAACGTCTAGGAGAATTTGTTTTGTCAATCCACGTAGACGTCTTCTTCAGTCTCATCAGATCTAAACAATAGCTCTATATCAATACAGCTATAACACGTACATCTAGATATTATACGTGAGCAAATATGGCATTGTCTGAAAATATTTTTGGGGGTATTTTTAGATTATAACTATTAATCAGGAAATATTACTCACCCCCACCAGCTACACTTCTTTCATAAGTGTATGTGCATTCACAAGCTACAATATGTTTCTATACAACCTTTATGTTTTTACAGTACAATATCATTCATAAATATATTTCTACAACAATCTCATATTCTATCACTCGCTGCTGCTGAGGGTGTTTAATTAGGAGAGAAGTGATTAGTTCAGATGTGGAAGTGCCATCCCTGTGCCCCTGATCATCATAAAACAAAAACAACACTTTGGCATGTGTGTCTATCGTATTGAGAAGTAGGTGGCCCTTAGTTCCATGAGCATCAATGCATGAATGATGCCTTAAATCTGTGCTGTGTTGCAATGTTATATTACAACCTGAATAACAATAAGGAACTTTTGTAACCTATTCAAATTCATTAAAATGAAGGAAATATGAGAGAGAGAAAGACAAAGGGCAAAATAAGCCATGCATAAACAAGAAACAATATTCTCAACAGAACTAAAGACCCCACACATCCATAAAGAGAATGAGATAGATATCCACTGCAGCTCGTCTCACCCTCACTCAACCAGTTTCAAACCAATGACCAGGTATTACTGACGCTGCGTTGGGGGGGGCATTGGTGTTGTATCAGATCAATGGCTTGACCCATTATGTTACACCACTCCCAGCACCTCATCCACTAAGGGCCAGTCTTTGGGAGCACCCCTAGCTGACCCATGCTGCTGGGGACAATTACTAGAGAGTGGTCTTTCAGGGCCGACGCCCACTTGACCCGGTAGCGTAAAGACATGGAGGAGATCCACATGATTTAAACTCCTTCCCAAGACGTGCTGACAAGGTTAGAGGGTCAACGCAGACATTAACAGGTCAGTGTGTGGCCCACTTGGGAACAATTACTCCCAGTCACAGCTAAGTGGACACTTGATTGAACACGACGGAGGCAGGACACACTTCCCACAGATAACAATCCCCAGAGCCATTTAGGATAAAAAGCCCTTGTGATACAGCCTTTATGGGCAAAATTCATCTTCCTTTTCCCTTTTAAAAGAATGTGAGAGTGTGATAGAGAGCCATTCTCTAGAAGAAATGAGTCTCTCAAAGCATTACTATTTTCTAGCAATACTAATAGCTACTTATGACACAGAAACAAATACAAGGTGACTGAGAGAAAAAGCTAAACAATGGGACGAGCTGTTGAGATTCCATTTTTCATTCATGGAAAAAAAGTTATCTCACGGAAGAAATATTGCTGGCTCACAACAGATTTTGACTTATATTTTATTATCTGGTTTAAAAACACTAACAGCAAAGCTCGACCCATAGTAAAAATGTAACACAGGGACATGAACTCAACAATTCGTAAATCTCTAATCTCTAAATAACTGTGTGGGTGCTGCGTTTTTTGTTGTTGTGCTGTTCAACCTTTAACCTACTGACCGTTTGGCCGCTCTCCCAACACACAACTACAACTCTGCCTTGAACATTTTGTGTCATGCATACACTCACCAAAAAACACACTCCCCAACTCTGAGTTGATTCATTTCACAACTCAACAGTAAATCGTATAACTTTTACATATTCTGCAGTGGAGAAAAAACTAAACAGATGTGTGAGGGGAGTTGGAGCCGATAAAATAGTAATGTGCATCTCTGTGTCAAATGGTCACTCTTGTCCCTTAGTCTCTTCGTACAAAAATGGGGCTTATCGATTCGCGAACACATTTCCCCAGCATTTGCATAATCTGTGTGTTGTTATTGAGGTATTGTTTCTCTTTTTTTCTGGGTTGTTTATTTCGTTAGAAAAACAGTTCCATGTTGTCCCTCGGACTGCAGGCTGGTGCAGCAGCTGTTAATTGTTAATGGCTGGAGATGACACAGTCCACCACTTCTTCAAGAGACACCCAGGAGTCCAGAGATACAACCTTACCAAAGAGTTCGGCAAAGTGATACAACATTAAGCCATTTGCACATGCAGAGTGCAAAAGCAACAGGCCCACGGGCTGACCCATTGGTTGTTGTGGCAGTCAGCTTTATTCCCAAGGATGGTTTTGTAACCAAGTGGGCATCATGTGAATACCATCTGGGTACCACTTATTTAAAGCTGGCAGAAGTCCCGTGGCAGGCAGCCTGGCAATGAGGAGAAGGGAATAAATTGCATCATTTACTTAACATGCATTTACCGTGGCGCCCTTTAAAAGCCCATGACTAAATAATTTGTTTTTTCCGGGTGCCAGTTTCTGCTGTAAGCCAATTTGTGTTGTAGTTGTGCGACAAACAGAGCGACTGTCAAAGGGCTGATAAAGGAGGTACCGAGATGTTAACCACATGAAATCGCATTTAACACCAAGTATATTAAAAGCCCTCAATCCATTTACACCAAAGAAATCTCCCAGTGCATTGTGCACTGCACAGAATCCATAAACAGACAATAAACACATTGTAATTATAATGCCAACTCTTTAATTACGTGTGTCATTTGGGGATGTTCGAGCTCACTAATTGTCAGACTGATGTGAGAGGACTGGGGGAGGCAAAAAGGAGATCAAGCCTCGGGCCCAATGAGAACCATATTCCCCGCTCTCCAAGCGTGTTAGAAGGCAGAAAATTCAATTGGCATGGTTCCAAAGAAGAACAGTCCAAACAGCCTTAATCAGCGGGGAATAACTCCATGCAAATGATTTACATTAGCACAAGTAAAGAGAGAAGAAAAATATTTAAGGTTTCACTCCCAGAACATGAAGGCAAGAAAATCGTTGTTTTCCTATAACCACACTGCCAGGTGTCCTTGATTTACTTGCCACCATAAAATCTTATACTATCTAAAGAGGCATTAAAGGACATTTAAAGACTTTAACCTATTTTTATTGGACAGAGAATAAGAAACAATTGATAAACAGGTAAATACTTCACAACATAGATTATATGTAATACCTCCTCACTTTGCTTAGACCCTCGGTTCCCAAACTGGGGTACATGTACCCCCAGGGGTACGCGAAGTGGTTCAGGGGGTACATGAGGAGAACATTTTATTTGTGTTTTCAAAGTGAAAAAGCCCATTACATTTTCAAACTGAGCTATAAATAATCATGCAATATTAAATAGTCTAAATAACCAAGTCGCATTGCCAAAAATACTTGTGTATACCCATATTCAGCAAAATAATTACATTGCCAATAAAAGTTACAGGTAGGTTAGTGACCGTTAGTAAAAACGAGGGATGGGCATAATTAATCGACAATCGATTAATTGATCCTTAAGAATTTACTAGATGACATTTTGTCATAGACTTAATTCTGTTGCGTTCACTGCCAACACTGCGAAGCTATACGTCTCCATGAGCGCCTGAGGAGTCCACTGCTCTCTTCAAGTAGGAGGTCTAGCTCCAAAGCTAGCCCCTTCGGACCCAGACAGAGCCGGCTCTGGGTGAGGGGTGACAATCACCGGACTGAGAGGTCGAGAACCGTCAAATCCAGCTAGCTCACAGACGCTAGCTACACTCTCATCAGGGCTTAAGAGAACAGCAGCGCATATTTTCAAGTGTAACCAGTGAGCGGATCCCGTTTAACTGCCACAAGAGTTGTTCACCTTGTAATAAAGATCTATATTTTCACTGCATTTTAACAGAGCCTATAAATAGTGCATTTTAATATAAAATATTAACGATTAATAAAAAATCGATCGTTAATTCTCCCGACAATCGATTAGGAACTGACAATCGTGATTAACAACTGATCGATAACTGACAATCGATAGATAAACTCTGTTTGATCTAAACTTCCATCCGAGTCCTGAAATCCCTGAGAATTTCAAAGTTTCAAGTGTTATATGCTGTATACGTGCGTCGGGGGGGGGGGGGGGGGGGGGGGGGGGTACGTACCTGGAGATTGAATGTCTGAAGGGGTACGAGACTTTAAAAAGATTGGGAACCACTGGCTTAGACAATGCATATGCAATATATCAATTACATATAAAATCTTTCTCTTATTGCTATTGATGAAAATTACAATGCATAATTATTGTTATTGTTTAATTGTCCAGCCCAATGTACTAATAATACAATTTTAATAATATAATTCTAACTGAGGCCCTTCTTGCTGTTAGAGGTTCACTGCACTTTGTGCAACCAAGAGCATATCAATATTTTAACATTTTACTTTTTTCCCTTCAAAACAATATTCTTATATTGTTATGTTTTATTTCAGTTTTAACTTTTATTTCAGGGTTTGAGTCCCTGTGCATTTATTTTCCTAGTGGGAAAGTGACATCAACAGCATTGTGCTGAAACCAGACTAGGACCAAGAGAGAGAATGGATTGTTGATAGCATGTTACTGAGACAGAGTGACACGTAGGATAATAAAGACTTAATTTTCTCCATAAGGCCATTTTGCCATTTTAGTGTCAGAATGTTAAGAAGATATTTGCCAGTGAATAATTTATTTAATATTTGGTGAATTTAGAGCGAAAGGACTGGTCATAATCAGTGGTCATGTTCTGTCATTAGCGTGAACAAGAGCTCATACTGAACTGTCGCAGGTTAGAGCCAAAAGGGTTGACATTTAAGATTTTACTTTTCTGAGACACAAATCAAGGGGTAAATTGCTCCTTCCTTAGAAAGCACATGACCACATGAAAAAACATACTACACTGGTTGATTTTGGAGTCATTTCGCATTGGCCTATGGTGTGTCCTTCAGTAATCCAAACCAGAATTGTGATACGAAAGCTTACAGTATATCAACACCATGCACAATTATCTGCTGTGTACTTATTAACTTTTCGCTCTACCTGTTACTGAAGAAAAACAGTCAACGTCTTTCAGCAACAGCATTATCTGTTAAGAACTTGTTTTTCCAAGTCAGGTATGTTGTTGCCCATTTGTGGATCAGAGTCCAAACTAGAAGTGATGTCCTCAGATAGCCTCCATTATTAGTCGATACAGTATATGGCAGTGGCTGTGGTGGACAACATCACTGACTAAATTATTTAAACTGCCATAAGTACAGTACACCCTGAAGATACTTTTCTCAGATGAATCATCGGCGAAAAATGTCAGTCAGGCAATGAGAAACTGGCTCTGCCATTGTTTACATATTTACTAGCACTACGCGGTTGGCCTTGATGAGAACAACAGTCTCACAGCTCACAATCGCATGATCTCACTTGGTCGGAAAAAAAGAGCTGTCACTGTGAATCTGGTCTAAGGGTGTGGCAATGCAATCAATGAAGGTGGAGAAACACAAACAAAACAAAGCTATTATTGGTCCCGCAGCATGAAATCATGCATTAGCTAAGCTGAAACAGTCAATCCTGCACCAGTTGGTCTACAATTTACTGCTCAAATTGTTCTCACCTCTGCTTTTTCCATTCCTGTGTCTATGTGAGGTTCAACTGAACACTTCACTGTGCCCCGCAAGGTCTTTTACACAGCACCGCTATTGATAAAAGAGATCAGAGCGCCTGAGAGGGGAAGAAAGAGTGCATGAAGGATACAGAGTTTTCATCTATTATCCATCTCCTATTCTAATGCAGCCATTATGTTCTAAAAAGAGACTGCTCATCTATTCATTTTATGAGGCATTTGAAAAAAGATGACACTGCAAGAGGGTTGGGCTGAGTGATTAAAATTCTTTGAATTAGCCCTTCAATCACTGCTTACAATTGTGCATAAAGTACACAGAAATGCACTCAAAAGCCTGGCCCAACTCCTCTCTGTAGTAGGATATGAAAAGATTGATTTATTCATTCTTCTCTGCTGGGTTTTTTTCAGTGTGAGGAATCGATTGGTCAACACATTAAAAGCTTGTATATTATGCACTCCATTTACACAACATGAAAAAGCCTTTAGAAAAAAGATCCAATAACTAAGAACAGCTGATTGCTTAAACTGCATCACACTTACAGCGTTTAGAACAGATGTAGCAAATTTTCAACAAAAGGCTAGAAACGGTTCATGGAAAAAGCCAAACAGTAACAAACAGGGTGGAAAACAACTCTGGGACCTGTGTATGATGCTGAAGCACTTTGATTTCACTTTTTAGTATAACACTATCACTCTTTAACTAAATCTCTAGGCTACTTGTATACCATGTTACTACAGCAGGAAAACACTGGAATAATGTAAATAATTTCAAAATTACAGTAAAAAACTAATCTGTTTATATAAAATTTTAATAAAAGCTGATATAAAGGAAATAAGTTGCAAGGGCATTTTAATAGATTTAACACACAATAAATACCTCCTACAAACATGGTGTTTAATTCATGTATCTGGCTGAACAAAAAACAGGCATATTTAGAGGACTGATATCTTGATAAGTGTGTGCATTTTCTTGTTTTTTTTTTTTTTTTATAAAAGGGGACTGTTGGGTCTTAGAAGGGGACCTCTCCAAAGTCATTTTCAGACATTACCTCTGGGTAAAAAGCGGAGAATTGGCGACAGAGTGTACCCGTAGTTTGCCTTTCACACATGGACAACAGAGCGGGAGGTTCTCTGCACAGAAACATTCACAACACCAACAGAACTTCCACATAATTCAGGCGATAGTTGTAGCAGCCGGGTTTAGCAGAGGGAGGCAGGAAGTGACATATTAACACAGCTGCGGAGATCACATGATTTTGTTTACAGCTCCCCGACACCGTTGTCAACTCTTATCACCACAATCTTTCCTGACATATTGTACCTTTTTGTTTTAAAATGTTTGCGTCTGTCGCGTGTTAGAAGCATCATCAACACCTTTTTCCTATTGAGCAATTTAAATTGATAACATCCTTTGGGGGGCCATACTTACAATGTTTTACCCTACTGTACTTTGTAACGAAGAGATGCGTCTCAAATCTATCATTAAACTCTATTATACGATGGCGGAAACTGCTCATCTTTGGTGTAGTGTCTGATATCGTATGGTAATGGTGATGATACCACCCACAGCATGTTTTCTTGGATTGAGTCAGTCAGTCCTGGGCATAACTGACTGTGTAAGAGTCAGTTTTGAAAAGACCTGCTTACAGCAGCAAGTCATCGCAAATAGAGATGAAAATTTCAGTATATATCTTCTCAGAAAAGGAAAATCCTAGAGACGTACATTCAGTTTATAGAGGAAATTGTTGTACTTCACTTTGAGCTTCTTGTTGTATTGCAGTTTGATTATTTCATGTCGGTTGTCAGGCACATCAACAGGTTGGATGGATTAACAAATATTTTCAGCTCCTTTTGTCTACTTGTCATATCCTGAAACCTCTCGCTAAATGCCTGAAGGGCGTTTTGCAAACTCACAAGCAAATTCAGATTTCACCGCAGGTTGTTGTTCTTGCATAGTTGGAAAATGCACAGGGTTCGCACACAATGAACAATCTTACTCTCTCTGATTCCAGCAGCCGTGCAGCACTTACAAGGCTCCTTCACAAATTCTCCCAGTATTCAAAACTAGCGTTGTCTTTTTCAGAATGTGGTCATCTGGAAGATGCTTGTTGCACACCCAAACTCGGCCACAGAGTTGTATTTAAAGTGCATTCGTTTTTGCAATTCATCTAGTTAAGCTGCATGTTTCCATATGTAATCATAATTCGAATCAGCCTTCTCATCACTGCAAAAATGTTGTTTCCTCTTGAAGAGAAAATTCAGCGTACACTTTTTTTCTTGCCAGGCGCCATGCTGCTCGTCAGCGATGAGACGAAACCTCTACGTGTGTTTCATTCAACCTGACGGTGACATGACAACCATACAGCCAAAAGCATCACCCCATGTATTTTATGGGTTTAACCTACTACGGAGGGGGAAATGCAGTCATGAGAATTTGGGGATTTTTTTGTTTTATTCAAAAATGTATTGTGTCCTGGGTCGCAGGTTGGAGGTTCCCCACCCCTTGGTTGAACTCTGGTGGGATTGGTCGTCATTACAACTCACTGAGACACAGTCTAGTAACAACTGTTGTAAAGTACAGACCTTTTCTAATGTTTTTTACTCCAGTGCCTGGAACAAAATAAGTACTGAATTAAGTATCAGTTTCAGTTGAGTTTCTCTCTCCTGCTCACCCACTCGTACGCTCACTCTCTGTCTTTATCTTGGTCTGTTTTTAGATGCGTAGTCACTTACATAAATGTCTTGTAAGCCACAATAACATTCAGCAAAGTTTCCATCCCTAATATAAACGTGTGCTCGCCCATTCATAGAAAGGCACAGCAGCACCAGGGTCAATAAGTTAAGTCACCATTAACCCATTCAGATTAAGTGCAAATGCTAGTATATGAGACAGATATTCAAGAGCTTATGTGAATGTTTGTGCACTTGTACAAAAGCTCACCAGTGAACTACACGTGGTCGATCCTACATTACAACATCAGCTTGTTGCCGCTGGCTTTTTCCCCAACTGTAAACACTAATTTTGTTTTTGACAGGTCACATTTTAGACTCTAGTGGCTGTTGGTACTGCCGCTGTTGTAATGTCACCTAACTGTGTGTGTGGATGTGTGTGTGTGTGTGTGTGTGTGTGTGTGTGTGTGTGTGTGGTCATGATAAAAAGCTCATTGGTCTTATGAAACAATAGACTACGACCAGTACTTTGTTATTACACAAAACGCTGGGGAAGTTCCTCTTGTAATCATTCAAACTGCACTTGGGGTGAATTGTCAGAACAATTTAAATGTGATAAATCTTTGAGCGAAGATGGATTCATTCATTACATGTCAGTGAAGTTTTGATGTTGTTTTTTCTCTTTAAAATATATAGTTAAGCAAATTGCAAGACTCAGCTTGTGTCGACGATTGACAACTACATTTAATAGTGAGACTGAACTTTGTGTTGTGTAGATCAGAGTGAAATGATATCTGTATGTGATCAGGTTAACATAACTGTTAATTTTTTGCTTTCTTACTCCGATCTCTCTGTGTAAAGACTGAATCTATTGCTGTATATACTGTTATATTATATTTATGTGTGTGTGTTTGAGCAGTGATATATGGATCATTTTTTTAAATGTTTAACACTTTTGGTCAATGTAATCGTGAGCAATACTTTATTTAATTTGGACATTTATTTGTCTATATAAATTAGAATCTATAAGTTTGATTCCATAAAAGTATTGCTTATTAAATAAAAGAGTTACCATGTCTCCCTTATGCCTTTTATGATGGAAACACATATTTTTATCAAAACTAAAAGTCAACTCGATGGCTGAGTATTTTCACCGAAACACTAAAGTAAACAAACGCGAGTCTGAAGGATTGGACTCAAACCTAAAGCAATCCTGTCAAGTTGTGGATGGGGCTCAGTAGCTGGAAAAGGATCTGTACGTGA
Organism: Platichthys flesus; assembly: GCF_949316205.1. Classification (NCBI taxonomy): domain Eukaryota; kingdom Metazoa; phylum Chordata; class Actinopteri; order Pleuronectiformes; family Pleuronectidae; genus Platichthys; species Platichthys flesus. The sequence continues at coordinate 6,748,217 of NC_084946.1, read as the reverse complement.
GCTGTAAGGGTGCAGACGGGGCAGGGCGGGGAATTTTGGCATTTTTATATATTCCCGTCAAGAAATAAGGAAGGGAAGTATAGAGTTACATTTAAGCAATTTTTAGGCCACGAGGGAATTTCTTTCATGAAAAACCTTTTGAATATGTAGTTTTGAGGAGCAAAAAAGGGACTGTAATCTAAAATAAAAAACTTTCGTGAGAAACTTACATTACAACATGTCATTGTGTTTGCTTACTTAAATAGGCAGAGATAGAAGACAGACTTAAGGCCTACTTTATAAATAGGATTTCTTATTCATACCAGTGCGTTGTAACACCCCTATTAAGCTGTATGATAATATCACGTGCAGCCACTCCCCCCCACCACCTCTATTTAAAGTGCTTACCTGACAGTATAGTATAGTAGTGGCACATCAGGAGGACACATTTTCTAGTCAGATATCAGAGAGGCGGTTTTCCCAGTTTCTGCTGCTGACCATTTGAAAACTTGCTGCTTACTGCACATCACAGAGCCGACCGCTGTGCGAGCTTCTGTGTGACTCTGGTGAGACCTTAGAAGGATCAGCAACAGCCACAGTGGCTGTCACCTCCTATCTAAAAGGGACTTTACACACATCCTCAGTCTCTGATGCTGAGCCACTCTATGAAAGCCACAGATGCATCATACCTGGTGTGGATCTCAAAATAACACTCAAAATACTGTGCAGCGCGCAAACCTTTAGAAATCCAATAATACTAAGATACTTTAGGTTGTGTGGTTTTAGTCATCAAGCTTGGTGTTCGCTACCACGTTATAAAAGGTAGGGTTGGTCATTTGTTTCTGAAACACTTTTTGTCTTATCTGTTGAAACCTGTTGAAATCCTCTTCATAGCCATCAGTAAATAAAGTTGTCTGAAAAGACAACAAAACAACCAATCATTTAATTCTGACTAAATTAAATCACTGGTGTACCTGTCTGTCACTAACTGATCTGCCTTCATGCGCCCACTCGGCCCGTGCTCTGACTGCACATTATTAGACGTCAACCGGAGAGACATACACCACTGAAGCACAGAGAATAGTCAGAAGTTAACAAGCGAGTCATGGAGTGCACGTCCATGTGACTTACTTACCATTAAAAAGTAAGTAAGTCTTAATATTGAAATCAATCCTAATAAAACAACATACGAACATATTTTTCTTTCAGAACATTATGCCATGAACTGGACAAAAACCCTAGTTAATGTTAAAAATTAGTAAGGTTATTATTATTTCACACTGTCCAAATTCTCCCTTTTACTCCTACCTGGACAAAATCGATATTTTGAGAATGAATGGATGTTAATGAATATCTTACAATATTTTAAAAAGTATTCAGAATATTTAGCTAAAGGATACCCATTAAGACTGTTAATAAAGAAAACTGTTTTAAGTTTTTTACACGGTAACACAATGAGACACATTCAAGAAATAAAATGCTAAATGAGACAGAGTTTAATGAGCGCAGGAAATGCAACAATATCACCAGTGAATTATCACCCAGCCATAACAAAGTCAGATATATCAGCAAAACCAAATCAGAGAGCTTCCTTAATCTTAAAACAACAGTGACAATGTGTTTATCTACTCAACACATGCAGCAAATTGTGGCCACACTATCTGCTTAAACACATAACTCCATCCAAGGCTAATCTATTGACCAGAGTGATAAACAAAAAAATAACTATCTCCAACTGAGTGGTTTGGGAATGGAGCCCCACCCTGTTTACAACAGTGAGAACAAAAACAAACTCTCTCCAAGGAGCCCTGGCAAATGCAAGTCACACACACTCCAACCAACACAGGCAAACAACAACAACCTCTGAAGATCTACTGGGAGAAAGCGGCCTATCAAACAACAGCCGTCTGCACACAAACAAGGTGTGCATCTCTGTGCTTTCGAGAGGAAAAGATTGAAGAGCGAGAGAAAAAGACAGAGAGAGAGAAAGCGAGAGTTGGTGTGAAAGTGGAACTGAGCAGAAAGTCAAATACCTCCCCCACCACCACCACGGTCTTAGGTCAACTGAATCATCAGGAGTCAGGGAAGATACCGTCACCACCTTCCATGAATAGCTCTCAAAACCACATCGGTGTGACTTCACTGTGGCAAACTCAGTCGTTTGAGAACGTTTTCCTCTCAATAACCAGGGGAGTCTGACTGAAGAGGTAATGAATCTCAGTTAACAAGGCCATTATCAGTGAAGGAACTACATCATCAGGAGGGACTTCAAATCCACCAGGTCCTTGCCTCCACTGGCCTTTTTAATGTTGCTATTAACTGCTCAGGTATACCGCTAACAACTGTACCAAAAAGAGCACAAAGATAAAAGTGCCACGCTTTTGATTCCCCACTGTACATCATCACGGTAAACAATGACAGTGTATAAAGGGACACTGGCCCAATTAGCCATCTCCGCTCACTGCTGTCAAGTGTTTAAACAGCCAACTAGGATGATAATAGTAACCTGTATACTTTCATCTGTGCTCCAGACTCATCAGCAAGCCAACATCTCTCGCTGCAGCGCTGCACTGCATCTTGGGTAATTACTGCTTCCCAATTACCACCCAGCTGGTAAATATATATCAAATAAACAAGCAACAACCCGTCAATTAGGAGCACCCTTTCATAATGGGGGTTCAAAATGATGTTTCATGTGCAGACGGAGGAAAGCGGAAAGAGAACGGAGACCATTTGGCTTCAAAGTGAACTTGTGTCCGTTATACAGAGTCAAGAGAACATCAGAACATAACAGTTTGTAGAATAAAATTATTAAAACCTGTGTGTATTTTCGAGGTGATCGCCATGCACCTCTCATTGAAAGGTGTCTTAATTTCCAACAGGGCAAATGTACAGCATGGTAACTGAAATATGGCCTTTTTCTTCATAGATGAACGAAGACGGACAGTAACAATGTTGAATTCAAAGGCAAAGAGAACAGCTGCAGTAACAGTCTGTCAACAAAATTTACATTGCTGTTCTCTCCTCGTCTCCATTACTCTCTCCTGTCTCTCCTCGAGCCCATGGAGCTGCCGGCTCAGATCTAAGTACTCTGATGGCTTATCACATAGCGAGCAGCAGGCTAAGCTGGAGTGATGCGCCCAAAAGACATGATCAAAGCGCACCAACTTTTCCACCCAGCGATGATGATGGAAGAGCAGGCTCTGCCATGTTATGTTTCTTATTAGGACTGGGGCTGCCAACTGAAAACACAGCCAAGGAGTCATGGATGAGGCCCTTAAAGATCTACTGCTACAACCTTATTTTGCATTACACTGTCTACTACACTTAGCAGGATTTAAGCACCAGTCTGTGACATTTTTACATTAGTACATGTAAGTTGTGCTTCTCTAATTCTCATACTGATAAAGCGTAGCACTGATTTAACCTATAGCCAGATTACGAACGCTGTATTTTGAGGCATCCACTTTATGATAGGTCTTAAGAAAAAAAACATCGGTCCAAAGTTTGAAGACTTTCAAACATCCGGCAGCATAAAACAGATTTGTTTGGCATATGGAAGAACTTGATAGATAACAGAATCTGCCACCACCGTGGAACAGAAGATGAATCACCACTAGAAACGAAATATGTTCACTTTGAGCTTGTCTTGTGCCACACATCTAACCACAGTTGTTTGACTAATCAAACCACACCTTGTCGTCAAGGAATGGAGCATGAGTAAACTTAAGTAACCGCTCTTGAATCACGTAAATATCACATCACACCTCTGTGGAACACTCCACCTTTTCAACCCACATACTTTACCACCATGAGAGTTCAGGAACAGTCTCCAACATTAGACTTATGAAACATTAAACTCATCAGTCACCGTTATTTCTCATCTTCTTCTTCACACAGTGGAAAAATGTAGTCAAGATCACAAAAGGAAGAGATAGAATGACTTCTCTTTTAGGAGGTCCTTGCTGCCAATTATATGTCAGTGTGTGAACATAAACTTTTGAAAACAATGTAGAGTTCAAATAGAGAGAAGATTCACTCACAGTTCTGATGTAATCAACTTTCAATAGGGGCTTTTAGTTTCTTCCCAAAATTGTCAACTTCACTTCCGTTCCATGTTGCCCTGAAACAACAAACAGAACAACCTGTGAGTATCAATATAGTAACAAAACTTTGGTGTAAATATTCTTTAAGAGGAACTGAAAGCTGTGTCGACCATCAGGCATCCAAAGGTGCATTATAAACAAACGCAGACTGATACAAACAGCCCCTCACGTCAAAACCAAAACACCTGAAGCTTACCTGCATCAATCCCAAACACACACAAGTCTTGTACTATTAAAGAAGCTCTATTACAGGCCTACAAGAAGCATCTTGTACATATTCAAATGGAGTTAAATCATATGAATAAAAATACATTGATTAAGTTATACAGTACAAAACAAATTAACAAGTAGGACGTGTTAAAAGAAATAATAAATGAGACAAAACTTGCACTTGCAGTCTACCAAAGACACAATTCATCTCATAAACTATGTTATACATTTTCTAACTGTTTGAAGTATGGTATATTTAATTGTATTAATGTGTGAAGACATGCCTGGATATTGATATTTAAAAAAGTATTTATCTTGATCACAAGAAAAAAACACTGACTAGGCTTAGGAGTTTTAGTATGCTCTCAACTACAAATGTCAAATGTCGTCACAACTCAAACCACAGTGTAACAACATCTCTTTTAAGTTTTTTTTCTTCTTTCTTTGGTAAAATCATGTTTTTTCCTTAAGTATTAGATGGGTATTTACAAGAACACATTTACCTAAATTAAAATAGAAGATTCAATGAGTCCTAATTTTCTTATTTAATCTAGTCTATAGGGACTGAGCAAAATATATTTATTGAGTACATTTTCCTTCTAATATCCTGTTGATATAGACTGTTGCAAAATGTGATGCAGCCCAAACTACGTGTTAAACAGGGAGTTTATTTATTAAAACAAAAAACAACACTTTAATCTAAAATCAGCACACCAATAATTAAATGACAGAACAGATACTTTGATATTTTCAGACATCGGACAATTTGTATTCCATAGCTGTATTCCTGAAACACAACATGTGTAGTAAATTTGTTTTGTAACTCAACTTAATTGATTGTAATTGCATGCTCCCTCTCTCTCCCCGAGCAGACGGATGACATTTTTTGCCAGCATCCCTCCTTTTTATTAAGGACAGACGACAGTAGAAGACAGTAATTAATGACTGCCCGAGCTAATGGCCGTCCTGAGCATTTCGCAGTGTCCTCGCAGAGGCCGAGGAGGCTGCACAGAGCTCACCTGAAGCTGTCCCCCCTCACTGACCAATCGCCTTCCCTGGCACTGAGAGCCGTCTGCCCAGGCACACCACAGGAGCTGGGACACACTAACCTTTACCCGTGGTAAAAAATATATCGTTCTGCTTATCCTTTTGTTATCACTTTCATTCACTGCTTCTTCCCCTTTTCTGCTGTTGTGAATCAAACACACAAAAATCACATGACCAATTCATTTGCTAGAAAATCCTCTTTATTTATCTGTCACTCGACTTGCTTTGTGCAACAAAAAAAAAATGTGTTACAAGCAACTGGTTCGAGGTTATCTTGAATATGAAATCAAGTGAAGGGTGAAGCCAGTAAATAAATCTTATATAAATAAAATAAGGCAAATGCAGAACCGTATTTCTACACTGGACCGAAAATAACTCCTTATCATTCAGCTGCAAGCAAGGGTGCACAGTCAGTTAACAGCCCCTCCGTACCCAGCACAGGGTATTTCAATGTGTGTTCACAAATACTGAACCGTCAGATGAAAGAGAGGGCTGCTCCACTCAGGGATGGGAGTCCTCACACTGAATGCATGAGTGACTGATTACTTTCTTAGCAGTTGAACCTCAACGCTCTACAAAGAAGAGCCTCAGCCCGAGTCTGAAGAGGCCAAACTAGAGACAAGGGCTTTCCAGATAACACAAAATCACAGATTGGTTAGTGTTAAGGATCTTGCGTCATTAAAATGTATACAGCTGCCCTTCCTCAAATTTCAAACTCTTTTTTTTCTCCTTTTACTTTCGTCCCTCCCAACTCAATTTATTCACTTGCAGCATGGGGCACAGAAACTACAGTCAGTCTTGTTTCTAGACGCGGGGGACGGTGTTAGGTTGTTCCCATTAGAATCAGATGAAGGCTGAATGGCTGAAGGTAATAGCCGTATCAAAACAGCAAGACTGGAAAAACAAAAAAAAGTTGCAAAGAAAGTTCATCCTGCGTTTTAAAACCTGGGTCAGCGTTTGCGAAGGTCCATTTCTGCATAAGTGAGCACACAAACCCCAGTGCCTGTTCAAATAGTCTGCAGCTCTCTCTCAGGCAGCTCATGACAACAGCCCAGCAGCAGCACTGTTTGATCTCCAATGTTTTCCTTAATCTGGGTTGTCAAGGTTCGCTTGTTGGAGGCTGTTTACTTTACTTCTCCTACAAAAAAAGTGTTTTTTCCCCCCCTTCAGACAATGACTAATCCAAAGACCAAGAAGGAGGGAGCACTTCGAGCAATGGTTGTTAAAGCTGCAGTTTCCCTTTTGTTAAAATTTTCAGATGGTTTGTTGTGCTGTTGCCAGCTGCCGACTCACTGTGTAAAATATTAAGGTGATATTTCATCCCCACTTGATTGCTATTCACTCTCAGTAAACATACATAATTATAACTATTTAATATAAAATATTATGAAAATATTCATTATGACTTTATAAATCAAAACAAATCAGTGTGGATTAAGTATATGAGATGTGTGTTTATGTTAAATATAAATGTAAGCTGCATAGTAAAAAATATGATCATGTTGGTTACTGCATGGTGTGTATTTATTCTGTAATACACCAGCTATAAAATGCTGTAATTAAAACGTAGAATTAATTCAAAGTATTCTAAATACTTATTCAGCAGACTATTATTGGGACAGTTTAAGAGAACATAAAGTTGATGAAAATATTGAAATCATATTAGCTTTACATTCGCACTGTAGTAAAAACTGCAATTTGTTCATTTAAAAATAAATTGTTTCTATAAAGTGATAACGAGGTCCTCTGCGTTCTCAGCTTATTTACTGTGAAGAAAACTGTAACTCCCACCGCATCTGACTCAACAAAAGCACTCACGTCAAACTTTGACTGGAGCTCTAATGAAGGCAAACGTTTTAAATAAACGCGTCGAGGTAGAGGTGGGACTCCACGCTGCCATAGGTGCGAATAAAAACGTTAAACAAATTGTGTTACCTCTTTGTGTTAAAAAATGAGAAGTTGAACTTTGACGTGAATAACCGCCTTATCACAGGGCACACTCCGCAGCACACACGGGCAGCCCCGGTGGCGTACAGTGATGGACAGTCCGCGGTGTGGAGGAGAGACTGAAGCAGGACACACCGGCTCAAGAAGCGACGCTACGGTTCCGAGAAGTGGAATTTGGTTGATGTTTGGAGGTGGACATGTCCCTCTGGTCTGTGGGAGTGTGGTGGACGGCGAACACGTGGGGGGGGGGGGGGGGGAGAAGCTCCTTAAGAAATCACTGCACTCAACCCTCCCAGCTTCCCTTCCACTAAGCTTAACTTTACAAACTTTTATTACGCAGTTATCCATCAACAGGTATCTACTCACGGCTACAGCTAGTTAGCGCTTAGCATTCAGAGTGTAACTGCCTTCTCCTGAAAGAGGTGCATTTCCCCTGAGGGGGTCTCGTGAGCGGCGTGAAGTTAGAAACCCGAACTTTTGGACCAGCAATAAAGAAAACCCTTGTAGTTACACACTCGTTACAACCCGATGGTCGCTTGGGTTGGAAGAAGCTAGCATCCACGCTACGTGACAGCAACACAGGTGTTTGTTTACTTGTTTATTTGTGGCGCTGAGAGAAAACAAGCAGCAAAGAAGCGCTGGAGACAAACTCTAAGTGTGTGTGTGTGTGAGAGAGAGAGTGTGTGTTAGCAGCAGCTACACAGGACACAACAAAGCTAACGTTAACAACAGTGTGATAATAGTGAAACTTACCAGTATGAGGGGCCACGCGCTTTACGGCAGGTCGAACAGGCGCACGCGAAGGTACGGATTCGCTCGTGCGGGCGGAGGACGAACCCGTGCACGCGAGTCCGCTGTGTGCGGCGAGAACGCGTGCGACAACAAATCACACCCGTAAACACAAACAAGATTACTCCGCCCGGGGTGGACGAGGCGGAGAGGGGACTAACTAACTAACTTAACTATCCGCAGACAGGAGCAAATAATAATCTTACCGAGGGCGTCGAGGAAAAAAAGAAGAAGAAGAAGCAAAAAAAAAAAATGGAGTTGGACGTTCGCTGCCTCCCAGTGTGTCTCGCTCGAGCTCTCTTTCTTTAATGTTGTTTTTAGATTTTAACACGAAGAAGAAGAGGAGAGAGAAGGAGAGGATGAGGAGGGAAAAGGGAAAGAATCGCGGATTTGGATGTTGTTGTTTTGATGTTCCAAGTCCGTGACGTCATATCCACCTGCTGGGTAAACAACGTTCAGTGCAAACACACACATCGCAGATCCTTCACATGCAGGAACATCACGGGGCACGAGTGCAACTTGGTAGTGGCTCCTTTCAGTGTGTGTGTGTGTGTGTGGCGGGGGGGGGGGGGCAGTAATGATATGCATTAGTTTTAGCAGAAAGTGTGACAGGAGAGAGGGGGCTGTCAGAAAAGCTAAAATGTCTGAGCTGACTAATTACAACTGAGGCTCAATGAACTTCTATTATATCATACGAATTCCATCCATGCATTTTCTTTTCTAAATAAATGTAAGGTTCATCACGACTGGTCCAAAGCTTTGTAGCAGAGAGATGAAATGCTCTGATGGTTAATAACTTCTCTGATATTATGGTGGAAGCAGGTTCTTTCATTTTTCTGTGCGCACACTCTTATCTCACCTGTGGCCCAAGTATTCATAGCATCTTTAATGGCAACGTGACTAAAAAAATACATTCATCAAAAGTAATAAAGAAACTCAGCTTCACTTTTTTCTGTCGACTTTGACTGATTCCATAACAGCCTCCTGACACAGAGAGAGGGAGAATTGTCACAGTCCAGTTCACACTCGAGTTAAAGTAACAGTCATTCTCAAAAGAAAATATTAAAGTTTTTTTTTATTTGCAAAAGCACAATAGGCTATCAGGTTAACTACAGTATATCTGACCTGTGGGCCAACACTTTATAGTACTTTGAAACGCAACATGGCTACAAGTAAATTTCACCAAAGGTTTTTATTATCTTAGCTTAGAAAGTTTTTGCTGATTCCATTAAGCATTATGACAGTAACTAAAATCTCATGTCAGAATTATCAGGGGCAATTACAAAAATCCAGTAAACATTAATTTAGTCTTAAGGGAAAATGTTTTATTTTTTAATTTATTTTGTTGTCCTTTTATTCAAATCTCAGTTTATCAGAGTTTGGAAATACCAGAAGTCCACTATCAGCTGAAATAAGATGACCTATAGGCTCTTAGGGCGTTAGAAGATCATTGATATATATCAAGCCCCTATATATATATATATATATAGGTCAGATATATATATATATATAGGCGCTATATGTTTTAAGCCTTAAAATGCATTTTTAAATAGATTTTAAATATACAATTGTACAGGGAGCCTATGCAGGGAGGTAGAATTTATTTTTAATGGTCACTTTTTCTTGAATCTGTAATCCTATAGCAGCATATTGGACCAAGAGAAGCACGCGTTCTTTCAGTTTGCTGGGCTGACACTATATCTGACCAGTGGGCAAACACTTAATTGTATTTTAAAGGCAACATGACTGCACATACATTTCAGCAATACTTGCTCTCAACATTTTCTTTGCTGCTGTGAAGGTTTTGCTGATCCCCAAACAGCCTCCTGTCACAGGGAAAAGTGCACAGGCATTATGACAGTAATTAAAATCGCTTGTCACCTTCCCTGAAGAGGAGAATTATCATGGGCCGGTTCAACAGTCCAGTTAACACTCGTTTCAAAGCAACATTAATTTAGTCTCAAGAGAAAAATATTTTACGTCAGTGTGTTTTCCGTCTTCATCTTGTCCTTGTTCAAGGTCTTAGAAACTCTGCTCATTTCACTGTGAACGTAAATGCATATATCATGGTTGCATCTATGATAAATTTTGCAGATAAACCCTGCGAGGGAAGATTGTTTGTAAGTAGACAGCGCCACCCTCTGACCATGTGTCGTAACAAGGATAAAATACCAAACGTCCACAGAGCAACCACTTCTTCTGTACCATGTAAGTTGGTGGATGTGGATTGGGGGTGTGTTTTTGTTTTTTGAATATTTTTTGTGACAGATCATTTGTTTAGATTATCAGAGATCTTCTTTATCACTACTGTGCTCTGTATATACCTTTTTATTACTTAATATAGTACTAACTGTGTGATTGTTGTTATATTCTGTTTCTTAAAAATGTGTGGTTACTCACTGGCCACAGAAACACAATCTTCATCGAGGTTCAGCCAGGTTCTCATTTAAATGTTATCAAACAGAACAACTGAGTTCTGCTCTGTTGGGAATCGGACACACCAACACTCTCACAGTAAACAAGACAAACAATCATCTTCACAGTTTAGTTAGTCTTAATTCACAGTGACACAGAAAAAAGCCTAACAGGAAATAAAAACATATATGGTTTCCTGTTTCCTTCCTACTCTCAATTCAAAAAAAGGTCATATACACACTTCAGGTTATAAGGTATTTTAAAGGTTTTGGAGGAAACACATCTCGAATATATCAACAATTTTCAACCATTGTGTAAAACGATTTACATAATAAAAAGTATAAATTACTCATATTGTTAAAGATGTATCAATGGCAATTAAAATGTTTCTATTGTACGTGTGTGTGTGTTTGTGTATGTGTGTGTGTGTGAGAGAGTGAGAGAGAGAGAGAGAGAGCAACGGAGAGAGAGCAACAGAAAGAACATGTGTTTGTCATTGTCTATTTTAGTGGACAAAGCATAACAAAAAAGGATAAATACAATGATAAAATGTCAATGTAATGAAATTAATTTCAAACAAATGAAAGCTTTATAAAAGAACATTTTAATTTTTAAGAAGGGGCTTAAGACCATTAACATATTTACAAAGTCTGATCTCAGCTGGAAAGTCAGATTACGGTCCTGAGACGCCAAAGCATGAAAACCTTTAGTGACCGACTATACCCAAAGTAGTTGGGAAGTACCAGAGGTCCACTTTTCAGCTCATCTGCAGACACCCAGGCTCATATGGAACGAGAAGATCCTTGACAGAACCAGGTTCTTGGTTGTGTAAAGCCTTAAAAGTCATCAATACAATTTTATAATCAATATGAAAATAAACAGGAGGCCATTGAATAAATTGAGGCCAGAGCAAATTTGACGAGCTAAAAGAAACCCCATATTCCCGCTGTAAAGATGCCCTCTATATATGGTAGCAAGTAGCCAGGAGGCAAACACATCAGTATCTCCTATAACTCCACTGTGATGTGTTCAATGACCTCTGGGCCAATGAAGCGAGAGCAACAGTGATAACTGGTGTCTGGAGAGTTTGATGTCAACATGTGAATGAGGAAACGCAACACACATGCATTCACATAAACCCCCTAACCAGACCTGGAATAACTGTAAAATGAAAATTACATTTTCTTTTAATAATTACAATGCACCCTTGTTTCTTGAAAGGGAGACATTTTCTACTTTCCATGTCCTAACGAGAAAACAACTTTCTCATCACACTGAGAAAGTTTTATTTACAATCATTTATTTTATTAATATATTTTATCATGACTGTGTTACTCAGTGGTGAAATAATAATGACTTTTTCACTTTGTGAACTTAAATCTCCCATGTTATAACTATATTATTTCAATCCTTATAACAGGATTTGTAGTTTTCAATGATTTGTACATTGAGCCAATCTTTCAATGGATTACACTTGTTTTTATTCATAGTGTAGTAAACATTGTTGTGTGGTGTAATTAATGAGGACAATGCCTGTGTACTAACGGCGTTATGAAGGCAATCTCACACACCATCTAAGCTTTCTAATTCTTCAGTGGCTTGATCTGCATGTCAACACTGGATGTGTCAGCTCAGCGGTGCCCAACAACAGCCTTGTGTGTGAATTTATTATCCGCTCTTCCCCTGTCACGCCGCTGATGTGTCGCCTGGATTAAGGCCCTGACTTGATGGAGTGTAGTTGCAAATTAATTGAGGATCGCTATCAGTTACATAAGGTCCTCGCCACACACACGCGTGCACACAACAAAGTAATTAGCTTTCTGTTAATTAGGTAATTAAGCAAATGAATAGGAGCTCCTCTTGATTTCCAAAGGGGGATGGATGGCTTTCATACTGTGTTTCGCCCCCCCCCCCAGGCTGTAGCATTCCACGTGTAATGAAAGGATGAGGACTTCTGATGGAGCCCCAAAGACAATGACCAGTTTAGAACTGTTCAAGGAGTGAAAGAGGAAAAACAAGAGATTATGATATGATGTGCTGTATTCTGCCTTTCTAAATATACGAGAGCACTGTTATAGCAGTGTTTATCTTTCTAAACATGCATGGATAAATAACTGTAATAGATTTACATCTTCATTTTTTTCGTTTAATACTTAAAAACACATCACATTTTAATACCTTGTTGTGTCTATTTTAATAAATCAAATATTTGTTGGACATTCTGCACCAACAACTCAGCATTTAATGGATGTTTTGCCTAAATGAAACAACTTCATACATATTAATGCATGACACTGTTTAAGTGTCAGTATTTTTCATTGTATTTGCTTTGTTTGGTATGTTCCATATGTGCTGCATCTCTAGAGACACAACATCTTGGAAAAAAAGAACATGCACTACATGGAATCATTTAGAAATATAAAACAAGGGAAGACTCAAAGGAATTACATGTTGTAGCTGTTTATTTTAAGTGTCTTATAAACATATACAGGGTATACTGTGTACGATTTTTGTACACAACCAATACAAACATGGCGCATGAAAGTCCGCTGTTAAATGCCAGTGTTTATAACAAACAGGTACGATGAAAACTAATAACATCACGTTCTGACCAGTACTCGCAGCGTGTAGTGTAAAACTATAACACTTCCCTCATTTCACAACAATGCAGGTGATAAACCTGGAACAGTTCTCAACAATACTCTTACACAGATAATTAATTCTGGCAAACTCGATAGATATAACAACTATTACAGTTTGAACAGCATCACTGGCTGTTGGGCTTTAACGGAGGTCCAAAGTGAAAATGATGTGTTGCTTTTTGACATTAGGTTTGTAACAATGTGTGTGTGTGTCAGTACGAATCATAGAACAACCGGAGCCCTTCCCTGAAACATCAATGAAGCTTTTCTTTACACACGCTGCTGTTAGCAGAGTTAGCTCCTCCATCTGATCATTAGAGCAATGTTTCTTAGCTGCACAAACTACCGGCTGGTGAATCCTTAAAATGTTTGACTTTGGACACGGTCAAGTTTGTATCCAAATGTGAGCCAGACAGAAGGATTTTTTAGATGTGCAGCATGTAGCCCTCATTAGAGCCGAGTGGAAGTAGATGCACTCTGCTCTGGTTTTCTAAATTACTGACAAGCTTTTTGAATGTGTTTTATAACCCCAGGGGACACCGAGGCACTCTAAAACCCAAGCATGCTGTTCATGTAATTGCTCACCCTCAGCCTCTTCGCAGGAGACCTTCACATCATGTATCTGCCTGTCAGACACGTTAAAAGATCAAAACAGCTAATATTATGTGGTTTGGATGAACGTCTGGTTTGGTTTAGTTTTTGTCAGATATAATGTGAAAACATTGGATGCAGTTATTCTAGACTGACTGAGAGAATTTACATCCAGGAAGTTTAAACACGAAGGACTACTGTTTAGGGTACACATGAGAAAGTTTGTACCTAACACTGACACTGTTGTGACCCGACAAAAGCCACACTGCCAAATATTGACATGAGCCAACCCTGAACTCCACTAAATTGAAATAGTTTTCTTCTTTATAGCAAACAATGGATCGCATCACTATAATATGTAATATCAAAAGTGTTCTTCATGATGATTTATTAAAGAAAGCAGGTTCTGGGATTTAATTCCTTTTATTGATCTTATTTTATTTGTCTCATTACTATTTTACTTAATTTAATGTTGTTTAAGGAACAAACAATAAAAATGAAGAGTCATATCACAAGAACTGATTTAGATTGAGTACAAACTATATCGAAATATTCAATCAGAGTTACAGAGGCCATGTGGTCCCAAACCCAGACTTCTTGGTAGACAGTTAAGAAAACTTCATTCAAGTGTTCAAGAAACTCTGGAGCTATGTACTTTAGTGGACTATACTTCATCTGAAATACTGTTTGCGCACTAACGAGGCACCTTGCTCTACTTTATTCTTATTCTATCTGATGGCAACGGGACACAAAGATAAATCATGCTGCATATTTTGTTCCTAATTTTTACAGTTTCCACATAGCTTTGAGGTGACACTTTCCAAGGTAGCTTGTGCTTGGTACTTAGCTTCACCAGAGGTTATATTTGCATTGCTGTTTGTCTGTTGGTTATTTGTTTGTTTGTAGGATCACACAAAACAACAACTGAACCAATTTCCATGAAACCTATTTAAAACCTAAGAACCTATTTAATTCGGGAGCAGGTCCACACAATCAGGCGTAGCCAGGATTTTCTTTTCTCCCTCTGTAAAATCTCTGAGTCCTCCTCCTACATTTCATAGTGTCCACAGTAAGAAATAGACCTATTGACAGCAAATCAAAACTTTGTGATCTGAGAAGTTTGGAAATTATTTTTCAAACTAGAATGGCACGCATATCACAGGCTCATATCTCCAACGAGATCCAACACTCCCCTGAAATTGAATCAAGATGCAACAAATAGCACACACTCTCAGATATCATTCCTCTACATACACCAGATTTTTTTTCATTTAGATCCATTAATTATTCGCTGGTGAAAACGCAAAAATCTATTGATGCACTGATCTGCACCAATATGTATTGGGTTCTTCCTGAGCCATATAATCCTTCAAACAAGTTTTGTGGTAAACCGTATTGTATTTTTCACGTAACGCTGCTAACCAACAGATAAATAAACACAACATCCTTGGTGGAGATAAGAACCCATCTTACATCTTAGGCGCCATTGTTACACACCTGACCTTTACATTTTCCCTGTCTTGCATTACACAATAAATACACTGCTTAGCACAAAGGGTGTAACGTAAGACTGGAAGGAATCTACACATAAACTGGCTTTGCTATAAGTGAAAGATGCTGAAACCCTGAGGTATTAACACATCCGCAACATTTCAGAATGGAAACACTGTTCTTTAATAGATCTAAGATGCAAGAAGAAACACAGATGAGAACATTTATTTTAACTTACATTTTATTCACTTTGTCCTTAACACTACAAAATCCTGTTAACAAAAGGAAAATTCATTCCCTTATAACCAACTCATCAACCAGTCCAAAGTTGAACTATAAAAGTGGTGAGACATACAATAACACAAGGCCTCAAGTTTACTGGAGCCTACGCTGTAATAAAGTAATAGTAACTGTGTCAACTGTGTGACTCAGACTGGGTGATAAAGTGTCACATAAAATGACTGGAAAAGTATGTGTAAAATACATGATTGCACTATCTCTGTTAAAGTTCTTTACTTTAAAGAAACCTGCTGCACTGACTCATGATCTTTTTTTCCACCGACATATAACCATATATAAGGGAAAATGCAATCCTCATGAGGTGAAAACTCCAGCCGGGGTCACTAAAAAGTGCTTTGGCACTAAATAAAACAGTTGAAAACATACTAGGTTATTAAGTTGTTACCTCTATACCAGATCCTAGTTGTAAGGTCAATGGCCTGTACAGAGAGCAGGACCATGGCAGTGCAGGTCAGTACAGGAGGGAGTCAAAACCATCATGTACTAATGAACTGGGGGCGAGATTTACACATGGTCTGAAGAGCTCAGAGCTTCAGGATCCACATCGAAATGAAACAAGGCATCAGTCATTAAAGGTTATAAAAATATATTGATAACATTTGCTTGTTGAATGCAAAATAATATCCTAGATTAGGTTGTGGGCAGAGCCTTTATGAGTGTTACAGAGTTCAGGCCTAAAAACACAATCAAAAGTGCTTCACACTCTAACGTCTTGAGCGTCCTCCCTCAAAGGCATGATGTTCCATGTGAGCTGAAAAAGTCAAAGTGATACATGGTGAAACCGTTGAACAGCGTAGATAAGGGTCATTTTACATGCAGGACACATTATAAACCTGAACCACAGAACCTGTTATGAAAAGTAATTCATCCAGAATTATGAATGGGATATACCAGATGCAAATGTAGGTTGAAAGTTTAAAAAAAAATCTGAGGCTGGTGCAAAGTTCAAGAAAATCCTCTGTACTCCTTGTGGTGTACACAGAGTTAAATATTATTGTTTATATTATTTTGGCACTTTATTTTGAAGAGGCAGTGACAGGATAACCCTGTTTGACCGATACGTGAAGCAGGTATGAAGGAGTGTAATGACATTTGTCATATTTGCCCTGCTGCCTTTTTCTCAACATCAGTAAGACCTGATTGGCTTACAGCCATGTCAAAAATGGGAAAGTCCTCAGTATTTCGAGTTGCTTTGCAGTTTGATTATTTTGTGTTGTTGATTGTCAGGCTTGTTCCACATTAAAACAAATATTCTCAGTTGTTTATTTTTCATGTCCTGATACCTCTCCAAATGCCTGAAGGAGTTCTGCAAACTCACCAGCACATTCAAGCACACCCTTGAGGAAATGTTAGACTCTTGTTTTTGGCCATTTTCTTCTAACAGGAATAAATATATTTTTTCTTCATTAGAACTTTTTGTCCAAGTTTCCTTTGTGTATTAATGAATTGTATCATGTGCTGGATTAAATAGGCCTACAGGCCCAGAGGCTACCAACCCCGCTGTAAATCCCGCTCGGAAATTCTTACATGCTCTGTTTGAAACTATCTCTTTTCAATGTGCAGAGTGTTTTGCTGTATCATGACAGGCAATAGCATCTGACAAAGCATATGCAAAGCTTAACCTCCCATCTGTTTTTGAATCCACATGTAGAATAAATAGAAGTGAAAGAGATGGGCATACTTACACTTATAAAAAACATGCTTAAAAGATGTGTTCGGGAGGAGTTCACAGACTTTTCCCAAGATATTTGCTTCGTTTGCAAGAGACGCATCTTTATTCCAGACTTGCACCACGTCTTCCCGATCTCGCACGCTAACACTGACCCCAACCACCTCATCATCTGTGAAACACGAGGAGGACAAAAGGAGCAGCAAAGTTAACAGCAGATAAATATGACATTAACACAAAGGCTATATTTAGAAAAGCAAATGAGTGTACCTGATGCACAGTTATCTGCAAACTGCTCCCCAATAGTAGCAAGCAACAATTCTTTCCAAACTGCCAACTGAAACATGAAGAAAGACAAGATGAAACATTGTTTATCATTTTATGTTTTTATTTGAAAATTTGCTAAACAAAGTACAACACCTACAGTGCTTTCTTTTGGTATTTTCATCTTCCAAACTCCTCCTTTTGCATTGCTTTCTTCTTCCCTGGTAGAAGAAAAGAAGAACGAAACACTAGAAACTGTACAGAGGGATCAGTTTTACATTACAGATCTTACTTCAATTAACAGACATAATGTTGTCTAATGTAAACAGGTGTCAAAAAGCTAAAATGTCAATCCCAACCAACGTGTTAATGTAATAATGTAATTCTATACCTAACCATTTATTATGTAATGTGATAAACAGTGGGTCTTTTAATAATGACTATGGTTCCAAAGTAAAACAATGTCATACGTTAAATACATTTGACAGTTAATCAGTTAACCATGTCCAAAGCAGCTGGAGGAAATCTTTTATTATATTTTAACTGGTTACCAAACACTGCACTGATACTTAGATCGACCGACTTTTTATTCTCATATAATCAAAGTCTGTGCCGGGCAAATTTACACTCATATGCCGCACGATAGTTCATGTTGTGCAAACAGTGGCAAGAACACACACTCACACACTCACAAACAGAGTTTCACTGTGAAACTGAGAAAGAATGTGGGCACAAGATGAAAGCGAGGGCCTCTCCAACCTCCAAAAAAATAAATCTAACTTGATCAAATCACCACTAACCACCCAATTCCAAAAATGCTAGAAAAGGCAATGCAGCTAAAATGAGTAAGAGAAAAGCTCAGAGTCCGCCAGAAATGATCAGACTCTGCTGTTGTTCCTCAGCATTGAAGGGACCAAAATCATTATGCGCATAATTCATGGAACTGGATGACCTGTGGTCCAGGATACAGATTCCACAAGTGTAATATATTAACTGAGCCCAAGTTTCTGAAGTATCAAGTAGGCGATTCTTCTTAGAGTTTGGAATGTCAACTAATGTCAGGGTGTCCTGCTACAGCCAATGTTGCAGTGGTGCGTCACAGACAAGATTAGCATTTGTGAGGTTTCGCGAGAGGACACTAAAAACATGACCAAAGTACCACATGATGGCAACTCGGCGAGGTTGTCCTCCTTGGCACATGCACTAGAGACGGCTCAGAAACAACCACAGAACGATTTTACTAAATGGAAGAGCACCTTCTGTATTCTGCAATCACTGTTGGGGCACCGACGTACTGATACATCACCGAACATGAGCTGCCAGCCCCACTCAACACGCATCCTTCTGGGGCGAACTGAGCCTCCTTACACCTCCTGAGGAGCTTATAAAAGAAACAAGCTCCTTCTTCCAACCATTACTGCCCTGAAACAGCATGTGGAGCAGACACAGACCACAGAGTCTATCTCTAGTTGTTTCATACCAGTTGATCCCACACTTATAATTTGCCCTCGGTGAAAAGAGACATAATATTCTAAAAATTAACAATCTCACCACAGTGGCCTCCGTTCTCCGCGCATTAAGTGATAGCTACATCTCAGAGGCAAGGCTGTGGCTGAAGGGATGTTGTTGTACACACTCCAGAACAACTGTTAACACAAGAACACACACATGAGGCTTAGTATCTAGTATCTTTTTTACAACACAACACAAACATTGCTTTGTGTCTTTTTGGATTATAAGATACTAAGCAGCACATTCTGAGTTTAACATCAACTTGTCCGAGCTCTTTATAAAGCAACTCTTCTAAAGTGACAGTGCATCAGAACGATTGGCCTTGTTGATTTATTATTCAAGCGCTAACAGCTAAAACTTTTTCAAAGTAGAATATTTTCCTCCTTCATACAGTTTAAATCACCCATATTGTATAATGAACAATATATTGAAAGTGCCAAGAAACTAATAAAACAAAGGCACAATGTTAAAACTATAAATCAAACATAAACAAAATTGTGTCACACTGTCAGTCTGTGTCTTTTTCAGGTTGTTATGTTGTTGTTTACTCCACTATCACCGAAGCACTGAATGTTACAGAGTGTGACCATCTGTTCAAAACATGGCATTGAAGTGTTTCTCATTCTTGAAAGTGAAACTACAATCCTGTTTCACTTCTTTGTTTACAGGGACAGGGTTGTAAACAAAGCCTAAACACCATCACAAATGCTGATTTAATGTTCATCTTAGATGGGACACATCTTCTGCTCAGTTGACTTTAGTCTGCAAACTGATGGTCTACATGAAAACATTAGAGGAACTTTCTCTGAACATTTCCTGCAGCCATCAGAACATCGTGTCACTAAGCAGTAATACATGCATTGTAACAAACAGCTCAGTGACTCAGCTGATGTAACATGGCTCTATCTATATTTACATGCTCCATGATGTGATGATGTAATGGTTAGATTTGTTCCGCAATTTGTGTCGACTGTAGCTCTTAACTAACAAAGAACTGCTTATCCCTCCTCACATTAATCACTCAGGCAAGTCTGACGCTTTGCAGAGTCATGCACTCGATCTGTTTGCTCTTCTGATGATGAAGCTCTTTAAGCCGACGCCACGTCTCACCTGAACAGATTGTACTGTGTAGATCTTCTTCAGGTTGGATTCACATTGTGCAGCCGTCGTGCCCGGTAATGACCTAGAATGACAAGAGAAGACTGTTTATGTTGACAGGAGATACAGAAGACACAGGTATACTGCTAACACCCATATACAGACCTTAGACTGATTACCCATTCAAAATTAAATCTAAAATACCCAGACCATTAAATGTTTGATTTCAAGTTTTTCTACTCGTCTCTCCAACAACCCATCTATGACATTGACCTTCTCCTCACCTTCAAATCCCACCTTCGTGGATTTGTTTACTCTGTGTAACCATGCCCTGTATGAAGTAATGTTTTTAATAATGGTGATTTTACTTATTATATTAGCCTATTATTGCATATTGTTGTATTATTGTCCTGACATTTGCTGGGTTTTGATTGGTGCTATATCTGTATGGTGTCCTTGTTTTGTAAGAATCATACCTCTGGAACTTCTTGACCTCTTACTGCACATTTATAATGATTATATGGTGCATATGGTACGTAAACCAAGATCAGTAAGCTATAAAAGCATTCTACTTAAGGGACGGCATTGTTTGGGGCAGGTTGATCACATTCATTACTTTCAACTGTCAGTTGTTATTTATTTTTCAACAAAAGGCTTTGTTAACATGCACGTTTAATTGTTCATAATTCCTCCATGAAGAACACCAGTGGTAAATGTCCTAGTACTAGTGCTAGACTAGTGCTCAATACACCTATATTCGTTATATTATTAATTGCACTGTTGAATTGGATATCAACTAAACTAAGTGGTTTTGAGTAATTTTAGGTGTTCACAACCCAAATAAACAACTCTTAAAATTCATTAACTAGTTGTTACACATACAATATTCAGTAATAAGATACTTGAGCGTGATGCGTGTTTCAATGGGTCCCACGGTCCATGGGTTCCTCTCTTTGTGTCTCTCCTTTAAAAGATGACATATCCAATCTGACTGTCTTCTTGAGTTTGGAAACCTTTGCTCCACAGTGAAGCATTACACCAATGGATCCTGTGACCTCATAAAAGAGGAGAGAAGGCAAAGCGTCCCAGCCAGGATGTGTTTGAATGTCTGTGATCAGATCCCGGACAAAAGGCTGTTTTCTCTACAGAAACTGGAAACACTCCCTTCCTGAGACTTGTTTGAACACCATCCTCTTCGTGAACTCGATGATATAACCTTGTATAACCGCACAGCTTCAGTGGAATAACTGTTCTGCTTATAAATGGTTAAAAACAGTTACATTACATGAGCTCCAGGAGGCCTGTTGTGAGCGGTGGCCTTCACTAACACGCCCCCCCCCCGCTCCACTGTAGCTGCTCCTGGCCTCTGAGCCCCCACAGCCCGCAGAGGACATTGACCGTACCTGTCCAGCCAGAAGGTCCAGGGTGAGTGCAGAGGAAGAGTCGCGTCCTCTCGGTGTTTCTTTGTGATATTCTCCAACTTTTCCTCGTCGATGTCTATGTCGCTGTGAGAGGAAACCGTCTGTCCGCTCAGCGCCGCTCCGTCCATCTGAACACCCGTCTCCCCCCCGGGAACCGCCATTCGTCCAGGCACCGAGCTGAGGTTGCGACCGCGTTCCCGGTGACGACCTGCTGGAGACGACGCTCAGCGGCCGGTTCTCTGATCCCACAAACACAAACACACCGCTCTTCCGCCTGCCGACCGATTACGTCACGGCGACGCCGTGGAGATACGCAGTGGTTGGTCGAGACCACAGAGCAGAGAGGGGGAACAGGAGTAGAGTTCTCACTCTGACTGAATGTCGGGGGGAGGAACTAGACTGAAACGTCAACTATCAGTGAACTGTAAATAAAAATGAATATGTTGAACTACCAGCCAGAAAAATCACCATATATAATGTGTGGCTTTTATATTTGTTATTTGGCTTTTACACTTTAGCAACGTTTCTGTTGACGGTCATTTGCACTGTTCTGCACAGGATAACTCATGCAATTGTAGGAAAATGTAACCTCTGCTTTTAACCCATCTGGTGCAGGACACACAGAGCAGTGAGCAACCATGTATGGCGCCCGGGGAGCAGATGTTGGGGAGGTGCCTTGCTCAGTGGCACTAGACAGGGTAGGGAGAATCCTCTTGGATTTTTTGGACAGATCAATCCAGGTTCGTCTTTTATTTTTTTCTCCGTGGAGTCGAACCAGAGACGAACCAGAGACCTTTACTGCCCATGGTCCAAGTTTCTGCCACTAGTCCACCTCCCGTGGTACAATGCAACTGCGTCCTTTATCTTGGAAGGAGAAAGTTCAGCACTGCTAGAACACAATCTGCAGGAGAAATTACTCTGAACGTGTGGAGCAGTATGTTAGCCAAAAGGGAGAGGAGGGGGAACAGGGTACTCAGATTGTATTAAGTACAAGTATCAAGTGAATTGATTGTGTCCTTTCTCTCTTCTGCCCCCATTAGAAGAGAACAGCCTAACCAGTCAAGAGCCAGATCCTCTGGCAGGTTATAAATGTTAAATTGGGATCGATCATGAATGTGGACTGGTCCTTATGCAGACAAGGAAATGTGCAACTTTTTTCCCCAGAGTGAGGCATCATGTTATTGCACTCTTTGCAGGCACAAGAGAGTGGGAAAACCCCTTTATGCAGATCTGTCTGTATGAAAATGTGAAAGTTTTAATAGGCGTTGCAATGTACAGACTCAAAATTAGTTAAATATTATTAATATATTAAGAAGGGCTTCCAAGGTCACAAATAAAAAAACGTAATCTATATATCCGCAAAACTAGTGCCCAAGGATAATCTTCTTCTTTTTTTATAAAATCCTAGTTTCCCCACAAGGATATTAGCATAACATTACCTGTCCTAAACATCAACTCTGTCTCACCATAGAACCCCAAATATGTAGAATATGTGTCCAACATTAATGCTGAACTGGGCCAACCTACCTACTTGACAGTTGGAGCAATATGAATGATCCACTGGTGTTATCTGGATATACACTGTTTGTGGTAGCATCTTGAGCCTCATCTTTGATTATTGCTCTGGACTTGATTAGATCAACTTACCAGTGATCACAGGGTCAAATATCATAACCAGGCCAAACTCTGAATAGAAAGTGGGAACTATGAAACAAAGTGGGTCATTCCTGGTCCATATATGGGTATTAAATCTCCCAAAAAGCCAATATCTGTCAGTGAGACAGTTTTGTAGGATTTTGTCCTTGCTCATGATGCTGCATGCAGCAGGCTCCAGGGGGTGCTGGTGAACCACGGCAGCAGCAGCAGCATAAAGTTCAGCCTGGTCACATAATGGTAACTGTACTTTAAAGTCCTGCTCAGAGAAAGAGGTCTTTAACATATTGATATGACATCCTCTGGATTATTTAAGAGTGTAAGTTCTTTATGCGGAGTTGTGTTGAAGTCATGTTTTTGAGATGACAGCGAATCACTCCTCTTCAGCTGTTTTCAAGCCACTTGTCAAATCCACTGTCATTTCTGTAAAGGTCATCATCTACAGTCTTTGTCAAACCAACATCCAGACCAGCCTATGCTGAAACCAGCCTATGTCACCTCGGCTGAACCCACACAGTTAGCTCCAATGGGTTTTTTACATTGCTTTATCGATGAGTGTTTACTATGGTCTGTTTGTAAGTGAGTCATATTATTTTCAAACAACCTCAACAAAAAGAGTCACTTCTTAAGTGTCCAATCCCAACAGCCAACGTGGACAAAGTGTGTGATCAAGGTTTCAATACAAAATGAAAAATCTAAACAACAAATCCTGTCATTACATTTCATTTAGCTGACGCATTTATCCAAAGCGCCTTACAATAAGTGCTTTCAACCATGAGAGTACAAACCCAGAACAACAAGAATAAAGTAATTACAAATTTGCTTCAAGAAAGCCAAACTACAAAGTGCTATAGGTAAGTGGCATATAAGTGCTACCTTTTTTGTTTTGTTATTCAAGGTATAGTCGGAAGAGATGTAGACTTTCTGCTTGGTATAGTAAACAGTCATGATTTTGTTCAGTGTTCAGGCCAGTGAGGGAGCAACAAGCCGATTGGCCGATGCAGAGCGGAGTGAACGGGCTGGGGTGTATTGTTTCACCATGTCCTGGATGAAAAACTGTTGTCTTGCAATAATAAATACAAAAGAAAATAAGGAAAAACAATATTTTCAATATACCAAATCTATTTTCTGTATAGTTATTTATGTTATCATTAAAATCCCTTGCTGCTATTACTGTTGTAACTCTATTTATGGTTTATATTTACATATATGTTTTCCATATGTTGTACCTGAGTATAATGACAATAAATATATTTGAATCTTGAATATGGTAAGGAAAGGAAAGGAAAGGAAAGGTAAGGAAAGGAAAGGAAAGGAAAGGAAAGGAAAGGAAAGGAAAGGAAAGGAAAGGTAAGATAAGATGAGATAAGATCAACTTTATCCAAGGCTGGGGCTTGCAATCAAATTAAAATAATAAAAACCTTTAACTATTTACATAAATATCAGATATGAAAAATAATGATTTTTGATCATCATGATCTTCGAACTGTAATAAAGCCTGACATTAATAACAATAATAATAATAATTGGTACATTAAATACAGTGCACTGATAGAGGACCTCAGTATTCGCATGTGATGTGTGCATGGAGACAGCCCCCCCCCCCCCCCCCCCCCCACGCTGATCACAGGCATAGACTGTATCAGGCCTGCTCTCCCTACATGCAGGGGTACGTGCGTCGCATCCTGGGCTACAGACGCTGCTGTGCTATGTGATATCCACCCCACAGACCCTCAGCGAGCTTCCGACCAGACGTCTGCCTCTGCGGGCTCCACCGCCTGGAACCGAGGCTGTGCGTGGCCGTCGTCAAAGAGGCTGCGGGTGCGTAATGTGCGCCATGCGTCCACACCACACTGTCTTCGTTTGTGCTCCTCAAGACGAAAGACACAGCCCCGCCATCGGTGCATAGTGAGATGTGTTTCCATGTCTGCTGCTCCAGAGATGGTGCGTGAACCTGGACCAGGCGGCTCCGGTCCTGCAGAGCGAGGAGCATCACACCGCGATGGTTTCAGACTCTAGTGAGATGAAGGACAGAAAGAAGAGGAAGAAGAAACATTAAATACTTTATTTTATTTGTTTCTTTTCAAGGGGGATGAGCGCTCTTCATCGAGACTGATTTGATCTGATGCGTCTGAGAGGATTTGACTCCTGACGTCTTTCTCTGGATCGTGCTGTAATTCCATTCATCCCTGGCCGGATAGCACCGCTGGTGGATGAATGCATGTGGGAGTACGCACAAGCTCCCAGGCTGCACAGATGGCAAACACAAGTGAGTTTGGAGAGAGCAGCCCGTCCTTACAGAACTATGCGTCCACGACCCCTGCGGTCCAGCTGGCCTCCCTGGGTCTGATCATGGGCTTCAGCCTGCTTGGCAACGCGTCCCTGTCGCTGCTGCTGCTTAAGGACAGCTCCCTGCACAAGGCTCCGTACTACTTCCTCCTGGACCTGTGCCTGGCGGACGTGCTCCGCTCCGCCGTGTGCTTCCCCTTCGTGATGGCCTCGATCAGCGGCGGCTCCGTGTGGCCGTACAGCGCGCTCAGCTGCAAGATCGTCGCCTTCATGTCGGTGCTCTTCTGCTTCCACGTCGCCTTCCTGCTCTTCTGCGTCAGCATCACCCGGTACATGGCGATCGCCCACCACCGCTTCTACTCCAAGCGGATGAACCTGTGCACGTGCGTGGCGGTGATCTGCATGGTGTGGACCCTCTCCGTGGCCATGGCGTTCCCGCCGGTGTTCGACGTGGGCACCTACAAGTTCATCCGTGAGGAGGAGCAGTGCATCTTCGAGCACCGCTACGTGAAGGCGAACGACACGCTGGGCTTCATGCTGATGCTGCTCGTCATCGTGGGCACCACCCATGTGGTTTATATCAAGATGTTGTGCTTCGTGTACGACCACCGCAAAATGAAGCCGGCCCAGTTGGTGCCGGCAATCAGCCAGAACTGGACCTTCCACGGCCCCGGGGCCACCGGGCAGGCCGCCGCCAACTGGATCGCCGGCTTCGGCCGCGGACCCACTCCGCCGACGCTGGTCGGCATCCGGCAGGCGTCGCATCCAGGGAACAGGCGGTTGCTGGTGCTTGACGAGTTTAAGATGGAGAAGCGCATCGGGAAGATGTTCTACATGATCACGCTGACCTTCCTCGTCCTGTGGGCTCCATACATCAGCGCCTGCTACTTGAGGATATTCGGGCGGGGGGCTCCGGTGCCGCAGCTCTACCTGTCCGCCGCGGTGTGGATGAGCTTCGCCCAGGCGGGAGCGAACCCTATCATCAGCTTCCTGTTCAACAAGGAGCTCCGGGTGCGGCTCCGAGCCTGTTTCTCCTGCTGCCTGGGAACACAGACTCCCATGGAGCCATACTGTGTCATCTGAACCTCCAAACCCACACATGCAGACTTGGATCATTGGCTGAGTCCACACGCACTACACGTGGCAATGTTTACCAAACATTTTTAAACGAGCTCACTACGGTGTTCATTTCTAACTTAATGTTTGCCTGAACATGATCTGACTGATACAACATTATTGTTTCTCTCACCAACTGGGCTTCATTATTTGAATGTACACCTCTGCATGGGCTGTAGGTGACATTCAATGCAAATATAGCCCATATGACAAATACGCCTCATGATTGGTTGCCTTATTTATCGCTATATAAGCTTATAGCAACCTGATTTTATCCACTGTGTACCTGAATGTCATTTCGACCATTTATTTGTATATTTTTTTAATTATATTCCAACACATGTCTGCAGGTTGTTTGCCTTCTGAAGATGACTGAAACCACAGAACTTATTTTGTCCGCTGACTGGAGACCATTTCCTTGACTTCTGCAACCCACCTGGTGACTTGTCACATCAGTTTCACACAGATCTAAGTATATTTTTAATAAGGACAATGTCACCTTTGTAAAAATGTAAATCCACATTCCTCTTTTTCCTTATTTCTTTTAAACAGCTACCTTGTATAGTTCTTAATCTCTCTTATTTCCTTTTATGTTATTGCAAAATGTGTCCAACCTCACTTTAAAAAAGGGTATTTTGCTATTTCTTATCCATATTATTCATCTCATGGGTCAGTTGTGATGAGAAATGGGTCGATGCAACTTCCAGGTCTCATTTTTCTACGATTATGGACGCTGGGACGAATGTTAACAATCTGTTTCTTTGGAAAGGACGTTTTCATCGTTTGTATTTCTTAGCAAATAAAAAAGAAATGGATGATAAGCTGTTTTGGACTCCATCATCTGTTTTGAACAAGAGCTCTCTGCTTGATTTATCTCCTGTCTTGAATGCATCACGCTTTATTTCTATATATGAAAACTCCACTCTCAGTTATCATCGTGTTATTTACTTCTCCCCCTGCCGTGTGTTGCTACTCTGCATTTCTTCCTTGCACCTGAGAATGATTTAACAAGTTTTGAGTTTTGAAAAAGTGAGGGTTGCACCTGGGGTTTAAACAAATTGGCTGATAAATTAAAACCGACACTGGAATATTTGTATTAGTGTAGTAGTTTCTAACTTGTCATCCTGTCGCTATTTATAAGAGAACTGAGGTCATGTGTTGAATAGCATTTTTCATCAAACTGTCATTGCCTCAGAAAACCCTGCACGTCCAGGTTGTAACTCAGACTTTCCCTAAATATAATTTCCCTTCAATATCGTTAGGGTGGTTTTACAGTTAAATATACATGTTGATTTTATATTTCCTTACCAGGATTGTAATCCTTTAGTGTAAAGAATTATTTGCAACAGCACTTGGACCTTCATGTTGGGAAATAGACATTTCAAAAATTAAAGAACCTATGTGTGTAAGATTTAGCTAAAGCTTCATAGAGAAAATAATATTTGCATTACCAACTGATTATCAGTGGAATCAGTGTGACCAATTTCTATCAATTCTTTGCTTCAACATGCTTACGTTTAGCCCAATCTCATCATAATACGAGACAGAATCACAGAGCCCTCAGGTCTGACCTGAAGAAGTTATAGCCTCTTGTCTTGTTAATGCAACAATGGCTGAAGCTCTTCCCAAGTGACCACTTTCTGGAGCAGAGAAAACGTACAAGTAGCAACTGCAACTGATAAAGACACAGACTTGGACTCATGGTGCAAAAAATTGTGTCACCAACTCACCAACTATTCCCTACTTGAATATATTGAGTTCTATATAGAGAACTATATAGTTAGCTCAACAGTAAAGAAAGCAATGCTTTCTGACACTACTCAGCGCATTTTCACGCCAGTAATGTCTTTTTCTCAGAATTATGAAGCATAACAACAATAACTTAGGCAGTGGAAAATCCAACAGTAAATTTATAATGTTTATCATACATTTAAATGTATAAAGTTTAAATACTTTATTGCAAATAAAATATTTGTATGTAGAAATAGACTTGTTACCCGCAGTTTGTGCTTTGATGTGCTTCGCTGCTTGTATTAACATTTATAAGACAGGTCTGGCTGTTCCTTCTGCCCTCCTCCTCTCGTCTCTCCGCCATACCACAAGGCATGATGGTAGATGGTGCTCAGTCAGTGACCATCGGTTGGACACTATTTTTCATGTTGCATTATTGGAAACAATGAGGGTGCTGTATAGGGTATAAAACATTTCACTGAACATTTGGACACCACTACAAAATGGTGAACTCACCATATAGTGCACTAGTGATGTGTGAGTGATTTTGGATTTTGAAGTATTTCGTTGCGTTATTAATACCTGGTGTAACAACAGTATGTCAGTGTTACATTGTGACAGGTGGACAGATACCCTTGGTAAATCATACCTGCCTATTGTGAAGATTAAAGGTGTGAATTGTCCTTTAAACGACTGACATTCATGGATCTCTGCAAAGCACTTAACAAATATATAGATTCATTTTGATAAATTGTTTTTGTCCCACCTGACTACTAGTGAGACTTCCTCGAACCCCAATCCCCTCCTCCCTCATTAGCG
The DNA here is from genome assembly GCF_949316205.1 of Platichthys flesus. Lineage (NCBI taxonomy): Eukaryota > Metazoa > Chordata > Actinopteri > Pleuronectiformes > Pleuronectidae > Platichthys > Platichthys flesus. Next base: position 6,719,128 of record NC_084946.1, on the reverse strand, counting down.
TTGGGTTATTGATCCAGCTAACTGCCGCTGGATTCATTGACGTTGGCCTCGTTCACACCAAACTGCAGCGTTTAAGGACTGAGCACATCGCGCTGTGTCCCCTTGAGTTACTGTGAGGTTTTCCGGAGGTGAGGCCCCCTCATGTCACTCTGATCCGCCATACACCCCCGGGCTCCTCCACACACCGTCTGCCTTTCGATGCCTCCATAACTGTTAGCATCACAACACACCTGCTCCTTCCTGACAGCTGGCCGCGCTCGGTTACCAGTGTGCCGAGGTCTCACGGTGTAATTGCAGAGGCTCCTCGGCTGCAGGGAGGAAGTCTCTCGCCCACACGTGTTCTCGTGCAGTGCAGATGCAGGTCGGATACATATTTTTGGTACATCGTGTTGTCTTCAGGGCACGTGGGCTCTGCTGTGATGCTGGGAGAATGTAACTCTCTTTGCTGGGATTTCACTGCTGACTCTTTCCCTGACCTTTTCAGTGTTTCAGTCCACTGAGCCACGATGATGACCTCGTCACTGGGTTTTCCCAAAACAGTTCGGACAGCTGGAAGTAGCTTTAAATATCATCACCCAAAAAAAATAGAAAAAAGTGAATGTACAGTGATAAGGAGGGCAGACTCAGTCAGGCATGCAAAAATGTCAAACTGTTATAGACTCGAATAGAGAAGAAACTCCATTCAATTATTGCACTGCTTTAAGTTTTTTAGACTCACAATGGATAAAAACTGTCAAAATTGATCAAGCAGAAAAGCAGAAATAATTTTATATTTCATTCATTTCTCTTCCTTGTCAAATCCGTTTGGGATTCATAACCCACAATTCAACAGTACAGTTGAGATTCAGGTTCATAATAACTAGGGATGAGGAGCGGGCTACAGAGGTCAAGCTCACTTCTTTCTAACTTCACAACATTTTACCTTTTAAACTTCAGCTCAGACTTAAGTGCACATCAGATTTCATAGTGTTTGTAGGTGGAAGTAACAAGCTGTATTCACTCTTGTTACTGAAACAAAGTATTTACTTATACCTTTTGGAGTATTTCTTTTTCAATAATCAGTAATTTATCTCTTACCTAAGTAATTTTTTACAATATTTAAAAGTGGAAATCTTTACAGAGTATAATCTCAAATTAGTAAAGAGAATAACTTGTCAAGGCCTAAGACTACGCTACAATTAAATCAAGCTGCACCAAGTTCCACACAAAACCAGTCCTCTAAATAAGCTTGATTTCCTTTATCAAGATAAATGAAATACTCCCTAGGAAATCAGTGAATTCTGTGATAGAAATGTTACTATTAGGGCAATGATTGATATGAGGAACTACTTTGATGTTTAGAAGGATGAGCAAATGTTTCCCAGAGAAGTCAGGGTTGCACTCAAACTGATGTTATATGACTTCCTCACTGACAGGGTCACCTAACAAAGACTTAACAGCACGGGGGATTTGTGGTTGTAAACATTGGGAAAGGGATCTTGAAAACAGATATTACATTCCAGGGGTCTGGGAAAGAGTAGGTGACAGGATATTGGTCACCTATTACTTCACATCAAAGAGGTTGCTGGATAACATTTGTTTCCTCTATAGGAGGGGCTTGGAGATGTATAAAGTGCTGTTTTTTCTTGTATGTCATTGCTCATTGTATGAAATCTATCCCATGGTCTTGTATATTGATGCCCAACTGCAGATGTAGAATAAACTTCCAGAAAGACATTGTAATGACTTGTGCTTGACTATTGAGAAATTCCCATGACAATTCCTTGATCCAACCTCTGATCCGGATCCACAACAATATTTAACAGGTTCTTCCCTGATCCATACCTCACCCTTAAGTTTCATGGTATCAGTCCAGTAATTTTTGTGTCATCTTGCTGAACACAAACAAACATACCAAATAACCAACAATCAAACAGACAGGAGTGAAAACATTACGTCTTTGACAGAGCTTACAAAAGACGCACGATGAAGTTCAGTCGTGTAAGAATGCAACAAATCGGCAGCTGCAGCCGAGAATAACATTTTGATTTGATGCACCACCCAGCGACCACGGCAAGTATCCCAAATCAAACACAACAGGCATGACAAACAGGTGGTTGCTGGGTCTAGGTAGACTTTAAATACAAAAAACTGACAGTGGATCCTTCAGTTGGGATCTCTACCATCACTTCTACCATCAGTGAGGTGTGTAGCACCATTCAGGTGCACTAAAAGCAGACTGTGGAAGATGGTTCAAGGTTTAGAGAGCTGTGTTAGGGTTTGGTTAGTTTGTTGGCTGCACCTGAAATGGCAGGCTATATGATTTATTTATAGTTTAATATTGCTACTTACAGTGCTTAGACAACTGCAGTGGTGAGCGCACGGCAGATAGACAGCATGTATGCAGGGAAAGACCAGCACAGGTCTGGAGCCTAAATATGTGTTCTAATTCATTACTTTCCATCATTATTATCAAAATACAGTATTTGACTCCCCCTTTTAAAAATTTTAACAAAGTTATTTACACAGAGTTTATCTGACTAACTCTAAACATTTTAATCTAAGTAATTAAAATTCCACTTCAGTAAAGTTTATTTTAAGTAACAGCACTTTGTTTGAGTACAATTACATCCAGTGCTCTATCCAACCCTGTACATATTAACTTCAGTGTCTCATTGTTTCAACTGTAATCAAGTTAACAGCCAACATGATCTTTGAATCACTAATCAATTCATTTTAACACATGACGTTATACTTTGTTATTCCCATGTAAATAAATCAGACCTAATTCCGTCTGAAGTCATTATGATGCTTCCAGTATAAACATTGTATGTGTCCTTTCTTTCTCTATCAACCTCTATATATCACGTCTATCCATCCAGGACTAAAATACATTGCTTGAGTGTATGATTGATACAAGTCAATGCTTCATACATTAGACAAATTAAAATATATGCCCTGGAGTCTTGAACAAATGCTGTGAGTCATTGGCTTACAGTGAAATATTTCCTAGACGTCTTGCTGTTTCCTGGTGTTGTAAAGACCTGCTGCAGAAGTGAGGTGAGAAGAGACGTGTCTCCCATCTTTTAACAGCAATTAAAGTGCCCTCCAAGTTTTTCTTTTTGGTCTTTGCATTAAGAATGAAAAAAAACGGTCACATCTGCTGTGTGGTAATTAGTGGATAATGAAACTGTTACCCAATTTGTACATCTTAGTCAGCATGTCGTGTTATTGTCAGTGAAATAATGTACTCTTCTCCTCATGTATCCCTAATCTGAACGATGTATGTGTGTGTGTGTGTGTGTGTGTTTGTGTGTTTGTGTGTGTGTGTGTGTGTGTGTGTGTGTGTGTGTGTGTGTGTTTGTGTTTGTGTGTGTGTGTGTTTATTTATGCATATTAATGACTCACTGAAACTCTTTACTCACAGATGAAAACCGGTTTAACATGGACTATTCAGAGGGAAGATTATTCCGGCCTTTAAAGGCTGGTTGCAACATGTGTTTTGATACAATTTACCATATTAAATTAAATCTAATTAGTCATAGAAAGGATCACCATCATTCACTATGACACAGGTGGAAGTCCTCACCCTACTTTACTCTATAAGTTGAGTCAAGTTGGGTAAAGCAAGTCACATGAACTTTCGATGATCTATCCAAGTTTCCACGTTAAAATCAATATCGTCAAAAACAGTAGCATGTTTATTTTCAGCAGCGTGTAAGCAGCCAGCCCACACTTTATACATCTTACTAACATTTTACATTTTGTGCCAGTCAATAATAAGCCAATGTCAGATGGCAGCATGTGAAACTAATGGTCACAGTTTGTCACAACGTTTCCCCGATGACAATGACATGCTGCAGTGGTAGCATGTTTGCTTCTCTATCTAGTTAGTTAACCGGTTTCATTTTATTATATTCGTCATTACAAAAATAATTACCCAGGGGCAGTTACCTGGGTACTGGCCCCAACTGAAATGTGATTGGTCCCTGAAGTGCCCCTGTCCTGTCAGGAGTTTCCCTTTTTTTTGTTTCTAAGCTTTTTTGAACAACGCAAGGTGCTTGAACAAAGAAGAACCCTTAAGTTATTTATTCATAAGAAAACAAATTTTGACACACTAAATGTCAGATTCTTATTGTATAAGCTGATTACAATAGCATAACTCAAACACAAACAGCTTCTAACTGACGTTTGAACAGACAGTAATTAAAGACACATTTGTATACAAGTCTGTGTGGGATTTAGATGTAGTGATGGTCAAGTCACTGATTTGTGAGTTGAAGACCTTGCATACCACTGAGCACTAACATCATCCACAATATAATCCAAAACTCAGACACATTATCTAATGATATAGCTGCGCTAGACGACATTGCCCTTGCTTCCACCAAAACAGTCAGGAACTTGGGAGTGATCTTCGATCCTGATTTATCCTTAATAGTCACTTAAAACAAATTTCTGGGACTGCCTTTTTCCACTCGCGTAATATCTCAAAAATAAGACATGTCCTTTCGCAAAAAGATGCAGAAAAACTAGTCCATGCCTTTGTTACATCGAGACTGGACTATTGTAATTCATTATTATCAGGCTCCAGCAGTAAGTCGTTAAAGACTCTACAGCTTGTCCAAAATGCCGCAGCACGTGTCCTGAGGAGAACAAAGAAAAGAGAGCACATTTCTCCAGTATGAGCATCGCTACACTGGCTTCCAGTTAAATCTAGAATATAATTTAAAATTCTCCTCCTCACCTTCAAGGCCCTTAATAATATAGCGCCTTTTTACCTTAAAGAGCTGTAAGTACCTTATCAACCCACTAGAGCACTCCGCTCCCAGAATTCAGGCCTACTTGTCGTCCCTAAAGTCTCTAAAAGTAGGGTAGGAGCCAGAGCTTTTAGCCATCAAGCCTCTCAGCTGTGGGATATTCTACCACTTTCAGTTCGGGAGGCAGACACCATCTGTTCGTTTAAGAGTAGGCTCAAAACCTTCCTTTTTGATAAAGCTTATAGTTAGAGCTAATTAGTGCGGCAGAACGTAACATGTTCTATTTTATGACACATGACACACGGAGCTTCTCTTTCCAGCTTCTCCTTCCTCTTCTCCATCCCTATCCCCCTTCCCCGGAATCCCTTTGCTTTATCACCCGCAGATCCAGGGCCTCTGTGGCCGCACCATGGATTACGGTTTGTGGATCGCGCACCGGGGGTCGCGGTGTTGGATCCAGTGTGGCGGATTCTGTGTCATGTGGGCTGATCGTGGTGCTGGTGGCGGACCCTGTGTCGCGTTGGCATTGGGTACGGGCGGTGGACCAAGACCGTGCTGGTGGCTCTTTGTGGGTCCTGGTGGGCGGCGGTGGACGGTGACTGAGGTCTGGAGTGGCGTCTGGTCTGGATGGTGGATCGTAGTCCTACTGGTTGCTGACCATGGACTGTGATTGCAGCGGGACTCCTTGGCATGTCATGTTGGGGTTGTCGTTCGGGATGTCTACCCTCATCAAATGCTGCTAGAGACTTTGATTATTGATGATGTTTTCCTACACGTGGCATCTATTGCACTTCTGTCCGTCCTGGGAGAGGGATCCCTCACATGTGGCTCTCTCTGAGGTTTCTACGTATTTTTACCCTGTTAAAAGGGTTTTTAGTAGTTTTTCCTTACTCTTGCTGAGGGTTAAGGACAGAGGAGGTCACACCCTGTTAAAGCCCTATGAGACGAATTGTAATTTGTGAATATACAAATAAAATTTGATTGATTGATTGATTGATTGAAAACTCCAAGTTTTTGTATTTTTGGACTGGCCCCCTTTAATTGTGTGTTGGCCGAGGCTAGTCCAGTTGTCAGGTTTCCACGTGTGCAAATGTAACTATTCTGCATTCTTGCAGTCTTTTCAAGTCATGTGTCCGAAGACTATCAAGTCACCAAGTCAAAGACCAGTATTCTATCCATGTCAGTCAAGCAATGTGTGCGTTTTCAAATTTGTGACCTTACTTCTCCACTACAAGCTACTTTTTTGTGCTTTGATTTATAATTCGCAATAAGGTAACTGTTTTATCCAAAAGGGCTAAATATTTAAGAAATATGGACATATAAGATGAATTAGTCATACCAAATCCAATAAAGTTAATCCAATCAACATTCAAAGTGGTAAAGTGTGAACACAGGTTAAGGTAGAAAATGTAGTATATGATGAAGTTTGAATCGTGGACATTTTTTTAATTGGCTTGAAAACTTATACATTCATCAATCAGCAACTGTATTCTCCTTTAAATACATTGTGTAACTTGACTTGAACCAAAAAATGAAAAAATAAAAAAATGAAAAAAACAAAATAGTTCCAGTGCAGGTTCTGAACAGTAGTGTAACTGCTGTGTTGGTCCTCAGAGGTAGTAGTCTGGATACTTGTACGGTGAGAGACACTTTGACCTGCCCTCCTCAAAGGTGATACACGACAGGTTGGGCAGACAGGGGCAAGTGTGATGGAGTCTTTTGCCAAAGAAAGGAACCTGGAGGCAGAAAAGGAAACACCCCTGATATGAAACATGCTTCAAGCACATCAGATTTAATAGATGCAGTGAAAAGTGATGACGCAAGTGACAGCAGAGTCCTTATTAACTGCTGCTTTGACTTTGATATGGCTTCCTGTGTCAGTTTGAAGGGGAGGGTCCAGGGGATAAGTTTGGACAAGAAGACAATTCAATTTACAAAACCTTCTCTGCTGCTCTCTTTGCAAAGGAGAACATGTCTCAGCTCCGTTCCCTTTACCATACAACTTGCGTCATCGCCACCATGATATCAGATGGATGGCGTGATACTTCACAGAATAGAGTGGAGAACAGAGGGGTCAGACGGCGGAGGTGGCTCATCTCACCTTGTGGCTCATGGGGTGACAGTCATCTCCCTCCTGTCCCATGGGTGTGCATATACGCAGGCTCCTGATCCATAAACTCACAGCACAACACATCCCTCCTCCACACTGAGAGTCTTTCTCACAGGCCTGCACACACACACACACACACACACACACACACACACACACACACACACACACACACACACACATCGTTTAGATGCAGTCACATTATTTATTTATGCTTATTAATGACTCATGCAGTCATGTAATAACTTTTAATTTTTAAATCCTCATGCAAAAAATAACATCGGCTTATGATTAATGAATGTAAACACTTTTCTTTTCTTGTGAATTTATATCCTTATAATACTAATTTCTAATTATAGGAACCTTTCAGTTTTTAGATTTAAAAGACTTATAAACTTATAAAACAGGATTTAAACTGGAGTCCCTTGCTCCATGTCTTATCAAGTAGAATAATTATGAATGCAATAACATAAGGCTCACATGTTTAAAATGTTATGTAATGTAATTAAACACATGATGCGATTATCATTATGTTCCATAAGTTGTATTGCATGTCCTGTGTGAGTGGTTTTACCTAAAGAGTGTAAAGCGCTCATGGTTAAATGTTGTCACACCATTTGTAATATCATACCTCCACAAAACTCTAGTCAGGAGTGGTGGTGATTTACAGTTATGAGCGTTGGGATAAGACTGAGTGACAGCTCTCACTTTGGATGAGATGAAGGGAGCACGATGGAGAGGAACACAAGCGATTTCATGTGACAGAGGACGATGAAAATCCCCCTGTGGTTTATGGCTGCATGCTCCTCTCTCAATTCACATCAGCAACGCAGCGGCACAGCGTTGTGACAGGAACAATGTTTTATTTGCAGGTTATTGCCATGATGTGCGCTCATAAATCCTGATTTGAAAATGGCTGATCATTCAAAGAATAACCTCGCACCTTCAGATATTGGTTGTTACAAATAGATGTGTATTTACATTGCATTTGCTACTTTATATTCTGGTCATCCAACAAGCATTTGAAATCGTAATCTCTTACAAACCCAAGAACCCTGTGTATGTGTGCCTATTCTGAAATGACTTCAATTTTACATATATATATATATATATATTTTTAAACACAAAACTGTAAAATTGTACATTTTCAGTACAAGGTGTTTTTTCCTTAGCTGAACTTTTAAAGTAGCTTAAAATCAAAACCCTTAGATTTTTATTTGTTTAATAATTTTCCTGTTCTTTAAAGATATCTAAAGATATTGATATATGTTAAGCACAAATTAGCTTAGTTAACAAGTTAAGCTATTTACTTTAGGGTGCCTTTGCTGTAAAATCTTGATTCTTAATTCTTTATAACTTGCATGAATGAATTTTTCATATTTCCAATTTAAACCAAAATTATTAAGCAGTGCACACCAATCGATATTTTCTTTTAAAAATAGGAGTTATAAAATCATATATACTTATTATATACTGCATATTTCCCTCGTGCCGAGAGCTTCCCCCTGCCCTGCGAGGAATCTACCTGTTTGCTTCCACTTACCCCTGTGATGACGGCTGAGGATCCATGGGACACCAACAACAGTGTGAAGAGCAGTAGGACGAAGGACCTCATGATGAAGAGCTTTCTCTGCGCTCCCGTACCCGCCGGGGAGAGTAGTAAGGATGCTGAGGCTGATGGACGTCGCTGCATGTGCATACGTGACAGACGGCAGAGACAAGTGGCCTCCAAACTCTTGTTTGGCTGAGGTTTATAAACCCAGCCCGCCGCTCAGAAACTCTGTGACTCACTCACACGAGCATCGCCTTGCGAAAAAGAAGACCAAGGTAAACTTAAACACGACAACACCCCTGCCTTCAGTTCTCTGACAGTGCCCTTTGCCATCGCTTCAAATTGTCATGCCAAAAACACAGCTCCTTATACACTCACTCCTGCTGAATCTGGTCAGAATCAGCACAAATACAACATCCTGTTTTATTCTGCGTCCTTTTTTTTCTCCACCTCACCTTTTCAGACTCCAAGGCCACAGCTTTGCAAATATCTTTTCAAAGAAACTGTTCACAATGGTCACAATGACAGCACCTCTACTTAACAGATGTCAATCTCTGAGGCATTCCTGATGATTAATATACTTAAGTGACTGAGTACACACAGTGAATTGCATTGAAAAAATGAACTCCAACACCCTGCATGAAGAAGAGGCACCAGGGTCTGAAATTTCATCATCATAAATGATAAACCACAAACCATGAACCATGAAAGAAATGTTGGAATCTTTCTAATGTCCTGATTTCAAAACAGCAGTATTAGAACATTTTAGATACACAATGTGAGTGACAACCCTCATTACCAGTTACTTGAGTAAGTAGTTTTAGGTAATTAACTACTGATATTTAGCCTGACGTTGTCATACTCACAATTCTAGTCAGAATGTGAGTCTGAGACCGCTCCATTGGGCTGTGATTGTGGGGCGTGTTTCAACCGAACCAGAAAAAAAATGCCCCTTGTCTCAATTGGATAGACCTACAACCAATCAGAGCAACATAGTATGTGACGTATGTTAAGCGACGCATTGTGAGTTATTTACTAACGCCGGGTTCACACCAGACGCTGAAGCGACGCCAAAGCAAAGCTTAAGCGCAGCGCCAAGCCTTAAAGAAACAGCTGGCCCCCATCCACTCGAGTCTATTTTTGCGCTTGACACGAGCGTATCGCGCCAGGAAACACACTGAAAAAGGATTTTAAAAGATATTGATGACATATTTTTGGCGTCGCCTCTGCGTTCTCTGTTCCTCTTTCAAAATGAATACGCTGTCGATGTCTTCTAAAACAGACTCAATGGCAGCATCTACACATCTCAGCTCTCCAGCGGCAGGCATGATTGTTGAAAACAAATTCAACCGAAGCGCACTTTGATGACGTGTTTGATTACGTTACTGTTGATCATCTGTCCATCATCGTATAAAGCCCGCCCTGACAATCTGATTGGTCCGAACAGTTTCTGTTCTGGCATAATTTCTCCCCAACAGAGCAACTTCAGAATGAACTCCCCGACCTCCAATGTTGTGGGCGGGGCTAAGTTCGTCTCGGCTAACTGATATTATTAATAAGGAAAGAATGAATATTTGCAGGCATGTTCTGTCTAATATTAATATCAATCCCGCTGATTCATGAATGAAATAATAAAAGTAACCGTTTGCTGTAGCCCTCCCTTACAGTGTATGATTTGTAATATATGGTTAATAGATGGCAGACTAAGAATTACCAAGAATAACTGTACTCATTTTCAATCATTTTCAGGATTTTCTTTCATCGGGTTTAGCAGCAGAAATGCTCGACACATGTCATGAGGTGAGACCTTTAGAGACTTCTCATGAGGAAATAGTACTATCGAAAGAAGTGATGTGTTTCAGAACTATGGCATCTCTTGTAAAGCTCCCCGACATGTTCAATCAACACTTCTGAGCTAAATCTGTCTTCGTCCGGCACATTGGCACTGACAGCTGAGTCACACAAGACAACTGAAGAATCCAGCATTCAACGGTGGCCCATTAATACCATATCTATATATCTATATAATGTATATATATATATACACACATTACATAACTTTTCTAGTTATTGATCTGCTAAAGTATTGTGAAACATTACTCGTTACTTTTTTGAGTTTTGTGACACAAACGTTAGCTGTGTCAAAATGTCCAGAGCTCCTCTCTTCCCACGTGTTCCTCTGTATTCTTTATAGATTTTGAGAGACCATAAACCGGCAAAACATTGCTTTGCGTTGGTAAGTGCACACAGCTCTCCAGACGTACCATCCTCAGACAACTGGTTACATTCCCATCAAGACTTAAGACCTCTATTTGTGGTATTTATATGATATGGCAGACTATTGATTGGTGAAGCTCACTCAATGTCAATTCAAATACAATGATGTTTCCTTGGGGTTTTGAAGGGATAGTTTACTGAAAAAGGAAAATTCTGTCATTATCTACTCACCACTATGTCGATGGAGGGGTGAGTGAATTGTTTGGGTCTACAAAACACTTCTGGGGTCCCAGGGGTAAACTTTGTTAGACCAGAATCCAATACAATTGAAGTCAATTGTTACTGATTTTTCAGAAGTAATAAAACAACAGAAAAAACACAACATGCCTCCATACTGCTCCTGTGGTGTCATTCAGGTGTCTGCAAGTGCATACATTTATATAAGGGTACAGTCAGAATACAGTAAAGGCTATAATCAGAGTTTTTCACCACACAAGCCTCAGTGCATTGAAGTGAAATAGGTAAAATAATTACATCAGTTCTGATTTTATCATACGTTTATTTCTGCTGGTAAAAAAAAATCCTAAAGAAAACACTGGTATAGCAAACAGGAATGAGTTGATGCCCAGTTTAAATCCACTTATCTGGCAACCGACGTAATCCTGTCGGACGTGACGTCTGTCCGCGACGCACATAGCAGCCAAAGATTTCACAACTCCGTCATCTGAAATCATTGAAGCAGCTGTGCACCTTATTCTGATTGTATCAAACAGAAGGTCATGGTCAGAAGAAAAGAAAAGGTGGTGCAGAGAGGAAGAGAATTAAGAAAAGAACAGCGCTTTCCTGAGATGCAGCTTAATACAGAAAAATAAGCAACATGTTATCCAGGAAGGGGTTCAGTCCGTGAATGCATGATTTAATTAATTAATTAAAATACACAAAAGAAGTAATGGTAAATAATAAATATGATTTCTCATTACTACTGTATGAATCAACTTCATAATAAAGAAAAACTTAAATTCAAACAACAAAATAACAGACTGTCATTGCGAAACTGCCAGTTTTTTTCACATTCTAATTTCCCTTCAAAATGACAGTTCAGAGTCTCAGTCTCACAAAATGGTGACAATCTGAGGTAGTATTTCAAAGTAAAAACCCTTTGGGAATATTGTATTTTATTCTCAAAATAGAGGGAGATTCAAATGTGTTTGAGAAAGATGATTTTATTGAAAGATGGAAAAGGGCGGTGAGTTACTGAGCCGCCCGCTTGTTTACTAGTCTGGTAACCATTACATCAACCAACAGGTTTATCCTACAAAATTTGAGGTCTGGTACTTTGTATGAAAAGGGTGGCCTGGAATGTAGCCTGAATTATTGTCCCAGTTCGCCCTTGCTTGCGTCTTGCATCATTCATCTTCGTCTTCACCACCTTTTTCTTGTGTCCCTGCTCCCTACCTCTGTACGGGGGTGTGAGTCTGACCTGGTGTCCTGCAGCACGGGAGCCCCACAAGGAACCGTTCTAGCTCCATTCCTCTTCACCATCTACACCTCGGACTTCTCACACAACTCCACTAACTGCTACCTGCAAAAGTACTCTGACGACTCTGCAATCGTCGGCCTCATTTCCGCCGGTGATGACAGGGAGTACAGAGAACTCCTCCAGATCAACTCTGTAAAAACCAAGGAGCTGGTGGTGGACTTCCGCCGGAGTAAACACTCTCCTCCGACACCAGTGAACATCCAGGGAACGGACATTGACATCGTGAGATCTTATAAGTACCTGGGTGTTCACCTGAACAATAAACTGGACTGGACTGATCACACACAGGCTATCTACAAGAAGGGACAGAGCAGACTGTATCTGCTGAAGAGTCTGAGGTCTTTTGGTGTGCAGGGAGCACTCCTGAGGACCTTCTTCGACTCGGTGGTGGCATCAGCCATCTTCTTTGGAGTGGCCTGCTGGGGCAGCAGCATCTCTACAGCCGACAGGAAGAGACTTAACAAGCTCATCAGGAGGGCCACTAGTGTGCTGGGGTGTCCACTGGATACGGTGGAGATGGTAGGAGACAGGAGGATGGTTGCTAAGTTATCCTCCCTGATGGACAACTCCTCCCACCCCATGTGGGACACCCTGGCAGCTCTAAACAGCTGTGTGAGGGAGAGGTACAGCAGGTCCTTCCTTCCTGCTGCTGTCAGACTGTACAACCAGCTGTGATCCCTTTGAACACACTTGTGCAATTTATATAATTATTTAATTTAATTATTTAATTATTTAATTGTTCTATTATTTACAATTTATTCACTATTTACTTTTTTTTGCTCAATGTTGTTTTTTGTTTCTTACTATGCTGTTTTTTTGCTCTTTCTTTTGCTCTTGTTGCACTGTACCTGCGTTGCTGTTGTAAACCCTCAAATTTCCCCACTGTGGGACTATTAAAGGATTCTATCTATCTATCACACCTTTTTGTACTGTTTCCCATACCTCTTCCTTCATATTTCTACTCTTTTCTTCTTTATTCTTTTCACCTCCTTCTCTTCCAGCTTTTTCTTTTAATCTCTTATATCCTCTGAATCTCTTTTATATATATCTCTCCTCCATGCCATCCTCTCCTGTTATTGTTTCTCTCAATTGCTCCACCTTTCCACCTCTTTTTCTTTTCTACACTTTTCTCCATACACCCTAGTTACAGACATCTCAGTGATTTGTGTGAAAACATTTTTTTCTTTACTTGTTGAATTTCTTTATTTGTGTTTGTGGTTTATTCTGAAACGTCTGTAACTCCCACATGACTTGTGTGGGAAGAAGCAGATTCTACCAGTAACAGGCATCCTAACACAGCACACACCCACATCATTATTACAGTAATCATGTCGACAAAGAATTCTGCTAAGCACTGGGAATCTCTATATAAATTACTGGCAGCATGTTTCTGGACACAGCAATATATTTATTCCAGGATCCAAACTGATTGCCTGCGGCTGAAATATGGCAACTTCTCCACTACACACTCACCCATTTGTCCATAGTATATGTCTACATGTCATGGGGCTGCAACAAGTTGCACATTTGTGGGATAATAATCTACAACAGCAGAACAGTTGTAGCTCCAAGTGGAAATCCAATTGTCACGTACACCAACCCCTTATTTCTTTGGAGGACAAGATCTCCTGAAAGACGTCTCTCGGGAAGCAGTTGAGGCGTGTGAAGAAGAAGGCCAGCAGAGAGGACCTTGGCCTTCAGATGAAATTGTATTCAGCTTGTGTTGCCTTATAATGGAAGAGAATTTCTTAATTCCACCCACCTCATCAGATGGAGCCATAGAGCTGTATCTCTCCCTGAGAGCCCACATACTTAAACCCTTATGCAAACTGCTGTACAGTGACACATTTGGCAAGTTAAACAATAATATATGTGATCTGGTTAAAACTTATGATTATAAAATAGGTTAGGGTAAGGGGCTATGTGGTTGGTAAAGGGCTATATTGCCTTAAAATGTGTAGATTGTAGATTAAAAAAAATTCAACCCTGGGGCATTCTAGATTTGAGTCATGTTTTGTGCCGGACGCAGTTAAGCATGTATTGGGGAGTCTACCTCCACCCGAGACCTGATCATATGATAAAAGGAAACGCTAACACCTTATATTCACATAATTTTTCCCCTTACAACGTGATAACTTTGAAATGTTTCATATTATATAAGACTTTGAAAACTAACAGGAGCCAGAACAACGTGAAAGTGTTTCGCTGTCACGGTTTGAGGGAGGAGATGGACCCAGGATGCAGAGATTTTAACAAAAAGGTATTTAATATAATAAAAGGCTTTAAACAAGACAAAAACAAAACACTAACACTAGCAGGTAAGTTCAGGCGACAAAGTGCACGGAGAACAAGGAAGCAGGAGAAGCTGGTCGAGACAGCTGAAACAGACAAACCGTATCTGCCACGTGTGGAAACCAGTAGCACAACAACGAGTACCAACTGACACCAGACAAAGGGAAACAGAGGCTTAAATACACAGCAGGACGGCCGGGGCAATTACACCAGGTGAAACACATGAGGATTGGAGAGCACAATCAAAGACAGGAAGTGAGACACCGAGAAGCTGAAACAAGACAGTTAGAGCAAGGCTACAAAATAAAACAGGAAATAGAAAACACACAGACTGAAATTAACAAACTAAAATGACAGGACACCACAGCACCCCCCCCTCAAGGACCGGATTCCAGACGGTCCATAACCGAGACAGGTGGGAGGAGGGGGGAACCGGAGGAGGGAATCCGGGAGGTGCCCAGGGTCTCGGGCCAACGGCTTTGTGGCTGAGCACAGAAGCTCGGGAGGACGGCGCCGTGGCCGATCAACGGCCGAGTTCGTAGGCTCGGGAGGGCGGCACCGTGGCCGCTCAGGGACAGAGTTCTGAAGCTCGGGAGGACGGCGCCGTGGCCGCTCAGGGAGAGAGTTAAGAAGCTCGGGAGGGCGGCGCCGTGGCCGCTCAGGGACAGAGTTCTGAAGCTCGGGAGGGCGGCGCCGTGGCCGCTCAATGACAGAGTTCTGAGGCTCGGAAGGGCGGTCAGGAGCCCAACACGGGAGCTCCTCGAGCAGGTGGCCCGAAGACCAGTCAGGGGCAGAGGGCAAGAGCTCCGACCTCAGCCCCGGAAGTGGGGCATGAACTGGAGCTGGCACCGCGAGGACCTCAGACACCGGAACCAGAGTGGCGTCTGCCGGGACCCTCCGGCGCGGGACAGGGACAGGAGCAGCGAGGACCTCCAACGCCTGAAGAGGAGAGACGCCAGCCGGAAGCCTCCGGCTTGGCAGGGACCGGAGCAGGTGCAGCGGAGACCTCTGACGCCGAAACACAGGGGACGTCAGGTTGGAACCGCCGGCGCGGAGCAGGGACCGGGAACGCCGACGCTGTGAGAACCTCTGACGTCATAAGAGAAGCGACGTCAGAGGGGAGCCTCTGCCGCGGAGCAGGGACTGGAGCTGGGTGCGGAGCTGGCACCGGAGCAGGGACTGTTGCTGGGTGCGGAGCTGGCCCCGCGAGGATCTCCGACGCCGAAACACAGAGGTAAGCCGAGAGCCTCCGGCGCGGAGCAGGCACGGGAGCAGGGTGCGGAGCTGGCACTGCGAGGATCTCCGACGCCGAAACACAGAGGACGTCAGCCGAGAGCCTCCGGCGCGGAGCAGGCACGGGAGCAGGGACCGGAGCTGGGTGCAGAGCTGACCACTGACGTCGGAGAACGAGTGACATCAGCTGAGAGCCTCCGGCGTGGAGCTGGGGACTGCGACCCAGTCGGGACTGGAGGTGGCTGGTTCCAGTGAGCATGCTGCTTGACGGATTGGCTTCGGCTGTGGATCCCCCCTCTCTCACGTCCGCAATCAGTCAGAGGAAACCCCTTGAGGTTGCGGGGTCTTTGGTTTTTTGTCAAAGATGACCTTAGAGACGCCTTCTTTCTTTTTCGTCGATTGTTTATTTACATAGCCACTGTGGCTCCTCGTAGCCTTTTTCTGGCGGACAAATCTGCTAGTCAGTGATGGGTTAGTCAAGTGGTCATACTTTCGGATCTCTTCTGCCAAGTGCTCTTCTGTTTGGTCCATATTCGATCTTCTAAATCTTCCGTGATTTCTACCGGTAATATGGGGCATGAAACCGGAAACTAGACTCCGGAGGGGATGTAGTAAGCAGACCAATCACAAGGGGCCCGGAAGGGCTCTTGCGCTTGCCCCTGAAAACGCAGAACCATGCGCCGCAAAAACACATAAGGCTTAAGGCCGAAAATGCAAATCTGTAAATTCAGGCCTGTTTAATATCAAAGGAAGTTCGTAAATGCTTCTCTTAGCTGTGTTTCATACTTGCACTCAAAAAGCCAAATTACATTTAATGTAATGAAAGAAAGAGAGTAGTGGAACATCGTTTGTGTTTTTTTTCAATCTTTTAAGAGGATGCGGTTGATGGGGCTAGGGGGCATTTAGGGACATGAAGAGCCATCAAGACAAGAGTGTTTGGCAGCCTGACAGACAGGCTTGACATCTGCAGCTCCTCTCTGTGACAGCAGAGATTTCTGGCTCCCAGGACC
This sequence comes from Platichthys flesus, assembly GCF_949316205.1. NCBI lineage: Eukaryota > Metazoa > Chordata > Actinopteri > Pleuronectiformes > Pleuronectidae > Platichthys > Platichthys flesus. Next base: position 6,702,435 of record NC_084946.1, on the reverse strand, counting down.
TCCTCCCCCACTCTTCCTCCCTTCTGGCGGTATGTGTTTCAACAGTAATGGCTTTGCTCAAACGTAGAAAGATCAGCATGAACTTGTGATTGCATCTTTGACAAAAATCATTTCTCTGGGTTGCAGGTCCAACAGAGTGCAGTGGGAACTAACATATCGTTTTTCACTGGAATTGTACAAATATGTTGGATTTCACAGGCTGCATTGCAGCAAGAATTGCCGCCATTCGCTCATCCCCTGATCCGAGCCTCCTCCGCAATCTCCAATCCAATTTGCTCTACATTCAAAACCATGTGAGAGGGACACATGCCACTAGATTATGGGGTTGTTGCGAACATCATATCCTTGCTGCTAGTGATCAGAGGATCAGATCATTGGTTGACATAATTTTGGTGCGGCTGAAGCAATCTGTGTATTGCTGGGGCCCCCACCTGCTGGGACAATCCCAGGAGATTAGGGAGAAGCATGGGTGGACATGTTGTCTGCCTCTTCATTAGTGTTTAAACGATCAGTGCACTGTTTCATTGAACAATGGGGGGAAAAAAAATGTAAACACACTATTGAAAAACAGACTATAAATTAATTTCCTTTCAGAAGTAGCACTGTCATGCTATACTGTCACAATCTTTGTGGGAAATTAACACTCGCCTTGCTCCCACATATTACTCTTTCATACAGTAGCACACTGGCAGAGCATGAATTGTGTCCTTGGCTGTTGAACAGCACAGGACTGGATGTACAAAAGCCAAAGGACAGCTGCAAATTGTATGCCGGGAAAAATGTATTCCGTTTGAACTTCAAGGTGCTGAAGTTCAATGTTGATGCCGTTGAGCAAAAACATTTTGCACATGGGAGATCTTTCAAAGCACAATGGCATTCTGGACTTTCATGTCATTTGTTTCTGATCCTGTCAGATTTTCTTACATTCACTACATTGCAGGCCATGGGATTCTGCTGGAGCTCCTCGCTTCACATTAACATGAGCACAACTTCAGAGTTGTTGGGATGTATTGATGGCATCTGCGAAATGGAACACATTTTTAGCTCAAGTAAAACAGCTGTCCTTCACTTTACATCACATGTATACCACAAACACACATACAGTAGTGTTTCCGTCACTTCACAAGGTCACAGCCAATTCACCTTCGGAGATGCCCTCCCATTCATGCTTTCCTTCTATGAACACTTCCACTCACGGCCATGACCTATTCACAGCTCATACCCACTGACGTTTACTGATGATGATTCCATTCCTTGTGTCACAAAAGCACCCACAGAGGCGTTGGAGTTCTCACAATGAGGAAGATCAAGAGCAGCTTGGTTGTACGAGAAAGAGCCAAGGTTAGAGCAGAAACGGCACAATGATGATAACTTCTCATTGAATTAGTCTTATCTGAGAAATGCAAAAAAGTTAGTTATGGTGAAATGTGATTATTCAGGTTTAGTTTACTCTGGTTTAGAATGAGTGGGAAACATATACATTTGTCAAATGTTATTCACACTGTGTTTTGTTATTTGAGACACATTGTATATTGAAATACGAGTATTGTCATTTCAGAGGAAACCAGAATTACCAGTTATATTAAATGTTTTGAGAGCTCATCGATGACACCACTTTATGAGGGCGAATGATATTGACATTTATACAGTATTTTATAATTTCATGACATTTCATAGGCCATTAAAGAAGAATTCTTCAAATGTGTTTTATATGTCACCACTACTGATCTCCTAACCTCAAACAGTCATTCACATTGGTATCATATTGTTGCCACAGCAGGAGGATGATGTGTCTGCAGTATTCTGCTGATTCCCACTGTAGATCCTAGTCTCACAATCATTTTAGTTTTAGCACTCATATGATACATAAGCATTTAGCATGATAGGACATTTTCTTTGGACACATTATAGCTAAGATTAAAAGGAAACATCACTATAAATATTCCACAGCATGACAATTATTTTACCTTTATCAGCATTTGTAGTTAAATCCAATATTCAGTAGCCTATTTGAAGTAATAGGGATATTTAATGTCAAAACGTGTGTCTCACTTGGGGATTAATAAACAAAAATTAAACCTGAGACTATAAATGCATGTGAATAGGCATATCTACTCAATACAGTATATATCTTCTAATATTCATATCCTCCCATCTATGTATGCTTATTTCTGTTTACATACAGTTGTGAATGTGAGCTAAAGTTCAGAAAAATGAAGTATACCTGCACCATAGGAGCTACTACTCAATATTCAATATGAGTCTGCAATTATCTTCTTCTGATTTTAATTTTTTCTCCCGGGGGGAGTGAATGGTGCTGCCACGTACCACTGAGGTTTATAGCTGTCTGTGTGATACAGTTGATCAGGCTCTGAAACAAAAAGGGACGAAATCCGACACACCTTTTGAAATAGAAACTGTGAACGTGTGTGTATGGGCTCAGCGTGCCGTACACTTTTTAATTTCATGACCTGTAGTTACAAAAATGATCAAAACAAAACGTCACTCATGACTGGAGTTCACTAATGATGAAGACATTGTTAGCGATGTACAGAGGTAAACAAGTCCTTCAGCTTTAGATGTCTCATTAAGATAAAAATAGCCAAGTAAAGACACAGATTTGTGCTACAGACGCTCATTATCTCACAACAGCTGCGTTTTAATGTGTCGCAAAAGCCACTGGAGACCCGGAGGTGGTGTTAGTGTCAATCCTTCACACATGCTGTGCGACGGGACCAGTGGGCCGAACCCTCCTAATGCTCAAGTAGTTTTTAATAGGCACCAACTTCAAGTTTCAAAGGCTGCAATGCATCAGAGACTGCTGCAACTTTAACATTGTTTTTTTCATCTCAGGTTGACATCAAACTCAGTTTCCTCTTGTTTTCTCCATCAAAGAGAAACTTGATATATATCATAATTCATCCTGTCCACTGCTACACAGTTTCAACCATGGCTTTCTGTGCATGGTCAGGACGTGGACATGAATCATCAGTGGCACACAGGAGTGACTGAAACCAGCAGATGCATATTGTGTTTTTCTGCATCACAGCATGATGATAACAAACAGCAGGATGATGCTAACATAACAGCAAGGGAACCTCACATTGCCACTGGGCCTGACTCTTCCTCTCATACACCATTAATGTTGGCAAAATCATGAGGAAGGTTCTAAGTAAGCCGTCTGGTGGTTATTGGGCTGCAGTCAGCACCAGTAATGGCCTTAATTTGGGACGAGGATCGTCCCGTGTCTTGACAGACAGCCATTCGGATCCTCCGACAGACGGTGAGCTTTTTTGCCTTTGCCATCAAGAGATCTTCACAGTGTGATTACTTGACAGGAAATGACATGGAATCCAAATTTTTGCACAGATTTTGGCTTTTAAAGGCTGTGGTCTTAAACTTTTGATCAGCTGATGAACAGCCTACTTCAGTTAAATTGTTGTTTTCAATAAATTGCCTGCTCACAACTTTTGGTCTCTTGTTCCCATTTCTTCTTTTTGGATTTTGAAGCTCTACTTAGAACCTTCCTAAGATCCAACAGTGCAAAATGCAAATTCATGCAATTTTTTAACTGGTCTTAAGATTTTGATCAGGAGTGTATGTATACTGAAGTATGATACAAATATGTATAGTTTTATGTTCATGTGACATACAATTATGAGAAGATATCATTAAATTTAATGTTCCCAGTTTTAAACCAAAAACAAAATACATGACAACATCTCTACATGTCCTATAGTCAGCAATAACTGTTTCCGTTCTTAGCTAACATCACTTTGATTAAACCTTTTGTCCCGGAAAGACAATTGTTTATGCTTTAGGAGAATCCATGCCATGAGTATATCCCAAAAAGTAACATCATATGGAGCAATTAGACACTACTGAAAATTGGGTGTTGGATATAAATGATGTGAATGGTCCCCCTCTACAGTGACATCATAATCTAATTATTATGTAACGTCACTGTAAAGCTCCACCCAAGTCTGGAAACTGTTCGCAGACCATTGCAGTTTTTAATTCTGAGAAAATGTACAGAAATTATACCAAATGAAATGTACAAGTGGGGGGTATAGCTCACCTGATAAAGCTGCCGCCCCAATGTGGCAAGGCTTCAACCCGCAGAGGCTCGGGTTTGATTCTGACCCACGGGCGTATATGCATGTCCTCCCCCACTCTCTCTCTCTCTGCCCCCCACTTCTCGGCTTACTCTCCATCCTGTCCATTCAAGCCTATAATATGCCCACAAATTCATAGTAAACACGCATTTGTGTACAAAAATATACAATTAAGATGAAATTCATTAACACTGATGGTATTTATTAACTTATAGCTTCAGTGCACACTACAGACAGTATTAGCTGTGACTCATATTTAAGTAGAAGGGCACTCTGAGAGCAAATACTTCCACCAAGGCTAATGCCCTATGTTGCCATGTCAAAGCAATGTTTCTAATTAATTATCTAGACTGTGGTAATCTGTAGCATGTGAGAGGGACCTTTGTGTGCGTGCACATGCACATCCATTACCGCCATAGATTAAAATGATTATGTGGTAAATGCTGCAGAGGAAATGAAAAAAGGTATTCCTGGATCTGCACATTTCTTCAGATCTGCCCAGTGGGTTCTTCCTTTGGTCTTGTCCCACCCCTCCACAGAATTTCATGGAAATCATTAGTTTTTGTGAGATCCTGCTGACTAACAAAGAAAGGGAGATGACAACATGGTAATAAGAGAGCACATACACAACAACAGCAGTGTTTATTGTAGTAAATGATGGTTGGTTACTGATCACTTATCGAAGTTCATGTGCTTGTTTCTGAACATATCATCATTCACGAGTTCTTAATGTATGAACATCAGGATGATCTCACAGTTGACGTGTTTATCGCTAACGAAGACTAATTGTGCCCCTGGGTTTCATGGCCGTATTCTGTAACAATCTACAGTCCTCACTGTACAAACTATAGTTATTTTCACATGCTGTAACTTTGCAAGGTTAAGAAGTCCTAAGGAGAATTATCACAATCATACACAATCCATGCAACTCACAACACCCAAACGGGTTTTTCACTTTTTCTTTTGAGCCAAAGAGAAATTACTTTCTATGCCCTATATATTTTTGCGATATGTTCCAAGGCCTTTTCTACATTTGCCCTTTTGACAGAATCCCCTTACTTTAAGCTAACTGGCTTTGACTTTGTGGACGACACAAGGTTTAACCTTTAAAAATACCCAGCTAACCCTCAGTAGAATCTCTGAGGCACAAACTAACACAAAAATAGCTTGTCTATCATCTGGTGAGGCAGAGCTGGAAGAAGACTGTAGGGAGAGTATTTGAGGATGCAGACCAAACACAATTTGTCCCCAGCAGCATGAGTGCAGGTAGTTCTGTCCACTGAGGTAACCATAACGTTAAATGTCTCTCATCCTTCAGGAACATTGGAATCCAGCTGTTAATCTGCCATCTATTTATCTCTGCCTCCCTTTCCTCTGTCATTTGATGTTCATGTATAGAAGAATGAAAAAACTCAGCTAGAAGCTCAGTTATGACCAAAGTTCAATGCAGCGCTCATAAAGCTTCACAACTTCAAGGTTCAATTAAAAAAAAATTATGTTAGGATTAAATTAGAGAACAGACAAAGAATACATGTTCTTTCAAATCAAAAGCTTATAAAATCACTTCTTTATCTATATTTAACCACAGCCATGGTGCAATTAAACCTCCCCAGGCAGGTAATATAAAATACGCTCCAAAGATTTATTAGAAATTTAAAAAAAAATGTGATTGCTTTATGTTGGAGAACCTGTCATCACTTAAATATCATTAAGGCACTTCAATGGGAATTATGAATAATGTCCTGACCATCACATCCATGTTATTCTACAGTCTCTGATATCACCTCCTCTCCCAATCTCGGGACAGACTGGTGCTCAAGTGGGTTCTACATTTTTCAGGAATGTTACCTTTACTGAGGCTATTTTAGGGTTTGATGCAACTGCAATGATTAAAAAAAAAGGTTTGTTGGTTCTTTCTGAAAACCTTTTTATTTTCATTGTGATCACATGTTGTCTGTCATCACCTACATTTCACTTGTCTTTTACCTATATATGTTTAGGTGTTTCTTGCTACCTGACCTATGTCAACCTGTTAGACAACTTGTCCAGGGTAAGAGATGGAGAGTTTACAGATGAAGAGAGTAACATGATACTTACTTTGCTAAAGACAAGACCGCCAACCCTCCCCACCTGAATGTGTCGAGGACAACTCCCTGCGTCTCCCCTGTCCTCAAGAGGGTCAGTGTCTTTGAGGGAGGGCATGAAAACTGTGACTTAGAGATATTCAATGTTTTTCATCTGTATCTGGGTAAAGCCTCGGAGCTTTATCTTTTTTTTTAATCTTGTTATCGTATCCTCTAATGCAATCAGAGCCCAACAACAATGTGTTTTCATCGCCTCTCAAACACATTTGTTTGAGCGGGGATGAAAACATGATGCATGGCTGTATCCTGAGATGTTGTGCTACATGTCAAACAGCCTCAATGAGTAAACACAGGGTCTGTAGGGAGAATCAGAGCAGGAGTTACTGACCATAAACAGGCAGACTGGTCCATAGATAGCTTCAGTGGGTGGCAATGAGTGTTGTGATGCATGTAAAGAATTACGGCGGGTCTGGCTTCTTAATTACAATGTAAACACCACACTTGAGTACACAGTCATTTGTAGAGGGAGCAGAACATCACCGCAGCTTGTATAGCCTGTGTTGTGGTTGGAGGGTTATAATGTTTGACGGTGAGGAATACTAAAAACAGTCTATTGAATAGAAATGAGGATTCATTCATGCAGTTATTTCAACTATGAATCTTAACATACTCATGAGGCCTCCTCTTACATTATGATGCATAAACAACAACCAGACAACACTGTATTACTGCACTAATCAAAGCTGCATCGTTATTTTTTTATTTTGGGGAATGTATACAAACACACAGGAGGCCTCACGGCAAGGAGGTTCCCGGTTTGTATCCAATTTTGCCAGGGTCTTTCCCTGGGGAGGTTTCTCCAGGCCTCCTCCCAAAGTCCAAAGACAGGCAGGTTGGGGAATAGGTCAATTGGAGAATCTGAAACGACCATAAGTGTGAATGTGAGTATAAATGTCTCCATATGTCTCTGTGATAAACTGGCGTCCTGCAGAATGTACCCCACCTCTCGCCCCATGTCAGCTTGGATTGGCTCCAGATCCCCCCAAACCACAAAGGATAAGCTTAAGATAATGAATAGAGGGAGGAACAAAAACACGCACATCCAAAATTAATAAACACAAGATGCTAATGATAAGTGATGAAAATCAGAGGCCAAGAATGTCCACACATCTCCCTGGTACATAACGTCTCAGGCACATGCCCTTAAAAACTGACAATGTATAATGTGAAAAGTTTTTCTAGCAGTACCAGACCGACTCTGCCAAATCGTGTAGTTTTTTACAATCAATCATTTTAACTGGAAAGGGTTTTTGCAGTCGCTTCACCAAATTTTCAGCAGCTCGCAGCTGATAACTGATAGGCCCACTGTATACTTTCCAAATGACTAGCATCTAATGAAAGGCAAACATTTAGTGACCAGCTAAGGAAGAAAGTTAAACATCAATACAATAAAAAGTAAATTAGAAGATTCTGTCCTCAGGTGTTGGTAAAACAAAATAGTATTGAGTAAAGTATAAAAGTATTAAAAATAAATTCAAGAGTTATTCAAAATATGCAAAAGGCTCTACCTATAGCCAGTGTTTGGTTTGTGTGTTTGTTCTGGGTAACGCTTGAAACATACTGGTGCAACACGTCAGACTTTGAGGAACAAGACATGCTCATGTAGATATAAACATTTTAGATTCAGAAGATCAGACACTATTGAAAACAACATTTTTAACATCATATTCCAATTCTTTCTCCTAAACCCTCACATGGGAGCTTCAAAGCACTTTGAATGAAAAGCAAAGATGACACACAATGAAACGTTTAATTCATATGACAAAAAATATATAACTCGTGTTTTGCTCATGTTATGACCGGAGGCTTATGATCACTGATGTTAGCAAACATTTCTGAGATATTGGAGTGTAACATATTGCAGACTTCTAGACTCTTCTCTACCACAGTAGGTTGTGTTCAGCAGACTCAATTCAGTCTATCATTCCCTCTGTTCAGCTTCAACCTGATATCAGGGTCTAAGTAGCAGGAATCATAAAGAAAACTCAAAATGCAAATATATCAGTGTCTGATGTCATTGGGGTTAAAAAAACGTATTGGTTATTGTTTTTAATGGAAAGGAAGTATTCATTTTCAGAGACTATTGGAATGGCTGAGGACACTGCACTGCCACTTTTCTCTGTCATTTCAGCATTTACTTTGTCCATCAGCTACATACAACGTTATTTTACCCTCAGAACTCAGAACTCTGGAGATGAGATGAAATAATTTACTCTTCTTTTTTGTTTGTTTGAATGAGTCATATAAATAATGTGGGGAATTGAAGTGAGAGGTCTGAGTGTGCTGCCTCAGTCTCACACAGTGAGATTTCTGGAACACTTCACAGCTGACCTCAGTGTTAGTTCTCTGACTCAGAACTTCACCAGGGTATAAGCTGCTCCAAGTGCATTGTGCATTTAGGTTTGGTTAAGTTTTTCTCATCACTGACTAGATTTCTGCATAGCACCATGTATAAGATTATACAAAACAGAGGTTATAATACTTGGCCCCAAACACCTTAGAGATGCATTATCTAATGATATAGCTGCGCTAGACGACATTGCCCTTGCTTCCAATGAAACAGTCAGGAACTTGGGAGTGATCTTCGATCCTGATTTATCCTTTAATAGTCACTTAAAACAAATTTCTAGGACCGCTTTTTTCCACTTGCGTAATATTTCAAAAATTAGACATGTCCTTTCACAAAAAGATGCAGAAAAACTAGTCCACGCCTTTGTTACATCGAGACTGGACTATTGTAATTCATTATTATCAGGCTCCAGCAGGAAGTCGTTAAAGACTCTACAGCTTGTCCAAAATGCTGCAGCACGTGTCCTGACGAGAACAAAGAGAAGAGAGCACATTTCTCCAATATTAGCATCGCTACACTGGCTTCCAGTTAAATCTAGAATAGAATTTAAAATTCTCCTCCTCACCTTCAAGGCCCTTAATAATATAGCGCCTGTATACCTTAAAGAGCTGTTAATACCTTATAAACCCACTAGAGCACTCCGATCCCAGAATTCAAGCCTACTTGTCGTCCCTAAATTCTCTAAAAGTAGAGTAGGAGCCAGAGCTTTTAGCCATCAAGCCCCTCGGCTGTGGAATAATCTACCACTTTCAGTTCGGGAGGCAGTCACCATCTGTTCGTTTAAAAGTAGGCTCAAAACCTTCCTTTTTGATAAAGCTTATAGTTAGAGCTAATTAGTGCGCCAGAACGTTACTTGTTCTATTTTATGACACATGACACACGGAGCTTCTCTTTCCAGCTTCTCCTTCCTCTTCTCCATCCCTATCCCCCTTCCCCGGAATCCCTTTGCTTTATCACCCGCAGATCCAGGGCCTCTGTGGCCGCACCATGGATTACGGTTTGTGGATCGCGCACCGGGGGTCGCGGTGTTGGATCCAGTGTGGCGGATTCTGAGTCATGTGGGCTGATCGTGGTGCTGGTGGCGGACCCTGTGTCGCGTTGGCATTGGGCACGGGTGGTGGACCAGGACCGCAGTGGTGGCTTGTGATGGGTCCTCCTGGTGGGCGGCGGTGGACGGTGACTGAGGACTGAAGTGGCGTCTGGTCTGGATGGTGGATCGTGGTCTAGATGGTTGCTGAGCATGGACTGTGCTTCATCAATGCTGCTAGAGACTTTGATTATTGATGATGTTCTCCTGCACGTGGCATCTATTGCACTTCTGTCCGTCCTGGGAGAGGGATCCCTCACATGTGGCTCTCTCTGAGGTTTCTACATATTTTTACCCTGTTAAAAGGGTTTTTTGTAGTTTTTCCTTACTCTTGCTGAGGGTTAAGGACAGAGGATGTCACACCCTGTTAAAGCCCTATGAGATGAATTGTAATTTGTGAATATGGGCTATACAAATAAAATTTGATTGATTGATTGAAGATTATTCTTATGACTGTTTACAATAGAGAGTTAAATTATCCCAAGATGGTTCAGTAATTTATACGTAATATGCAGATTCATAACATCTAAAAATGTCAATCTAACCATAATACTTATCACAAATGTAATAACTTTTTGCTGTTTGATTTGTTTTCTGGTATAACTATTTGCCTTAAAGGCAGATACAGAATTTCAGGATCTTACAGTATCTCACACATGTAGCAACATATGATTAAATTCATTATTTATTTATTGTATTTGTCAAAATCTATTAGTGTATAGTTCAAACACTATGTATCAATACAGATTTAGCTAAATACTATGTGGAAAATTATAATTATCCAAAATTGGGTTATGGTGTCTGCTCAAACTTTAGTGCAGAGTCAAAAACACTTTGAGATTGTATTAACTGATTCACAAAGGTACAAAATATAACTTAATTCAATGTTTCACAGAAAGGGAGAAAATATAAATATCAGGTTAAAATTTGGCTATCAAGGACGGGCAATTACTCCTCACCACCCATTCAAACACATTTCCCTTTATTCCACTCAATAATTTTAGAAAGACAATTTCCGCCCTGTACAAGGACATCACATATATTATGCAAGATATCGTGGAATAGTACATTGCCCTTCACCTCTTCTCTTTGCAGCTAATTTGATGATCCTTTCATTTGATTCTATTTCCAGAAAATCCCTTTTTGGTCATTTGGGATACAAATTCTCTTATGTAAAAATATACAATGTGTTTCATGAGCAGGGCTTACTTACTTATAGACAGTTACTGTGTTGCCCGATCTACATCAGGGTGTCAAAGTTGAGGTCGACCATGGAGCAAAGTTCTTCTTTATTGCTAGATAGTCAAGGTGTAAAACAACATGACGTTTTGTGTTGATCTTTTGTGTGAATATAAAAGCTGCACATCATGTTATTAATGGTTGACATGTGGCGTGATGGAAATGATGGACGCTGAAGGCCCACATTGACATGTGTTGGTGGGACCTAACTTCAGGGACTCCATCCCCATATTACTACACAGACTCCAAATGCCCAAGATGGCTGCATTCATGATCAGGATATTTTGGCTTCATTCCTGGATAGTGGGAGGAAGTGGAGACCAGTTGTCCATCTGAATATACATTCTATGTTTCACATCGACTGCTCTTAGTGAGTCTAACTTAACACACTTGTATTATACTAATAATCAAAGTATTAGTATAGGGTACGCAAATCCCTTGTGGGCGGCTCAGGAGGTGGACCAGGTCGACCACTAACCAGAATGTTGTTGGTATGATCACCGGCTTCTTCATTCCATGTGCCTTGGGCATTGCATGAGTTATGTATGGCAGGTAAATGGCAAATCGCACTGTAGCGTTTTGAGTGGTCATCAACACAATACAAAAACAGATCAATTATGACGAGAGACCCTCTGAACATCTTCTACCTGTAATATGAACGGGATAAATGTTTTTTTTTTGCATCATCTATGAAATGAGGCTGACTAAAGGAAAGTATCTACCTGTGATGAGTGTTCCCAGCTGTTATATATGATTGTGGATCTGTACGCTCAGTGTGTATAGTGATAAGACATCAATGTTGATAATGACCATTTTACTGTTTGATTTCTAGCTCTTTCATCCATCAAACGACTTTACTCTTTTAATCTTGAAATATCCTGTATCCTCCTAACACACGATGGACTGTGACAGCCGCACAAGGGGGATCAAAGATGCTCTGAAGGCAAACGCTGTCCCTGATTCTCACACTCACAATGACACATGCAGCTTTGTGTGTATCTGTGATATGAAAATTCAAAGATAGCTGAGCGCGTACATGTGCCTGCAGGGGAACAGCTGACTGCTTTGTCCTGGTTCTCTGACAGAAGATGCCATGTGCGAGGCAGATGTGCCAGTCTTAAAGTACAAGGAACATGAGCACAGACAGAAGAAGTTTCACGAAAGGGAAGTTGTGAAAGTTATTTATATTTATGTTTCTGCGCTCAGAGGATGAATTGCATTTCATGCTTTTTGGCTTAAAATGGGATGAATCAGAATAGCACTATATCTTTCCTGACAGATGTTACTGAATGTGACGTGGCAGGACATCACACACACATATACACACACACACACACACACACACACAAACCCACACAAACATGCTCTCCACTCTGCTGCTAAGGTGATGCGACACTTCAAACATTTCAAACCAAAGCCTTCACTCTGTCATTCTGTATAATAAGTACAAAACTGAGGAGAAATCTCCAAAGCAAACTGTGTTTTTATGGCAAACCTTCTCAAAATATAATTAGCTCTTCAGCTTAAAGGTTGAAACCCTCTGCTTCAGTGTGATTTATGAAAAGTGAGAAGTGGGGATTTATTACACTTTTGATTCCTTTTACACCTTGTGTTTCGTTTACTTAAAACCAGCAATTCAATATTAATCATGTTAATTAAGGGGATATGGGAGTTAATTGTTTACTAAAGGACTCACATGTCTACCTTTAAGTGAGAGGTGTTGACACAAACCCACAAAGAATTGTCATAAAAACCAGCAGCTACCTTCAACTTGATGCTTTATAGGCATCCTTTACTTTATTATTTTGGTTTTTGAACCGCAACTTTACTCTTTTGGTTCAGTATATCGGCTGCCGCAAACACACTACCTGCCAGGAAACAAAAAGCAGAAAGACAATCATTGTGTTGATAAGATATATTAGCATTGTGCCAGTGAACACAGTGAGCATTTAGCAGCAATGCTAAAATATCATATATTTTCCTTTTGAGTTGGTGAAGAAAAAAATTGAGCTCACGGGATGTGAATAGCTGGCAGACTTAAGTTAGCTTTGTAACGGCTGGATGTATAAATAAGGATCTGTTTGTAAATTATACATAAATTAAATGTTGTATAAATAGAAAATGACTAAATTAACTTACATTAAAGGATCAGTGTGTAGAATTTAGTAACATCTGGTGGCGAAGTTTGATGTTGCAGCTGAACACCCCTGACCTCACCCTCCCTTTTCAAACTAACTCTTTTGTATAGTTAAGTAATTTCTATTACATGTTTATATTTAGACAGATTTAGGTTATCAACTCAAAAGTAAGTGTGGGTTCATTGTTAGGAAGAAACATGCAACAATATAACTCAATGTGTTTTGGACAACAATGGAGATGTATCCTTTAAACGTTTCCTTAAGCTACACTGCCTGCATGTACAGCATGTGTGTGTTTTTTGTCAATGTCACTCTAATGGCTCTTGCCCTATTCATAAAAACCATCCTCCTCCCATAAAGGACTCCTCTGAGTACAGCGTACAGCCTCTTTCCACTCGCCTTCATGCTTGAATCTGGCGGCTCGCTGAAGAAGATCCCACTATGTTTATTCATGTTGAACAGGGGAATGGTGCCCTTGTCGTGCTGATGATGATGTCTCAGCGCTCTTGTCTTTCAGCCAACAAGGACAACATGAACATAAGAGACTCAAAGAAGCAGGAACAACCGGATTTATTCATAATGTTCTGATCATTGCAAGTCCTATTCCCTGTGTCTCTGATGGTTTATTTCATTTTGTACGTTTTTTTGTACGTTAATTCTATAAGAGGACACTGATCAATATATTGGATGGGCCACAATAGCTCACATGTTTCATGAAAGCTCTGCTTCTAATTAAGCAGTTAATTGAACCTGCTTCCACTGACTTACTGCACACAACAGGGCTTCCATTTAATTAACTTAGCCTGTCTGTTAATATAGTAATGCAGTTCAATAGACGGGACACTCCCAGTCTTTCTGTATGCAGCTAGGAAATCTATCTGATAATTGATTAGTCTTAAAATCAAGTGTGGTGCATAGAAGTTATTTCTCTACCTGAGAAAAACTCAGTTTTTCATCCATTTATGGCTCAATTGTTTTTCTGTGTGGATTTTCAGAAATATGTTACAGAGGCTTCTTTCTTTTTCTTCAGTGAATAGATTGTTTGTGTATGTATCAATACCTAAGGGAGGCTTTTAGGTCCGAAAATGTAGGCTACACACACACACACACACACACACAATGCAAATGTAATGTCTGTATTCAACATCCAATTAGATCACGTGGAAGCAAAGACGCAACTCACATTGTTCAGCTAAATTCCCAGAGTGCTCCTCTAAAAATAGGGCACACAGCTGAGTGCTCTGGGGGATGTGGCAAACAGAAGGAAAATAAATTGTGGGGTTTCACTGGAAAGCAAGAAAGAAAGTGATATTCTTCTAAAGAAGGATGATGTAAACTGTATGTCAAACAATTAACTGTCAACAAAGTGTTTCTGAAAACTCCTGCGTGCCATTTATATACGCTAAGGTTTAAAACGGATGGAGGCATCCACTGAGTTGCCTGTGGGATGAAGGCAATTTAGATTTTCAATATCTTGTCAAAAATTAGATTTTACAAAGCCACGGGAGAGAGTGAGCATAGGGGGGGTTAGGGTTAAGGTTAGCTTTATCTTTTACATTTTAATGATTCTGATTCTTCTTATCGAATCCTGGTTCTTATCGATTCCACATTTTGATTCCAGCTCGCTCTCCCTAGTGACCTGGAGGTGCTAGCAAGGTGCTCCTGGTGCTAGCTGAAGCTGATGTGACGGTCTCTGTTTTGCTCTGCTGCTATTTCTATGTACTTCACTGGAGTCAGGTTTAATGGAAGCAGTGTAACTTTATTCTGCAACCAGGAACATCTGCAACATATATGGGACAAACAGCCAGTCATCGATAGCGCGAGCACCTGCTTCTGCGTAACACGTGGTCGTATAGTGGTAGACAATTTACATTTACAACATACCTGCAACATATATGGGACAAACAGCCAGTCATCTACAAAAGAAAGTTGCATATTACTTTACAGGTTTCATACACTAACCATAAACTAACTAAAACACTAACACGAAAGAAAGACAACCTACCGATAGCGCGAGCACCTGCTTCTGCGGTAAAAACAAAGTGCGCCAGACTTAATCCCCCAGAAGCTCCCGCGATAGGTTTTCAAAATAAAAGACACGGCAAAATAAAAGAAATACATAAAAACAGTGACTGCTGTCCCACATTGAACAGGATTTAACAAACAACATATTTACACCGTTACATACACCCCTCTTAAATTCTGTTCAATCCCAGACAAATCCTGAGCATCAACCAAAAAAATAGAAGAGAAAAAAAATTAGGAGCTGCTTAAAGTGCGAAACCAAATCACAGATGTCAAATACAGTCGATACAAATCCTCCCTGAAGGAGTGTAAAAGGATAGGGAGGTACCAAGCCCAATACCTTTTTTACAGACTAGTAGAAGATGCCATTTACATCTCCTGAACATCACACTCAAGGCAATACACAATACATACCCCAAATTCACAAAAAAACAAATACTAGTAGGACATTATCAACACAAAACTGGAATAAAAAAATAAATCCTAGTTCGTCTAAACCTCAAGTATCCTATGAAAGAAAGCAAAAACAGGATTTGAAACAGAGAAGGTGTTCTCAACCTTGTGTGACATCTCATGGATCAGTTTTTTAGGAGGTCTAACGTGTCTCCCATATCTGCTAGTAACTGAACCATCATGATCTGTATCAACACTATTAGGTTGTGTGCAAATAGCAGGAATCTCATCAACATCATCTGTTGGAGTTAATTGAGACATGCCAACTGTGTTTGAAACAGGCAAGTGAGCTACACTGACAGGGTCTGGGTCTGGTGAGTTAGCTACACTGACAGGGTCTAGATCTGCTGAGTTGGCTACACTGACAGGGTCTAGATCTGGTGAGTTGGCTACACTGACAGGGTCTAGATCTGCTGAGTTGGCTACACTGACAGGGTCTAGATCTGCTGAGTTAGCTACACTGACAGGGTCTGGATCTGGTGAGTCCATGAGCCAATCCATAGTCCGGTTGTAGCCATCCACATTATCCCTCTCCTCAGAGTCTCGACCACTTCCACATGCCACATCTGAGTCGATAAGGGAAGCAGGAGTTTCAGGCACATCCAAGGTAAGAAAGTCAACTGGGAGAAGAAGGTTCCGGTGCACAACTCTCTCTCTGTCAGTTAGAGCATCCCTTATCCTGTACACATTGATCCCAGACCTCACCGACACAACATCATATGGTGTAGAGTCCCATTTGTCAGCGAGCTTCCTCTTGCCTCTTTCACCACGGTTGGCCAGCAAAACTCGATCACCCACAGCCAGTGGAGAGCCTTTGACTTTGCGGTTATAGAGCCTGGCATGACGTGCTTGCTCATCAAGGCTGTGTTTCCGAGCCATCCGCGACGCTTCGGATAAGTCCTGCTTCAACCGAGAGACAAACTCATTCTGGCAGATCACTTTGTCATCCTGTAACACATACTGGAACATGATATCAATAGGAAGACGTGGAACCCGACCGAATGTGAGGTAAAACGGGGCAAAGCCGGTTGTCTCATGTACCGTACAGTTGTAGCAAAAAGTGAGCGTCCGCAACACCTGGGGCCATCTGGCCTTTGCTACTGGGGGAAGGGTTCTTAACATGTTCCCTAGAGTCCTGTTAAAGCGTTCTGTGACACCATTACCCATTGGGTGGTAAGGCGTGGTGTGAGACTTCCGCACCCCTGCCATATCCAAAAGTTCCTTCAGGAGCTTGCTCTCAAAATTGGCACCTTGATCCGAGTGGATCCTCTTCGGGAAGCCATAAACACAGAAGAAGTCATCCCACAGTCGGCGGGCAACGTGTTTTGCAGATTGACTCTGACAGGGGAAGGCATGTGCCATTTTGGAGAAATGATCAGTGATGACCAAAACATCAACGGTTTTCTTGTCACTCAGTTCAGCGGTCCAAAAGTCTATGCACACCAGTTCCATTGGTTCAGATGTCTGGATGCTTTCAAGGGGTGCACGGCCTTCAGGTTCGAGGGTCTTTCCAACAACACATCTCTCACATCGACGTACATGGTTGATTACGTCTCTTTCCATTCCGATCCAGAAAAACCTCTCCCTGGCGAGGGAAAGAGTTCGTGCACGGCCCTGATGACCAGCATTGTCATGGAGGCCAAGGAGAATCTGAGACTTAAGGCCATCTGGCACAATGAACTGGGACAGCTTCTTGTTCAGCCGGTGGTCTTTTTTCACCCTGCACAGAATCCCATTCTGTATTTTCAGCTTTTTCCAGTGTCGGAGAAGCTTACAGATACTATCCGGTTCAGATGCGGCCTCACGTCTGGTAGCTCTCCTTTTCCGTCGCACATAGTAGAGGACCCTGCTTATTGTTCGGTCTTGCTCCTGGAGACTCAAAAGCTGGCTCTGGGGAATTGCGGTGGAATGGTCTTCCTCAGGTAGCTGTGGTAGTGGTAGATTAGCACCGAGTAAAGCACAACCGGCATGAGCGCTCAGCGCAGCTGACACCTCATCTGAACTGATGGAACTTCCAGCAGGCTGAATAACAGGATCAGCAACAGGGTCCTGTGTCTTTGACCTTGTGCCTTGGAAAATCTGACAGTTGTTTGTAAGCCGAAAAGCATCTTGCACTGTACCCTTAACAACGCCATTTACCTCATCCAATAGTGCTACATACGGCTCTTTCAACAAACGATAACCAACACATGACTGAACAAATGGTTCACGGCTCAGAGCATCTGCTACAATATTTTTAACTCCTGGAACATACTTAAGATCGAAGTTGTACGCCGCCAGCTTGGCCACCCATCTCTGTTCACATGCATCTAAGCGTGGTTTTGTCAGAATGTAGGACAAGGGGTTGTTATCTGTCCAGGCCGTAAAGTGTTTTCCCTTCAACCAATGACCAAACTTGTCGCATACAGCCCATTTCAGTGCCAAAAATTCAAGCCTGTGTGCTGGATAGTTCATTTGAGACCGGGTCAGCGTCTTGCTGGCAAAGGCGACCGGACGCGCAACTGTCTCACCAGGTGATATTTGTGACAAGACAGCTCCAATGCCATCAAAAGAAGCATCAACAGCAAGGATGAAAGGTTCGTCGAAGTTTGGGTGAGCCAATGTGACACCTTGAGCAAGTTCATTTTTCAGGGTTTGGAAGGATTCCTGACATGCAGCTGTCCAGTCACTTGGTGTAAGAGCTGGTGGAGCAGAGAATTTCCTCTTCGGCTTCCTGCCTTTCTTGGTCTGTGATTGAACTTGTCGCCCAGAAATGAGCCTGAACAGGGGTTTGGCTTTTGCAGAGCAGTCAGCGATGAAATGCTGATAGTAAAAGACCATGCCCAGAAAAGATCTGATCTTTTTCCAGGAGGGTGTGACACCATCACTCTCCATCAACTCTGTCTCTCCTACGTCGGCAATAACTTTCACCTTATCAGAATCTGTCCTAACTCCATCTGCACAGATGACATGCCCAAGAAACTTAACTGAGCTCTTCAGGAGATGGCATTTCTTGGGGGCCAGCTTAAGTTTGTGATTCTTCAGACGTGAAAACACCATCTCCAGACGCTCAAGGGCAAGCTGCTCGTTGGGGGCGAACACCAACAAGTCGTCCAGGTAACACAGTAAGCTGCTGAAGTTTTCGTCTCCGAAGATCGACAACATCATCCGCATGAAGGTCGCAGGACTGTTACACAGACCTTGGGGCATCCTATTGTACTCATGGAGGCCAAATGGTGAGGAAAACGCTGTGTACTTCTTGTGTGCCTCATGCAGTGGTACATTGTAGAATCCAGAAGTAAGGTCCATGGTGGAAAAGAAAACATTCCCTCCAAGTGCAGCAAGGGCATCGGCTTGGTGAGGCAGTGGGTGTGCATCTTTCACAGTCTTTGCATTGAGCAATCTGAAGTCAGTACAGATGCGCAGACTTCCATCTTTCTTCCACACCAAGACCAGTGGGGATGCGTACTCACTGTGCGACTTCCGGATGATGCCTCTTTCCTCCATCTCATTGAGTGCTGTCCTCAGCTTCTCATAATGGCCTGGTGGTACTCGGCGATAGGGCAGGCGAAATGGTCTCTCATCCACGAGGTGTATTTTGTGGACGAAGTCTGTAGCCTCCCCACAGTCCATCTTGTCCCTGGAAAAGACTGACTCATACTGCTCAACAAGCTGCAAAAGTCTATCTTTCCACTGGTCAGAAACCTCACAGCCCTCTAAGTCTAAGTCTTGTAATCCCAACTTGTCTAAAGAATTTTTTCTCTGCTCAGGGGCCTTTGCTGTCACAGAGGCCTGTGTAACACTATGGTTATTGACAAACACTTTATCAGGTGAAGACAACTCCTCTACTGCGACACATGGGAAAACATCTGCAATCTTGCAGTTTCTCCTGAGAGTCACTGCCCTACTGCTAGGATTGATAAGTTTAAGAGGAACCCACCTATCGCCCCACATAGGCGTGACAACACGGCCAACCATCACATTTCTGGGCCTGGATCTTGATTGTGTCGGTTCAACAATCACTGTGCTACCTACTGATAAAGGTGCAGATGCGGGCAGTTTACCCCAGACAAGGTGTTCACAAAGGGGTTCAAGTTTAACACTCTGCCTCAACTTTACGGTGCCGATCTTGTCAGGCATGGGACCTCCCCGCCATTTCTCAGTGTTTGAGAGCAGGGACAAAAACTGGCCACATTCATCATCAGCAATGTCAACTGGTGCAGCCAGAAGTTTCCAATAGTCCTCAGACTTTTTCATCAAGTGTATTAACAGCTTGATAGCATTGCTACCGACAATCATGTCATCCACTTGTCCAGGGATGACCAGTGTTGGGATGAGCAACTTGAACCCATAAATAACCACCTCCAAATCGTAGACAGCTGTAGGGTAAACATGGTGTCCTCCAGCACCAACAACAACAATATCATCAGCAGGACTACTCTTCAAACCAGGGCATTGTAACAGAAGGCGTGAAACAGCAGTTTCACTTAGAGAACATGACATAGAGCCACTATCGATCATCGCTTTCAGTTGAACACCACCTGCGGCACAAACATCGGTGTAGAACAAGCTGTCAGATTTCTGAAGTCTGTGTGTCAATTGAAAAATAACAGTCTTTCCAGATGGTGCAAAAGAAGAAAGAGATTCACATAAGGATTCAATGTCATCACTATCACAGCTGGGAGGGTCACTATCATAATCCACACTATCCTCCCTAAGGTGCGGATCCACTAGTTTTCCTGCTGCTGATGAGTGGCTGACGACGTCCGGCCAGGACAAGCAAGCCTAGAGTGGTTCGGTGAGTGGCACTGGAAACAGAGTCTATGGTCACGACAGTGGGTAAAGGTGGAGTGAGCAGCATCATGACAAACAGAACAAGGCATTTCATGTAACCCTTCAATCCTAGGCCGCCGTGGGCCAGACTGTCTGGCTGGGCCCGAATGAACAGGTTTCTGAAGGAGCACCTTCTCCAGCACGCTAATAAGGCGTTCCAGGGTAGCAGAGTCCGTGGCCTGCAACTGCGGTGAGCCCTGCCCCCCAGTAGCTGTCGGCTTGGCAGTGTGTTGCGTGTTCATTGTTACTCTCTCCTTAGTTGCCTTGCTCAGTGTGGAGGTCAAACCTGAATGATACTCATACAAAATGTCCTGAACTTCATTAGCAGTCCACTTTTCCATCGTCTTGGAACGAAAGGTCATAGAAAGTTCAGGAGAGGGACAGTTTCTTATAAACATGCGCGTCACCTCAGTACCAGGACAGTCAAGTGATTTGCCCTGCTCTTTAAGACGTTCAATGGCAAGGTCAACGGCGCGGTGCAGCCTGAGCCAGTAGTCAAATGCACCCTCATCTTTCTCAGGCAAGGTGGTGTAAAAGTCAGCTAATGGGAGTGGTGAGCATGGAGCTGAGTCAAAGTGCCTTCGAAGGAGACCATAGATAGCCTCAGGGTCACGGGTGAGGTCAATGTCACTGTTCCTGGTACCAAACTTTACAACATCTCTAGCTTTGCCTCTAAGATGAATGAGGATCTCCTCGGCTTGTTCCTCAGATCTCAGATTACCTCTCAAGCTATGGGGCGTGCTAATATCTTCCCCACTAGCACTCATCATTAAACAAAAAAAATATACAGTACCAGAAATAAAAATGAAACACTCAAAATGTAAAAAGTTAAACACAGACGAGTGGCGAAAAGAAAAAAAACTTAATATATGTGCATTCAGCTTAACACAAATCGAGTTACATGTCCACCTGGTCACACAGAGAAGATCAGCAGCAGCAGAACAATCCCCAGATCGGCGCTGAAGAATCCACCATCCAGCAGGAGAATCGACGGGTCACGGCACCAATGTGACGGTCTCTGTTTTGCTCTGCTGCTATTTCTATGTACTTCACTGGAGTCAGGTTTAATGGAAGCAGTGTAACTTTATTCTGCAACCAGGAACATCTGCAACATATATGGGACAAACAGCCAGTCATCGATAGCGCGAGCACCTGCTTCTGCGTAACACGTGGTCGTATAGTGGTAGACAATTTACATTTACAACATACCTGCAACATATATGGGACAAACAGCCAGTCATCTACAAAAGAAAGTTGCATATTACTTTACAGGTTTCATACACTAACCATAAACTAACTAAAACACTAACACGAAAGAAAGACAACCTACCGATAGCGCGAGCACCTGCTTCTGCGGTAAAAACAAAGTGCGCCAGACTTAATCCCCCAGAAGCTCCCGCGATAGGTTTTCAAAATAAAAGACACGGCAAAATAAAAGAAATACATAAAAACAGTGACTGCTGTCCCACATTGAACAGGATTTAACAAACAACATATTTACACCGTTACACTGACACACTCAAGGTCGGAGACGCAGGACATTAAACTCTGTACGTTGTCTTTTTTAAAGCGAAGCCAGGCTTCTGACGGTTTATCTGGGATCATATTAGCCACGTTAGTTATAAACTGTTACATCCCCAGTAGTCATTGCGGGATCCAGACACATCATGAGTAGTCATCGATGTTATTTGATATAGAAGTTACTAAAGTCTCAAATCTATTATATCCAAATAACACAAAAAGCTCAGGACATGTTTAGCTGCTCTCCCTCCGTACTGTAGCAACAATCTTAAAGCTCAATGGCATTTCCCATTCATCCAATGGAAAATTAAAAGCTTGGATGCTCTGCATTATTTAGTGTAATGTAGCATATCATAGTACAGAACAGATAATCGATTTCTAAGGTGTTTGGGTCCAAGTAATAAAACCTCTGTTTAATAGGAGAACATTGCGGGTCTTCTAGCTTTACGTCATTTCTAACACCTCAGTTGCCTCTTTGTTATTCTCACAGTGACTGTGGTAATGTTTTGCATCGCGTCTTTGTTCTTTGTTTTGTCTCTGTACTTGCTTTTAGTGATTTATTCATAGATGGAGCCTGCTTGTAAAACAGACTTCAGTCTCTGAGGGATCTCTTTGTGATAAAAAAAGATGAATAAACAAAAACGTGTCTATGGATGTGATGCAACAATGTGACACACGCAGAATTATTTATTTTTTTATATGTAACTGATGACATTCACATAGGTGGATTATAGACAGCATAGCCTCTGGTGATGGGATGTGTTTTTGTTTTCAGTCCTACAAATGTGTCTGTCATGCTTGAAAGAAGTATCTCAATCTGGCAAAAGGCAGAAAACTGAAAAAAATCAAAGTTTATGAGTAAGTACCATTTCTCCCATTAAAAAAATTATTAATTTTGTCTAATTTATTTAGATTGTTTGAATTATTTTCTTACGTATCGATGCTGGCCGAAGTATTTTCATGAACATGATATTTCAGGGACACTTTGAAGGAATTACACTACATCTGGCACAACTATCCTCTGGGACGCAAATAATTGGTAAGAAGGTGGTCAGGGGTTGATATCCCTGTGACCATATAAAACTAGATTTGAGCAACATTTCACACAAATGTTTAGTAGGATCAAATTAAGTCATGAGACTTTCTTTCCAAAAGGTCCAAGGTCACAGCAATTGGCATTTTACCATGTAATGAAGATCTGCATCAATCCTCTGTATTAATTTCATTAGAAAATACACTTAATGCCTTTTATTAAATTCCTTCAGTCTTAACTATGAGTCTGGCGCACAGCAGTGAGGCAGTAATTTTATTATTTATATATTCTTGTGAGTGTAAGTTTCTCTTTATTGGATCAACTTCCACCTGCCATCAGGGTTTCCTTGTTTTTGGCTGATTTCCATCTCCATGACTTTAGTTTACAAACAGAGAAATGACCAGAAGGCATGATAATGATCCTTTGCACAGCAGTTGTGTTTGGTGTTGTACCAACAACTGGCCCACTGTGATATTCAGTTCTCTGGCTGGACATTTCACTGCCAAAGGAGAAAATAAGACAAGAGAAGGAGAAGAGATTCCCAACTACATTTTAGTAGTTTTTTTTCCGTTGGCTAAGGTCGAGCTTCACTTTCCTATTTCTTAAAATAATATGTTAAATATGACTCACATCTTCTAGTCTTTTCTCTAACCTACTGTGGAAAAT
Organism: Platichthys flesus; assembly: GCF_949316205.1. NCBI lineage: Eukaryota > Metazoa > Chordata > Actinopteri > Pleuronectiformes > Pleuronectidae > Platichthys > Platichthys flesus. The sequence goes on along the minus strand of NC_084946.1, from coordinate 6,678,852 downwards.
CTATCTTTTTGGTTACAGATTTGAGATGTTAGCATTTAGCTCACCATTTAGTGCTATTGTGGGTGCAATGCTGGAGACTCCCTGTATTATATGCCATGATTTTACATCAATGATGAATTTGGAGCACTGGAGTTCATGATTTTGCAGAGATCATATCATGCTGCATTGTTGTGTGAATTTACTGTTAACGACACTTCAATAGGTTGCACCCTTTGGTAAGTCAGCCTTTGTATTCCTGTGATTCTGATAATGTGCACAGTTAGATTATCCACTAAAAGTTCAACCAAACTCAAATATTGGATTGCTCCTGTATGAGCAGTTGAGAAAAAGCATTGAGATTTCCCAGATTCTTACGTTGACATCATGCTCAGGGGTAACAGATGAAAAAAATGCCATATATCTGACATATTCTGTATATTTACATATACTCTCCTGCTTTATCTGCTTTACCTTGACAAAAAAAGAAACATTAAGTGTTCAGGCCTAAGGGGATTTGAGAGCTTTTGTGTTGCAGGAGTGTTCACAGAACAATACGTGATTTCTCAAAGACTCCCCTCTCTGACCTGGGCGAGAGAGGAGACAGCAGTAACAGAAGCAGCCCTCGTTCTCCCTTCTCTCTCCATCTATAAACACACCTTTATACACACTTTTGCGTGGGAAACAAACCCGAGCTGTGAATCACTCGAATGCTGCATCGCTTCATCTTGTCTTGCCTCTAGGGTGTCTTCAGGGAGGCGTTGGCGTCAGCACACCTAATTGAGCAGAGGATGTATCGTCACAGAAAGCTACCCCCAAACCTCCATGTTACACAGTCACAAATGAACCCTGTCCAGCCTCCAGGGGCCAAGGAGACAGGGAACTTTTTACTTATTTAAAGTGGTTTTAAAAGAACTCTTCTTACTGCTCAGGGAGGAGAATTATTTAAATGTGAATTCTAAATGAACACCTCGATGTGCACTGTCGATGTGAAATACCTCTGTTAAATCAAGAGGTGATACAAGGATATTTATCAGCAACTCTTTTACATACTTTGAGCTTATTGACTCATGCAAAGATCAGGCTTGATCAATGTTGAATTTTCCAGGTCAGAAAAAGGGAATGTAACTCTGGTGTCATGGGTGAAAATACCAAGCAAGAAGTTTCATGGTTCAATCAAAGTCTGGGAAGCTGTGGTATATACACAAAAAAAAAGATTGGGTTGTTTATCAGTCAAAACATGGGGTTGAGCCTTTTTGGCCAATTAACTGAGTTATTTATTGAGTTTTTGTTGTTTTGTTTGTTTCAACAGAATGGAGCATCAGAAATTGTTTAAATCTTGGTGTCCATGTAAAAATAGTAATTGAGAGAGATGCCTCTTCTCACAATTCTCAAATACCCAGCTGCTGTGTCAACTCTGTGGAGTTCTGAAAACCTAAACATTCCAAAATGTCCAACACTGTGTAAAAGTGCATTGTTTATTGCATATTAAATTGCTCAATTGATTGTGCTATAAGTTTAGTGTGAAATAAGGAGTGAGGTCCACTAACTAGAGGGTCGACTGGTCAGAAAAATTGACCAGGGCTGTAGTTGAAAACTGTATTTTTAGGACATTTTACAACATTTCATATTTATTTCAAGTTTAAACAGTAATATTTAGTTCGTCAGTTCATTAAATTAATTTCCTACTCTCTTAGTATACCAAGGACTTTTCTTTCCTATGGTACCACCCTGATCCGTAATTTCGTTCTGAGCATTCCGCATTTACCGTTTAATAACAGGGACCTTTGCCTGGGATCTGGGGCTGTGTTTGTGTGCTTTCCGTCTGTCACAGTCGGGTTTAGGGGCGGAAATGAAGAGACATCAGTGTGGCTGCATCACACACCTGCCTCCCATCCTCCCAGCCCTGAGACGTGATGGGAGGACAGGAAGCTGAAGAGCCTTTTAAACATTTATCACAAAGTGACACTCCAGCACTCACTTCCTCTGTGAAATTTCATCTGACATCATTCTCTAACACTGATCCTCGAGCAACATCGACTACACTAGCCTCGACTACACAGTGTAGTTCCCTCCCTGGCTCCAACACTGCCAGCCAGGATTAAATGTTTGATTCGCTGCCACGCAAAAAAAGTCAGCTCTCACAGAACTGCGAGGCACTTTGAATAAAAGCAACCAGCAAATGGCAGCTTGTTACATTATATCCTCATCGAAGGCAGGAACAGCAGCCGGTGTACTGCAAATTTATCCCCTGAAAATGTTATGTTTCCTTAACTGACTTGGTTTCACAGCTTGCCTTGCGGCCCCAGCTGACGCCTTCCAATGCTTACAACTGTCAAAGACTGAAACCACCTCCATATGCTGCAGTTCTGCATCTCAGCACTCACTTGAGTTAACATGCATGATGGGCCCATCTCATGCATGTGTGGTCCAGGTATTACTCATAATGTGCATATGTGGGCTTGTCTTCCTTGTGGGGACAAAAAGCAAGTCCCAATAATGTAAATCATATATTTTAAGGCAAAGGCAATTTAAAGTTAGGGTAAGGTTTAAGCAAGGTTAGAGTAAGTCCTCAGCAAATCAGTGTTACTTAAAGTTGTTTCCTCATTGTGTGTGAGTTGAGTGTGTGCCCACATTTTAATGCTGGCGGTGGTGCATGCTTGGACTGAGAGAGGATTTTACCTACAAGCCAGTCAGAGAGGCATAAAGCAGAGACGAGCAGAGGGAGAGAGACGGAGGGAGAAAAGCGCAGAGAGATGGAAAAGACGACGATGATGAATTTGACTCCAGGCAACAGATCCCCAATTAACATATTCCCATAATTAGGAAGATGAGGAGGGATGAAGATGTAAGGGGCTCAGCGATTGTTGTCCGTCTCAGGCAGCATGGAACCTCCTGAATATTCATGTGACATTTTTATGACTTTTAATTTCTTTCTGCACAGAATCATGGTGCCGTTCACCAACTGCACGATCGTGCTCCTTACGTTCATACGATGAAGGGCATTTATCAGAACAAACCATTGAGTTGATGAAATAGGGTTGTATTACCCACCCATAGACCGAAATGTTTTGAGGGAATACTGTACCCTCTGCGTAGTAGCACATTTTCTATTGTAAAATGTTCCTACATCCTCCTACGTCAATTTCACTTGGCCGTTTGTGTGCAAATTTATACCAGTGTGCCAGAGTTCAAACATTTGTAATAATGTGGTTAAATGGAACACTCCGCAAGAGCCTCTGTGATGTTAAACACATACATGGGGAGTGTAATGAAGAATGAAAGTAGCCAACCACGAGCTCCAAATAGCTATGAGCTCTGAGAGCATGAGCAGAGTGCTGCACTTACTCCTCCATCTTTGTCAGAAACTTTCTGCTCCAGTGACTCCATCCAGCACAGCCATCTTTGTGCCCTCGTGATGCAACGGCCGGCTACTTCAACTTCCAGATCAATTATTCACATGGCCCTCCTATAAATACCAGTATGATAAAAGGGGGAGATACCCATCTGACGGTCGGGAGAAAGCTATGTGCTCTAAACTTAGAAACACTATTTCATGTCAAGGGGGAAATTACAGTATTTAATCCATTGCATGACATGTGGCTTTTTAAGAACACACCTTTAAAATCCAGTATATTGAACTAATGAAATCTTAAGGCTAGAGTGCGTCGAATGGGAATACGACCAGAAGTGACGTCACTGTTGGTCTACATGGCATATGTAGACCAACATTGTTACATATGTTGCATATGTTACAGACATTTCATCAAGACCCCATGGAGCCATATCAACTGTGGTAAAATGGGCATAATATGTCACCTTTAAGTAATGCAGTCGAACTAAAGTACATAATGAAATAAATGTACTTAGTTGCATCCCATCACTGAACCTAGGCAAATAACTTTAACTAATATATTTTAATAATGCAACAGTGAGTTAATGTTATATCACAAACGGAACCAAGCCTCAGGTACACTCCATGCTAATGTCTCTGTGAGGCTACATAGGCATACATAGGTGCTTGGAGCTAAATGCTAAATTGCTATTTAGAGTTTTAAAATGTTCATCATTCCAAATAAACATGCGTAAAATACAGTTTAGAAAGAAGGAACAGTGATACTTTCTGACATTGTGATAGCAGCTCACAGCGTCAAACAGGTGACAGATTAAAGAGCAAAACTGTGATAAATAAATGAGAGAAATGCAGATGCTTCAATTCAAAGCACGAAGGGCCACTGAGGTTTTGATTAGTACCAGAATGATGAGAGTGGTATCTCATAGAGCTGAGCACCTATGGGAGAGTTATAATGATGTTTTAGACAGTGATCCTCAAAACACTAATGAGGGAATACTATCTTTTGGTATAATAAGGTAGAACCCTTTGAATGAATTTCACAGATGTGCATTAAGGCTCCTTTGTTATGTGTGAAAACAAGTGAATTGTAGTCGAGCAAGAGAATGAGGCCGAAAATATTTTACTAAGGAGATTTAAAGTCATATTTTCTGGTTGTCTATTCTTTTTTCCATGTGGTCAGCCGGAGCTTTGATATTTCCAGCAGCAGTAGCAGGCAGCGGGAGACAGACAGACAGTAGGTGAAATGTCACTTCCTGTACTGGTGAGAAAAGGAAAGACAGGATGACAAGTGTCTGGAGAGTCTCCCACTGAGAGAAGTCAACACTTCCTGATGCTCAACACTGAAAACTCTGTCCTGCACCAGCTCTATGTGAGAGTCAACTTCCAATAAATTGAAGTAGTTTTGAGGAAATTATTTCCACCGAAAACTCTCCAAGAGTCTTAATTTCTTTCTGAAAATGATCAAATATTCACAGTCTGTTTATCATAACGACTTGATGATGAGATGTGAATCTAATCAGTTACTTTGGGGAGCCTCAGAAACAGTGCTGAAAAAACTGCTGTACCATCTGATGGCAGCTCCACTTCAGAGCCAGAGTGCTGTCAACAGACTCATAAGTCTACCGCCAGAACAGGAGTACGAAGGATGCCATCTCCACAGCACTTCCCTCAGCACAGTCTCACCTGGAAAACAACTCTTGTCAACTATGTAAGAATGCTGTTCATAGACTTCAGTTCAGCTTTCGACACAATCATCCCCTCCAAACTGATCATGAAACTCGGCGATTTAGGCATCAACCCTTCCCTCTGCAATGACTGCATTCCTGTACATGTAAGTAATACTTTTGTCAAGTTTGCAGACGATACTACGGTGATTGGCCTCATCAGCAACAACGATGAGTCGGCCTACAGAGAAGAGGTCCAGCACCTGGCGGCGTGGTGCGGCGACAACAACCTGGCTCTCAACACCAAGAAGACCAAAGAGCTCATCGTGGACTACAGGAAGAAAGGCGGCACACACACCCCCATCCATATCAACGGGACGGAGGTCGAGCGTGTCACCAGCTTCAAGTTCCTGGGTGTCCACATCTCTGAGGACCTCTCTTGGACCCTCAACACCTCAACCCTGGTCAAGAAAGCTCACCAGCGTCTCTTCTTCCTGAGGAGACTGAGGACGGCTCATCTGTCTCCTCAGATTCTGATGAATTTCTACCACTGCACCATCGAGAGCATTCTCACCAACTGCATCTCAGTATGGTATGGAAGCTGCTCTGTTGCGGACCGGAAGTCACTGCAGAGGGTGGTGAAAACTGCCCAACGCATCACCAGTTCCTCACTGCCCACCATTGCAGCTGTCCAGGGCAAGAGATGTCCACTGAGAGCGCGCAGCATTGTCAAGGACAGCTCACACCCCAGCCACAGACTGTTTGCCCTCCTCCCTTCTGGGAGGCGCTACAGGGTCCTCCGTTCTCGGACTAGCAGGTTCAGGAACAGCTTCATCCCTGCAGCTGTCACCCTGCTGAACTCTGCACTGCAGTGATAGCAGCAGCCCCCCCGGCCACACACCCTCCTCCAACCACTGAACATTTGAACACTTGCACTACACTGTTACTTTTTTTTACTACTGTATTATCCTGCCTATAGTATATTCATATTTATATATTTATCTTGCTTAAAGTTATTATATCATACAATACCTGTTAATACTGTACTACTTCAGATATATTACTTACTGCTCATAGTTCTTATATCATACAAAAGCTGTTAATACTGTACTATTTCCTTTATTACTGCTCATAGTTCTTATATCATACAATACTGTATTATTCCATATATATTTGCTACTGTACATATCTTATTTATTTACATTTCAAATACGCACAATACTCTGCACTTTAACTCCTTTTTTTGCACTTCTGGTTAGACACTAAACTGCATTTCGTTGTATAAGTACTTGTACTGTGCAATGTCAATCCAGTTGAATCTAATCTAATCTAATCAAATAAGTGGCACATAATGACTATTAAAATGCAAATTAGACATCTGCTGTGCTTCTAAGGATGTCTTGAGAGTAATGTCTTTACAATTAAGAGGAGAGTTGAAATGAGCAAAGACTGCACATCCTCCCCCTTAATGGCCAACGTTCAAACAGGACACTCGGCCAGGGTGCGAATCTTCCAGCCGCTCCTGTGATTGTTGTGTAAGTAGAGGCCCGGGGAGCTTGTCATATCTGATTAAGTGGATGGAGATGCAGGGGCCAAGCGAGCTGGATGGAGCAGTGAGCACCAGGAGCGACACATTACCACTGGGTGTCACCACTGATCACATCATATCATTTGCGCTACTCCACCCTTGACAACTCAATCAATGGCCTAATTGCTCAGGACCAGGGCCAATGTCACAACAGGTTCCAGCTCCGAGGGAGCAGCCAGGCTGTACCACTGATTTATGCTGGGATTATAAATTCCAGCATAAATCATTTATTTTTACTTCTACTTTAACCACAAGATGGCATAGTTGGATTATGAAAGCTATGAAGCTCCACACTCCTTTCCCAATGGATGTTTCTTTCTCCCTTCGTTTTGCTTTTCTTCATGTGGTTTTTACTGTTTGTGGTCAGTCTATGTAAGCATGTGACACTATTTAAAACGACTTGCAGCAACATGATTTTCTGTTCAAATCTTTATAATAGTTCCCTGTCAACGTCATGACTACAACAGCAGTTTTTACAGAGATGATGGCCTTTGCACTCTAGTTCATTCTTGACCTTAAACACATAAAGCAACGTGTTCTCTGGCTCCCCCACTGGTTGGCAGCAACAACAGATACATGGTGTTTGACTGATTGAGCCATTCCTGCGTTTTTTCGGCCTCTTTCTTGGAAGGCCGCACTGCATAGGTCTGCCAACAAAGTCATGTTCAAGGACATCTGCCACGTAGTCTGTCCCACTTTGCATACATTTATTTGTTTAATAAGCCAAAAGCCACACGCTAAAACACAAATGCACACAGAGCTTATTGTCTAGAAATCCATTTGTTTTCTGAATTTGATATACAAAGCTAAATCATAATCTTGACTGCGAAACATAATAGTGCATTAGTGCATTGTGTCTTAAGTTTCTTCTTTGACAAAGTCCAAACCAAACTACTAAGACGGAGACCAGTCCGAAACAGATTTTATACTGCAGTTTGAGAAAAGAAGAAAAAAGTAATATATGCTTGGTACTGTTTTTTGTGTCAGCTGTTAAAATCAATCAGTCCCTTTCCTCTCCAAGTTTTGACTTTTATATGTTGTGCTAGTAAAGCAGCTTTTATCAGACCTGTATGTTTTTGACTGTGCAAGAAAAAAATCGCCCGTTCTGTCAAGGTATGAGGGGGGCGGTTGTCTACAGGATATGAATTAAAGTCAAGAAAAGTCATTAAGCTCTCGATTTAATTTTTCAACCTTCTTTCAACCTTGACATCGTAAATGTTCACAAGCTAAGGGTTACTGACTGTCTGAAAGAATAAGACTGAAGCAGCTAATACCTGGCGAGTGTAACACTCCAGAGATACATGAGGACCCTCAATGTCCAGATGACACTGCTCCACACTCCAATGTGCCTCCGGGGCCTGGTAAGGATATCCCTGAGGCAGCATGCTTTGAAGGTGTTTCAAGCAAAGAAACCACTGGGAGGAGGAGGAGACCCCAAAGAAGACCCAGGAATTACTGAAGGCACTATATCTCCCATCAGGCCTCGGAGAGAGTTGATCTTTTGACCTGACATCAGGGATCAGTAAAATAATGCCTGCATGGACTATTCCCAGGGGTCAACCTGAATGCAGGGTCAAGAAAAGAAGACGTGTATTTTTCACACATTGGTGGTGAAAATGGAATATAGCAATTTAATTAAAGGTGCTCATTACATAAGTGTAATTACCTTCGCCTAGGAAGTTTTATTTTCATGCATTGTTTCTCTGTTCGTCAAACTTTTTGCAGGATTGCGCAAAGATCTGCCAGACAAATTGAATGATCAATTTCTGGAAGTGCCACTGGCTTTTTATGACCTCAAAAAGCCTAACTGAGGGTTCAAAAATTGTCTGACAATTTGGGTACTGAAAAGATCAATATTCATCCCATATCTTTCCTATATGCGCATAAAGCTGGAGCCAGGAGGTGATTGATTAAACTCAGCATAAAATCTCCTGAAGATCACTAAACTCAGGCTTAATTCATCCAAGAGCAACTTCAAGGGTAAAGTTGTGGTCACATACTTGTGCAGTCTTGCTAGTGAAGTCTGCACTCATTGCCTAGCAGCACTCAGACATACTTGACACAAATACGAGAGTGATCCTCACATACTCTCAGTTAGGAAGAAAAGTTGATGGTTTTATGAGGGATAGTGACAACGGCACTCGTGGACCCTCGAGGACCCTCGAGGACCATGCAGGCATTATTTTACTGAGTGATCCTCACATACTCTCAGTTAGGAAGAAAAGTTGGTGGTTTTATGAGGGATAGTGACAACGGCACTCGTGTGAGGAATTGATCCATCTGTACATTGAAGGTCATCGGAGAAGCAGGAGGCCATTCAAGCTTGAACACCCTTGAACAGGTCACCAGCGTATGGCAGGGAAAACATACACACACACAGACAACCATTCACACATGGTGTGACTATAATATAGTCTCCAATTATTCTAACCATAATGTGTTTGTCTTTGGGAGGAAGCAGGAGTACCTGGAAAAAAAAACACACTGACACTGAGGGGGGACCTGTGGACGCCACGCAGAAAGACCCCAGCTGGAATTCAAACCAATGACCTTCTTACTGTGAGGTGACAATGTGACCCACCACATGCATGCTACCCACAAAGAACTCAACATTCGAAAATTCATTCGAAAAAGGTATTTCAGGGGGGAAAACCAACCAGTGTCCCCACTGACAGTGAAACAACCTTTTAATAAATGAGTCAACAGTCAGCCACCAAGTGTCTCGTACGCCAAACCACTAGTGTGGTTAAACAGACTCTGTTTATATTATTAGACTTGAGCAATGTTTTATCAAATTAAAGAGACTGTAAATGTACTAGCATTAAGCATTACAGAGAGTGTAGTCCGACTGAACTCACTGAGACAGTACCAGTGTAGTTTCGATTTTTGGTTGAGGGGCTGTCTGCTGAAGCTGGCTGCCTCTCCCTGTTTCCACGGCAGCACAGAAAAGCAGAGGTGCATAACAGCACAGCAGCCTGCTTTCACATTCATCGAAATCCTTGCCATTAATTCCCAAGAATGAAGCTGAGTTCCAGTGCTGATGAAATACAGTATGTGAGAGGAGCAGAGGCAATTTCTATCTTTAAGCCAACAGACCTCCCCTTCACATCATTCTGTCTGGGCTTAGTGTGGTGTGGCATCGGCACATTGATGAAGAGAGGTCGGGCTGATCCTCCCCTGCATCTCCGACTGAAAAAACATCAGTCTGACTGAGCTTGAGACAGAAGAGAGAGGAAGGATGTTTGGCTTGTGATGTAAATGAAGCATAGAGCTGTTCAGGCTTGGACTCTGATCATGAGACAGAAGTTTGGTGATGATAGGACAATGCACAGTGGAGTAATGACAACATCTTCTCCTTTGGCAAAGGATGAACCTTCGCCGTACCTCATTGTTTACACGGTTTGAGGTAATGTCCCAATTCTGAGTTTGTTTGATCTTTGACAACTGACACTGCCGAAGTGGAGTTGTGTGTTTACGGTTCAGCATCAAAGGATTCATGGTCCATGTATGTTCGCGATGCAGAACATCGTGTTTTAATGGCGTGTAATCAACTTTTAAGCCATGCCACCGTCACACCGTGTGATGAAAAATCGATCTTTTAATAAGTTGGGATCTCCGTCTTGTTGTTATGACCCTCATCTCAGTTGAAGTTGATCTGATGTAAGCCCTGGTACAAGTACCTTAAAATAAAAATGTGGAAAATGGCCACTAAATGCAAAATAGCAGGCTTCCTGTAGCGTTTTTCCAATTGCTCCTAAGACTTTTTTGTTTATGTGGTCATGATACACGACTTGTATCGATTTTTGTGAAGACCGGTCAATGTGAACACGTTCCGGGGGTCACGGGGGGCACAGTTGAGCCATTTTGTTACGCCCATTGGAAATTTCTCCAGAATACGTACATTTTCACCACTTTCTAACTTTCTGGTTTTGAGCATGTTAAAGCCCTCAAAAGCCTATTAATTTGCCTGTATAATAATATCAATTGTCAGGGTTTTTGGACTGCGGTAACCTAAATGACCATGTGAGGTCCTCAGAGTTCTGGTGAGTCACGTGTGTGGTATTGATTGTTTTCATTGTGTTCACCTGTGCCTTATTTGCCAGTCTTTAAAAGCCACCTGAGTTTCTTTTTGCTGAGTCTTGGAAATTTACACCCTAAGTTAAGCCATGTGAGCTGCGCAGAGAACCTCTGCTTAGATGCTATACCTCTGTTAATCCTTTTCTGTTCTTGAGCTCTTTTGTTGCCTGTTTTTTGGACACCCTTAGTTACTTTGTAAAATTGCCCAGACTGTGTTTTTAGTTGTCTGGAAGTATTTTTGGAGTTGCTGTCAAGCCTTATGGAATCCTCTGCTTTATTCAAGTAAAGAAACCTTTTTTGATTCCTTACCAACAACTCGTCTCTCTCTGTCTCTCCATTTAAGTCAACATCACTCGTAGCACAGTGGTAGTCAAACCGCCTACTACACAGGAGTCCCAAGTTTGAATCCCGACGATCCTTATAAACAATAATCCTTAAAATGTCATTAGCCTCACGTCTTTCAGTGCCTATCAGTGATCTGGCCCTAATAATAATCCTTACAATTTCAATAGGGCCTCACCCTGTCAGTGCTCGGGCCCTAAAAATGTAATTCCTGACTGTTTTCATTCTGACTTACACTTAAATCTCCTTACAGTACATAGCAAAAAAGGGGGTAAAGTGTGTCATGCAAGTGTTGGCAAGTAGGATAGAAAACACAAATGATTCTCTGGCTTGCTGACTCTTGAGGGGCCCCACGTTGCTTTGGGGATGCTGCAGCAGAGATGCTCAATGTGCACCGCTGGTCATGCCAGTTGGCAGCAGGGTGCCGTCAGTTGGCACTGCTTACAGCCCTTGTAGGAACTGACATCTTCAACAGGATTGTAACATCCCATATGCCCCCACTACCACCCCCACTCTCCTGAATCTAGACATCTATTCTCACCAGAGCCTGAAATAAGGGGATCATACAGACTGTGCTCTATAGCTCCCCTCCATATCTCATTATGATCCCTGCTGCAGAGATGAGGGGTTTTCACTGCTGTGCATAAAACCTTGGGAAAAATAATCAGGCAGTAGCTGAACCGCTTCTCAATCACACAAGTGCATAACAACCACTCACTTGTGATTAAAATGTCCCAGCAGCAGCACCTTTGTTTTTCCTCCCCTCACATTTCGAATCCCCTTTCTCCTCATCCTCCTCCTTCTCATGCATTGTCTTTATTATTAGTCGCTGTTAGGAGCATTGCAGCTTTAGCGGCGCAGGCAGCAGCTGCCGTGAACCTTGTCGCCTCTGTGAAGATCAGATGTTTGCAAATCTCTGACTAGAACATGACACAGACAAACAGTGCAGGGTTTTAGGCATCTTGACAGGCACTGACAGGTGAAATCCATATAAAACCCACCAATTATGATATCTGTGAGCTGATAATGGTCCTCTCTCCCCCTGATGTCAGGTGTTTTATTACACAAGGTTTCTATTTGTGTCATAGTGAACGGCACTCCTTCAAACTATCCGAGCTGTTGGTGCTCAGTCTCCTGCATTTTTGGGTCTGTCATAATAAAGCTGCTTTCAGACATGCACTGATCTCCAAAAATCTCTAAACATTCTCCAGAGGGGCTGTATGTGTGAACGTAAGTGAGAAACTCCCGGCAAGATTATACTTACACCCCTAGAAAAAAGTCTGCATAATGTCCATATAAGTCCATGTGAGAACGCAGCAGGAGATCCTGCACTAGTGAGGGTACAGCACTAGTGAGCGGGTGGTGTGATAACATTTCTTAACATGTAATGGATGCAAAACTGAAAAAAAAGAAACATAGAAATATTTCAGGATGAAAATACAGAGCCATACACATACAGCTGTTGGTGATAAGGGCCAACACTGGTGTCAATGTGCTGTGAACAAAAGTTCATATCTGCAGTGGAATTAACATGTTACGTCGTGCCTTTGCCTGCTGTGCCACCCCTTACCTCATAGCTCTGGGGATTTCTGCGTTGTTGTGAACCCACTGTTCATGAGTGAAAGGCAAACAATCTGGAGAATGTCCATTCAATTAGATCCGGACTTTCTCACTTCATGTCTGTCAACAGCTTAAGTGTTAACTGTGTGGATCAGCTGTCGCCAGTGTTCACGGACATCTTCAACACATCACTGGCTGAATGTGTTGTACCCGCCTTCCTCAAAACATCCACCATCCGTTCCCAAGAAGCAGAGGATCACAGGCCTTAATGACTACAGACCAGTCGCCCTGACCTCTGTAGAAATGAAGACCTTTGAGCGCCTTGCGCTAACCCACCTCAAGACCATAACTCCTCTGCTCCCTCTACACCAACAACTGCACCTCCAGCCATCCCTCTGTCAAACTCCTGAAGTTTGCCGACGACACAACCCTTATTAGACTCATCTCCAACCGGGACGAGGCCTCCTACAGAAAGGAAGTTAACAGCCTGGCTTCCTGGTGTAGCCAGAACCATAGATATATAAAGGCTAGATGTCTCGTCCACGTTGCTGGCCAATGGAGTCGAACGTCCGCACATGGCGGCCATCTTGCCAGGGATTGCTCGCCCACCCATAACATCTTGTTGGTAGTGGAACATGCACTTTTTAATTAACTATAACTTACTCAATTTTCAACCTATTTTTAAACGGTTTGGTTTGTTATAAACGTCTGAGATGTAGTTATGACACTGCACAGTTATGAATAATTATGTTTTGTTCTAAAAAATTGTATTATGTTCTTAAAATAGGTACAAGATTTCCCTTTACAAATATACATCATGAAATGCTGCATGTTGAAATCCCCACCCTTTACAGAGATTTATACTTATGAATAATTATAATTATAACCATGGGTTTTCATATGAAAATAAGATTAAACAAAACAGGTGCAATAAATACACATATGCACAAGGAATTTATGTCAAATCAATATATAGGCTACTAAAACTCAACATACAGAATGGCAACATGACACATATGTATACTTTTATAAAAGGAATATTACTAGTATAATAAAATAATTTGTAATTTTATTACATGTTTAGTTTAAACAAGTAATAATTAAAATTATTGTATTATATTAGTAATATTCTTTTAATAAAAGGGACATTTATTTGCAGTAAAAAAAGGTGTAAGATTTCCATTTACAAATATACATAAAGAAATGCTGCATGTTGAAAATCCCCAACCTTTAGAGAGAACTAGACTACTGTGGAGGTATACACATGGAGGGCAGACATAAAAAATTACCCCAAAAAATTAAATCAATAAAAATCTATAATACTAATTAACCTCTTAAGAGTCGGATGAGATTCGCCTAAAACGCTGATATGATATGATAATGATGATGTAAGCATGTTGTTCTTGGCCCTATTTTCTCTCCTCAAGGCATTACTCTTCTCCCGCTACAGTTTCCTCACTCTCGCTGAGGCTTCTTCAAGTTTGGCTTTTATAGCCTTAGGGGAAGCAGGCAATGCATGTAAGTGGTAAGTGGCCTGCCGCTTGCGCTCCAATCTCCTCTCTCCAGTGGCTCCCTGTTGTTTTGGTAAAATACACAAATATATAAATTACAGAAATACGGAAATTAATTAATTACTACTTTTCCAACAATTCAATCTTCACTTTTTAATTCTGTGAGCTTGAATGCATTTTTAGGTTCTCAAATTCTCCAACAGAAAACACAACATCATGTTGGTCAATGATACACATACCCTTTGAAGATGAGCTGGAAAGTTGAAAATGGTTGGCACAACAACATCTTTAAGCCGGACAGTCTGCCCCGTCCTTTCAAAGTCCTCTCTCCTGAAGTGCTCACTGCAGAGCAGTGAGCATTTACATTAAGGGCAAGGACACAAATACACACCTAAATTATCATATTTTTGGGGTAATTGTATGTATATGTATGTATGTATGCATGCATGCATGTATGTACATTAAGAATAAGATAACCACAATAAAAAGGTGTCCAAAAGAAACATTCAATGATTGTGTAAAAAACCTATTCTAAAAAGCCAGCAATCTAGCAATACAATTCTGTCATAGCCCCGCTGTTCCTGTACATACTTCCACTGAGTAACTAACGATTATCCTAAAAATAAATCATAATATTGTAATATCCTACAGGTGAAAGGTGATCCCATGGGTTCTCGTTTTGAGATAACGGCTACTGGAGCATCCGTAGGCTGCACAAAAGGCTGACATCTTCACTAGCAATAAAGTCAGCAATTTCCTGTAGAAATAGTTAATAACTTTTGTAAGAAACCAAACCATATGTAAATCCGTCAAGATTTCAGCGAGATAAGAGAATTAGCGTTTGTGCAGATCACTGACCCTCCTCAGGTACAACAGATCCTTCCTGAAAGCTTCCCCCTGGCAAGATGGCCGCCTGTGATGATGTTCTAGACTCCGCCGGAAGACATCTAGCCTTTATATATATCTATGGCCAGAACTAACTGGAGCTGAACGCTTTAAAAACTGTAAAGATGGTAGCAGACTTCAGGAGGAGCCCAGCCCAAACCGCCCCCCTCACCATGTGCGACTCCCAAGTTAAAACAGTGGAGTCTTTCAGATTCCTGGGGACTATAATTGCACAGGACCTGAGGTGGACGGAGAACATCACCTCCACCATCAAGAAGGCCCAGCAGAGGATGTTCTTCCTGCGGCAACTGAGGAAATTCAACATGCTGCGGAAAGTGATGGTTGAGTTCTACACAGCCATCCTCACCTCATCTATCACCATTTGGTTTGCTGCCTCCACTGCCTAGGACAAGGGCAGACTGCAGCGGATCATTCGGTCAGCCGAGAAGGTCATCGGCTGTGACCTGCCGGCTCTCCTAGACCTTTTCCACTCCAGGACCAGTAAGAGAGCAGGCAAAATCATTGCTGATCCTTCCCATCCCGGTCACCACCTTTTCCAGAGACTCCCATCCGGAAAAAGGTTCCGGGCCATCAGGACTAAAACCTTGCGTCACCTGAACAGTTTTTTCCCTATGGCAGTGGGGGTCACAAACAAGCATCACACTGACTCTGCTGACCCCCCCCCCCCCCCCCCTCCAGCACATAATTAATAACTATATATTATTGGCACGATCACCTTAGAACCGCATGTGCCCATAACTCTCTTACTGTATATTGTTGTTCTATATTGTTGTTTTTGTATTGTTGTTTGTACAGTGCACCAACCACACCAAGGCAATTTCCTGTATGTGTAAATATACATGGCAATAAAAATAATTCTGATTCTGATTCTGACTGAAAAATCCTGGTGCATTGTTTCTGTGACACTTCATAGGATAGAGGACATCAATTTGCAAGTTTTCAGAAGATTTATGAGTTTAATTTAGACATCTGTAAAAGCAGCAGCCACAGAGGTGCTGCAACTGTACATTGGCATTAAATATCCCCCCCAGATTGAAAAAGAGGAAAAGGTCCTGTTTTCAGCACTTCATTATCTCATCTTCATTTCAAACACCCAGCAGCAGAGCTGTCAAACTGGGTTCTTTGGGGCTCAGTATTCTTGTTTACGTGACGGAGAACATTTTAGAGAAACAGTTTGACCTCAGTGTGGATTCCTTTTCCTCCACTATAAAATTGGAATTCCAAGGGAAAGGGGGGGGGATCCTCCTGCAGTTCAGCATCGTCCAAGTGAATGAGTTCACGTTAGCCCACCTCCAGTTCCCTGGCTCGCTCATTAGGAGCTTGGCACTCAGAGATTTGTTTGGATGGCTCCCAATTGGAAACACACGTTTGGAGCTGGGCCAGGCTGTCAGCCTCGCGCATGATTTCCAGCGTGAATGATGGCCGATACTTGGATGGAGCTATCCTCCGGGGCTGTCAGCGGAACAAAGTTTGCATCCAACTGAGTCAATCACTGAGCAGCTTGTTCTAACTCAAGTAAGTGTTCAAATGGGACACAAAAACAACATGTGAACATAAGTGTTTTCAAATAGTGTGTTCGATCTGTGGATGGGTCTGGGGATATGAGAAAAGAAATATCATAATTAATATGATAACAAATGCACATTTTCACTGTTGAGAAGCCTGTTTAGGGCTAAGTCTGTGTGCACATACCTCCACAAATGCATACCTCCACAAGTGTTTTTTTTAATTGTCCACTTATTCAATTCAATGACCTGCACCAAATTGCACAAACTCAGAGATATGACTCCCCTCAACATTCCAGTTTTTTTTTACATCAAGATTTATCGAATATTCCCTAATTATTCCCTGGGAAATCTTGGAAATGGTCAAAGGTGGTGAAAGATCAGTTCCTGGATCTGCCACTCAGATTCGGAAACTAGTGGGATCTTTTGTCTCTGTGTCACACCATTCCACAAAGAAATGTGGAAATTGTGAATGGACTGGATTTATGTTATCTTTTCTAGTTTTACCAATTCACACTAAGTGCCTCTTTCGGACTGGTAACCTTTTGAAATTCATCCCTCTGTGCAAAACAAAGCCAGACACTAATCTCTCAAAAGTATTCCTGGTCCAGTTCCACATGTGGACAAATCACCATCTGGCGAGCCCCGTAGCAGGTACATTACATGTCATTTAGCTGACACTTTTGTCTAAAGCGACTTACATTTTTAGAACAGTCAGCATTTATGAGGGGCCAATTTAGGGGGACACTTAAGCATTCAAATGGGAAAGAGTGGGATTCGAACCGGCAACCTTCTTGTTGCAGAACACCTGCTCTATCCCCTAGGCCACTCTCTCCCAGTAAAGATTAAGTTTCATAGCTAATGGATATCTGGGGATGCATAGCCAGTCCAAAAATATACATAAATATCCTGTTTGAGACCTACAAAAATTTTACTTAAGTAAATTAACTTTCACGAAAAAAACTATCTGAAGTTTTCAGTATGTCATCTGTATTAGTTATCAGCAAGTCCCTCACGGATCACTCTAGTTTCTGGTAACAGAATAAAAATGCTCATTAAACAGACATTTTGATATGGCGTTTTTGGAACAGCATCAAGGTTTCATGCAAAACTAACTCTCCACTACCTTATTGAAATTCAGGGTTTATACTTGCTAACAGCTAATTCTGCACTCAGCACTGGTGGGGGCTGGATGGGGTTCCTCCTTTGAATACAGAACATTTTCCAGCGTACCTTCAGAATATGTCAAGTGTATGACAAAAAAATTACTTCAGATTTTGATCTACTGATAATAACACCTGTAAATGACCCTTGTGCTAGGAATAAATATGTGGAGTAGGCGGATATAGGGAGAGCGTGGCCTAGGGGATAGAGTGGTGCTCTGCAACAAGGAGGTCGCCGGTTCGAATCCCACTCTATCCCATCTGCATGCCTAAGTATCCTTGGCAAGATACTGAACCCCTAGATGGCCCCTCATAAAAATCATGAGTGTTCTAAAAAAAAAAAAAAAAAAAAAAAAAAAAATGTAAGTCGCTTTGGATAAAGCGTCAGCTAAATGACACGTAATGTAATTCCGCCGAAAGTCATTTTATAATTCATTCAAATTTTTTGTACAGTACAATGTATTGTTGTCTATCACATTTTTTGATAGGTGTCTTACCGAGCTCTCGTTGCTTCATCTTGGCTTCATCCTCTTCCTCTCCTGTGACTGGGCTGTGAAACCGCAGTTATGGAAGCGCCAATTAAATGGATGGTGCATCCAATGCAGTTTAGTCCTATTAATAATCAAGCAGGGTGAATATCGTACAGTTCACATACTTAAAACATGGAGTTCAGTGAGCCGGTCAAGACTGATTACACAATGCAGGCTGACAGGCAGTGAGAAACCATTTGTTCAGCAGTTATTTGCCTAAATGATTAAGCAATGCAAGACAGAGGAGTTATGAGGAAACTGCCTAAGAGCCACAACAACACATGCAGCAGCGCAGATCCGAATTTTACTCTTGAGGTTGGACAAACAATCCTGAGTGGAAGAAAGACCCATCCAACCAAATAAACCTGTGGCAGTCCTGTTTAATGGATTCATGATCTAAGTATGGTGTCTAAATGGTGTCAGAACGCAGCTAGCAGGCCCTTGAGGGCAAGTTATGACAGATATCAGAGGCTGAGTTTCTGACCTCTCACATCTCCAAGATTCATCAATAATTTACTGCACCGCCGGTGATCTTACACATGCTCATTATGTAGGCTTCATATTTGCCCATATTCAACGTGCATGACCACACACAGATAAACATACAACAGTGAGTTACAGTTATAAAATAGTCCTCATTATCTTGAATCATCTTGACAAGCTACAGATAATAACAAATAGCTATTTGTATATAAATGGCTATTGCTGTCACAAATTGACCTTCTTATTAATATTTTCAGTTTGTCTGTTAAGTTTTGTTTACTAATTCTCTTCTCTTTTCAGAACTCTGCCACTCCCCTCCTGCTCTGCCCCTTCCACATTCCTCTGATCCCTTCACCGGCTCCACCCACAGACGCACCTGTCTTCACTTCCGTCATTAGTCTCCCCTCTATATCCCCTTTCCCCTGGATTCCTCTTCTACCTGCTTCTTGTCGGTTTTGTTTGCTTTGGACTGACTACCTGGTATCTGACCCCTGCTCATTCCAATAAACCACGAGCATTGCTTATTCCCACTCTGCCTCATTGTCGTTGCTTTTGGGTTCACGCCTGCCATTCTGCCAGCCCTGACAATTGCCATGTGTATACAAGGTCAAATATTCCAAGATGTACAGGTTTGTCTGAGGACAATTTCTTCTTTTTTTGTTTAGCTCTTAACACAACATAGGAAGAAAATATGCAGCAGAATTTCCTTTTAACTATCAAAGACAAACGTAAAGTGCTTAAGGTTGAACTGGGGTTCTGTGATAGTGGCTCTGACAGAGGTAGATGAGTTGTACAGTTTTATTGCGTTTGGGAGGAACGATTTCCTGTATCGTTCTTTAGAGCAGCGGGGTTGAATGAGTCTGTGGCTGAAGCTGCTCCTTAGCTTGTCCAGTGTTTTGTGGAGGGGATGAGAGGGATTGTCCATGATTGCCAGCAGTTTTGCCAGCATCCTTTCCTCCACCACCTCCTCCAGGGTGACAAGCTTAGAGCCAATGTCAGGATTTCAATATTTTAGCTATATTCTGTGTCTGACTCAACTCTAAATCAATAAAGATAGAAGCAGTTTGAGCCAGATAATCCTTTCTATACAAATGATTAATAAATTACCTAATCTTGAAATTAGAATGTGTGAGCGCCAGAATGTGTTTCGTTGTTTGGTTAAATTGTTTTGAATGTCTGTACAAACAGAATATTGTTTTTGTCAAGTTATCTGGGTGATGTTTTAATCTGTGCCTGCCCAACTTGAAATGGCACTGTTACACAGAGGACGCAGGACAGCTCAAATCCTTCTCCTTGATTTTATTGAACATGAATCTTTCTGAACATGACCAACAAACATTCCGTAGTCTTATTCGGATTTAGGATTAGGATCAGGATTAGGTTGAAAACCTATTGATAAAGACAAATTAAATCAAGTTAGTTCAAATAAATCAAAATGCCTAATCAAACATTTAAATCAAATCCAAATATCTGTTAGATATCATAAACAAATCTATATAATTACAATATCACTATGATGTAAAACAACAATGGTCTTCCATACAAACATTTTCACCATGTGCGCCTCCACCAAACGTGCTCAAGACGTCACTAAGGACGTCTGCGCCGACCCATGCGCTGTCACATAGAAGACATGACAAACGGGAAAAAGTGCCAGAAACATACGCATTGTGCAAACTACACCTTAGTTCAAAATATAAATAACATACCAATGCGTGCTCTCGTGTCCTCCAATGCACAAACCCTTCATAGCCCGGCCGGAAATCGCGGACCTTTATTTCCTCACCCGTGCTCACTCACCTCACGTGCCGTAATCAGGCAAGTGCCGCCCGGTGTGTGCGCAAATCGAACACGTGTGATTTGCGCATCTCCCCTCCACGCCACTAGAGTTTTTTTAATCTAAATGCGATCTCTGTCTTTACACCTCCCACTTGACCTCCTGGTTGCTCAACCCAAGGAGGTCACACTCTATCTATTCATTCTATCGTTGCTCTTCAACAGGAAGAAGGATGACCAGTCGTCTCACATCCCTGCAGAGAATGGACACAGGGATTCTCTTCAAGAGGTTCCTGGCTCCTTGTCTGCTTGTGTCCCCTGTGCTTGGCTTCATGACTGGAACAGGGTAGCTTGGAAAGGTCCTCACATTTACATCTCTGACGATTCCCCCTCGGTCAGCATTAACACTGACTACCCTGGCCAATTTATATTGACTCCTCAAGGCATTTTGGTCAGCCAGCCAGACCACATCTCCCACTGCAACGTTTCTCTCTCTTGTGTGCCACTTGCTCCTTATGAACAGGTTAGGACCAGCTAGCTGGCACCACTTCTTCCAGAATTTGCTGACCTCTGCTTGTATGGTTTGGAGTCTCTTGTATGGGTAACCTTCAAACTTGAAATCTCCCGGGTCTCCTCTTGGGCTGGCTCGTCCCAGTATGAGGGAATTGGGACTGATGTATTCCACACAGTCCTCTCGGCTTTGAATCCTGGCATCTATCGGTCTTTCATTTGCCAGGTTGGCTGCCATGAAGAGGAATGTTTGGAATTCCCCCCATGTGAGAACTCCATCACCACCAAGGTTGTTCAGGGCTCGCTTCACTATCTTGACAGCTGCCTCTGCTGCTCCATTTCTGTGGGGAGAGTCTGCAGGGTGAATCCTCCATGACCACTCTGTTCCATGATTGACAGCTTCCTCTTCAATCTGAGACCTGTTCAGTCTGCTCAGAAATCTGTGAAGCTCCTCCAGAGCAGGTCTGGCCCCTACAAAGTTTGTGCCAGGATCTGTCCACAATTTCCTTGGGTTTCCCCTTAGTGCAGAGAATCTTTTGTAGGCCAGAAGAAATCCCTCAGAAGACTGGTCACTCACAACATCAGTGTGTATGGCTCTTGAAGCCATGCAGCAGAATACAACCCCCCAGACTTTGAGTTTGACCCTTTTCCTTACTTCATCTTTTACCTCATAAGGTCCGAACAGGTCCCTGGTTGTAAACTCAAATGGCAATGCTGGGCCTGTTCGCTCTGGTGGCAAGTCACTCATGATCTGCTGGCACTGTTTTGCCCTGTTTTTCCTGCATACCACACAACTGTCTACTACTTGTTTTGCAATTCTTCGACCTTTGATTACCCAGGCTTTTTTCCTCTTCCTGAGCAAGGTTCCTGCTATTCCCTCATGGTTTGCCTTGTGGGCTTCCTGTGCCAGCAATGTAGACACCCATGCCTCGTATGGTAAGACGGGCACTGCAGTTTTGTCTTCATCAAACATCTGAATCCTGCCTCCACAAACCAAGAGCTCAGAGTCCGCATCTCTGTATACTGCCAGTCTGCTTAGGGTAGTGTCAGGAAAAGCTACACCTTCCTGAGCTTCACTAAAGAGATCCCTGAGGCCATCTTCACGCTCTCTCACTGTAAGCACAGTTTGCTTGGCCTTTTCCTTTAGTGATGACACTTTATGCTTAGCTTCTTGAGTTCTTGACTGGCTTTTCATCTCTATCCGCTTCTTGGCAGCTCGCCATATCCAGGCGATGATCCTGACCAGCTTGGACAAGGAGCTGTAATTCCTCACTTCCAGTAGGTTCTTTATTTCCCATCTCCTGGGTGCCCTTCCTGCCAGAAGAGCTGGATCAGCGGCCATACTTTTCTCTCCACTTTCATCCTTCAGGTCTTTTTGTGGGGCACTTGCTTGGCTTATCTTAGCTTGAGCCCTTGTCATTCCTGCTGAGAATGCCTTTCTCTGGAGTCTGTTGACACTCTCTCTAGCGTGCACTGCAACCTCTCCTGCTGACTTTTTAGGCCACTCCTCCACTGGCCACTTTAGGAACTCTGGCCCATCCTGCCATGTGGAATCCTCCTTTAGATCTTCATGAGTGCCTCCTCTTGTAATGATGTCAGCAATGTTATGCTCTCCAGGGATCCACCACCAGTCTTCAACTGAGCCAGCCTTCTGGATTTCACCAACTCTGTTCGCAAAGAAAGTTTGGTACCCATAACTCTCTCTTTGAATGGCTCCTAGGACTGTTTGACTGTCCACCAGGTGGAGCCATCGCTCTATCTCCAGGCCTCCATGCTTCTCAACGTACTTCCTGAGCCTGGCTGCAAAGACAGCGCCGCAGATCTCAGCCTTCACGGCCTCCCCTTTCTGATCCAGTGGAGTCAGCTTGGCTTTCGACTCTACAAACCGGATATCGACTCCTTTACTAGTGTTCCACCTCAGGTACATCACAGCTCCATATGATTTGTCACTCCCGTCTGAGAATGTGATTCCCCATGGTTTCCCTTTCCAGTGAGCTGGTGTCAGGCTTCTTTGAAACTGAACTTGTCCAAGCTGCGCATACTCCTCAAACAGCTGAATGGCTTCTTCTCTGAGGCTCTCTAACAGTGGTTTATCCCAGGTCTCACGGGTCAACTTCCCTCCTCCTGCCTCCTGGAATGCTCTCCTAACAAGGATAGCGCCCTTCTGTTTCAGAGGTGATACCAAACCGATGGGGTCGTAGAGTCCAGCTACTTGGCTTAACAGGTCCCTTCTTGTCAGCGGGTTAGGCGTTCCAGGTTTCACCTCCATTCTGAGAAGATCCTTGCCTACTCTCATCTTCTTTTTCCTTTTGGAAAAGTTGATCGAGGTCATCATGTAGAGCTTGTCCTCCTCCACCTTGTATCCAATGCCCAGGGCTTTGTTATCTTCATCCCTCATTTGGTTTGGGAGGATGAAGGTTTTCTTCTCCATCCCTTCCACTCTTGATGTCAGGACCTTTGCTGCAGCCTCCGGCCTCCCACTTTGGCCTGACCGGACCCACGGTTTCAGAAAGAAGCCTCCGGCTCTCAGAATTTCTTCAACGCCTTCAGTCATCTTGTCTAGTTCCTCCAGGCTGTTATGGGAAGTTAGAATGTCATCCACATAACTGTCCTTTTCCAGGACTCTGCGCTCCTCTTCCATGTGAGCAAAGATGGCCAATCTTGCTGTCTCCCGCATAGCTACCTGTGCAATGCAACCGGCTGGTCTGTCTCCAATGTTCACCCTTGTGATGGCATATTGACCCATCTCCTCATCTGGATTGTCCCTCCAAAGGAATCGGTGGAGATGCATCTCTCGCTCTTCTAGCCACACTGAATTATACATCTTCCTGATGTCTCCAAGTGCAGCATACACACCTCTTCTGAATCTCAGCAGCACAGCTCTGATCGGGTTTAAAACATCTGGCCCCTTTAGCAGAATATCATTCATGCTCACTCCCCTGCACTTCTGGCTGCTGTTCCACACAAGCCGGACTGGAGTCGTCACTGAGTGAGGGTTTGGCGCCACCAAATGGCTTACATACCACACTGGTCCTGTCCACTTGCTGATGACCTCATTAGTGACTTTTACGGCTGCGCCCCTCTCAACCATCTTGTGGACCTGGGCTCTGTATGCTGATTTCCACTCTGGCTCCCTCCTTAGTTGTCTTTCTGTTCTCAAGAATGTAGCTTCAACTGCACCTTTGTTGTTGGGGAGCGAGGCAGGATCTTCTGTCCATGGATACTTTGCATCCCAATGCGGCGATGTTGTGTGAGAGTCTCCTTGGACATAGGTGAGTCCTTCTTTTATTATTTCAAGCTCCCTTTCTTCAGCCAGTGTCATTTCCTTTCCTCCTGGTTGGCAGTTTCCACAGCGACATCCTCCACACTTTGGCTCACAGGCTGCTCCGATGCTGTCCCATCTCCACCACTCCAGGAACTCACGGTTTGCAGCAGCTGTAACCGTTTCCTTTGCACTGTCCTTTCGCTGCATACGGGCTGCTTCAGTACTTGGGCTCTCAACTATCTCCTCATACTTGACTGCAGCAGTTCTCATGGAGCGAGCAAAGTGTGTTCTGGACTCATGTGCTGCCACCTCTATCTCCTCGAAAAGGTCAGGGTGTGCTCCGCCCACTGTCATTCCCAATGGACTCTCACACAAGACGAGGTCCCCAACAACTTTAACCCTTTGTGGAGCAAGTCTTCCCTCGCGATGGCTGATGAGCAGATCAATCTTTTCCGGCCTCCTTAATTCCTCAAGCTTCACTTCTGGGAAGAACTTCTGCAACTTTTCCGGCTTGACAACTTTGTGCACCTTGGCAATCTCATCCAGGCCGTAACAGATCAGTTCATGAGCCTTCTCCGCTCCTTTGGGGGTTTTCACTCTGACTCGAAGAAGATATCTTTCCGTGTTCACCTTGATGGTCATTCCGCCTACACCATGCACAACCAGGGTTATTTCTTCACTCCGCAGCCTCAGCCTGTGTGCAGCCTTATGGGTGATATAGTTGGTGTCTGAGGCAAGATCAACAAGAGCTCCAATCTTCTGCCCAGCATTAGCAGTTACCTCCATCAGCATCATAATGACAGGAAGCTCGCACAGGCCACTTTTTTTCAATAGCTGGGACTGGTGGTTCTTCATGCCACCCTCTGTAGCTTTGTTCGTGAATGCCATTCTGCACCTTTCTGCTTGCACTGAGGACAGCTCAGCCAAGAATCCTTCCTGTTCGGCTGTTAGTTTGCTCTTTCTTCTGCCATCTTTCCCACTTCTCTTCTCATTTCCACTCTTGTTTTCTCCATTGGGGCAAATAAAGTAATGGTGATCTGAGGAGTCTCCCTGCTTACAGTCTTTGTTCCTGCATAGGAAAGTGTCTCTGCAGTATCCATCATCTTCATGACATCCAAGACATTTTCTGCATGCTCCCAGCTTCTTTACAATAGCATTCTTCTCTTGTAGCTTCAGCCCTTTGAACTTTCTACAGAAGAAAATCTTGTCACTGTGCCTTCCATCACCGCAGACAACACACACATCTTCCAGCCCTCCTTTCTTTGTGGTTCTTGTAGAAGCATACTTTCTTTCATATTTCTTCCCAGGTTCTGGTTTCTCCATCTTCTCCACAAACCTTAGCTGGTCAAGTCTCTCTAGGATCTCTTCTTGATTCTTTAGGAACTTCAGGAGCATGTCAAAGTGGTTGTCTGTGGTGACATTATTGCTAGAATTTACCATAAAGGCTAGCCAGTCTCTCTTTACAAAGTCGGGTAACTTGCTCTCAATGGATTTAATGACGAGAGGGTTCTTGATTGCGCCAGAGATTCCCAGCTCTGTGAGGTCTGCTAGGGATTTTTCCACCGCTTGGATCAGGTCGATGACTCTCCTTGGCTGGCTTCCCCTTGCAGGGGGTATTTGCTCCAACTCCTCCAGGATTTCTATGGCAATGGTCGATTTATTTCCATACCGGTTGTCCATGACTCTGAACATATCCTCTGCAGTGTTGTAGGTTGACAGCCGGATATCCTTCCCAATCTTGTCATCCACGCTGTCCAGGAGTTGAATTTTCTTGACCTCGGCTGAGCCAGACGGCTCTCCCTGTCTTTGAAGGCTCTCCCAGTCTTTCTTCCATCTGTGGTATTCTCTTTTGCAGCCTGAAAAGATGGGCAGTGTGGTTGGTTTTATCCTGACAATTGGTTTTGCTGGCGGGGGATGTGCTCTCACTGCTTCAAGTCCTGAGGCTCCTGCAGCCAGCGCATCCTTCGACATCCTCCGTGCAGTGACAAACTCAGCCTTCCTCAGTTCAAGGTTGCCGTTCAAAGCTTTCAGGTCCTTGACCCTGCCATCTAGCTCCTTTCTTTCAGCCTTGGGGATCCACCGCTCCCAGTTTGACATAACTCTGGCAGCCTCATTGATCCTTTTCTCCAGTAGAGTCAGGTGCATCTCATATGCATCCAGGTGAGTACTCTCCACAGGTAACTTCTCCGCCCGACTGCAGGCCTTCTCTCCTTCAGTGATTGCAGTTGTGATAGCGTATTGGCCATATCTGGACCACAGGTTTGTTTGGACAATTCTTCTCACCTCTCCAAACCTTGCTTCTGCTTCGTTAGCGGCTCTCTCAACGTCTAGCTCCTCCCTCTCTTCAAGAACCACGTCTTCCTCTTCTGGCTCTTGAGACTCAGCCAAAAGCCCTGTCTTATAAACATCATTCGCTTCAAGAACGATTTTCCGGCAGTATGAGAGCTCGGCGAACTCCTCCCTCAGCTCTGCTTCCACCATGCTGTCTGCCCCTTTGCTGAGGAAGTTGGCCTGTCTGGTGAAGGTGCTTTTCGCAGCGGTTCTCTCCTTCTTGAGCTGCTTCACAGTCTTCTCCACGACGTCTTCCGCCATCTTGACCTCACGGACCAGCACAGCTCTCTTCTTCTGCGTCAACAGCTTTTCCTGGACTTCCAAGGCCTTTTATCCACTTCTCCAAGCTGCTCCGCTGGTTTTCAACTGTCAAGTTATCTGGGTGATGTTTTAATCTGTGCTTGCCCAACTTGAAATGGCACTGTTACACAGAGGACGCAGGACAGCTCATATCCTTCTCCTTGATTTTATTGAACATGAATCTTTCTGAACATGACCAACAAACATTCCGTAGTCTTATTCGGATTTAGGATTAGGATCAGGATTAGGTTGAAAACCTATTGATAAAGACAAATTAAATCAAGTTAGTTCAAATAAATCAAAATGCCTAATCAAACATTTAAATCAAATCCAAATATCTGTTAGATATCATAAACAAATCTATATAATTACAATATCACTATGATGTAAAACAACAATGGTCTTCCATACAAACATTTTCACCATGTGCGCCTCCACCAAACGTGCTCAAGACGTCACTAAGGACGTCTGCGCCGACCCATGCGCTGTCACATAGAAGACATGACAAACGGGAAAAAGTGCCAGAAACATACGCATTGTGCAAACTACACCTTAGTTCAAAATATAAATAACATACCAATGCGTGCTCTCGTGTCCTCCAATGCACAAACCCTTCATAGCCCGGCCGGAAATCGCGGACCTTTATTTCCTCACCCGTGCTCACTCACCTCACGTGCCGTAATCAGGCAAGTGCCGCCCGGTGTGTGCGCAAATCGAACACGTGTGATTTGCGCATCTCCCCTCCACGCCACTAGAGGTTTTTTAATCTAAATGCGATCTCTGTCTTTACAGTTTTGATATAGCAAGAACACAATAATCTTTTCTCCAATTGTCAACACCATTGGCCCACATGCCATCAGCTGTGTCAAGGTCTTGGGAGTGGCTCCTTGTCACTTCCTTATTCCAATACCAAGAGGATGGCCTACGCCTGCGCACTTTCGAGGAGGAAGAACCAAGATCTACTGTTAGAAAATAGACAGGCGCCGGCTATTTGAAGCGTTCTGATGGGTCTCGTGTTCTGATGCAACTTGTTGGATGCCCATTGCTTTGCTGATTGTTCCCTTTCATTGCTTTCTAATTGATTGAACAAACCGTGTTCGGCTCATCTTCTCATATTTAGGATAAAGCAACACGCCTGACAATTTTGTGACCCCGACGTGATCCTAAGAGAAGTTATTACCGACGTGATCCTGAGGAGGAATCTTTTGACCAGAAAGACCG
Source organism: Platichthys flesus (assembly GCF_949316205.1). NCBI lineage: Eukaryota > Metazoa > Chordata > Actinopteri > Pleuronectiformes > Pleuronectidae > Platichthys > Platichthys flesus. Next base: position 6,650,789 of record NC_084946.1, on the reverse strand, counting down.
GAGACCCCCAAGGTCCGAGGCTGCTCCTATCGATTCTCCACATACTCAAACCAAAAGGTAAGCAGAAAACAAATTCTGTCTAGTTATGGATTCTGAGTGTGCGGAGAGGAGAAGGAGGTAAAATAATATGTGTAGTGTTTTTAGGAGGCAATGAAATCTACGGCAAAGCAATGTTAATCAAGGGAATGAACAAAGGTTGTTTGTAACAGCAGTAAGTCTAAACAGTGCAGAGTCTTGGCCCAACAGATAAGTCTGTGACGCACGAATCCTTAAACCTAATTCAGATTGGAGAAGCGACACACCGGTAATCGGGACTAAAAGAAGAAAGACGACTTGAGCAAATGTTGCATCTCTGCAAACTAAGTTTGTTAGTGTGGGATTCTGGAGGAAGTTGAGCAGCCTACACAAAAGTGAGGTGCTTGACTAGCCAGAACCACTGTTGCTTAAATCGGTCCTAAATTTAAGACGCCGAGATCATAAAAATATGATTGTGATTCTGGAGGTAGGGGTTGGCCTGGTCTTACAAGAGAGGAGCTTTAATAGTCAGACACAACGTATTTTCAATTGGGCACAAATAACGGAAGGCTGTTACGAATAAAGACTTTGGAAGAGGAAATTACTCTTCCAAATAATTATAAATTAATATTGATTATATCATATACGGAGTTCTTTCTGAACGAACTAGTGTGAATAAAATAGTGTGTCTGTGAAAACTAGGGAGGAGGAGAGGAAAAAAAGTCAAGGTCAGCTTGCTGACTGAGACAGAGAGGGAAATGTCTGACTGAGAGAGACAGAAATAATACAAAAACTAGACTAGAGGCCTGCCATTTGAATGTATGTTGTATGTATCGATGTGAGGGTATACGTGTAAAGAACTTGCCAAAGAAAGTGAAAGAATGTTGACTGAATGTTTGAGAGATGAAGTAAGACTAGAAAGATAAAGTTAGGGTTAGGAAGGAGAAAGATCTGTAAGAGCGAGAGGTTTCAATCCAATGATATCTTGCTCTGAGATGGATAATAGAATGTAAAACTTGAGTGGTAAAGAAAGTAGGGGAAGAGATGTGGGATAGAAAGATTTTATACGTGCACAAGAGGATGAAAGGAGGGAGATAAGAGTGTTTGGGAGTCAGAAAGCCATCTGGGGAAGGCCAGAATCCTTACAGCTTGACACTGGTGTTGAGATCATAAGGAGGCTTGGTCGTTGGTTTGTTTGTTTGTTCGTTTATATGTTTAACTTTAGATGTTTTGTTTCAACAATTATCTTAACATCCAATACGGTTTATTTTATTTTTTTTATATTTTATCATGAAGGAAAGTGTGGCAGAATGACTTTTATTAACTTTGTGTTGTTTGTTTCAGCTGTCTCACACATTTGTCCTTTGTATGTGATATCATGTAATGAAGTTTGAACACAAATACTCAAACGCTGACCAATCTGCTGCTTATTAAAATTCAGCTTGTTGATCAGTAAATATTTTATGAAATGCCAAAGATTTCTGTCACTCTTCTGCCACTTTTTGAATCTTTTATTGTTATTGTCCACTTATTTGGCTTCTATTACTCAACATTTTAAAGAAATTGTTGACCACAAAAGAAGGGTCTATGTTGGTTTGTTTTGATTATTTGTTTATTTTCCTTTTTAAATATAAGCTTATATAATCTACTTTAAACTCAGTTACGCGAATCAGTATATTAATCACTTTTCTGTCTGTTTTCCTTTCAATCTCTGGGATCTGGGCTCCATGTCTCCACAACCCACTCCCATCCGGTTACAACTGCAAATCGTCCACTCCGACAAACGGCGAGTATCAATTCCACGAAAGGATCTTCACAAGGCTAAGATCCAGATCAGTGACTCTTAAACCCCACTAGAACAAATGGACTAAAAAAGAAATCGCACTGACGTCATGATAATTTTGTTTTTGGAGCAGATCTGACAGCAGCTGATATCTGAACAGCTTTCCCCTTACATCAGTAAGGGTCACACAGAACCCATGTGTGCACTATGATAGAAAGTTCTCGAAATTAATTTTTACCAAACCAAACTGCCCCTGGTGGCTGAGTGGCTGGAGCCCTCTCCACCTTGCGCACCATGACAAGACATGGCTGCAGACTTTGAAATTGCTAAATAGAATCATCTACACGGCTCTGATGGAGGAAAACATGCCTCATCCCCCCAGCTGATCTGATGCTGAGGATGCTGATGACGGTGATGCTGATGCTGAGGACGAAGGTGACGATGAGGACGGGTTTGCACTGGATTGGATGAAGGTTGGGGGTACATGGAAATCCCCAGTAAGTGGTTCACACCATTAAAAGGAGTGAAAAGAGGGTTTGTCAGGATTTCAATATTTTAGCTATATTCTGTGTCTGACTCAACTCTAAATGAATAAAGATAGAAGCAGTTTGAGCCAGATAATGCTTTCTCTACAAATGATTAATAAATAACCTTTTCCTTCCTAGTGTGTAATCTTGAAATTAGAATGTGTGAGGGGGGGGGGGGGGGGGGGGCGCTAGTGAGATGAGTGCAGTGTAGACGTGTTTTCTCGAGGCTCGCACAGTTCTACTTTTTTAACCGCTAATTTAATGCTATACTCTACGTTTTTGCTCTAAAAATCTTCACGATCGGTTTATCTCTTGCTCCACCGAAAAACGGCCGTTAAAATGTCAGTTAAAACTCCACGAACCGGAAAAGGAGCTCGCCAGCTAGCCGAAGCTGCCACTAGCTGTTACAAGACACCCGCAGACATGCCACTGCTCGAGAAGGAGGATGAGCTCCCACTTATCTGGCAGAAACTCTCAAACAAGCTCCTGCAGTCCTTTAACGAGCGGTTCGATAAGTTGGAAACAGAGTTTCCAGAGTATTCTGTCTGCCCAGCAGGTGCTCACGGAGAGGCTGTCTGCCACCAAGAATCAAGCCGCAGACCACGAGCAGCGCATCCACGCCGTGGAAACTGCAGTCACGGAGCTACAGCGGGACAACAAAACACTAAGGGCCAAGCTGTGTGATCTAGAAGGGAGGTCCTGGCGCCAAAACATAAAGATTGTTGGCATCCCAGAAGGTGAAGAGAAAGGGAGGCCAACCGAGTTTATCTCCAACCTGATCCCCAAATTGCTCAGGGACGACAACTTCACTAAGCCAATAGTCATTGACAGGGCGTACCGCACATCACAGCCCAGACCAGCAGAAGGCTCCCGACCCCGCACGATAATAGCACGGGTGCACCTCGCACAGGAGAAGGAGAAGATTATACGGCTCGCGAGGCAGCAGTCAATGGAATACGAAGGAAACCGAATCTTGATTTGCCCCCACTATACAGCGGAGGTGATGGAGCAACGGCGGGGCTTCCGCGAAGTTCAACAGGTGCTGAGAGAGAAGGAGTTCCGGCAGTCGCTGTGGTTCCCTGCCAAACTCCACGTTCATCATCAGGAGCAAGTGAAGGTATTTAACGACCCGGCTGCAGCGAAGAACTTCATTGAGCAAAAACTTTGAAAGGCTACTATGCGAAATGCAAACGCAGAGTATGTTCCACGATCACTGAACTGTTACCACGGCGATCTTTTTGTTTTTTTCTTCTTAATGTGTAATTTGTTCTGTGCCGTGTGGGCCAACAAGGGGGGCTCTGTTTTGGAGAATTTCTCCCTGCTTTTTCAGCCGGTGGTCCCAGATGTGGATGAGGGTAACTCTGCTGCATTTGGGGAAGCATTTGGGGGGGGGGGGGGTTTGTTTATGTTCATGTTCTTTTTAACTGTTAATTGTATTTTGTGTTTGTTGATGCTGCCTGCCAGGCCGAGTGCTAAGTTTATGTTCGCTTATAGCGTAATTATTATTTTCTTGGTCGCTATTCAATCTCCTGTGTTTAAGGTATCATAAATGAGTAATATGCTTGATTCTATATCCTTGCTCTCCTGGAATGTCCGTGGGCTAGGTCACCCGGTTAAGCGTGGTTAAGTATTTGCACACTTAAAGGCGATGAAATCCGACAGAATTTTCTTTCAAGAAACGCATGTCAAAGCCACCCAGCAGAGGAAACTGAGGGCTAACTGGATCTCACAGGTCTATCATTCTCCTTTCACATCTAAGGCTAGAGGCGTGGCCATCCTTTTCTGTAAGAATATACCTTTCCGTTTTCAGTCATCCATAATTGATCCAAATGGCAGGTTTTTAATTCTAACTGGATATATAAATGTACTCCCCGTAACACTGGTCAATGTCTATGGGCCAAATACAGATGACCCCGCCTTTAATGATTGGAGGTGACTTTAATTGTTATCTTGACCCATATCTGGACAGACTATCCTCAGCTCCTCCCCCCAGTATTGTGGCTGTTAAAACTCTCAATAATTTGATGACGTCAAAGAAGGTGGTAGACATTTGGCGACTGAAACATCCATCTGATCGTGATTATTCTTTTTATTCTAATGTACACAAGTCTTATACACGGATTGACTATTTTCTAGTCGACTCTAGACTGATCTCCAATACTGACAATGTCAAATAACACAATATAATAATATCAGACCATAGTCCGGTTGAGTTGAACCTCCGAATGTCCCTCCCTAGCCAAGCCTATACCTGGCGTTTCAATCCCCTCTTACTCCAAGACCAACCATTTAAAAAATACATAACAACTAATATCTCTCAGTTTCTGGAGGTCAATGACAACAGGGAGGTGAGTGAATCAACATTGTGGGAAACACTTATATGACTCAACATTGTGGGAAAGCTTATATTAGAGGCTACATTATTTCTTATGAAGCTACATTGAAAAGGGCTAGGAGAAAGAGATTGGAGGAGATAGATGGAGAATTGCTGGTTGCTGGACAGGTTTATAAAAAGTCTTTGCTTGAATCAGATCATAAGAATATACATAAATTGAAATTTGTACAATTCCATCCTGGGGGAACGGATTGGTAAAACACTTCTCAAACTTTAACAGAGACACTTTGAGTTTGGCGACAAACCACAAAAGTTATTGGCAAGACAGTTAAAGGGAGAACAAGCGAAACGAGCCATCTATAAAATTAAATCCAAATCTGGCCTTATGCTTACTGACTTAAAGGATATCAACAATCTATTTCAGGAGTTTTACTCAGATATTTACACATCCAAATCGACAGCTACACAGGAAGACTTAGATCGTTTCTTTGGACCACTTCAACTCCCACAATTGGATGCTGCCTTCAGGGACAATTTGGACTTCGATTTCTCTTCATCTGAGGTACAGGAGGCAATAAAAGCATTCCCTTCTGGAAAGGCAGCCGGACCGGATGGGTTTGGACCAGAGTTTTACAAGGCTTTTCAAAATACTCTAACACCTATATTAATGAGAATGATTTGCGATACTTTTAAAAACAGGAGGCTCCCAGCCTCATTGACTGAAGCAAACATTTGTGTCCTATTAAAAAAAGAGAAAGATGAAACAGATCCTGGTAACTACAGGCCAATTGCCCTGCTAAATTGTGATTTGAAAATAATATCAAAAGTATTGGCAAAAAGGCTGGGCAACCATATAGCAACCATAATCCACCCAGACCAAACAGGTTTTGTTCCAGGCAGGTACTCTTTTTGTAATGTCCGCAAAATTTTAAATGTTATGTACGCTGTTCATGACAAAGATGATAATCCTGCTATACTTTCTTTAGATGCGCACAAGGCGTTTGACATGATAGAGTGGCCCTATCTAATTGATACTCTCAGGAAGTTTGGATTTGGAGATATATTCAAAGAATGGGTCAAATATTATATAATGATCCAAAATCCTTCATCCTTACAAATAGGGACAGATCCAAACCGTTCTCTTTGCAATGTGGTGTTCGCCAAGGGGACCCATTGTCCCCCTTGCTATTTAACTTAGCGCTGGAGCCCCTGGCGATTGGAATTAGAGGACATCAAGACATTAAAGGTATTAAACTGGGAGGTATTGAGACCCGTGTGACCCTCTATGCTGATGACCTTCTCGTCTGTCTCGGCGACCCGGCATCCTCCATTCCCATCCTTCTTGAATCTATAAACTCCTTCGGGAAGATTTCTGGTTACACTATGAATTGGAAAAAGAGCGAATTTATGCCTTTGGTGGGTAAACTCACCAAATTTTTTTGGGAAAAACTGCCTTTCCGTGTAGTGAAGGATTGTTTCATATACCTTGGCCTTAAGCTCACAAGAGATCCAAAACATATTTTTAAATGTAACTTCACGGAATTAATAGAAAAACTCAAAGAAAATATTGAGTCCTAGAGAATATTGCCCTTATCAATGATAGGATGGGTAAACGCAATTAAAATGGTAAGATTGCCTAGGCTTCTATATCTTTTCCAGAACCTGCCCATATATTTAAATGCATCCTTTTTTAAGAAGCTCGATTCTATCATAGTCCCTTTCCTATGGGGATACAAATCACAAAGGATATCCAAGCCTCACCTACAGAAGGCCACTAAAAAGGGTGGTCTCAGTTTACCAATTCTGAAACACTACTACTGGGCAGCTAACTCCAGAGCTCTTACTTACTGGAATTGCAGCAGTGAAGAGGCCTGGGTTCGATTCCCGGTCAGGGAATTAAACTATTGAAAACTGTCAATTGGAACCAGATTGGGGTACATAGGAGAGCATCATGTTGATAATGAATCAGGTGGAGAATGTTGCACAATCCTTATCAGTTCAGTTAAACAGGCTGGTCCTTAGTCATCCTGTGAAGGACTGATGATTACTGTAAGTCATAGACCTATCCTGCTGTTGTATGAGAAATTAGGTCCCTGGAAGTTGAGGTGTAGAAGTTTTGTGAGCTGAATGGGGAGAGAACACGACAGTATATTGAAGCTTGATGAAAGTCCATGTCTTAAACAGGCTCCTCTTTTACATGATGGTTATATCAGTTCGACAAAGATGGCCACTTTCACTCCTTGCATCAAACAATATGTCTTCTCGTTAGTACTTCTTTAAGTCATTTGATTGTGTTGCTTCAACTCCTGTTCCTTTTTATGACCATAAATTCCTATAAAGGTGCCTTACAAATCAAGAAAAATGTCCCTGATGGTCTAGTGGCTAGGATTTGGCGTTTTAACCGCCGCGGCCCGGGTTCGATTCTCCGTCAGGGAACTAAACTATTAAACTCTCAATAAGTGCCAAATTTGTGTTCATAGACTTTCCAATCCTGCTGATGTAAGATAAATTGGGTCCCTGGACGTTCAGTTGTAGATCTTTTGTGAGCTGAATGGGTAGAGAACAACAACAGTGTATTTTAGCTTGATGCAGGTCCATGTCTTAAACAGGGTCCTCTTTTACATGGTGTGTATATCAGGTCGAAAAGGTTGTTTTTCACTCCCTGCTTCAAACAATCTGTCTTCTCGTTAGTACTTCTTTAAGTCATTAGATGGTGGTACTTCAACTCCTGGTTATTTTAAAGCCGTTAGAGTCCTGACCAGGTACATTTCGAACATGTCCCTGATGGTCTAGTGGCTAGGATTCGGCGCTCTCACCGCCGCGGCCCGGGTTCGATTCCCGGTCAGGGAATTAAGCTATTGAAAACTCAATTGGAATCAAATTTGGGTACATAGGAGAGCATCATGTTGATAATGAATCAGGTGGAGAATGTTACACAATCCTTATCAGTTCAGTTAAACAGGCTGGTCCTTAGTCATCCTGTGAAGGACTGATGATTGCTGTAAGTCATAGACCTATCCTGCTGTTGTATGAGAAATTAGGTCCCTGGAAGTTCAGGTGTAGAAGCTTTGTGAGCTGAATGGGGAGAGAACACGACAGTAAATTGAAGCTTGATGAAAGTCCATGTCTTAAACAGGCTCCTCTTTTACATGATGGTTATATCAGGTCGACAAAGATGGCCACTTTCACTCCCTGCATCAAACAATATGTCTTCTCGTTAGTACTTCTTTAAGTCATTTGATTGTGTTACTTTAACTCCTGTTCCTTTTTATGACCATAAATTCCTGAAAAGGTGCCTTCCAAAACAGGAAAAATGTCCCTGATGGTCTAGTGGCTAGGATTCGGCGTTTTCACCGCCGCTGCCCGGGTTCGATTCCCGGTCAGGGAAGTAAACTATTAAACTCTCAATAAGTGCCAAATTTGTGTTCATAGACTTGCCAATCCTGCTGATGTAAGATAAATTGGGTCCCTGGAAGTTAAGGTGTAGATCTTTTGTGAGCTGAATGGGGAGAGAACACGACAGTGTATTTTAGCTTGATGCAGGTCCATGTCTTAAACAGGCTCCTCTTTTTCATGGTGTGTATATCAGGTCGACAAAGATGGTGTCTTTCACTCCCTGCTTCAAACAATCTGTCTTCTCGTTAGTACTTCTTTAAGTCATTAGATGGTGGTACTTCAACTCCTGGTTATTTTAAAGACGTGAGAGTCCTGACCAGGTACATTTCGAACATGTCCCTGATGGTCTAGTGGCTAGGATTCGGTGCTTTCACCGCCGCGGCCCGGGTTCGATTCCCGGTCAGGGAATTAAGCTATTGAAAACTCAATTGGAATCAAATTTGGCTACATAGGAGAGCATCATGTTGATAATGAATCAGGTGGAGAATGTTACACAATCCTTATCAGTTCAGTTAAACAGGCTGGTCCTTAGTCATCCTGTGAAGGACTGATGATTGCTGTAAGTCACAGACCTTTCCTGCTGTTGTATGAGAAATTAGGTCCCTGGAAGTTGAGGTGTAGAAGTTTTGTGAGCTGAATGGGGAGAGAACACGACAGTGCATTGAAGCTTGATGAAAGTCCATGTCTTAAACAGGCTCCTCTTTTACATGATGGTTATATCAGTTCGACAAAGATGGCCACTTTCTCTCCTTGCATCAAACAATATGTCTTCTCGTTAGTACTTCTTTAAGTCATTTGATTGTGTTACTTTAACTCCTGTTCCTTTTTATGACCATAAATTCCTGAAAAGGTGCCTTCCAAAACAGGAAAAATGTCCCTGATGGTCTAGTGGCTAGGATTCGGCGTTTTCACCGCCGCGGCCCGGGTTCGATTCCCGGTCAGGGAACTAAACTATTAAACTCTCAATAAGTGCCAAATTTGTGTTCATAGACTTGCCAATCCTGCTGATGTAAGATAAATTGGGTCCCTGGAAGTTCAGTTGTAGATCTTTTGTGAGCTGAATGGGGAGAGAACACGACAGTGTATTTTAGCTTGATGCAGGTCCATGTCTTAAACAGGCTCCTCTTTTACATGGTGTGTATATCAGGTCGAAAAGGTTGTTTTTCACTCCCTGCTTCAAACAATCTGTCTTCTCGTTAGTACTTCTTTAAGTCATTAGATGGTGGTACTTCAACTCCTGGTTATTTTAAAGCTGTTAGAGTCCTGACCAGGTACATTTCGAACATGTCCCTGATGGTCTAGTGGCTAGGATTCGGCGCTCTCACCGCCGCGGCCCGGGTTCGATCCCCGGTCAGGGAATTAAGCTATTGAAAACTCAATTGGAATCAAATTTGGGTACATAGGAGAGCATCATGTTGATAATTACGGTAAGCGTGCTGCGTCATTTCCTGTTTTCTTGCCACTGGTGGTGGTCGCTCTGCGAATTAGCTCCGCTGCTAAACACAACTGTTTCCCTGTAGCACTACGGCTAAAATCACCGGTCTGTAGTTAAACACTCGCACATACCAACCCTTATTCTATCGTGCTTAGTGATTCTGTGTTCTGTCTGAGCTCACCTTCGTAGCTATATAGCAGCGATGTCTTCTCTCTCTCCCTGTTGCTCTACTGCTCTCTCTTGCTCCGAGTGTCTAATGTTTACCTACTCCTCTGCCTCCCTTAACAGTAGTGGTACATGTAATAAATGTAGTGTGTTGATAGCGATGGAGGCGAGGCTTAGCGACTTAGAAGCTCGGCTCAGCAGCTTAGAAACTCCGTTAGCTGTAGTTAGCCAGCTCCCGCTAGCCGCGGAGCCACCTAGCTTAGCACGTAGCTTAGCCTTAACGAGCAGTCCCCAGACTAGTCCCGTGCAGCCGGGAGCCCAGGGCAGATGGGTGACGTTCCAGAGGGGGCATAGTGCTAGACTTAGAAAGCCCACGATTAAAGAGCCACCAGCTCACGTTTCAAATAGATTCTCTCCACTCAGCGAGGCACCCGCTGATAAACAAACTCTGATTATTGGCGACTCGGTTCTGAGAAACGTCAGGTTAGCGACACCAGCGACCATAGTTAATTGTATCCCAGGGGCCAGAGCCGGCGACATCGAATCTAAACTTAAGTTAATGGCTAAATCTAAAAAAGGTAAATACAATAAAATCGTAATTCACGTCGGCAGCAACGACTCCCGGCTTCGTATGTCGGAGGTCACTAAATTGAATGTTGAGTCGGTGTGTGCTTTTGCTAAAACGATGTCGGACACAGTAGTTTTCTCTGGCCCGCTCCCTAATACAACAGGTGATGACATGTTTAGCCGCATGTTGTCTTTTAACCGCTGGCTTTCGAGGTGGTGTCCTGTAAACGGCGTGGGCTTTATAGATAATTGGCTAACTTTTTTGAGAAAACCTGGTCTTGTTAGGAGAGACGGCGTTCATCCCACTTGGGATGGAGCAGCTCTCTTATCTAGGAATATTACTAAGTCTATAACATGACAACCCATAGTTGGGACCAGGAAGCAGAGCTGCAGTGCTAAACACTTCTCTGCGCTCCCTCTGGATCAGTCACAAAACCCCATAGAGATTGTGTCTGTTCACCGTCCGATTAAATTATTGAAATTAAACAATAATAGAGCGAGAACGCCACACAAAAATTTAATACAAATTAAAACAACCTCTGAAACAATACAGGAAACCCAGACTTTTAAATGTGGTCTTTTAAACATTAGATCACTGGAAAAAAAGGCTCTTTTAGTTAATGAAATAGTCTCTGATTACAACATAGATTTATTGTCCCTCACTGAGACGTGGCTGCATCCTGATGATTATGTCAGTCTAAATGAATCTACTCCCCCCAGTCATATCAATTCACAGGTTCCTAGAGAAATTGGGCGAGGAGGTGGAGTTGCTGCTATTTTTAACTCCAGTCTATCAATTAATCCTAAACCTAAACTCAGCTACAAGTCATTTGAATGTCTGGTTCTTAGTCTTCCACGCCAATCCAGGAACCACCAACAGCCAATCATATTTGCCATAGTTTACCGTGCTCCCAGGGCTTATACTGAATTTTTAAAGGAATTCCCTGAGTTTTTATCAAACTTAGTCCTAAAGACCGATAAAATTATTATTGTTGGTGACTTTAATATTCATGTTGATAATAATAAAGATTGCCTTAGCGTAGCATTTATTTCAATACTAGACTCTATTGGTTTCAGTCAGTGTGTGCACAAACCTACTCATTGTGGTAACCACACACTTGACCTTGTATTATCGTACGGTGTCGCAATTGAAAATTTAACAGTACTTCCGCGCAATCCAGTTCTATCAGACCATAATTTAATAACCTTTGATTTTTCAATAACTGAATATATGCCACTAATAAAAAATTCATTTTCTAGATGTCTACCTGATAGTGCTGTAGCTAAATTTAAGGAAATAATCCCAATTACATTTAAACCCGTATTAGCAGTAGATATAAACAACAAATTCTTTAAAACCCTGAGCTCCATTGAGATCGACCACCTCGTCGATAGCTCTGCAGACTCATTACGATTAACATTAGACTCAATAGCGCCTCTAAAAAAGAAAAATGTCAAACATAGTAAATTAGCTCCGTGGTATAATTCCCAGACAAATGAGTTAAAACAATTATCAAGAAAACTAGAAAGGAAGTGGCGCTCCAGCAACAATGTTGAAAACCTCATAGACTGGAAGAATAGTGTTAAAGAATATAAAAAGGCTCTCCACAAAGTAAGAGCCGCCTACTATTCAAAACTAATAGAAGAGAATAAAAATAACCCCAGGTTTCTCTTCTGCACTGTAGCCAGGCTGACAGAGAGTCACACCTCCACCGAACCCAGTATTCCTCCATCCCTAAATAGCAATATCTTTATGACCTTTTTTAATGATAAAATTCAAACTATTAGAAATAAAATCAACCATCTCCTGCCCTCAATTGGCACTAATACCCTCCCAACAACAGAGATCTCAGAAACGGCTGAGAATCCTACCCATTACTTAGACAGCTTCTCTCTGATCACCCGTGATCAGTTTACCAAATTAATCTCAGGTTCTAAACCAACAACCTGTATCTTAGATCCCATTCCTACCAACTTACTTAAAGACATTCTGCCCCTAATTGATAGTTCGTTACTTAACATTATCAATCTGTCATTATCATCAGGTTATGTACCACAGTCTTTTAAAATAGCTGTCATCAAACCCCTACTCAAAAAACCCACCCTAGACCCAGAGGTTTTAGCCAATTACAGACCAATATCTAACCTCTCCTTCATTTCTAAAATCTTAGAAAAAGTGGTAGCCAATCAGCTGTGTGAGTTTCTCCAGGAAAATAATATATATGAAGACTTTCAATCGGGGTTTAGAGCCAATCACAGTACAGAGACAGCCTTGGCAAAAGTCACTAATGACCTTTTAATAGCCTCAGATCAGGGACTTGTGTCTGTCCTCGTTCTGTTAGATCTCAGTGCAGCATTCGACACAATTGACCATCAAATTTTATTACAAAGACTAAAACAGTTAATTAACATTAATGGAACCGCCCTTAACTGGTTTAAATCGTATTTTTCTGATCGCTCCCAATTTGTGCAAATTAATGATGAGTCATCTGTGCGCACCAAAGTTAATCATGGTGTTCCACAGGGCTCTGTGCTCGGCCCAATTTTATTCTCATTATATATGCTTCCACTAGGAAACATTATCAGGACACACTCGGTAAATTTCCACTGCTATGCGGATGACACCCAGTTATATTTGTCAATAAAACCTGAACAAAGTAATCAATTAACTAAACTTCGAACATGTCTCAAGGACATAAAAACCTGGATGACCCGCAATTTTCTCTTATTAAACTCAGACAAAACAGAGGTTATAATACTTGGCCCCAAACACCTTAGAGATGCATTATCTAATGATATAGCTGCGCTAGACGACATTGCCCTTGCTTCCAATGAAACAGTCAGGAACTTGGGAGTGATCTTCGATCCTGATTTATCCTTTAATAGTCACTTAAAACAAATTTCTAGGACCGCTTTTTTCCACTTGCGTAATATTTCAAAAATTAGACATGTCCTTTCACAAAAAGATGCAGAAAAACTAGTCCACGCCTTTGTTACATCGAGACTGGACTATTGTAATTCATTATTATCAGGCTCCAGCAGGAAGTCGTTAAAGACTCTACAGCTTGTCCAAAATGCTGCAGCACGTGTCCTGACGAGAACAAAGAGAAGAGAGCACATTTCTCCAATATTAGCATCGCTACACTGGCTTCCAGTTAAATCTAGAATAGAATTTAAAATTCTCCTCCTCACCTTCAAGGCCCTTAATAATATAGCGCCTTTATACCTTAAAGAGCTGTTAATACCTTATAAACCCACTAGAGCACTCCGCTCCCAGAATTCAAGCCTACTTGTCGTCCCTAAATTCTCTAAAAGTAGAGTAGGAGCCAGAGCTTTTAGCCATCAAGCCCCTCGGCTGTGGAATAATCTACCACTTTCAGTTCGGGAGGCAGTCACCATCTGTTCGTTTAAAAGTAGGCTCAAAACCTTCCTTTTTGATAAAGCTTATAGTTAGAGCTAATTAGTGCGCCAGAACGTTACTTGGTCTATTTTATGACACATGACACACGGAGCTTCTCTTTCCAGCTTCTCCTTCCTCTTCTCCATCCCTATCCCCCTTCCCCGGAATCCCTTTGCTTTATCACCCGCAGATCCAGGGCCTCTGTGGCCGCACCATGGATTACGGTTTGTGGATCGCGCACCGGGGGTCGCGGTGTTGGATCCAGTGTGGCGGATTCTGAGTCATGTGGGCTGATCGTGGTGCTGGTGGCGGACCCTGTGTCGCGTTGGCATTGGGCACGGGCGGTGGACCAGGACCGCAGTGGTGGCTTGTGATGGGTCCTCCTGGTGGGCGGCGGTGGACGGTGACTGAGGACTGAAGTGGCGTCCGGTCTGGATGGTGGATCGTGGTCTAGATGGTTGCTGAGCATGGACTGTGCTTCATCAATGCTGCTAGAGACTTTGATTATTGATGATGTTCTCCTGCACGTGGCATCTATTGCACTTCTGTCCGTCCTGGGAGAGGGATCCCTCACATGTGGCTCTCTCTGAGGTTTCTACATATTTTTACCCTGTTAAAAGGGTTTTTTGTAGTTTTTCCTTACTCTTGCTGAGGGTTAAGGACAGAGGATGTCACACCCTGTTAAAGCCCTATGAGATGAATTGTAATTTGTGAATATGGGCTATACAAATAAAATTTGATTGATTGATGATTGATAATGAATCAGGTGGAGAATGTTACACAATCCTTATCAGTTCAGTTAAACAGGCTGGTCCTTAGTCATCCTGTGAAGGACTGATGATTGCTGTCAGTAATAGACCTATCCTGCTGTTGTATGAGAAATTAGGTCCCTGGAAGTTGAGGTGTAGAAGTTTTGTGAGCTGAATGGGGAGAGAACACGACAATGCATTGAAGCTTGATGAAAGTCCATGTCTTAAACAGGCTCCTCTTTTACATGATGGTTATATCAGTTCGACAAAGATGGCCACTTTCACCCCTTGCATCAAACAATATGTCTTCTCGTTAGTACTTCTTTAAGTCATTTGATTGTGTTACTTTAACTCCTGTTCCTTTTTATGACCATAAATTCCTGAAAAGGTGCCTTCCAAAACAGGAAAAATGTCCCTTATGGTCTAGTGGCTAGGATTCGGCGTTTTCACAGCCGCTGCCCGGGTTCGATTCCCGGTCAGGGAAGTAAACTATTAAACTCTCAATAAGTGCCAAATTTGTGTTCATAGACTTGCCAATCCTGCTGATGTAAGATAAATTGGGTCCCTGGAAGTTAAGGTGTAGATCTTTTGTGAGCTGAATGGGGAGAGAACACGACAGTGTATTTTAGCTTGATGCAGGTCCATGTCTTAAACAGGCTCCTCTTTTACATGGTGTGTATATCAGGTCGAAAAGGTTGTTTTTCACTCCCTGCTTCAAACAATCTGTCTTCTCGTTAGTACTTCTTTAAGTCATTAGATGGTGGTACTTCAACTCCTGGTTATTTTAAAGCCGTTAGAGTCCTGACCAGGTACATTTCGAACATGTCCCTGATGGTCTAGTGGCTAGGATTCGGCACTCTCACCGCCGCGGCCCGGGTTCGATCCCCGGTCAGGGAATTAAGCTATTGAAAACTCAATTGGAATCAAATTTGGGTACATAGGAGAGCATCATGTTGATAATGAATCAGGTGGAGAATGTTACACAATCCTTATCAGTTCAGTTAAACAGGCTGGTCCTTAGTCATCCTGTGAAGGACTGATGATTGCTGTAAGTAATAGACCTATCCTGCTGTTGTATGAGAAATTAGGTCCCTGGAAGTTGAGGTGTAGAAGTTTTGTGAGCTGAATGGGGAGAGAACACGACAATGCATTGAAGCTTGATGAAAGTCCATGTCTTAAACAGGCTCCTCTTTTACATGATGGTTATATCAGTTCGACAAAGATGGCCACTTTCACCCCTTGCATCAAACAATATGTCTTCTCGTTAGTACTTCTTTAAGTCATTTGATTGTGTCACTTTAACTCCTGTTCCTTTTTATGACCATAAATTCCTGAAAAGGTGCCTTCCAAAACAGGAAAAATGTCCCTGATGGTCTAGTGGCTAGGATTCGGCGTTTTCACCGGCGCTGCCCGGGTTCGATTCCCGGTCAGGGAAGTAAACTATTAAACTCTCAATAAGTGCCAAATTTGTGTTCATAGACTTGCCAATCCTGCTGATGTAAGATAAATTGGGTCCCTGGAAGTTAAGGTGTAGATCTTTTGTGAGCTGAATGGGGAGAGAACACGACAGTGTATTTTAGCTTGATGCAGGTCCATGTCTTAAACAGGCTCCTCTTTTACATGGTGTGTATATCAGGTCGAAAAGGTTGTTTTTCACTCCCTGCTTCAAACAATCTGTCTTCTCGTTAGTACTTCTTTAAGTCATTAGATGGTGGTACTTCAACTCCTGGTTATTTTAAAGCTGTTAGAGTCCTGACCAGGTACATTTCGAACATGTCCCTGATGGTCTAGTGGCTAGGATTCGGCGCTCTCACCGCCGCGGCCCGGGTTCGATCCCCGGTCAGGGAATTAAGCTATTGAAAACTCAATTGGAATCAAATTTGGGTACATAGGAGAGCATCATGTTGATAATGAATCAGGTGGAGAATGTTACACAATCCTTATCAGTTCAGTTAAACAGGCTGGTCCTTAGTCATCCTGTGAAGGACTGATGATTGCTGTAAGTAATAGACCTATCCTGCTGTTGTATGAGAAATTAGGTCCCTGGAAGTTGAGGTGTAGAAGTTTTGTGAGCTGAATGGGGAGAGAACACGACAATGCATTGAAGCTTGATGAAAGTCCATGTCTTAAACAGGCTCCTCTTTTACATGATGGTTATATCAGTTCGACAAAGATGGCCACTTTCACCCCTTGCATCAAACAATATGTCTTCTCGTTAGTACTTCTTTAAGTCATTTGATTGTGTTACTTTAACTCCTGTTCCTTTTTATGACCATAAATTCCTGAAAAGGTGCCTTCCAAAACAGGAAAAATGTCCCTGATGGTCTAGTGGCTAGGATTCGGCGTTTTCACCGCCGCTGCCCGGGTTCGATTCCCGGTCCGGGAAGTAAACTATTAAACTCTCAATAAGTGCCAAATTTGTGTTCATAGACTTGCCAATCCTGCTGATGTAAGATAAATTGGGTCCCTGGAAGTTAAGGTGTAGATCTTTTGTGAGCTGAATGGGGAGAGAACACGACAGTGTATTTTAGCTTGATGCAGGTCCATGTCTTAAACAGGCTCCTCTTTTTCATGGTGTGTATATCAGGTCGACAAAGATGGTGTCTTTCACTCCCTGCTTCAAACAATCTGTCTTCTCGTTAGTACTTCTTTAAGTCATTAGATGGTGGTACTTCAACTCCTGGTTATTTTAAAGACGTGAGAGTCCTGACCAGGTACATTTCGAACATGTCCCTGATGGTCTAGTGGCTAGGATTCGGCGCTTTCACCGCCGCGGCCCGGGTTCGATTCCCGGTCAGGGAATTAAGCTATTGAAAACTCAATTGGAATCAAATTTGGCTACATAGGAGAGCATCATGTTGATAATGAATCAGGTGGAGAATGTTACACAATCCTTATCAGTTCAGTTAAACAGGCTGGTCCTTAGTCATCCTGTGAAGGACTGATGATTGCTGTAAGTCACAGACCTTTCCTGCTGTTGTATGAGAAATTAGGTCCCTGGAAGTTGAGGTGTAGAAGTTTTGTGAGCTGAATGGGGAGAGAACACGACAGTGCATTGAAGCTTGATGAAAGTCCATGTCTTAAACAGGCTCCTCTTTTACATGATGGTTATATCAGTTCGACAAAGATGGCCACTTTCTCTCCTTGCATCAAACAATATGTCTTCTCGTTAGTACTTCTTTAAGTCATTTGATTGTGTTACTTTAACTCCTGTTCCTTTTTATGACCATAAATTCCTGAAAAGGTGCCTTCCAAAACAGGAAAAATGTCCCTGATGGTCTAGTGGCTAGGATTCGGCGTTTTCACCGCCGAGGCCCGGGTTCGATTCCCGGTCAGGGAACTAAACTATTAAACTCTCAATAAGTGCCAAATTTGTGTTCATAGACTTGCCAATCCTGCTGATGTAAGATAAATTGGGTCCCTGGAAGTTAAGGTGTAGATGTTTGGAAGCTGAAAGGGGAGAGAACAACAACAGTGTATTTTAGCTTGATGCAGGTCCATGTCTTAAACAGGCTCCTCTTTTACATGGTGTGTATATCAGGTCGAAAAGGTTGTTTTTCACTCCCTGCTTCAAACAATCTGTCTTCTCGTTAGTACTTCTTTAAGTCATTAGATGGTGGTACTTCAACTCCTGGTTATTTTAAAGCCGTTAGAGTCCTGACCAGGTACATTACAAACATGTCCCTGATGGTCTAGTGGCTAGGATTCGGCGCTCTCACCGCCGCGGCCCGGGTTCGATTCCCGGTCAGGGAATTAAGCTATTGAAAACTCAATTTGAATCAAATTTGGGTACATAGGAGAGCATCATGTTGATAATGAATCAGGTGGAGAATGTTACACAATCCTTATCAGTTCAGTTAAACAGGCTGGTCCTTAGTCATCCTGTGAAGGACTGATGATTACTGTAAGTCATAGACCTATCCTGCTGTTGTATGAGAAATTAGGTCCCTGGAAGTTCAGGTGTAGAAGCTTTGTGAGCTGAATGGGGAGAGAACACGACAGTAAATTGAAGCTTGATGAAAGTCCATGTCTTAAACAGGCTCCTCTTTTACATGATGGTTATATCAGGTCGACAAAGATGGCCACTTTCACTCCCTGCATCAAACAATATGTCTTCTCGTTAGTACTTCTTTAAGTCATTTGATTGTGTTACTTTAACTCCTGTTCCTTTTTATGACCATAAATTCCTGAAAAGGTGCCTTCCAAAACAGGAAAAATGTCCCTGATGGTCTAGTGGCTAGGATTCGGCGTTTTCACCGCCGCGGCCCGGGTTCGATTCCCGGTCAGGGAACTAAACTATTAAACTCTCAATAAGTGCCAAATTTGTGTTCATAGACTTGCCAATCCTGCTGATGTAAGATAAATTGGGTCCCTGGAAGTTAAGGTGTAGATGTTTGGAAGCTGAAAGGGGAGAGAACAACAACAGTGTATTTTAGCTTGATGCAGGTCCATGTCTTAAACAGGCTCCTCTTTTACATGGTGTGTATATCAGGTCGAAAAGGTTGTTTTTCACTCCCTGCTTCAAACAATCTGTCTTCTCGTTAGTACTTCTTTAAGTCATTAGATGGTGGTACTTCAACTCCTGGTTATTTTAAAGCCGTTAGAGTCCTGACCAGGTACATTACAAACATGTCCCTGATGGTCTAGTGGCTAGGATTCGGCGCTCTCACCGCCGCGGCCCGGGTTCGATTCCCGGTCAGGGAATTAAGCTATTGAAAACTCAATTGGAATCAAATTTGGGTACATAGGAGAGCATCATGTTGATAATGAATCAGGTGGAGAATGTTACACAATCCTTATCAGTTAGTTAAACAGGCTGGTCCTTAGTCATCCTGTGAAGGACTGATGATTACTGTAAGTCATAGACCTATCCTGCTGTTGTATGAGAAATTAGGTCCCTGGAAGTTCAGGTGTAGAAGCTTTGTGAGCTGAATGGGGAGAGAACACGACAGTAAATTGAAGCTTGATGAAAGTCCATGTCTTAAACAGGCTCCTCTTTTACATGATGGTTATATCAGTTCGACAAAGATGGCCACTTTCTCTCCTTGCATCAAACAATATGTCTTCTCGTTAGTACTTCTTTAAGTCATTTGATTGTGTTACTTTAACTCCTGTTCCTTTTTATGACCATAAATTCCTGAAAAGGTGCCTTCCAAAACAGGAAAAATGTCCCTGATGGTCTAGTGGCTAGGATTCGGCGTTTTCACCGCCGCGGCCCGGGTTCGATTCCCGGTCAGGGAACTAAACTATTAAACTCTCAATAAGTGCCAAATTTGTGTTCATAGACTTGCCAATCCTGCTGATGTAAGATAAATTGGCTCCCTGGAAGTTCAGTTGTAGATCTTTTGTGAGCTGAATGGGGAGAGAACACGACAGTGTATTTTAGCTTGATGCAGGTCCATGTCTTAAACAGGCTCCTCTTTTACATGGTGTGTATATCAGGTCGACAAAGATGGTGTCTTTCACTCCCTGCTTCAAACAATCTGTCTTCTCGTTAGTACTTCTTTAAGTCATTAGATGGTGGTACTTCAACTCCTGGTTATTTTAAAGCCGTGAGAGTCCTGACCAGGTACATATCGAACATGTCCCTGATGGTCTAGTGGCTAGGATTCGGCGCTCTCACCGCCGCGGCCCGGGTTCGATTCCCGGTCAGGGAATTAAGCTATTGAAAACTCAATTGGAATCAAATTTGGGTACATAGGAGAGCATCATGTTGATAATGAATCAGGTGGAGAATGTTACACAATCCTTATCAGTTCAGTTAAACAGGCTGGTCCTTAGTCATCCTGTGAAGGACTGATGATTGCTGTAAGTAATAGACCTATCCTGCTGTTGTATGAGAAATTAGGTCCCTGGAAGTTGAGGTGTAGAAGTTTTGTGAGCTGAATGGGGAGAGAACACGACAATGCATTGAAGCTTGATGAAAGTCCATGTCTTAAACAGGCTCCTCTTTTACATGATGGTTATATCAGTTCGACAAAGATGGCCACTTTCACCCCTTGCATCAAACAATATGTCTTCTCGTTAGTACTTCTTTAAGTCATTTGATTGTGTTACTTTAACTCCTGTTCCTTTTTATGACCATAAATTCCTGAAAAGGTGCCTTCCAAAACAGGAAAAATGTCCCTGATGGTCTAGTGGCTAGGATTCGGCGTTTTCACCGCCGCGGCCCGGGTTTGATTCCCGGTCAGGGAACTAAACTATTAAACTCTCAATAAGTGCCAAATTTGTGTTCATAGACTTGCCAATCCTGCTGATGTAAGATAAATTGGGTCCCTGGAAGTTCAGTTGTAGATCTTTTGTGAGCTGAATGGGGAGAGAACACGACAGTGTATTTTAGCTTGATGCAGGTCCATGTCTTAAACAGGCTCCTCTTTTACATGGTGTGTATATCAGGTCGACAAAGATGGTGTCTTTCACTCCCTGCTTCAAACAATCTGTCTTCTCGTTAGTACTTCTTTAAGTCATTAGATGGTGATACTTCAACTCCTGTTCATTTTTAAGCCGTGAGAGTCCTGACCAGGTACATTTCGAACATGTCCCTGATGGTCTAGTGGCTAGGATTCGGCGCTCTCACCGCCGCGGCCTGGGTTCGATTCCCGGTCAGGGAATTAAGCTATTGAAAACTCAATTGGAATCAAATTTGGGTACATAGGAGAGCATCATGTTGATAATGAATCAGGTGGAGAATGTTACACAATCCTTATCAGTTCAGTTAAACAGGCTGGTCCTTAGTCATCCTGTGAAGGACTGATGATTGCTGTAAGTCATAGACCTATCCTGCTGTTGTATGAGAAATTAGGTCCCTGGAAGTTGAGGTGTAGGAGTTTTGTGAGCTGAATGGGGAGAGAACACGACAGTGCATTGAAGCTTGATGAAAGTCCATGTCTTAAACAGGCTCCTCTTTTACATGATGGTTATATCAGGTCGACAAAGATGGCCACTTTCACTCCCTGCATCAAACAATATTTCTTCTCGTTAGTACTTCTTTAAGTCATTTGATTGTGTTACTTAAACTCCTGTTCCTTTTTATGACCATAAATTCCTGAAAAGGTGCCTTCCAAAACAGGAAAAATGTCCCTGATGGTCTAGTGGCTAGGATTCAGCGTTTTCACCGCCGCGGCCCGGGTTCGATTCCCAGTCAGGGAACTAAACTATTAAACTCTCAATAAGTGCCAAATTTGTGTTCATAGACTTGCCAATCCTGCTGATGTAAGATAAATTGGGTCCCTGGAAGTTCAGGTGTAGATGTTTGGAAGCTGAATGGGGAGAGAACACAACAGTGTATTTTAGCTTGATGCAGGTCCCTGTCTTAAACAGGCTCCTCTTTTACATGTTGTGTATATCAGGTCGACAAAGATGGTGTCTTTCACTCCCTGCTTCAAACAATCTGTCTTTTCGTTTGTACTTCTTTAAATCATTAGATTGTGATACTTCAACTCCTGTTCATTTTAAAGCCGTGAGAGTCCTGACCAGGTACATTTCGAACATGTCCCTGATGGTCTAGTGGCTAGGATTCGGCGCTCTCACCGTCGCGGCCCGGGTTCGATTCCCGGTCAGGGAATTAAGCTATTGAAAACTCAATTGGAATCAAATTTGGGTACATAGGAGAGCATCATGTTGATAATGAATCAGGTGGAGAATGTTACACAATCCTTATCAGTTCAGTTAAACAGGCTGGTCCTTAGTCATCCTGTGAAGGACTGATGTTTACTGTAAGTCATAGACCTATCCTGCTGTTGTATGAGAAATTAGGTCCCTGGAAGTTCAGGTGTAGAAGTTTTGTGAGCTGAATGGGGAGAGAACACGACAGTTAATTGAAGCTTGATGAAAGTCCATGTCTTAAACAGGCTCCTCTTTTACATGATGGTTATATCAGTTCGACAAAGATGGCCAATTTCACTCCTTGCATCAAACAATATGTCTTCTCGTTAGTACTTCTTTAAGTCATTTGATTGTGTTACTTTAACTCCTGTTCCTTTTTATGACCATAAATTCCTGAAAAGGTGCCTTCCAAAACAGGAAAAATGTCCCTGATGGTCTAGTGGCTAGGATTCGGCGTTTTCACCGCCGCGGCCCGGGTTCGATTCCCGGTCAGGGAACTAAACTATTAAACTCTCAATAAGTTCCAAATTTATGTTCATAGACTTGCCAATCCTGCTGATGTAAGATAAATTGGGTCCCTGGAAGTTCAGTTGTAGATCTTTTGTGAGCTGAATGGGGAGAGAACACGACAGTGTATTTTAGCTTGATGCAGGTCCATGTCTTAAACAGGCTCCTCTTTTACATGGTGTGTATATCAGGTCGACAAAGATGGTGTCTTTCACTCCCTGCTTCAAACAATCTGTCTTCTCGTTAGTACTTCTTTAAGTCATAAGATGGTGGTACTTCAACTCCTGGTTATTTTAAAGCCGTGAGAGTCCTGACCAGGTACATATCGAACATGTCCCTGATGGTCTAGTGGCTAGGATTCGGCGTTTTCACCGCCGCGGCCCGGGTTCAATTCCCGGACAGGGAACTAAACTATTAAACTCTCAATAAGTGCCAAATTTGTGTTCATAGACTTGCCAATCCTGCTGATGTAAGACAAATTGGGTCCCTGGAAGTTCAGGTGTAGATGTTTTGTAAGCTGAATGGGGAGAGAACACAACAGTGTATTTTAGCTTGATGCAGGTCCCTGTCTTAAACAGGCTCCTCTTTTACATGGTGTGTATATCAGGTCGAAAAGTTTGTTTTTCACTCCCTGCTTCAAACAATCTGTTTTCTCGTTAGTACTTCTTTAAGTCATTAGATGGTGGTACTTCAACTCCTGGTTATTTTAAAGCCGTTAGAGTCCTGACCAGGTACATTTCGAACATGTCCCTGATGGTCTAGTGGCTAGGATTCGGCGCTCTCACCGCCGCGGCCCGGGTTAGATTCCCGGTCAGGGAATTAAGCTATTGAAAACTCAATTGGAATCAAATTTGGGTACATAGGAGAGCATCATGTTGATAATGAATCAGGTGGAGAATGTTACACAATCCTTATCAGTTCAGTTAAACAGGCTGGTCCTTAGTCATCCTGTGAAGGACTGATGATTACTGTAAGTCATAGACCTATCCTGCTGTTGTATGAGAAATTAGGTCCCTGGAAGTTCAGGTGTAGAAGTTTTGTGAGCTGAATGGGGAGAGAACACGACAGTAAATTGAAGCTTGATGAAAGTCCATGTCTTAAACAGGCTCCTCTTTTACATGATGGCTATATCAGGTCGACAAAGATGGCCACTTTCACTCCCTGCATCAAACAATATGTCTTCTCGTTAGTACTTCTTTAAGTCATTTGATTGTGTTACTTTAACTCCTGTTCCTTTTTATGACCATAAATTCCTGAAAAGGTGCCTTCCAAAACAGGAAAAATGTCCCTGATGGTCTAGTGGCTAGGATTTGGCGTTTTCACCGCCGCGGCCCGGGTTCGATTCCCGGTCAGGGAACTAAACTATTAAACTCTCAATAAGTGCCAAATTTATGTTCATAGACTTGCCAATCCTGCTGATGTAAGATAAATTGGGTCCCTGGAAGTTCAGTTGTAGATCTTTTGTGAGCTGAATGGGGAGAGAACACAACAGTGTATTTTAGCTTGATGCAGGTCCCTGTCTTAAACAGGCTCCTCTTTTACATGTTGTGTATATCAGGTCGACAAAGATGGTGTCTTTCACTCCCTGCTTCAAACAATCTGTCTTCTCGTTAGTACTTCTTTAAGTCATTAGATGGTGATACTTCAACTCCTGTTAATTTTTAAGCCGTGAGAGTCCTGACCAGGTACATTTCGAACATGTCCCTGATGGTCTAGTGGCTAGGATTCGGCGCTCTCACCGCCGCGGCCTGGGTTCGATTCCCGGTCAGGGAATTAAGCTATTGAAAACTCAATTGGAATCACATTTGGGTACATAGGAGAGCATCATGTTGATAATGAATCAGGTGGAGAATGTTACACAATCCTTATCAGTTCAGTTAAACAGGCTGGTCCTTAGTCATCCTGTGAAGGACTGATGATTGCTGTAAGTCATAGACCTATCCTGCTGTTGTATGAGAAATTAGCTCCCTGGAAGTTGAGGTGTAGGAGTTTTGTGAGCTGAATGGGGAGAGAACACGACAGTTAATTGAAGCTTGATGAAAGTCCATGTCTTAAACAGGCTCCTCTTTTACATGATGGTTATATCAGGTCGACAAAGATGGCCACTTTCACTCCCTGCATCAGACAATATTTCTTCTCGTTAGTACTTCTTTAAGTCATTTGATTGTGTTACTTTAACTCCTGTTCCTTTTTATGACCATAAATTCCTGAAAAGGTGCCTTCCAAAACAGGAAAAATGTCCCTGATGGTCTAGTGGATAGGATTCGGTGTTTTCACAGCCGCGGCACGGGTTCGATTCCCGGTCAGGGAACTAAACTATTAAACTCTCAATAAGTGCCAAATTTGTGTTCATAGACTTGCCAATCCTGCTGATGTAAGATAAATTGGGTCCCTGGAAGTTAAGGTGTAGATGTTTGGAAGCTGAATGGGGAGAGAACAACAACAGTGTATTTTAGCTTGATGCAGGTCCATGTCTTAAACAGGCTCCTCTTTTACATGGTGTGTATATCAGGTCGAAAAGGTTGTTTTTCACTCCCTGCTTCAAACAATCTGTCTTCTCGTTAGTACTTCTTTAAGTCATTAGATGGTGGTACTTCAACTCCTGGTTATTTTAAAGCCGTGAGAGTCCTGACCAGGTACATTTCGAACATGTCCCTGATGGTCTAGTGGCTAGGATTCGGCGCTCTCACCGCCGCGGCCCGGGTTCGATTCCCGGTCAGGGAATTAAGCTATTGAAAACTCAATTGGAATCAAATTTGGGTACATAGGAGAGCATCATGTTGATAATGAATCAGGTGGAGAATGTTACACAATCCTTATCAGTTCAGTTAAACAGGCTGGTCCTTAGTCATCCTGTGAAGGACTGATGATTACTGTAAGTCATAGACCTATCCTGCTGTTGTATGAGAAATTAGGTCCCTGGAAGTTCAGGTGTAGAAGTTTTGTGAGCTGAATGGGGAGAGAACACGACAGTTAATTGAAGCTTGATGAAAGTCCATGTCTTAAACAGGCTCCTCTTTTACATGATGGTTATATCAGTTCGACAAAGATGGCCAATTTCACTCCTTGCATCAAACAATATGTCTTCTCGTTAGTACTTCTTTAAGTCATTTGATTGTGTTACTTTAACTCCTGTTCCTTTTTATGACCATAAATTCCTGAAAAGGTGCCTTCCAAAACAGGAAAAATGTCCCTGATGGTCTAGTGGCTAGGATTCGGCGTTTTCACCGCCGCGGCCCGGGTTCGATTCCCGGTCAGGGAACTAAACTATTAAACTCTCAATGAGTGCCAAATTTATGTTCATAGACTTGCCAATCCTGCTGATGTAAGATAAATTGGGTCCCTGGAAGTTCAGTTGTAGATCTTTTGTGAGCTGAATGGGGAGAGAACACGACAGTGTATTTTAGCTTGATGCAGGTCCATGTCTTAAACAGGCTCCTCTTTTACATGGTGTGTATATCAGGTCGACAAAGATGGTGTCTTTCACTCCCTGCTTCAAACAATCTGTCTTCTCGTTAGTACTTCTTTAAGTCATTAGATGGTGGTACTTCAACTCCTGGTTATTTTAAAGCCGTGAGAGTCCTGACCAGGTACATATCGAACATGTCCCTGATGGTCTAGTGGCTAGGATTCGGCGTTTTCACCGCCGCGGCCCGGGTTCGATTCCCGGTCAGGGAACTAAACTATTAAACTCTCAATAAGTGCCAAATTTGTGTTCATAGACTTGCCAATCCTGCTGATGTAAGACAAATTGGGTCCCTGGAAGTTCAGGTGTAGATGTTTTGTAAGCTGAATGGGGAGAGAACACAACAGTGTATTTTAGCTTGATGCAGGTCCCTGTCTTAAACAGGCTCCTCTTTTACATGGTGTGTATATCAGGTCGAAAAGGTTGTTTTTCACTCCCTGCTTCAAACAATCTGTTTTCTCGTTAGTACTTCTTTAAGTCATTAGATGGTGGTACTTCAACTCCTGGTTATTTTAAAGCCGTTAGAGTCCTGACCAGGTACATTTCGAACATGTCCCTGATGGTCTAGTGGCTAGGATTCGGCGCTCTCACCGCCGCGGCCCGGGTTCGATTCCCGGTCAGGGAATTAAGCTATTGAAAACTCAATTGGAATCAAATTTGGGTACATAGGAGAGCATCATGTTGATAATGAATCAGGTGGAGAATGTTACACAATCCTTATCAGTTCAGTTAAACAGGCTGGTCCTTAGTCATCCTGTGAAGGACTGATGATTACTGTAAGTCATAGACCTATCCTGCTGTTGTATGAGAAATTAGGTCCCTGGAAGTTCAGGTGTAGAAGTTTTGTGAGCTGAATGGGGAGAGAACACGACAGTAAATTGAAGCTTGATGAAAGTCCATGTCTTAAACAGGCTCCTCTTTTACATGATGGTTATATCAGTTCGACAAAGATGGCCACTTTCACCCCTTGCATCAAACAATATGTCTTCTCGTTAGTACTTCTTTAAGTCATTTGATTGTGTTACTTTAACTCCTGTTGCTTTTTATGACCATAAATTCCTGAAAAGGTGCCTTCCAAAACAGGAAAAATGTCCCTGATGGTCTAGTGGCTAGGATTCGGTGTTTTCACCGCCGCTGCCCGGGTTCGATTCCCGGTCAGGGAAGTAAACTATTAAACTCTCAATAAGTGCCAAATTTGTGTTCATAGACTTGCCAATCCTGCTGATGTAAGATAAATTGGATCCCTGGAAGTTAAGGTGTAGATCTTTTGTGAGCTGAATGGGGAGAGAACACGACAGTGTATTTTAGCTTGATGCAGGTCCATGTCTTAAACAGGCTCCTCTTTTACATGGTGTGTATATCAGGTCGAAAAGGTTGTTTTTCACTCCCTGCTTCAAACAATCTGTCTTCTCGTTAGTACTTCTTTAAGTCATTAGATGGTGGTACTTCAACTCCTGGTTATTTTAAAGACGTGAGAGTCCTGACCAGGTACATTTCGAACATGTCCCTGATGGTCTAGTTGCTAGGATTCGGCGCTTTCACCGCCGCGGCCCGGGTTCGATCCCCGGTCAGGGAATTAAGCTATTGAAAACTCAATTGGAATCAAATTTGGGTACATAGGACAGCATCATGTTGATAATGAATCAGGTGGAGAATGTAACACAATCCTTATCAGTTCAGTTAAACAGGCTGGTCCTTAGTCATCCTGTGAAGGACTGATGATTGCTGTAAGTCACAGACCTTTCCTGCTGTTGTATTAGAAATTAGGTCCCTGGAAGTTGAGGTGTAGAAGTTTTGTGAGCAGAATGGGGAGAGAACACGACAGTGCATTGAAGCTTGATGAAAGTCCATGTCTTAAACAGGCTCCTCTTTTACATGATGGTTATATCAGTTCGACAAAGATGGCCACTTTCTCTCCTTGCATCAAACAATATGTCTTCTCGTTAGTACTTCTTTAAGTCATTTGATTGTGTTACTTTAACTCCTGTTCCTTTTTATGACCATAAATTCCTGAAAAGGTGCCTTCCAAAACAGGAAAAATGTCCCTGATGGTCTAGTGGATAGGATTCGGTGTTTTCACAGCCGCGGCACGGGTTCGATTCCCGGTCAGGGAACTAAACTATTAAACTCTCAATAAGTGCCAAATTTGTGTTCATAGACTTGCCAATCCTGCTGATGTAAGATAAATTGGGTCCCTGGAAGTTAAGGTGTAGATGTTTTGTAAGCTGAATGGGGAGAGAACAACAACAGTGTATTTTAGCTTGATGCAGGTCCATGTCTTAAACAGGCTCCTCTTTTACATGGTGTGTATATCAGGTCGAAAAGGTTGTTTTTCACTCCCTGCTTCAAACAATCTGTCTTCTCGTTAGTACTTCTTTAAGTCATTAGATGGTGGTACTTCAACTCCTGGTTATTTTAAAGCTGTTAGAGTCCTGACCAGGTACATTTCGAACATGTCCCTGATGTTCTAGTGGCTAGGATTCGGCGCTCTCACCGCCGCGGCCCGGGTTCGATCCCCGGTCAGGGAATTAAGCTATTGAAAACTCAATTGGAATCAAATTTGGGTACATAGGAGAGTATCATGTTGATAATGAATCAGGTGGAGAATGTTACACAATCCTTATCAGTTCAGTTAAACAGGCTGGTCCTTAGTCATCCTGTGAAGGACTGATGATTGCTGTAAGTCATAGACCTATCCTGCTGTTGTATGAGAAATTAGGTCCCTGGAAGTTGAGGTGTAGAAGTTTTGTGAGCTGAATGGGGACAGAACACGACAGTGCATTGAAGCTTGATTAAAGTCCATGTCTTAAACAGGCTCCTCTTTTACATGATGGTTATATCAGTTAGACAAAGATGGCCACTTTCCCCCCTTGCATCAAACAATATGTCTTCTCGTTAGTACTTCTTTAAGTCATTTGATTGTGTTACTTAAACTCCTGTTCCTTTTTATGACCATAAATTCCTGAAAAGGTGCCTTCCAAAACAGGAAAAATGTCCCTGATGGTCTAGTGGCTAGGATTCAGCGTTTTCACCGCCGCGGCCCGGGTTCGATTCCCGTTCAGGGAACTAAACTATTAAACTCTCAATAAGTGCCAAATTTGTGTTCATAGACTTGCCAATCCTGCTGATGTAAGATAAATTGGGTCCCTGGAAGTTCAGGTGTAGATGTTTTGTAAGCTGAATGGGGAGAGAACACAACAGTGTATTTTAGCTTGATGCAGGTCCCTGTCTTAAACAGGCTCCTCTTTTACATGTTGTGTATATCAGGTCGACAAAGATGGTGTCTTTCACTCCCTGCTTCAAACAATCTGTCTTTTCGTTAGTACTTCTTTAAGTCATTAGATGGTGATACTTCAACTCCTGTTCAGTTTAAAGCCGTGAGAGTCCTGACCAGGTACATTTCGAACATGTCCCTGATGGTCTAGTGGCTAGGATTCGGCGCTCTCACCGCCGCGGCCCGGGTTCGATTCCCGGTCAGGGAATTAAGCTATTGAAAACTCAATTGGAATCAAATTTGGGTACATAGGAGAGCATCATGTTGATAATGAATCAGGTGGAGAATGTTACACAATCCTTATCAGTTCAGTTAAACAGGCTGGTCCTTAGTCATCCTGTGAAGGACTGATGATTGCTGTAAGTCATAGACCTATCCTGCTGTTGTATGAGAAATTAGGTCCCTGGAAGTTGAGGTGTAGAAGTTTTGTGAGCTGAATGGGGACAGAACACGACAGTGCATTGAAGCTTGATTAAAGTCCATGTCTTAAACAGGCTCCTCTTTTACATGATGGTTATATCAGTTAGACAAAGATGGCCACTTTCACCCCTTGCATCAAACAATATGTCTTCTCGTTAGTACTTCTTTAAGTCATTTGATTGTGTTACTTAAACTCCTGTTCCTTTTTATGACCATAAATTCCTGAAAAGGTGCCTTCCAAAACAGGAAAAATGTCCCTGATGGTCTAGTGGCTAGGATTCAGCGTTTTCACCGCCGCGGCCCGGGTTCGATTCCCGGTCAGGGAACTAAACTATTAAACTCTCAATAAGTGCCAAATTTGTGTTCATAGACTTGCCAATCCTGCTGATGTAAGATAAATTGGGTCCCTGGAATTTCAGGTGTAGATGTTTTGTAAGCTGAATGGGGAGAGAACACAACAGTGTATTTTAGCTTGATGCAGGTCCCTGTCTTAAACAGGCTCCTCTTTTACATGTTGTGTATATCAGGTCGACAAAGATGGTGTCTTTCACTCCCTGCTTCAAACAATCTGTCTTTTCGTTAGTACTTCTTTAAGTCATTAGATGGTGATACTTCAACTCCTGTTCATTTTAAAGCCGTGAGAGTCCTGACCAGGTACATTTCGAACATGTCCCTGATGGTCTAGTGGCTAGGATTCGGCGCTCTCACCGCCGCGGCCCGGGTTCGATTCCCGGTCAGGGAATTAAGCTATTGAAAACTCAATTGGAATCAAATTTGGGTACATAGGAGAGCATCATGTTGATAATGAATCAGGTGGAGAATGTTACACAATCCTTATCAGTTCAGTTAAACAGGCTGGTCCTTAGTCATCCTGTGAAGGACTGATGATTACTGTAAGTCATAGACCTATCCTGCTGTTGTATGAGAAATTAGGTCCCTGGAAGTTCAGGTGTAGAAGTTTTGTGAGCTGAATGGGGAGAGAACACGACAGTTAATTGAAGCTTGATGAAAGTCCATGTCTTAAACAGGCTCCTCTTTTACATGATGGTTATATCAGTTCGACAAAGATGGCCAATTTCACTCCTTGCATCAAACAATATGTCTTCTCGTTAGTACTTCTTTAAGTCATTTGATTGTGTTACTTTAACTCCTGTTCCTTTTTATGACCATAAATTCCTGAAAAGGTGCCTTCCAAAACAGGAAAAATGTCCCTGATGGTCTAGTGGCTAGGATTCGGCGTTTTCACCGCCGCGGCCCGGGTTCGATTCCCGGTCAGGGAACTAAACTATTAAACTCTCAATAAGTGCCAAATTTGTGTTCATAGACTTGCCAATCCTGCTGATGTAAGACAAATTGGGTCCCTGGAAGTTCAGGTGTAGATGTTTTGTAAGCTGAATGGGGAGAGAACACAACAGTGTATTTTAGCTTGATGCAGGTCCCTGTCTTAAACAGGCTCCTCTTTTACATGGTGTGTATATCAGGTCGAAAAGGTTGTTTTTCACTCCCTGCTTCAAACAATCTGTTTTCTCGTTAGTACATCTTTAAGTCATTAGATGGTGGTACTTCAACTCCTGGTTATTTTAAAGCCGTTAGAGTCCTGACCAGGTACATTTCGAACATGTCCCTGATGGTCTAGTGGCTAGGATTCGGCGCTCTCACCGCCGCGGCCTGGGTTGATTCCCGGTCAGGGAATTAAGCTATTGAAAACTCAATTGTAATCAATTTTGGGTACATAGGAGAGCATCATGTTGATAATGAATCAGGTGGAGAATGTTACACAATCCTTATCAGTTCAGTTAAACAGACTGGTCCTTAGTCATCCTGTGAAGGACTGATGATTACTGTAAGTCATAGACCTATCCTGCTGTTGTATGAGAAATTAGGTCCCTGGAAGTTCAGGTGTAGAAGTTTTGTGAGCTGAATGGGGAGAGAACACGACAGTTAATTGAAGCTTGATGAAAGTCCATGTCTTAAACAGGCTCCACTTTTACATGATGGTTATATCAGTTCGACAAAGATGGCCAATTTCACTCCTTGCATCAAACAATATGTCTTCTCGTTAGTACTTCTTTAAGTCATTTGATTGTGTTACTTTAACTCCTGTTCCTTTTTATGACCATAAATTCCTGAAAAGGTGCCTTCCAAAACAGGAAAAATGTCCCTGATGGTCTAGTGGCAAGGATTCGGCGTTTTCACCGCCGCGGCCCGGGTTCGATTCCCGGTCAGGGAAGTAAACTATTAAACTCTCAATAAGTGCCAAATTTGTGTTCATAGACTTGCCAATCCTGCTGATGTAAGACAAATTGGGTCCCTGGAAGTTCAGGTGTAGATGTTTTGTAAGCTGAATGGGGAGAGAACACAACAGTGTATTTTAGCTTGATGCAGGTCCCTGTCTTAAACAGGCTCCTCTTTTACATGGTGTGTATATCAGGTCGAAAAGGTTGTTTTTCACTCCCTGCTTCAAACAATCTGTTTTCTCGTTAGTACTTCTTTAAGTCATTAGATGGTGGTACTTCAACTCCTGGTTATTTTAAAGCCGTTATAGTCCTGACCAGGTACATTTCGAACATGTCCCTGATGGTCTAGTGGCTAGGATTCGGCGCTCTCACCGCCGCGGCCCGGGTTCGATTCCCGGTCAGGGAATTAAGCTATTGAAAACTCAATTGGAATCAAATTTGGGTACATAGGAGAGCATCATGTTGATAATGAATCAGGTGGAGAATGTTACACAATCCTTATCAGTTCAGTTAAACAGGCTGGTCCTTAGTCATCCTGTGAAGGACTGATGATTGCTGTAAGTCATAGACCTATCCTGCTGTTGTATGAGAAATTAGGTCCCTGGAAGTTGAGGTGTAGAAGTTTTGTGAGCTGAATGGGGAGAGAACACGACAGTGCATTGAAGCTTGATTAAAGTCCATGTCTTAAACAGGCTCCTCTTTTACATGATGGTTATATCAGTTAGACAAAGATGGCCACTTTCACCCCTTGCATCAAACAATATGTCTTCTCGTTAGTACTTCTTTAAGTCATTTGATTGTGTTACTTAAACTCCTGTTCCTTTTTATGACCATAAATTCCTGAAAAGGTGCCTTCCAAAACAGGAAAAATGTCCCTGATGGTCTAGTGGCTAGGATTCAGCGTTTTCACCGCCGCGGCCCGGGTTCGATTCCTGGTCAGGGAACTAAACTATTAAACTCTCAATAAGTGCCAAATTTGTGTTCATAGACTTGCCAATCCTGCTGATGTAAGATAAATTGGGTCCCTGGAAGTTCAGGTGTAGATGTTTTATAAGCTGAATGGGGAGAGAACACAACAGTGTATTTTAGCTTGATGCAGGTCCCTGTCTTAAACAGGCTCCTCTTTTACATGTTGTGTATATCAGGTCGACAAAGATGGTGTCTTTCACTCCCTGCTTCAAACAATCTGTCTTTTCGTTAGTACTTCTTTAAGTCATTAGATGGTGATACTTCAACTCCTGTTCATTTTAAAGCCGTGAGAGTCCTGACCAGGTACATTTTGAACATGTCCCTGATGGTCTAGTGGCTAGGATTCGGCGCTCTCACCGCCGCGGCCCGGGTTCGATTCCCGGTCAGGGAATTAAGCTATTGAAAACTCAATTGGAATCAAATTTGGGTACATAGGAGAGCATCATGTTGATAATGAATCAGGTGGAGAATGTTACACAATCCTTATCAGTTCAGTTAAACAGACTGGTCCTTAGTCATCCTGTGAAGGACTGATGATTACTGTAAGTCATAGACCTATCCTGCTGTTGTATGAGAAATTAGGTCCCTGGAAGTTCAGTTGTAGAAGTTTTGTGAGCTGAATGGGGAGAGAACACGACAATGCATTGAAGCTTGATGAAGGTCCATGTCTTAAACAGGCTCCTCTTTTACATGATGGTTATATCAGTTCGACCAAGATGGCCACTTTCACCCCTTGCATCAAACAATATGTCTTCTCGTTAGTACTTCTTTAAGTCATTTGATTGTGTTACTTTAACTCCTGTTCCTTTTTATGACCATAAATTCTTGAAAAGGTGCCTTCCAAAACAGGAACAATGTCCCTGATAGTCTACTGGCTAGGATTCGGCGTTTTCACCGCCGCGGCCCGGGTTCGATTCCCGGTCAGGGAAGTAAACTATTAAACTCTCAATAAGTGCCAAATTTGTGTTCATAGACTTGCCAATCCTGCTGATGTAAGATAAATTGGGTCCCTGGAAGTTCAGGTGTAGATGTTTTGTAAGCTGAATGGGGAGAGAACACAACAGTGTATTTTAGCTTGATGCAGGTCCCTGTCTTAAACAGGCTCCTCTTTTACATGATGGTTATATCAGGTCGAAAAGGTTGTTTTTCACTCCCTGCTTCAAACAATCTGTCTTCTCGTTAGTACTTCTTTAAGTCATTAGATGGTGATACTTCAACTCCTGGTTATTTTAAAGCCGTTAGAGTCCTGACCAGGTACATTTCGAACATGTCCCTGATGTTCTAGTGGCTAGGATTCGGCGCTCTCACCGCCGCGGCCCGGGTTCGATTCCCGGTCAGGGAATTAAGCTATTGAAAACTCAATTGGAATCAAATTTGGGTACATAGGAGAGCATCATGTTGATAATGAATCAGGTGGAGAATGTTACACAATCCTTATCAGTTCAGTTAAACAGGCTGGTCCTTAGTCATCCTGTGAAGGACTGATGATTACTGTAAGTCATAGACCTATCCTGCTGTTGTATGAGAAATTAGGTCCCTGGAAGTTCATGTGTAGAAGTTTTGTGAGCTGAATGGGGAGAGAACACGACAGTAAATTGAAGCTTGATGAAAGTCCATGTCTTAAACAGGCTCCTCTTTTACATGATGGCTATATCAGGTCGACAAAGATGGCCACTTTCACTCCCTGCATCAAACAATATGTCTTCTCGTTAGTACTTCTTTAAGTCATTTGATTGTGTTACTTTAACTCCTGTTCCTTTTTATGACCATAAATTCCTGAAAAGGTGCCTTCCAAAACAGGAAAAATGTCCCTGATGGTCTAGTGGCTAGGATTCGGCGTTTTCACCGCCGCGGCCCGGGTTCGATTCCCGGTCAGGGAACTAAACTATTAAACTCTCAATAAGTGCCAAATTTATGTTCATAGACTTGCCAATCCTGCTGATGTAAGATAAATTGGGTCCCTGGAAGTTCAGTTGTAGATCTTTTTGAGCTGAATGGGGAGAGAACACGACAGTGTATTTTAGCTTGATGCAAGTCCATGTCTTAAACAGGCTCCTCTTTTACATGGTGTGTATATCAGGTCGACAAAGATGGTGTCTTTCACTCCCTGCTTCAAACAATCTGTCTTCTCGTTAGTACTTCTTTAAGTCATTTGATTGTGTTACTTTAACTCCTGTTCCTTTTTATGACCATAAATTCCTGAAAAGGTGCCTTCCAAAACAGGAAAAATGTCCCTGATGGTCTAGTGGATAGGATTCGGTGTTTTCACAGCCGCGGCACGGGTTCGATTCCCGGTCAGGGAACTAAACTATTAAACTCTCAATAAGTGCCAAATTTGTGTTCATAGACTTGCCAATCCTGCTGATGTAAGATAAATTGGGTCCCTGGAAGTTAAGGTGTAGATGTTTTGTAAGCTGAATGGGGAGAGAACAACAACAGTGTATTTTAGCTTGATGCAGGTCCATGTCTTAAACAGGCTCCTCTTTTACATGGTGTGTATATCAGGTCGAAAAGGTTGTTTTTCACTCCCTGCTTCAAACAATCTGTCTTCTCGTTAGTACTTCTTTAAGTCATTAGATGGTGGTACTTCAACTCCTGGTTATTTTAAAGCTGTTAGAGTCCCGACCAGGTACATTTCGAACATGTCCCTGATGGTCTAGTGGCTAGGATTCGGCGCTCTCACCGCCGCGGCCCGGGTTCGATCCCCGAACAGGGAATTAAGCTATTGAAAACTCAATTGGAATCAAATTTGGGTACATAGGAGAGTATCATGTTGATAATGAATCAGGTGGAGAATGTTACACAATCCTTATCAGTTCAGTTAAACAGGCTGGTCCTTAGTCATCCTGTGAAGGACTGATGATTGCTGTAAGTCATAGACCTATCCTGCTGTTGTATGAGAAATTAGGTCCCTGGAAGTTGAGGTGTAGAAGTTTTGTGAGCTGAATGGGGACAGAACACGACAGTGCATTGAAGCTTGATTAAAGTCCATGTCTTAAACAGGCTCCTCTTTTACATGATGGTTATATCAGTTCGACAAAGATGGCCACTTTCACCCCTTGCATCAAACAATATGTCTTCTCGTTAGTACTTCTTTAAGTCATTTGATTGTGTTACTTTAACTCCTGTTCCTTTTTATGACCATAAATTCCTGAAAAGGTGCCTTCCAAAACAGGAAAAATGTCCCTGATGGTCTAGTGGCTAGGATTCGGCGTTTTCACCGCCGCGGCCCGGGTTCGATTCCCGGTCAGGGAACTAAACTATTAAACTCTCAATAAGTGCCAAATTTGTGTTCATAGACTTGCCAATCCTGCTGATGTAAGACAAATTGGGTCCCTGGAAGTTCAGGTGTAGATGTTTTGTAAGCTGAATGGGGAGAGAACACGACAGTGTATTTTAGCTTGATGCAGGTCCATGTCTTAAACAGGCTCCTCTTTTACATGGTGTGTATATCAGGTCGACAAAGATGGTGTCTTTCACTCCCTGCATCAAACAATCTTTCTTCTCGTTAGTACTTCTTTAAGTCATTAGATGGTGATACTTCAACTCCTGTTCATTTTAAAGCCGTGAGAGTCCTGACCAGGTACATTTTGAACATGTCCCTGATGGTCTAGTGGCTAGGATTCGGCGCTCTCACCGCCGCGGCCCGGGTTCGATTCCCGGTCAGGGAATTAAGCTATTGAAAACTCAATTGGAATCAAATTTGGGTACATAGGACAGCATCATGTTGATAATGAATCAGGTGGAGAATGTAACACAATCCTTATCAGTTCAGTTAAACAGGCTGGTCCTTAGTCATCCTGTGAAGGACTGATGATTGCTGTAAGTCATCGACCTTTCCTGCTGTTGTATTAGAAATTAGGTCCCTGGAAGTTGAGGTGTAGAAGTTTTGTGAGCTGAATGGGGAGAGAACACGACAGTGCATTGAAGCTTGATGAAAGTCCATGTCTTAAACAGGCTCCTCTTTTACATGATGGTTATATCAGTTCAACAAAGATGGCCACTTTCTCTCCTTGCATCAAACAATATGTCTTCTCGTTAGTACTTCTTTAAGTCATTTGATTGTGTTACTTTAACTCCTGTTCCTTTTTATGACCATAAATTCCTGAAAAGGTGCCTTCCAAAACAGGAAAAATGTCCCTGATGGTCTAGTGGATAGGATTCGGTGTTTTCACAGCCGCGGCACGGGTTCGATTCCCGGTCAGGGAACTAAACTATTAAACTCTCAATAAGTGCCAAATTTGTGTTCATAGACTTGCCAATCCTGCTGATGTAAGATAAATTGGGTCCCTGGAAGTTAAGGTGTAGATGTTTTGTAAGCTGAATGGGGAGAGAACAACAACAGTGTATTTTAGCTTGATGCAGGTCCATGTCTTAAACAGGCTCCTCTTTTACATGGTGTGTATATCAGGTCGAAAAGGTTGTTTTTCACTCCCTGCTTCAAACAATCTGTCTTCTCGTTAGTACTTCTTTAAGTCATTAGATGGTGGTACTTCAACTCCTGGTTATTTTAAAGCTGTTAGAGTCCTGACCAGGTACATTTCGAACATGTCCCTGATGGTCTAGTGGCTAGGATTCGGCGCTCTCACCGCCGCGGCCCGGGTTCGATCCCCGGTCAGGGAATTAAGCTATTGAAAACTCAATTGGAATCAAATTTGGGTACATAGGAGAGTATCATGTTGATAATGAATCAGGTGGAGAATGTTACACAATCCTTATCAGTTCAGTTAAACAGGCTGGTCCTTAGTCATCCTGTGAAGGACTGACGATTGCTGTAAGTCATAGACCTATCCTGCTGTTGTATGAGAAATTAGGTCCCTGGAAGTTGAGGTGTAGAAGTTTTGTGAGCTGAATGGGGACAGAACACGACAGTGCATTGAAGCTTGATTAAAGTCCATGTCTTAAACAGGCTCCTCTTTTACATGATGGTTATATCAGTTCGACAAAGATGGCCAATTTCACTCCTTGCATCAAACAATATGTCTTCTCGTTAGTACTTCTTTAAGTCATTTGATTGTGTTACTTTAACTCCTGTTCCTTTTTATGACCATAAATTCCTGAAAAGGTGCCTTCCAAAACAGGAAAAATGTCCCTGATGGTCTAGTGGCTAGGATTCGGCGTTTTCACTGCCGCGGCCCGGGTTCGATTCCCGGTCAGGGAACTAAACTATTAAACTCTCAATAAGTGCCAAATTTGTGTTCATAGACTTGCCAATCCTGCTGATGTAAGACAAATTGGGTCCCTGGAAGTTCAGGTGTACATGTTTTGTAAGCTGAATGGGGAGAGAACACAACAGTGTATTTTAGCTTGATGCAGGTCCCTGTCTTAAACAGGCTCCTCTTTTACATGGTGTGTATATCAGGTCGAAAAGGTTGTTTTTCACTCCCTGCTTCAAACAATCTGTTTTCTCGTTAGTACATCTTTAAGTCATTAGATGGTGGTACTTCAACTCCTGGTTATTTTAAAGCCGTTAGAGTCCTGACCAGGTACATTTCGAACATGTCCCTGATGGTCTAGTGGCTAGGATTCGGCGCTCTCACCGCCGCGGCCTGGGTTGATTCCCGGTCAGGGAATTAAGCTATTGAAAGCTCAATTGTAATCAATTTTGGGTACATAGGAGAGCATCATGTTGATAATGAATCAGGTGGAGAATGTTACACAATCCTTATCAGTTCAGTTAAACAGACTGGTCCTTAGTCATCCTGTGAAGGACTGATGATTACTGTAAGTCATAGACCTATCCTGCTGTTGTATGAGAAATTAGGTCCCTGGAAGTTCAGGTGTAGAAGTTTTGTGAGCTGAATGGGGAGAGAACACGACAGTTAATTGAAGCTTGATGAAAGTCCATGTCTTAAACAGGCTCCACTTTTACATGATGGTTATATCAGTTCGACAAAGATGGCCAATTTCACTCCTTGCATCAAACAATATGTCTTCTCGTTAGTACTTCTTTAAGTCATTTGATTGTGTTACTTTAACTCCTGTTCCTTTTTATGACCATAAATTCCTGAAAAGGTGCCTTCCAAAACAGGAAAAATGTCCCTGATGGTCTAGTGGCTAGGATTCGGCGTTTTCACCGCCGCGGCCCGGGTTCGATTCCCGGTCAGGGAAGTAAACTATTAAACTCTCAATAAGTGCCAAATTTGTGTTCATAGACTTGCCAATCCTGCTGATGTAAGACAAATTGGGTCCCTGGAAGTTCAGGTGTAGATGTTTTGTAAGCTGAATGGGGAGAGAACACAACAGTGTATTTTAGCTTGATGCAGGTCCCTGTCTTAAACAGGCTCCTCTTTTACATGGTGTGTATATCAGGTCGAAAAGGTTGTTTTTCACTCCCTGCTTCAAACAATCTGTTTTCTCGTTAGTACTTCTTTAAGTCATTAGATGGTGGTACTTCAACTCCTGGTTATTTTAAAGCCGTTAGAGTCCTGACCAGGTACATTTCGAACATGTCCCTGATGGTCTAGTGGCTAGGATTCGGCGCTCTCACCGCCGCGGCCCGGGTTCGATTCCCGGTCAGGGAATTAAGCTATTGAAAACTCAATTGGAATCAAATTTGGGTACATAGGAGAGCATCATGTTGATAATGAATCAGGTGGAGAATGTTACACAATCCTTATCAGTTCAGTTAAACAGGCTGGTCCTTAGTCATCCTGTGAAGGACTGATGATTGCTGTAAGTCATAGACCTATCCTGCTGTTGTATGAGAAATTAGGTCCCTGGAAGTTGAGGTGTAGAAGTTTTGTGAGCTGAATGGGGAGAGAACACGACAGTGCATTGAAGCTTGATTAAAGTCCATGTCTTAAACAGGCTCCTCTTTTACATGATGGTTATATCAGTTAGACAAAGATGGCCACTTTCACCCCTTGCATCAAACAATATGTCTTCTCGTTAGTACTTCTTTAAGTCATTTGATTGTGTTACTTAAACTCCTGTTCCTTTTTATGACCATAAATTCCTGAAAAGGTGCCTTCCAAAACAGGAACAATGTCCCTGATGGTCTAGTGGCTAGGATTCAGCGTTTTCACCGCCGCGACCCGGGTTCGATTCCTGGTCAGGGAACTAAACTATTAAACTCTCAATAAGTGCCAAATTTGTGTTCATAGACTTGCCAATCCTGCTGATGTAAGATAAATTGGGTCCCTGGAAGTTCAGGTGTAGATGTTTTATAAGCTGAATGGGGAGAGAACACAACAGTGTATTTTAGCTTGATGCAGGTCCCTGTCTTAAACAGGCTCCTCTTTTACATGTTGTGTATATCAGGTCGACAAAGATGGTGTCTTTCACTCCCTGCTTCAAACAATCTGTCTTTTCGTTAGTACTTCTTTAAGTCATTAGATGGTGATACTTCAACTCCTGTTCATTTTAAAGCCGTGAGAGTCCTGACCAGGTACATTTCGAACATGTCCCTGATGGTCTAGTGGCTAGGATTCGGCGCTCTCACCGCCGCGGCCCGGGTTCGATTCCCGGTCAGGGAATTAAGCTATTGAAAACTCAATTGGAATCAAATTTGGGTACATAGGAGAGCATCATGTTGATAATGAATCAGGTGGAGAATGTTACACAATCCTTATCAGTTCAGTTAAACAGACTGGTCCTTAGTCATCCTGTGAAGGACTGATGATTACTGTAAGTCATAGACCTATCCTGCTGTTGTATGAGAAATTAGGTCCCTGGAAGTTCAGTTGTAGAAGTTTTGTGAGCTGAATGGGGAGAGAACACGACAATGCATTGAAGCTTGATGAAGGTCCATGTCTTAAACAGGCTCCTCTTTTACATGATGGTTATATCAGTTCGACCAAGATGGCCACTTTCACCCCTTGCATCAAACAATATGTCTTCTCGTTAGTACTTCTTTAAGTCATTTGATTGTGTTACTTTAACTCCTGTTCCTTTTTATGACCATAAATTCTTGAAAAGGTGCCTTCCAAAACAGGAACAATGTCCCTGATGGTCTACTGGCTAGGATTCGGCGTTTTCACCGCCGCGGCCCGGGTTCGATTCCCGGTCAGGGAAGTAAACTATTAAACTCTCAATAAGTGCCAAATTTGTGTTCATAGACTTGCCAATCCTGCTGATGTAAGATAAATTGGGTCCCTGGAAGTTCAGGTGTAGATGTTTTGTAAGCTGAATGGGGAGAGAACACAACAGTGTATTTTAGCTTGATGCAGGTCCCTGTCTTAAACAGGCTCCTCTTTTACATGATGGTTATATCAGGTCGAAAAGGTTGTTTTTCACTCCCTGCTTCAAACAATCTGTCTTCTCGTTAGTACTTCTTTAAGTCATTAGATGGTGATACTTCAACTCCTGGTTATTTTAAAGCCGTTAGAGTCCTGACCAGGTACATTTCGAACATGTCCCTGATGTTCTAGTGGCTAGGATTCGGCGCTCTCACCGCCGCGGCCCGGGTTCGATTCCCGGTCAGGGAATTAAGCTATTGAAAACTCAATTGGAATCAAATTTGGGTACATAGGAGAGCATCATGTTGATAATGAATCAGGTGGAGAATGTTACACAATCCTTATCAGTTCAGTTAAACAGGCTGGTCCTTAGTCATCCTGTGAAGGACTGATGATTACTGTAAGTCATAGACCTATCCTGCTGTTGTATGAGAAATTAGGTCCCTGGAAGTTCATGTGTAGAAGTTTTGTGAGCTGAATGGGGAGAGAACACGACAGTAAATTGAAGCTTGATGAAAGTCCATGTCTTAAACAGGCTCCTCTTTTACATGATGGCTATATCAGGTCGACAAAGATGGCCACTTTCACTCCCTGCATCAAACAATATGTCTTCTCGTTAGTACTTCTTTAAGTCATTTGATTGTGTTACTTTAACTCCTGTTCCTTTTTATGACCATAAATTCCTGAAAAGGTGCCTTCCAAAACAGGAAAAATGTCCCTGATGGTCTAGTGGCTAGGATTCGGCGTTTTCACCGCCGCGGCCCGGGTTCGATTCCCGGTCAGGGAACTAAACTATTAAACTCTCAATAAGTGCCAAATTTATGTTCATAGACTTGCCAATCCTGCTGATGTAAGATAAATTGGGTCCCTGGAAGTTCAGTTGTAGATCTTTTTGAGCTGAATGGGGAGAGAACACGACAGTGTATTTTAGCTTGATGCAGGTCCATGTCTTAAACAGGCTCCTCTTTTACATGGTGTGTATATCAGGTCGACAAAGATGGTGTCTTTCACTCCCTGCTTCAAACAATCTGTCTTCTCGTTAGTACTTCTTTAAGTCATTTGATTGTGTTACTTTAACTCCTGTTCCTTTTTATGACCATAAATTCCTGAAAAGGTGCCTTCCAAAACAGGAAAAATGTCCCTGATGGTCTAGTGGATAGGATTCGGTGTTTTCACAGCCTTGGCACGGGTTCGATTCCCGGTCAGGGAACTAAACTATTAAACTCTCAATAAGTGCCAAATTTGTGTTCATAGACTTGCCAATCCTGCTGATGTAAGATAAATTGGGTCCCTGGAAGTTAAGGTGTAGATGTTTTGTAAGCTGAATGGGGAGAGAACAACAACAGTGTATTTTAGCTTGATGCAGGTCCATGTCTTAAACAGGCTCCTCTTTTACATGGTGTGTATATCAGGTCGAAAAGGTTGTTTTTCACTCCCTGCTTCAAACAATCTGTCTTCTCGTTAGTACTTCTTTAAGTCATTAGATGGTGGTACTTCAACTCCTGGTTATTTTAAAGCTGTTAGAGTCCTGACCAGGTACATTTCGAACATGTCCCTGATGGTCTAGTGGCTAGGATTCGGCGCTCTCACCGCCGCGGCCCGGGTTCGATCCCCGGTCAGGGAATTAAGCTATTGAAAACTCAATTGGAATCAAATTTGGGTACATAGGAGAGTATCATGTTGATAATGAATCAGGTGGAGAATGTTACACAATCCTTATCAGTTCAGTTAAACAGGCTGGTCCTTAGTCATCCTGTGAAGGACTGATGATTGCTGTAAGTCATAGACCTATCCTGCTGTTGTATGAGAAATTAGGTCCCTGGAAGTTGAGGTGTAGAAGTTTTGTGAGCTGAATGGGGACAGAACACGACAGTGCATTGAAGCTTGATTAAAGTCCATGTCTTAAACAGGCTCCTCTTTTACATGATGGTTATATCAGTTCGACAAAG
This sequence comes from Platichthys flesus, assembly GCF_949316205.1. Lineage (NCBI taxonomy): Eukaryota > Metazoa > Chordata > Actinopteri > Pleuronectiformes > Pleuronectidae > Platichthys > Platichthys flesus. The sequence goes on along the minus strand of NC_084946.1, from coordinate 6,607,810 downwards.
ATGGCCACTTTCACCCCTTGCATCAAACAATATGTCTTCTCGTTAGTACTTCTTTAAGTCATTTGATTGTGTTACTTTAACTCCTGTTCCTTTTTATGACCATAAATTCCTGAAAAGGTGCCTTCCAAAACAGGAAAAATGTCCCTGATGGTCTAGTGGCTAGGATTCGGCGTTTTCACCGCCGCGGCCCGGGTTCGATTCCCGGTCAGGGAACTAAACTATTAAACTCTCAATAAGTGCCAAATTTGTTTTCATAGACTTGCCAATCCTGCTGATGTAAGACAAATTGGGTCCCTGGAAGTTCAGGTGTAGATGTTTTGTAAGCTGAATGGGGAGAGAACACGACAGTGTATTTTAGCTTGATGCAGGTCCATGTCTTAAACAGGCTCCTCTTTTACATGGTGTGTATATCAGGTCGACAAAGATGGTGTCTTTCACTCCCTGCTTCAAACAATCTTTCTTCTCGTTAGTACTTCTTTAAGTCATTAGATGGTGATACTTCAACTCCTGTTCATTTTAAAGCCGTGAGAGTCCTGACCAGGTACATTTTGAACATGTCCCTTATGGTCTAGTGGCTAGGATTCGGCGCTCTCACCGCCGCGGCCCGGGTTCGATTCCCGGTCAGGGAATTAAGCTATTGAAAACTCAATTGTAATCAATTTTGGGTACATAGGAGAGCATCATGTTGATAATGAATCAGGTGGAGAATGTTACACAATCCTTATCAGTTCAGTTAAACAGACTGGTCCTTAGTCTTCCTGTGAAGGACTGATGATTACTGTAAGTCATAGACCTATCCTGCTGTTGTATGAGAAATTAGGTCCCTGGAAGTTCAGGTGTAGAAGTTTTGTGAGCTGAATGGGGAGAGAACACGACAGTTAATTGAAGCTTGATGAAAGTCCATGTCTTAAACAGGCTCCTCTTTTACATGATGGCTATATCAGGTCGACAAAGATGGCCACTTTCACTCACTGCATCAAACAATATGTCTTCTCGTTAGTACTTCTTTAAGTCATTTGATTGTGTTACTTTAACTCCTGTTCCTTTTTATGACCATAAAGTCCTGAAAAGGTGCCTTCCAAAACAGGAAAAATGTCCCTGATGGTCTAGTGGCTAGGATTCGGCGTTTTCACCGCCGCGGCCCGGGTTCGATTCCCGGTCAGGGAACTAAACTATTAAACTCTCAATAAGTGCCAAATTTATGTGCATAGACTTGCCAATCCTGCTGATGTAAGATAAATTGGGTCCCTGGAAGTTCAGTTGTAGATCTTTTGTGAGCTGAATGGGGAGAGAACACGACAGTGTATTTTAGCTTGATGCAGGTCCCTGTCTTAAACAGGCTCCTCTTTTACATGTTGTGTATATCAGGTCGACAAAGATGGTGTCTTTCACTCCCTGCTTCAAACAATCTGTCTTTTCGTTAGTACTTCTTTAAGTCATTAGATGGTGATACTTCAACTCCTGTTCAGTTTAAAGCCGTGAGAGTCCTGACCAGGTACATTTCGAACATGTCCCTGATGGTCTAGTGGCTAGGATTCGGCGCTCTCACCGCCGCGGCCCGGGTTCGATTCCCGGTCAGGGAATTAAGCTATTGAAAACTCAATTGGAATCAAATTTGGGTACATAGGAGAGCATCATGTTGATAATGAATCAGGTGGAGAATGTTACACAATCCTTATCAGTTCAGTTAAACAGGCTGGTCCTTAGTCATCCTGTGAAGGACTGATGATTGCTGTAAGTCATAGACCTATCCTGCTGTTGTATGAGAAATTAGGTCCCTGGAAGTTGAGGTGTAGAAGTTTTGTGAGCTGAATGGGGACAGAACACGACAGTGCATTGAAGCTTGATTAAAGTCCATGTCTTAAACAGGCTCCTCTTTTACATGATGGTTATATCAGTTAGACAAAGATGGCCACTTTCACCCCTTGCATCAAACAATATGTCTTCTCGTTAGTACTTCTTTAAGTCATTTGATTGTGTTACTTAAACTCCTGTTCCTTTTTATGACCATAAATTCCTGAAAAGGTGCCTTCCAAAACAGGAAAAATGTCCCTGATGGTCTAGTGGCTAGGATTCAGCGTTTTCACCGCCGCGGCCCGGGTTCGATTCCCGGTCAGGGAACTAAACTATTAAACTCTCAATAAGTGCCAAATTTGTGTTCATAGACTTGCCAATCCTGCTGATGTAAGATAAATTGGGTCCCTGGAATTTCAGGTGTAGATGTTTTGTAAGCTGAATGGGGAGAGAACACAACAGTGTATTTTAGCTTGATGCAGGTCCCTGTCTTAAACAGGCTCCTCTTTTACATGTTGTGTATATCAGGTCGACAAAGATGGTGTCTTTCACTCCCTGCTTCAAACAATCTGTCTTTTCGTTAGTACTTCTTTAAGTCATTAGATGGTGATACTTCAACTCCTGTTCATTTTAAAGCCGTGAGAGTCCTGACCAGGTACATTTCGAACATGTCCCTGATGGTCTAGTGGCTAGGATTCGGCGCTCTCACCGCCGCGGCCCGGGTTCGATTCCCGGTCAGGGAATTAAGCTATTGAAAACTCAATTGGAATCAAATTTGGGTACATAGGAGAGCATCATGTTGATAATGAATCAGGTGGAGAATGTTACACAATCCTTATCAGTTCAGTTAAACAGGCTGGTCCTTAGTCATCCTGTGAAGGACTGATGATTACTGTAAGTCATAGACCTATCCTGCTGTTGTATGAGAAATTAGGTCCCTGGAAGTTCAGGTGTAGAAGTTTTGTGAGCTGAATGGGGAGAGAACACGACAGTTAATTGAAGCTTGATGAAAGTCCATGTCTTAAACAGGCTCCTCTTTTACATGATGGTTATATCAGTTCGACAAAGATGGCCAATTTCACTCCTTGCATCAAACAATATGTCTTCTCGTTAGTACTTCTTTAAGTCATTTGATTGTGTTACTTTAACTCCTGTTCCTTTTTATGACCATAAATTCCTGAAAAGGTGCCTTCCAAAACAGGAAAAATGTCCCTGATGGTCTAGTGGCTAGGATTCGGAGTTTTCACCGCCGCGGCCCGGGTTCGATTCCCGGTCAGGGAACTAAACTATTAAACTCTCAATAAGTGCCAAATTTGTGTTCATAGACTTGCCAATCCTGCTGATGTAAGACAAATTGGGTCCCTGGAAGTTCAGGTGTAGATGTTTTGTAAGCTGAATGGGGAGAGAACACAACAGTGTATTTTAGCTTGATGCAGGTCCCTGTCTTAAACAGGCTCCTCTTTTACATGGTGTGTATATCAGGTCGAAAAGGTTGTTTTTCACTCCCTGCTTCAAACAATCTGTTTTCTCGTTAGTACATCTTTAAGTCATTAGATGGTGGTACTTCAACTCCTGGTTATTTTAAAGCCGTTAGAGTCCTGACCAGGTACATTTCGAACATGTCCCTGATGGTCTAGTGGCTAGGATTCGGCGCTCTCACCGCCGCGGCCTGGGTTGATTCCCGGTCAGGGAATTAAGCTATTGAAAACTCAATTGTAATCAATTTTGGGTACATAGGAGAGCATCATGTTGATAATGAATCAGGTGGAGAATGTTACACAATCCTTATCAGTTCAGTTAAACAGACTGGTCCTTAGTCATCCTGTGAAGGACTGATGATTACTGTAAGTCATAGACCTATCCTGCTGTTGTATGAGAAATTAGGTCCCTGGAAGTTCAGGTGTAGAAGTTTTGTGAGCTGAATGGGGAGAGAACACGACAGTTAATTGAAGCTTGATGAAAGTCCATGTCTTAAACAGGCTCCACTTTTACATGATGGTTATATCAGTTCGACAAAGATGGCCAATTTCACTCCTTGCATCAAACAATATGTCTTCTCGTTAGTACTTCTTTAAGTCATTTGATTGTGTTACTTTAACTCCTGTTCCTTTTTATGACCATAAATTCCTGAAAAGGTGCCTTCCAAAACAGGAAAAATGTCCCTGATGGTCTAGTGGCTAGGATTCGGCGTTTTCACCGCCGCGGCCCGGGTTCGATTCCCGGTCAGGGAAGTAAACTATTAAACTCTCAATAAGTGCCAAATTTGTGTTCATAGACTTGCCAATCCTGCTGATGTAAGACAAATTGGGTCCCTGGAAGTTCAGGTGTAGATGTTTTGTAAGCTGAATGGGGAGAGAACACAACAGTGTATTTTAGCTTGATGCAGGTCCCTGTCTTAAACAGGCTCCTCTTTTACATGGTGTGTATATCAGGTCGAAAAGGTTGTTTTTCACTCCCTGCTTCAAACAATCTGTTTTCTCGTTAGTACTTCTTTAAGTCATTAGATGGTGGTACTTCAACTCCTGGTTATTTTAAAGCCGTTAGAGTCCTGACCAGGTACATTTCGAACATGTCCCTGATGGTCTAGTGGCTAGGATTCGGCGCTCTCACCGCCGCGGCCCGGGTTCGATTCCCGGTCAGGGAATTAAGCTATTGAAAACTCAATTGGAATCAAATTTGGGTACATAGGAGAGCATCATGTTGATAATGAATCAGGTGGAGAATGTTACACAATCCTTATCAGTTCAGTTAAACAGGCTGGTCCTTAGTCATCCTGTGAAGGACTGATGATTGCTGTAAGTCATAGACCTATCCTGCTGTTGTATGAGAAATTAGGTCCCTGGAAGTTGAGGTGTAGAAGTTTTGTGAGCTGAATGGGGAGAGAACACGACAGTGCATTGAAGCTTGATTAAAGTCCATGTCTTAAACAGGCTCCTCTTTTACATGATGGTTATATCAGTTAGACAAAGATGGCCACTTTCACCCCTTGCATCAAACAATATGTCTTCTCGTTAGTACTTCTTTAAGTCATTTGATTGTGTTACTTAAACTCCTGTTCCTTTTTATGACCATAAATTCCTGAAAAGGTGCCTTCCAAAACAGGAAAAATGTCCCTGATGGTCTAGTGGCTAGGATTCAGCGTTTTCACCGCCGCGGCCCGGGTTCGATTCCTGGTCAGGGAACTAAACTATTAAACTCTCAATAAGTGCCCAATTTGTGTTCATAGACTTGCCAATCCTGCTGATGTAAGATAAATTGGGTCCCTGGAAGTTCAGGTGTAGATGTTTTATAAGCTGAATGGGGAGAGAACACAACAGTGTATTTTAGCTTGATGCAGGTCCCTGTCTTAAACAGGCTCCTCTTTTACATGTTGTGTATATCAGGTCGACAAAGATGGTGTCTTTCACTCCCTGCTTCAAACAATCTGTCTTTTCGTTAGTACTTCTTTAAGTCATTAGATGGTGATACTTCAACTCCTGTTCATTTTAAAGCCGTGAGAGTCCTGACCAGGTACATTTCGAACATGTCCCTGATGGTCTAGTGGCTAGGATTCGGCGCTCTCACCGCCGCGGCCCGGGTTCGATTCCCGGTCAGGGAATTAAGCTATTGAAAACTCAATTGGAATCAAATTTGGGTACATAGGAGAGCATCATGTTGATAATGAATCAGGTGGAGAATGTTACACAATCCTTATCAGTTCAGTTAAACAGACTGGTCCTTAGTCATCCTGTGAAGGACTGATGATTACTGTAAGTCATAGACCTATCCTGCTGTTGTATGAGAAATTAGGTCCCTGGAAGTTCAGTTGTAGAAGTTTTGTGAGCTGAATGGGGAGAGAACACGACAATGCATTGAAGCTTGATGAAGGTCCATGTCTTAAACAGGCTCCTCTTTTACATGATGGTTATATCAGTTCGACCAAGATGGCCACTTTCACCCCTTGCATCAAACAATATGTCTTCTCGTTAGTACTTCTTTAAGTCATTTGATTGTGTTACTTTAACTCCTGTTCCTTTTTATGACCATAAATTCTTGAAAAGGTGCCTTCCAAAACAGGAACAATGTCCCTGATGGTCTACTGGCTAGGATTCGGCGTTTTCACCGCCGCGGCCCGGGTTCGATTCCCGGTCAGGGAAGTAAACTATTAAACTCTCAATAAGTGCCAAATTTGTGTTCATAGACTTGCCAATCCTGCTGATGTAAGATAAATTGGGTCCCTGGAAGTTCAGGTGTAGATGTTTTGTAAGCTGAATGGGGAGAGAACACAACAGTGTATTTTAGCTTGATGCAGGTCCCTGTCTTAAACAGGCTCCTCTTTTACATGATGGTTATATCAGGTCGAAAAGGTTGTTTTTCACTCCCTGCTTCAAACAATCTGTCTTCTCGTTAGTACTTCTTTAAGTCATTAGATGGTGATACTTCAACTCCTGGTTATTTTAAAGCCGTTAGAGTCCTGACCAGGTACATTTCGAACATGTCCCTGATGTTCTAGTGGCTAGGATTCGGCGCTCTCACCGCCGCGGCCCGGGTTCGATTCCCGGTCAGGGAATTAAGCTATTGAAAACTCAATTGGAATCAAATTTGGGTACATAGGAGAGCATCATGTTGATAATGAATCAGGTGGAGAATGTTACACAATCCTTATCAGTTCAGTTAAACAGGCTGGTCCTTAGTCATCCTGTGAAGGACTGATGATTACTGTAAGTCATAGACCTATCCTGCTGTTGTATGAGAAATTAGGTCCCTGGAAGTTCATGTGTAGAAGTTTTGTGAGCTGAATGGGGAGAGAACACGACAGTAAATTGAAGCTTGATGAAAGTCCATGTCTTAAACAGGCTCCTCTTTTACATGATGGCTATATCAGGTCGACAAAGATGGCCACTTTCACTCCCTGCATCAAACAATATGTCTTCTCGTTAGTACTTCTTTAAGTCATTTGATTGTGTTACTTTAACTCCTGTTCCTTTTTATGACCATAAATTCCTGAAAAGGTGCCTTCCAAAACAGGAAAAATGTCCCTGATGGTCTAGTGGCTAGGATTCGGCGTTTTCACCGCCGCGGCCCGGGTTCGATTCCCGGTCAGGGAACTAAACTATTAAACTCTCAATAAGTGCCAAATTTATGTGCATAGACTTGCCAATCCTGCTGATGTAAGATAAATTGGGTCCCTGGAAGTTCAGTTGTAGATCTTTTGTGAGCTGAATGGGGAGAGAACACGACAGTGTATTTTAGCTTGATGCAGGTCCATGTCTTAAACAGGCTCCTCTCTTACATGGTGTGTATATCAGGTCGACAAAGATGGTGTCTTTCACTCCCTGCTTCAAACAATCTGTCTTCTCGTTAGTACTTCATTAAGTAATTAGATGGTGGTACTTCAACTCCTGGTTATTTTAAAGCCGTGAGAGTCCTGACCAGGTACATATCGAACATGTCCCTGATGGTCTAGTGGCTAGGATTCGGCGCTCTCACCGCCGCGGCCCGGGTTCGATTCCCGGTCAGGGAATTAAGCTATTGGAATCAAATTTGGGTACATAGGAGAGCATCATGTTGATAATGAATCAGGTGGAGAATGTTACACAATCCTTATCAGTTCAGTTAAACAGGCTGGTCCTTAGTCATCCTGTGAAGGACTGATGATTGCTGTAAGTCATAGACCTATCCTGCTGTTGTATGAGAAATTAGGTCCCTGGAAGTTGAGGTGTAGAAGTTTCATGAGCTGAATGGGGAGAGAACACGACAGTGCATTGAAGCTTGATTAAAGTCCATGTCTTAAACAGGCTCCTCTTTTAAATGATGGTTATATCAGTTCGACAAAGATGGCCACTTTCACCCCTTGCATCAAACAATATGTCTTCTCGTTAGTACTTCTTTAAGTCATTTGATTGTGTTACTTTAACTCCTGTTCCTTTTTATGACCATAAAGTCCTGAAAAGGTGCCTTCCAAAATAGGTAAAATGTCCCTGATGGTCTAGTGGCTAGGATTTGGTGTTTTCACCGCCGCGGCCCGGGTTCGATTCCCGGTCAGGGAACTAAACTTTTAAACTCTCAATAAGTGCCAAATTTGTGTTCATAGACTTGCCAATCCTGCTGATGTAAGACAAATTGGGTCCCTGGAAGTTCAGGTGTAGATGTTTTGTAAGCTGAATGGGGAGAGAACACAACAGTGTATTTTAGCTTGATGCAGGTCCCTGTCTTAAACAGGCTCCTCTTTTACATGATGGTTATATCAGTTCGACCAAGATGGCCAATTTCACTCCTTGCATCAAACAATATGTCTTCTCGTTAGTACTTCTTTAAGTCATTTGATTGTGTTACTTTAACTCCTGTTCCTTTTTATGACCATAAATTCCTGAAAAGGTGCCTTCCAAAACAGGAAAAATGTCCCCGATGGTCTAGTGGCTAGGATTCGGCGTTTTCACCGCCGCGGCCCGGGTTCGATTCCCGGTCAGGGAAGTAAACTATTAAACTCTCAATAAGTGCCAAATTTGTGTTCATAGACTTGCCAATCCTGCTGATGTAAGATAAATTGGGTCCCTGGAAGTTCAGTTGTAGATCTTTTGTGAGCTGAATGGGGAGAGAACACGACAGTGTATTTTAGCTTGATGCAGGTCCATGTCTTAAACAGGCTCCTCTTTTACATGGTGTGTATATCAGGTCGACAAAGATGGTGTCTTTCACTCCCTGCTTCAAACAATCTGTCTTCTCGTTAGTACTTCTTTAAGTCATTAGATGGTGGTACTTCAACTCCTGGTTATTTTAAAGCCATGAGAGTCCTGACCAGGTACATATCGAACATGTCCCTGATGGTGTAGTGGCTTGGATTTGGCGCTCTCACCGCCGCGGCCCGGGTTCGATTCCCGGTCAGGGAATTAAGCTATTGATATCTCAATTGGAATCAAATTTGGGTACATAGGAGAGCATCATGTTGATAATGAATCAGGTGGAGAATGTTACACAATCCTTATCAGTTCAGTTAAACAGGCTGGTCCTTAGTCATCCTGTGAAGGACTGATGATTGCTGTAAGTCATAGACCTATCCTACTGTTGTATGAGAAATTAGGTCCCTGGAAGTTGAGGTGTAGAAGTTTCGTGAGCTGAATGGGGAGAGAACACGACAGTAAATTGAAGCTTGATGAAATTCCATGTCTTAAACAGGCTCCTCTTTTAAATGATGGTTATATCAGTTCGACAAAGAAGGCCACTTTCACCCCTTGCATCAAACAATATGTCTTCTCGTTAGTACTTCTTTAAGTCATTTGATTGTGTTACTTTAACTCCTGTTCCTTTTTATGACCATAAATTCCTGAAAAGGTGCCTTCCAAAACAGGAAAAATGTCCCTGATGGTCTAGTGGCTAGGATTCGGCGTTTTCACCGCCGCGGCCCGGGTTCGATTCCCGGTCAGGGAACTAAACTATTAAACTCTCAATAAGTGCCAAATTTGTGTTCATAGACTTGCCAATCCTGCTGATGTAAGACAAATTGGGTCCCTGGAAGTTCAGTTGTAGATCTTTTGTGAGCTGAATGGGGAGAGAACACGACAGTGTATTTTAGCTTGATGCAGGTCCATGTCTTAAACAGGCTCCTCTTTTACATGGTGTGTATATCAGGTCGACAAAGATGGTGTCTTTCACTCCCTGCTTCAAACAATCTGTCTTCTCGTTAGTACTTCTTTAAGTCATTAGATGGTGGTACTTCAACTCCTGGTTATTTTAAAGCCGTGAGAGTCCTGACCAGGTACATATCGAACATGTCCCTGATGGTCTAGTGGCTAGGATTCGGCGCTCTCACCGCCGCGGCCCGGGTTCGATTCCCGGTCAGGGAATTAAGCTATTGGAATCAAATTTGGGTACATAGGAGAGCATCATGTTGATAATGAATCAGGTGGAGAATGTTACACAATCCTTATCAGTTCAGTTAAACAGGCTGGTCCTTAGTCATCCTGTGAAGGACTGATGATTGCTGTAAGTCATAGACCTATCCTGCTGTTGTATGAGAAATTAGGTCCCTGGAAGTTGAGGTGTAGAAGTTTCATGAGCTGAATGGGGAGAGAACACGACACTTGATTAAAGTCCATGTCTTAAACAGGCTCCTCTTTTAAATGATGGTTATATCAGTTCGACAAAGATGGCCACTTTCACCCCTTGCATCAAACAATATGTCTTCTCGTTAGTACTTCTTTAAGTCATTTGATTGTGTTACTTTAACTCCTGTTCCTTTTTATGACCATAAAGTCCTGAAAAGGTGCCTTCCAAAATAGGTAAAATGTCCCTGATGGTCTAGTGGCTAGGATTCGGCGTTTTCACCGCCGCGGCCCGGGTTCGATTCCCGGTCAGGGAACTAAACTTTTAAACTCTCAATAAGTGCCAAATTTGTGTTCATAGACTTGCCAATCCTGCTGATGTAAGACAAATTGGGTCCCTGGAAGTTCAGGTGTAGATGTTTTGTAAGCTGAATGGGGAGAGAACACAACAGTGTATTTTAGCTTGATGCAGGTCCCTGTCTTAAACAGGCTCCTCATTTACATGATGGTTATATCAGTTCGACCAAGATGGCCAATTTCACCCCTTGCATCAAACAATATGTCTTCTCGTTAGTACTTCTTTAAGTCATTTGATTGTGTTACTTTAACTCCTGTTCCTTTTTATGACCATAAATTCCTGAAAAGGTGCCTTCCAAAACAGGAAAAATGTCCCCGATGGTCTAGTGGCTAGGATTCGGCGTTTTCACCGCCGCGGCCCGGGTTCGATTCCCGGTCAGGGAACTAAACTATTAAACTCTCAATAAGTGCCAAATTTGTGTTCATAGACTTGCCAATCCTGCTGATGTAAGATAAATTGGGTCCCTGGAAGTTAAGGTGTAGATCTTTTGTGAGCTGAATGGGGAGAGAACACGACAGTGTATTTTAGCTTGATGCAGGTCCATGTCTTAAACAGGCTCCTCTTTTACATGGTGTGTATATCAGGTCGACAAAGATGGTGTCTTTCACTCCCTGCTTCAAACAATCTGTCTTCTCGTTAGTACTTCTTTAAGTCATTAGATGGTGGTACTTCAACTCCTGGTTATTTTAAAGCCGTGAGAGTCCTGACCAGGTACATATCGAACATGTCCCTGATGGTCTAGTCGCTAGGATTCGGCGCTCTCACCGCCGCGGCCCGGGTTCGATTCCCGGTCAGGGAATTAAGCTATTGGAATCAAATTTGGGTACATAGGAGAGCATCATGTTGATAATGAATCAGGTGGAGAATGTTACACAATCCTTATCAGTTCAGTTAAACAGGCTGGTCCTTAGTCATCCTGTGAAGGACTGATGATTGCTGTAAGTCATAGACCTATCCTGCTGTTGTATGAGAAATTAGGTCCCTGGAAGTTGAGGTGTAGAAGTTTCATGAGCTGAATGGGGAGAGAACACGACACTTGATTAAAGTCCATGTCTTAAACAGGCTCCTCTTTTAAATGATGGTTATATCAGTTCGACAAAGATGGCCACTTTCACCCCTTGCATCAAACAATATGTCTTCTCGTTAGTACTTCTTTAAGTCATTTGATTGTGTTACTTTAACTCCTGTTCCTTTTTATGACCATAAAGTCCTGAAAAGGTGCCTTCCAAAATAGGTAAAATGTCCCTGATGGTCTAGTGGCTAGGATTCGGCGTTTTCACCGCCGCGGCCCGGGTTCGATTCCCGGTCAGGGCACTAAACTTTTAAACTCTCAATAAGTGCCAAATTTGTGTTCATAGACTTGCCAATCCTGCTGATGTAAGACAAATTGGGTCCCTGGAAGTTCAGGTGTAGATGTTTTGTAAGCTGAATGGGGAGAGAACACAACAGTGTATTTTAGCTTGATGCAGGTCCCTGTCTTAAACAGGCTCCTCATTTACATGATGGTTATATCAGTTCGACCAAGATGGCCAATTTCACTCCTTGCATCAAACAATATGTCTTCTCGTTAGTACTTCTTTAAGTCATTTGATTGTGTTACTTTAACTCCTGTTCCTTTTTATGACCATAAATTCCTGAAAAGGTGCCTTCCAAAACAGGAAAAATGTCCCCGATGGTCTAGTGGCTAGGATTCGGCGTTTTCACAGCCGCGGCCCGGGTTCGATTCCCGGTCAGGGAAGTAAACTATTAAACTCTCAATAAGTGCCAAATTTGTGTTCATAGACTTGCCAATCCTGCTGATGTAAGATAAATTGGGTCCCTGGAAGTTAAGGTGTAGATCTTTTGTGAGCTGAATGGGGAGAGAACACGACAGTGTATTTTAGCTTGATGCAGGTCCATGTCTTAAACAGGCTCCTCTTTTACATGGTGTGTATATCAGGTCGACAAAGATGGTGTCTTTCACTCCCTGCTTCAAACAATCTGTCTTCTCGTTAGTACTTCTTTAAGTCATTAGATGGTGGTACTTCAACTCCTGGTTATTTTAAAGACGTGAGAGTCCTGACCAGGTACATTTCGAACATGTCCCTGATGGTCTAGTGGCTAGGATTCGGCGCTCTCACCGCCGCGGCCCGTGTTCGATTCCTGGTCAGGGAATTAAGCTATTGAAAACTCAATTGGAATCAAATTTGGGTACATAGGAGAGCATCATGTTGATAATGAATCAGGTGGAGAATGTTACACAATCCTTATCAGTTCAGTTAAACAGACTGGTCCTTAGTCATCCTGTGAAGGACTGATGATTACTGTAAGTCATAGACCTATCCTGCTGTTGTATGAGAAATTAGGTCCCTGGAAGTTGAGGTGTAGAAGTTTCGTGAGCTGAATGGGGAGAGAACACGACAGTAAATTGAAGCTTGATGAAATTCCATGTCTTAAACAGGCTCCTCTTTTAAATGATGGTTATATCAGTTCGACAAAGAAGGCCACTTTCACCCCTTGCATCAAACAATATGTCTTCTCGTTAGTACTTCTTTAAGTCATTTGATTGTGTTACTTTAACTCCTGTTCCTTTTTATGACCATAAATTCCTGAAAAGGTGCCTTCCAAAACAGGAAAAATGTCCCTGATGGTCTAGTGGCTAGGATTCGGCGTTTTCACCGCCGCGGCCCGGGTTCGATTCCCGGTCAGGGAACTAAACTATTAAACTCTCAATAAGTGCCAAATTTGTGTTCATAGACTTGCCAATCCTGCTGATGTAAGACAAATTGGGTCCCTGGAAGTTCAGTTGTAGATCTTTTGTGAGCTGAATGGGGAGAGAACACGACAGTGTATTTTAGCTTGATGCAGGTCCATGTCTTAAACAGGCTCCTCTTTTACATGGTGTGTATATCAGGTCGACAAAGATGGTGTCTTTCACTCCCTGCTTCAAACAATCTGTCTTCTCGTTAGTACTTCTTTAAGTCATTAGATGGTGGTACTTCAACTCCTGGTTATTTTAAAGCCGTGAGAGTCCTGACCAGGTACATATCGAACATGTCCCTGATGGTCTAGTGGCTAGGATTCGGCGCTCTCACCGCCGCGGCCCGGGTTCGATTCCCGGTCAGGGAATTAAGCTATTGGAATCAAATTTGGGTACATAGGAGAGCATCATGTTGATAATGAATCAGGTGGAGAATGTTACACAATCCTTATCAGTTCAGTTAAACAGGCTGGTCCTTAGTCATCCTGTGAAGGACTGATGATTGCTGTAAGTCATAGACCTATCCTGCTGTTGTATGAGAAATTAGGTCCCTGGAAGTTGAGGTGTAGAAGTTTCATGAGCTGAATGGGGAGAGAACACGACACTTGATTAAAGTCCATGTCTTAAACAGGCTCCTCTTTTAAATGATGGTTATATCAGTTCGACAAAGATGGCCACTTTCACCCCTTGCATCAAACAATATGTCTTCTCGTTAGTACTTCTTTAAGTCATTTGATTGTGTTACTTTAACTCCTGTTCCTTTTTATGACCATAAAGTCCTGAAAAGGTGCCTTCCAAAATAGGTAAAATGTCCCTGATGGTCTAGTGGCTAGGATTCGGCGTTTTCACCGCCGCGGCCCGGGTTCGATTCCCGGTCAGGGAACTAAACTTTTAAACTCTCAATAAGTGCCAAATTTGTGTTCATAGACTTGCCAATCCTGCTGATGTAAGACAAATTGGGTCCCTGGAAGTTCAGGTGTAGATGTTTTGTAAGCTGAATGGGGAGAGAACACAACAGTGTATTTTAGCTTGATGCAGGTCCCTGTCTTAAACAGGCTCCTCATTTACATGATGGTTATATCAGTTCGACCAAGATGGCCAATTTCACCCCTTGCATCAAACAATATGTCTTCTCGTTAGTACTTCTTTAAGTCATTTGATTGTGTTACTTTAACTCCTGTTCCTTTTTATGACCATAAATTCCTGAAAAGGTGCCTTCCAAAACAGGAAAAATGTCCCCGATGGTCTAGTGGCTAGGATTCGGCGTTTTCACCGCCGCGGCCCGGGTTCGATTCCCGGTCAGGGAACTAAACTATTAAACTCTCAATAAGTGCCAAATTTGTGTTCATAGACTTGCCAATCCTGCTGATGTAAGATAAATTGGGTCCCTGGAAGTTAAGGTGTAGATCTTTTGTGAGCTGAATGGGGAGAGAACACGACAGTGTATTTTAGCTTGATGCAGGTCCATGTCTTAAACAGGCTCCTCTTTTACATGGTGTGTATATCAGGTCGACAAAGATGGTGTCTTTCACTCCCTGCTTCAAACAATCTGTCTTCTCGTTAGTACTTCTTTAAGTCATTAGATGGTGGTACTTCAACTCCTGGTTATTTTAAAGCCGTGAGAGTCCTGACCAGGTACATATCGAACATGTCCCTGATGGTCTAGTCGCTAGGATTCGGCGCTCTCACCGCCGCGGCCCGGGTTCGATTCCCGGTCAGGGAATTAAGCTATTGGAATCAAATTTGGGTACATAGGAGAGCATCATGTTGATAATGAATCAGGTGGAGAATGTTACACAATCCTTATCAGTTCAGTTAAACAGGCTGGTCCTTAGTCATCCTGTGAAGGACTGATGATTGCTGTAAGTCATAGACCTATCCTGCTGTTGTATGAGAAATTAGGTCCCTGGAAGTTGAGGTGTAGAAGTTTCATGAGCTGAATGGGGAGAGAACACGACACTTGATTAAAGTCCATGTCTTAAACAGGCTCCTCTTTTAAATGATGGTTATATCAGTTCGACAAAGATGGCCACTTTCACCCCTTGCATCAAACAATATGTCTTCTCGTTAGTACTTCTTTAAGTCATTTGATTGTGTTACTTTAACTCCTGTTCCTTTTTATGACCATAAAGTCCTGAAAAGGTGCCTTCCAAAATAGGTAAAATGTCCCTGATGGTCTAGTGGCTAGGATTCGGCGTTTTCACCGCCGCGGCCCGGGTTCGATTCCCGGTCAGGGCACTAAACTTTTAAACTCTCAATAAGTGCCAAATTTGTGTTCATAGACTTGCCAATCCTGCTGATGTAAGACAAATTGGGTCCCTGGAAGTTCAGGTGTAGATGTTTTGTAAGCTGAATGGGGAGAGAACACAACAGTGTATTTTAGCTTGATGCAGGTCCCTGTCTTAAACAGGCTCCTCATTTACATGATGGTTATATCAGTTCGACCAAGATGGCCAATTTCACTCCTTGCATCAAACAATATGTCTTCTCGTTAGTACTTCTTTAAGTCATTTCATTGTGTTACTTTAACTCCTGTTCCTTTTTATGACCATAAATTCCTGAAAAGGTGCCTTCCAAAACAGGAAAAATGTCCCCGATGGTCTAGTGGCTAGGATTCGGCGTTTTCACAGCCGCGGCCCGGGTTCGATTCCCGGTCAGGGAAGTAAACTATTAAACTCTCAATAAGTGCCAAATTTGTGTTCATAGACTTGCCAATCCTGCTGATGTAAGATAAATTGGGTCCCTGGAAGTTAAGGTGTAGATCTTTTGTGAGCTGAATGGGGAGAGAACACGACAGTGTATTTTAGCTTGATGCAGGTCCATGTCTTAAACAGGCTCCTCTTTTACATGGTGTGTATATCAGGTCGACAAAGATGGTGTCTTTCACTCCCTGCTTCAAACAATCTGTCTTCTCGTTAGTACTTCTTTAAGTCATTAGATGGTGGTACTTCAACTCCTGGTTATTTTAAAGACGTGAGAGTCCTGACCAGGTACATTTCGAACATGTCCCTGATGGTCTAGTGGCTAGGATTCGGCGCTCTCACCGCCGCGGCCCGTGTTCGATTCCTGGTCAGGGAATTAAGCTATTGAAAACTCAATTGGAATCAAATTTGGGTACATAGGAGAGCATCATGTTGATAATGAATCAGGTGGAGAATGTTACACAATCCTTATCAGTTCAGTTAAACAGGCTGG
This sequence comes from Platichthys flesus, assembly GCF_949316205.1. Taxonomy (NCBI): domain Eukaryota; kingdom Metazoa; phylum Chordata; class Actinopteri; order Pleuronectiformes; family Pleuronectidae; genus Platichthys; species Platichthys flesus. The sequence continues at coordinate 6,591,702 of NC_084946.1, read as the reverse complement.
TCCTTAGTCATCCTGTGAAGGACTGATGATTGCTGTAAGTCACAGACCTTTCCTGCTGTTGTATGAGAAATTAAGTCCTTGGAAGTTGAGGTGTAGAAGTTTTGTTAGCTGAATGGGGAGAGAACACTACAGTGCATTGAAGCTTGATGAAAGTCCATGTCTTAAACAGGCTGCTCTTTTACATGATGGTTATATCAGGTCGACAAAGGTGGCCACTTTCACTCCCTGCATCAAACAATATGTCTTCTCGTTAGTACTTCTTTAAGTCATTTGATTGTGTTACTTTAACTCCTGTTCCTTTTTATGACCATAAATTCCTGAAAAGGTGCCTTCCAAAACAGGAAAAATGTCCCTGATGGTCTAGTGGCTAGGATTCGGCGTTTTCACCGCTGCGGCCCTGGTTCGATTCCCGGTCAGGGAACTAAACTATTAAACTCTCAATAAGTGCCAAATTTGTGTTCATAGACTTGCCAATCCTGCTGATGTAAGATAAATTGGGTCCCTGGAAGTTCAGTTGTAGATCTTTTGTGAGCCGAATGGGGAGAGAACACGACAGTGTATTTTAGCTTGATGCAGGTCCATGTCTTAAACAGGCTCCTCTTTTACATGGTGTGTATATCAGGTCGACAAAGATGGTGTCTTTCACTCCCTGCTTCAAACAATCTGTCTTCTCGTTAGTACTTCTTTAAGTCATTAGATGGTGGTACTTCAACTCCTGGTTATTTTAAAGCCGTGAGAGTCCTGACCAGGTACATATCGAACATGTCCCTGATGGTCTAGTCGCTAGGATTCGGCGCTCTCACCGCCGCGGCCCGGGTTCGATTCCCGGTCAGGGAATTAAGCTATTGGAATCAAATTTGGGTACATAGGAGAGCATCATGTTGATAATGAATCAGGTGGAGAATGTTACACAATCCTTATCAGTTCAGTTAAACAGGCTGGTCCTTAGTCATCCTGTGAAGGACTGATGATTGCTGTAAGTCATAGACCTATCCTGCTGTTGTATGAGAAATTAGGTCCCTGGAAGTTGAGGTGTAGAAGTTTCGTGAGCTGAATGGGGAGAGAACACGACAGTGCATTGAAGCTTGATTAAAGTCCATGTCTTAAACAGGCTCCTCTTTTAAATGATGGTTATATCAGTTCGACAAAGATGGCCACTTTCACCCCTTGCATCAAACAATATGTCTTCTCGTTAGTACTTCTTTAAGTCATTTGATTGTGTTACTTTAACTCCTGTTCCTTTTTATGACCATAAATTCCTGAAAAGGGTGCCTTGCAAAACAGGAAAAATGTCCCTGATGGTCTAGTGGCTAGGATTCGGCGTTTTCACCGCCGCGGCCCGGGTTCGATTCCCGGTCAGGGAACTAAACTATTAAACTCTCAATAAGTGCCAAATTTGTGTTCATAGACTTGCCAATCCTGCTGATGTAAGACAAATTGGGTCCCTGGAAGTTCAGGTGTAGATGTTTTGTAAGCTGAATGGGGAGAGAACACAACAGTGTATTTTAGCTTGATGCAGGTCCCTGTCTTAAGCAGGCTCCTCTTTTACATGTTGTGTATATCAGGTCGACAAAGATGGTGTCTTTCACTCCCTGCTTCAAACAATCTGTCTTCTCGTTAGTACTTCTTTAAGTCATTAGATGGTGGTACTTCAACTCCTGGTTATTTTAAAGACGTGAGAGTCCTGACCAGGTACATTTCCAACATGTCCCTGATGGTCTAGTGGCTAGGATTCGGCGCTCTCACCGCCGCGGCCCGGGTTCGATCTCGGTCAGGGAATTAAGCTATTGAAAACTCAATTGGAATCAAATTTGGGTACATAGGAGAGCATCATGTTGATAATGAATCAGGTGGAGAATGTTACACAATCCTTATCAGTTCAGTTAAACAGACTGGTCCTTAGTCATCCTGTGAAGGACTGATGATAACTGTAAGTCATAGACCTATCCTGCTGTTGTATGAGAAATTAGGTCCCTGGAAGTTCAGGTGTAGAAGTTTTGTGAGCTGAATGGGGAGAGAACACGACAGTTAATTGAAGCTTGATGAAAGTCCATGTCTTAAACAGGCTCCTCTTTTACATGATGGTTATATCAGTTCGACAAAGATGGCCAATTTCACTCCTTGCATCAAACAATATGTCTTCTCGTTAGTACTTCTTTAAGTCATTTGATTGTGTTACTTTAACTCCTGTTCCTTTTTATGACCATAAATTCCTGAAAAGGTGCCTTCCAAAACAGGAAAAATGTCCCTGATGGTCTAGTGGCTAGGATTCGGCGTTTTCACCGCCGCGGCCCGTGTTCGATTCCCGGTCAGGGAAGTAAACTATTAAACTCTCAATAATTGCCAAATTTGTGTTCATAGACTTGACAATCCTGCTGATGTAAGACAAATTGGGTCCCTGGAAGTTCAGGTGTAGATGTTTTGTAAGCTGAATGGGGAGAGAACACAACAGTGTATTTTAGCTTGATGCAGGTCCCTGTCTTAAACAGGCTCCTCTTTTACATGGTGTGTATATCAGGTCGAAAAGGTTGTTTTTCACTCCCTGCTTCAAACAATCTGTTTTCTCGTTAGTACTTCTTTAAGTCATTAGATGGTGGTACTTCAACTCCTGGTTATTTTAAAGCCGTTAGAGTCCTGACCAGGTACATTTCGAACATGTCCCTGATGGTCTAGTGGCTAGGATTCGGCGCTCTCACCGCCGCGGCCCGGGTTCGATTCCCGGTCAGGGAATTAAGCTATTGAAAACTCAATTGGAATCAAATTTGGGTACATAGGAGAGCATCATGTTGATAATGAATCAGGTGGAGAATGTTACACAATCCTTATCAGTTCAGTTAAACAGGCTGGTCCTTAGTCATCCTGTGAAGGACTGATGATTGCTGTAAGTCATAGACCTATCCTGCTGTTGTATGAGAAATTAGGTCCCTGGAAGTTGAGGTGTAGAAGTTTTGTGAGCTGAATGGGGAGAGAACACGACAGTGCATTGAAGCTTGATTAAAGTCCATGTCTTAAACAGGCTCCTCTTTTACATGATGGTTATATCAGTTAGACAAAGATGGCCACTTTCACTCACTGCATCAAACAATATGTCTTCTCGTTAGTACTTCTTTAAGTCATTTGATTGTGTTACTTTAACTCCTGTTCCTTTTTATGACCATAAAGTCCTGAAAAGGTGCCTTCCAAAACAGGAAAAATGTCCCTGATGGTCTAGTGGCTAGGATTCGGCGTTTTCACCGCCGCGGCCCGGGTTCGATTCCCGGTCAGGGAACTAAACTATTAAACTCTCAATAAGTGCCAAATTTATGTGCATAGACTTGCCAATCCTGCTGATGTAAGATAAATTGGGTCCCTGGAAGTTCAGTTGTAGATCTTTTGTGAGCTGAATGGGGAGAGAACACGACAGTGTATTTTAGCTTGATGCAGGTCCATGTCTTAAACAGGCTCCTCTTTTACATGGTGTGTATATCAGGTCGACAAAGATGGTGTCTTTCACTCCCTGCTTCAAACAATCTGTCTTCTCGTTAGTACTTCATTAAGTCATTAGATGGTGGTACTTCAACTCCTGGTTATTTTAAAGCCGTGAGAGTCCTGACAAGGTACATATCGAACATGTCCCTTATGGTTTAGTGGCTAGGATTCGGCGCTCTCACCGCCGCGGACCGCGTTCGATTCCCGGTCAGGGAATTAAGCTATTGAAATCTCAATTGGAATCAAATTTGGGTACATAGGAGAGCATCATGTTGATAATGAATCAGGTGGAGAATGTTACACAATCCTTATCAGTTCAGTTAAACAGGCTGGTCCTTGGTCATCCTGTGAAGGACTGATGATTGCTGTAAGTAATAGACCTATCCTGCTGTTGTATGAGAAATTAGGTCCCTGGAAGTTGAGGTGTAGAAGTTTTGTGAGCTGAATGGGGAGAGAACACGACAATGCATTGAAGCTTGATGAAGGTCCATGTCTTAAACAGGCTCCTCTTTTACATGATGGTTATATCAGTTCGACAAAGATGGCCACTTTCACCCCTTGCATCAAACAATATGTCTTCTCGTTAGTACTTCTTTAAGTCATTTGATTGTGTTACTTTAACTCCTGTTCCTTTTTATGACCATAAATTCCTGAAAAGGTGCCTTCCAAAACAGGAAAAATGTCCCTGATGGTCTAGTGGCTAGGATTCGGCGTTTTCACAGCCGCGGCCCGGGTTCGATTCCCGGTCAGGGAACTAAACTATTAAACTCTCAATAAGTGCCAAATTTGTGTTCATAGACTTGCCAATCCTGCTGATGTAAGACAAATTGGGTCCCTGGAAGTTCAGGTGTAGATGTTTTGTAAGCTGAATGGGGAGAGAACACAACAGTGTATTTTAGCTTGATGCAGGTCCCTGTCTTAAACAGGCTCCTCTTTTACATGTTGTGTATATCAGGTCGAAAAGGTTGTTTTTCACTCCCTGCTTCAAACAATCTGTTTTCTCGTTAGTACTTCTTTAAGTCATTAGATGGTGGTACTTCAACTCCTGGTTATTTTAAAGCCGTTAGAGTCCTGACCAGGTACATTTCGAACATGTCCCTGATGGTCTAGTGGCTAGGATTCGGCGCTCTCACCGCCGCGGCTCGGGTTCGATTCCCGGTCAGGGAATTAAGCTATTAAACTCAATTGGAATCAAATTTGGGTACATAGGAGAGCATCATGTTGATAATGAATCAGGTGGAGAATGTTACACAATCCTTATCAGTTCAGTTAAACAGGCTGGTCCTTAGTCATCCTGTGAAGGACTGATGATTGCTGTAAGTCATAGACCTATCCTGCTGTTGTATGAGAAATTAGGTCCCTGGAAGTTGAGGTGTAGAAGTTTTGTGAGCTGAATGGGGAGAGAACACGACAGTGCATTGAAGCTTGATGAAAGTCCATGTCTTAAACAGGCTCCTCTTTTACATGATGGTTATATCAGTTCGACAAAGATGGCCAATTTCACTCCTTGCATCAAACAATATGTCTTCTCGTTAGTACTTCTTTAAGTCATTTGATTGTGTTACTTTAACTCCTGTTCCTTTTTATGACCATAAATTCCTGAAAAGGTGCCTTCCAAAACAGGAAAAATGTCCCTGATGATCTAGTGGCTAGGATTCTGCGTTTTCACCGCCGCGGCCCGGGTTCGATTCCCGGTCAGGGAACTAAACTATTAAACTCTCAATAAGTGCCAAATTTGTGTTCATAGACTTGCCAATCCTGCTGATGTAAGATAAATTGGGTCCCTGGAAGTTAAGGTGTAGATGTTTGGAAGCTGAATGGGGAGAGAACAACAACAGTGTATTTTAGCTTGATGCAGGTCCATGTCTTAAACAGGCTCCTCTTTTACATGGTGTGTATATCAGGTCGAAAAGGTTGTTTTTCACTCCCTGCTTCAAACAATCTGTCTTCTCGTTAGTACTTCTTTAAGTCATTAGATGGTGGTACTTCAACTCCTGGTTATTTTAAAGCCGTTAGAGTCCTGACCAGGTACATTTCGAACATGTCCCTGATGGTCTAGTGGCTAGGATTCGGCGCTCTCACTGCCGCGGCCCGGGTTCGATTCCCGGTCAGGGAATTAAGCTATTGAAAACTCAATTGGAATCAAATTTGGGTACATAGGAGAGCATCATGTTGATAATGAATCAGGTGGAGAATGTTACACAATCCTTATCAGTTCAGTTAAACAGGCTGGTCCTTAGTCATCCTGTGAAGGACTGATGATTGCTGTAAGTCATAGACCTATCCTGCTGTTGTATGAGAAATTAGGTCCCTGGAAGTTGAGGTGTAGAAGTTTCGTGAGCTGAATGGGGAGAGAACACGACAGTGCATTGAAGCTTGATTAAAGTCCATGTCTTAAACAGGCTCCTCTTTTAAATGATGGTTATATCAGTTCGACAAAGATGGCCACTTTCACCCCTTGCATCAAACAATATGTCTTCTCGTTAGTACTTCTTTAAGTCATTTGATTGTGTTACTTTAACTCCTGTTCCTTTTTATGACCACAAATTCCTGAAAAGGTGCCTTCCAAAACAGGAAAAATGTCCCTGATGGTCTAGTGGCTAGGATTCGGCGTTTTCACCGCCGCGGCCCGGGTTCGATTCCTGGTCAGGGAACTAAACTATTAAACTCTCAATAAGTGCCAAATTTGTGTTCATAGACTTGCCAATCCTGCTGATGTAAGATATATTGGGTCCCTGGAAGTTCAGTTGTAGATCTTTTGTGAGCTGAATGGGGAGAGAACACGACAGTGTATTTTAGCTTGATGCAGGTCCATGTCTTAAACAGGCTCCTCTTTTACATGGTGTGTATATCAGGTCGACAAAGATGGTGTCTTTCACTCCCTGCTTCAAACAATCTGTCTTCTCGTTAGTACTTCTTTAAGTCATTAGATGGTGGTACTTCAACTCCTGGTTATTTTAAAGCTGTGAGAGTCCTGACCAGGTACATATCGAACATGTCCCTGATGGTCTAGTGACTAGGATTCGGCGCTCTCACCGCCGCGGCCCGGGTTCGATTCCCGGTCAGGGAATTAAGCTATTGGAATCAAATTTGGGTACATAGGAGAGCATCATGTTGATAATGAATCAGGTGGAGAATGTTACACAATCCTTATCAGTTCAGTTAAACAGGCTGGTCCTTAGTCATCCTGTGAAGGACTGATGATTGCTGTAAGTCATAGACCTATCCTGCTGTTGTATGAGAAATTAGGTCCCTAAAAGTTGAGGTGTAGAAGTTTCGTGAGCTGAATGGGGAGAGAACACGACAGTGCATTGAAGCTTGATTAAAGTCCATGTCTTAAACAGGCTCCTCTTTTACATGATGGTTATATCAGTTCGACAAAGATGGCCACTTTCACCCCTTGCATCAAACAAGATGTCTTCTCGTTAGTACTTCTTTAAGTCATTTGATTGTGTTACTTTAACTCCTGTTCCTTTGTATGACCATAAATTCCTGAAAAGGTGCCTTCCAAAACAGGAAAAATGTCCCTGATGGTCTAGTGGCTAGGATTCGGCGTTTTCACCGCCGCGGCCCGGGTTCGATTCCCGGTCAGGGAACTAAACTATTAAACTCTCAATAAGTGCCAAATTTGTGTTCATAGACTTGCAAATCCTGCTGATGTAAGATAAATTGGGTCCCTGGAAGTTAAGGTGTAGATGTTTTGTAAGCTGAATGGGGAGAGAACAACAACAGTGTATTTTAGCTTGATGCAGGTCCATGTCTTAAACAGGCTCCTCTTTTACATGGTGTGTATATCAGGTCGAAAAGGTTGTTTTTCACTCCCTGCTTCAAACAATCTGTCTTCTCGTTAGTACTTCTTTAAGTCATTAGATCGTGGTACTTCAACTCCTGGTTATTTTAAAGCCGTTAGAGTCCTGACCAGGTACATTTCGAACATGTCCCTGATGGTCTAGTGGCTAGGATTCGGCGCTCTCACCGCCGCGGCCCGGGTTCGATTCCCGGTCAGGGAATTAAGCTATTGAAAACTCAATTGGAATCAAATTTGGGTACATAGGAGAGCATCATGTTGATAATGAATCAGGTGGAGAATGTTACACAATCCTTATCAGTTCAGTTAAACAGGCTGGTCCTTAGTCATCCTGTGAAGGACTGATGATTGCTGTAAGTCATAGAACTATCTTGCTGTTGTATGAGAAATTAGGTCCCTGGAAGTTGAGGTGTAGAAGTTTTGTGAGCTGAATGGGGAGAGAACACGACAGTGCATTGAAGCTTGATGAAAGTCCATGTCTTAAACAGGCTCCTCTTTTACATGATGGTTATATCAGTTCGACCAAGATGGCCAATTTCACTCCTTGCATCAAACAATATGTCTTCTCGTAAGTACTTCTTTAAGTCATTTGATTGTGTTACTTTAACTCCTGTTCCTTTTTATGACCATAAATTCCTGAAAAGGTGCCTTCCAAAACAGGAAAAATGTCCCTGATGGTCTAGTGGCTAGGATTCGGCCTTTTCACCGCCGCGGCCCGTGTTCGATTCCCGGTCAGGGAAGTAAACTATTAAACTCTCAATAAGTGCCAAATTTGTGTTCATAGACTTGCCAATCCTGCTGATGTAAGATAAATTGGGTCCCTGGAAGTTAAGGTGTAGATCTTTTGTGAGCTGAATGGGGAGAGAACACGACAGTGTATTTCAGCTTGATGCAGGTCCATGTCTTAAACAGGCTCCTCTTTTACATGGTGTGTATATCAGGTCGACAAAGATGGTGTCTTTCACTCCCTGCTTCAAACAATCTGTCTTCTCGTTAGTACTTCTTTAAGTCATTAGATGGTGGTACTTCAACTGCTGGTTATTTTAAAGCCGTGAGAGTCCTGACTAGGTACATTTCGAACATGTCCCTGATGGTCTAGTGGCTAGGATTCGGCGCTCTCACCGCCGCGGCCCGGGTTCGATTCCCGGTCAGGGAATTAAGCTATTGAAAACTCAATTGGAATCAAACTTGGGTACATAGGAGAGCATCATGTTGATAATGAATCAGGTGGAGAATGTTACACAATCCTTATCAGTTCAGTTAAACAGGCTGGTCCTTAGTCATCCTGTGAAGGACTGATGATTGCTGTAAGTCATAGACCTATCCTGCTGTTGTATGAGAAATTAGGTCCCTGGAAGTTGAGGTTGTAGAAGTTTTGTGAGCTGAATGGGGAGAGAACACGACAGTGCATTGAAGCTTGATTAAAGTCCATGTCTTAAACAGGCTCCTCTTTTACATGATGGTTATATCAGTTCGACAAAGATGGCCACTTTCACTCCCTGCATCAAACAATATGTCTTCTCGTTAGTACTTCTTTAAGTCATTTGATTGTGTTACTTTAACTCCTGTTCCTTTTTATGACCATAAATTCCTGAAAAGGTGCCTTCCAAAACAGGAAAAATGTCCCTGATGGTCTAGTGGCTAGGATTCGGCGTTTTCACCGCCGCGGCCCGGGTCCGATTCCCGGTCAGGGAACTAAACTATTAAACTCTCAATAAGTGCCAAATTTGTGTTCATAGACTTGCCAATCCTGCTGATGTAAGATAAATTGGGTCCCTGGAAGTCCAGTTGTAGATCTTTTGTGAGCTGAATGGGGAGAGAACACGACAGTGTATTTTAGCTTGATGCAGGTCCATGTCTTAAACAGGCTCCTCTTTTACATGGTGTGTATATCAGGTCGACAAAGATGGTGTCTTTCACTCCCTGCTTCAAACAATCTTTCTTCTCGTTAGTACTTCTTTGAGTCATTAGATGTTGGTACTTCAACTCCTGGTTATTTTAAAGCCGTGAGAGTCCTGACTAGGTACATTTCGAACATGTCCCTGATGGTCTAGTGGCTAGGATTCGGCGCTCTCACCGCCGCGGCCCGGGTTCGATTCCCGGTCAGGGAATTAAGCTATTGGAATCAAATTTGGGTACATAGGAGAGCATCATGTTGATAATGAATCAGGTGGAGAATGTTACACAATCCTTATCAGTTCAGTTAAACAGGCTGGTCCTTAGTCATCCTGTGAAGGACTGATGATTGCTGTAAGTCATAGACCTATCCTGCTGTTGTATGAGAAATTAGGTCCCTGGAAGTTGAGGTGTAGAAGTTTCGTGAGCTGAATGGGGAGAGAACACGACAGTGCATTGAAGCTTGATTAAAGTCCATGTCTTAAACAGGCTCCTCTTTTAAATGATGGTTATATCAGTTCGACAAAGATGGCCACTTTCACCCCTTGCATCAAACAATATGTCTTCTCGTTAGTACTTCTTTAAGTCATTTGATTGTGTTACTTTAACTCCTGTTCCTTTTTATGACCATAAATTCCTGAAAAGGTGCCTTCCAAAACAGGTAAAATGTCCCTGATGGTCTAGTGGCTAGGATTCGGCGTTTTCACCGCCGCGGCCCGGGTTCGATTCCCGGTCAGGGAACTAAACTATTAAACTCTCAATAAGTGCCAAATTTGTGTTCATAGACTTGCCAATCCTGCTGATGTAAGACAAATTGGGTCCCTGGAAGTTCAGGTGTAGATGTTTTGTAAGCTGAATGGGGAGAGAACACAACAGTGTATTTTAGCTTGATGCAGGTCCCTGTCTTAAACAGGCTCCTCTTTTACATGATGGTTATATCAGTTCGACCAAGATGGCCAATTTCACTCCTTGCATCAAACAATATGTCTTCTCGTTAGTACTTCTTTAAGTCATTTGATTGTGTTACTTTAACTCCTGTTCCTTTTTATGACCATAAATTCCTGAAAAGGTGCCTTCCAAAACAGGAAAAATGTCCCCGATGGTCTAGTGGCTAGGATTCGGCGCTCTCACCGCCGCGGCCCGGGTTCGATTCCCGGTCAGGGAATTAAGCTATTGAAAACTCAATTGGAATCAAATTTGGGTACATAAGAGAGCATCATGTTGATAATGAATCAGGTGGAGAATGTTACACAATCCTTATCAGTTCAGTTAAACAGGCTGGTCCTTAGTCATCCTGTGAAGGACTGATGATTGCTGTAAGTCATAGACCTATCCTGCTGTTGTATGAGAAATTAGGTCCCTGGAAGTTGAGGTGTAGAAGTTTTGTGAGCTGAATGGGGAGAGAACACGACAGTGCATTGAAGCTTGATGAAAGTCCATGTCTTAAACAGGCTCCTCTTTTACATGATGGTTATATCAGTTCGACCAAGATGGCCAATTTCACTCCTTGCATCAAACAATATGTCTTCTCGTTAGTACTTCTTTAAGTCATTTGATTGTGTTACTTTAACTCCTGTTCCTTTTTATGACCATAAATTCCTGAAAAGGTGCCTTCCAAAACAGGAAAAATGTCCCTGATGGTCTAGTGGCTAGGATTCGGCGTTTTCACCGCCGCGGCCCGGGTTCGATTCCCGGTCAGGGAAGTAAACTATTAAACTCTCAATAAGTGCCAAATTTGTGTTCATAGACTTGCCAATCCTGCTGATGTAAGATAAATTGGGTCCCTGGAAGTTAAGGTGTAGATCTTTTGTGAGCTGAATGGGGAGAGAACACGACAGTGTATTTTAGCTTGATGCAGGTCCATGTCTTAAACAGGCTCCTCTTTTACATGGTGTGTATATCAGGTCGACAAAGATGGTGTCTTTCACTCCCTGCTTCAAACAATCTGTCTTCTCGTTAGTACTTCTTTAAGTCATTAGATGGTGGTACTTCAACTCCTGGTTATTTTAAAAACGTGAGAGTCCTGACCAGGTAAATTTCGAACATGTCCCTGATGGTCTAGTGGCTAGGATTCGGCGCTCTCACCGCCGCGGCCCGGGTTCGATTCCCGGTCAGGGAATTAAGCTATTGGAATCAAATTTGGGTACATAGGAGAGCATCATGTTGATAATGAATCAGGTGGAGAATGTTACACAATCCTTATCAGTTCAGTTAAACAGGCTGGTCCTTAGTCATCCTGTGAAGGACTGATGATTGCTGTAAGTCATAGACCTATCCTGCTGTTGTATGAGAAATTAGGTCCCTGGAAGTTGAGGTGTAGAAGTTTCGTGAGCTGAATGGGGAGAGAACACGACAGTGCATTGAAGCTTGATTAAAGTCCATGTCTTAAACAGGCTCCTCTTTTAAATGATGGTTATATCAGTTCGACAAAGATGGCCACTTTCACCCCTTGCATCAAACAATATGTCTTCTCGTTAGTACTTCTTTAAGTCATTTGATTGTGTTACTTTAACTCCTGTTCCTTTTTATGACCATAAATTCCTGAAAAGGTGCCTTCCAAAACAGGAAAAATGTCCCTGATGGTCTAGTGGCTAGGATTCGGCGTTTTCACCGCCGCGGCCCGGGTTCGATTCCTGGTCAGGGAACTAAACTATTAAACTCTCAATAAGTGCCAAATTTGTGTTCATAGACTTGCCAATCCTGCTGATGTAAGATAAATTGGGTCCCTGGAAGTTCAGTTGTAGATCTTTTGTGAGCTGAATGGGGAGAGAACACGACAGTGTATTTTAGCTTGATGCAGGTCCATGTCTTAAACAGGCTCCTCTTTTACATGGTGTGTATATCAGGTCGACAAAGATGGTGTCTTTCACTCCCTGCTTCAAACAATCTGTCTTCTCGTTAGTACTTCTTTAAGTCATTAGATGGTGGTACTTCAACTCCTGGTAATTTTAAAGCCATGAGAGTCCTGACCAGGTATATATCAAACATGTCCCTGATGGTCTAGTGGCTAGGATTCGGCGCTCTCACCGCCGCGGCCCGGGTTCGATTCCCGGTCAGGGAATTAAGCTATTGGAATCAAATTTGGGTACATAGGAGAGCATCATGTTAAAAATGAATCAGGTGGAGAATGTTACACGATCCTTATCAGTTCAGTTAAACAGGCTGGTCCTTAGTTATCCTGTGAAGGACTGATGATTGCTGTAAGTCACAGACCTTTCCTGCTGTTGTATGAGAAATTAAGTCCCTGGAAGTTGAGGTGTAGAAGTTTTGTGAGCTGAATGGGGAGAGAACACGACGGTGCATTGAAGCTTGATGAAAGTCCATGTCTTAAACAGGCTCCTGTTTTACATGATGGTTATATCAGTTCGACAAAGATGGCCACTTTCACTCCTTGCATCAAACAATATGTCTTCTCGTTAGTACTTCTTTAAGTCATTTGATTGTGTTACTTTAACTCCTGTTCCTTTTTATGACCATAAATTCCTGAAAAGGTGCCTTCCAAAACAGGAAAAATGTCCCTGATGGTCTAGTGGCTAGGATTCGGCGTTTTCACCGCCGCGGCCCGGGTTCGATTCCCGGTCATGGAACTAAACTATTAAACTCTCAATAAGTGCCAAATTTGTGTTCATAGACTTGCCAATCCTGCTGATGTAAGATAAATTGGGTCCCTGGAAGTTCAGTTGTAGATCTTTTGTGAGCTGAATGGGGAGAGAACACGACAGTGTATTTTAGCTTGATGCAGGTCCATGTCTTAAACAGGCTCCTCTTTTACATGGTGTGTATATCAGGTCGACAAAGATGGTGTCTTTCACTCCCTGCTTCAAACAATCTGTCTTCTCGTTAGTACTTCTTTAAGTCATTAGATGGTGGTACTTCAACTCCTGGTTATTTTAAAGACGTGAGAGTCCTGACCAGGTACATTTCGAACATGTCCCTGATGGTCTAGTGGCTAGGATTCGGCGCTCTCACCGCCGCGGCCCGGGTTCGATTCCCGGTCAGGGAATTAAGCTATTGAAAACTCAATTGGAATCAAATTTGGGTACATAGGAGAGCATCATGTTGATAATGAATCAGGTGGAGAATGTTACACAATCCTTATCAGTTCAGTTAAACAGGCTGGTCCTTAGTTATCCTGTGAAGGACTGATGATTGCTGTAAGTCACAGACCTTTCCTGCTGTTGTATGAGAAATTAAGTCCCTGGAAGTTGAGGTGTAGAAGTTTTGTGAGCTGAATGGGGAGAGAACACGACAGTGCATTGAAGCTTGATGAAAGTCCATGTCTTAAACAGGCTCCTCTTTTACATGATGGTTATATCAGTTCGACAAAGATTGCCACTTTCACTCCTTGCATCAAACAATATGTCTTCTCGTTAGTACTTCTTTAAGTCATTTGATTGTGTTACTTTAACTCCTGTTCCTTTTTATGACCATAAATTCCTGAAAAGGTGCCTTCCAAAACAGGAAAAATATCCCTGATGGTCTAGTGGATAGGATTTGGTGTTTTCATAGCCGCGGCACGGGTTCGATTCCCGGTCAGGGAACTAAACTATTAAACTCTCAATAAGTGCCAAATTTGTGTTCATAGACTTGCCAATCCTGCTGATGTAAGATAAATTGGGTCCCTGGAAGTTAAGGTGTAGATGTTTTGTAAGCTGAATGGGGAGAGAACAACAACAGTGTATTTTAGCTTGATGCAGGTCCATGTCTTAAACAGGCTCCTCTTTTACATGGTGTGTATATCAGGTCGAAAAGGTTGTTTTTCACTCCCTGCTTCAAACAATCTGTCTTCTCGTTAGTACTTCTTTAAGTCATTAGATGGTGGTACTTCAACTCCTGGTTATTTTAAAGACGTGAGAGTCCTGACCAGGTACATTTCGAACATGTCCCTGATGGTCTAGTGGCTAGGATTCGGCGCTCTCACCGCCGCGGCCCGGGTTCGATCCTGGTCAGGGAATTAAGCTATTGAAAACTCAATTGGAATCAAATTTGGGTACATAGGAGAGCATCATGTTGATAATGAATCAGGTGGAGAATGTTACACAATCCTTATCAGTTCAGTTAAACAGGCTGGTCCTTAGTCATCCTGTGAAGGACTGATGATTGCTGTAAGTCACAGACCTTCCCTGCTGTTGTATGAGAAATTAAGTCCCTGGAAGTTGAGGTTTAGAAGTTTTGTGAGCTGAATGGGGAGAGAACACTACAGTGCATTGAAGCTTGATGAAAGTCCATGTCTTAAACAGGCTGCTCTTTTACATGATGGTTATATCAGGTCGACAAAGGTGGCCACTTTCACTCCCTGCATCAAACAATATGTCTTCTCGTTAGTACTTCTTTAAGTCATTTGATTGTGTTACTTTAACTCCTGTTCCTTTTTATGACCATAAATTCCTGAAAAGGTGCCTTCCAAAACAGGAAAAATGTCCCTGATGGTCTAGTGGCTAGGATTCGGCGTTTTCACCGCCGCGGCCCTGGTTCGATTCCCGGTCAGGGAACTAAACTATTAAACTCTCAATAAGTGCCAAATTTGTGTTCATAGACTTGCCAATCCTGCTGATGTAAGATAAATTGGGTCCCTGGAAGTTCAGTTGTAGATCTTTTGTGAGCCGAATGGGGAGAGAACACGACAGTGTATTTTAGCTTGATGCAGGTCCATGTCTTAAACAGGCTCCTCTTTTACATGGTGTGTATATCAGGTCGACAAAGATGGTGTCTTTCACTCCCTGCTTCAAACAATCTGTCTTCTCGTTAGTACTTCTTTAAGTCATTAGATGGTGGTACTTCAACTCCTGGTTATTTTAAAGCCGTGAGAGTCCTGACCAGGTACATATCGAACATGTCCCTGATGGTCTAGTCGCTAGGATTCGGCGCTCTCACCGCCGCGGCCCGGGTTCGATTCCCGGTCAGGGAATTAAGCTATTGGAATCAAATTTGGGTACATAGGAGAGCATCATGTTGATAATGAATCAGGTGGAGAATGTTACACAATCCTTATCAGTTCAGTTAAACAGGCTGGTCCTTAGTCATCCTGTGAAGGACTGATGATTGCTGTAAGTCATAGACCTATCCTGCTGTTGTATGAGAAATTAGGTCCCTGGAAGTTGAGGTGTAGAAGTTTCGTGAGCTGAATGGGGAGAGAACACGACAGTGCATTGAAGCTTGATTAAAGTCCATATCTTAAACAGGCTCCTCTTTTAAATGATGGTTATATCAGTTCGACAAAGATGGCCACTTTCACCCCTTGCATCAAACAATATGTCTTCTCGTTAGTACTTCTTTAAGTCATTTGATTGTGTTACTTTAACTCCTGTTCCTTTTTATGACCATAAATTCCTGAAAAGGGTGCCTTGCAAAACAGGAAAAATGTCCCTGATGGTCTAGTGGCTAGGATTCGGCGTTTTCACCGCCGCGGCCTAGGTTCGATTCCCGGTCAGGGAACTAAACTATTAAACTCTCAATAAGTGCCAAATTTGTGTTCATAGACTTGCCAATCCTGCTGATGTAAGACAAATTGGGTCCCTGGAAGTTCAGGTGTAGATGTTTTGTAAGCTGAATGGGGAGAGAACACAACAGTGTATTTTAGCTTGATGCAGGTCCCTGTCTTAAGCAGGCTCCTCTTTTACATGTTGTGTATATCAGGTCGACAAAGATGGTGTCTTTCACTCCCTGCTTCAAACAATCTGTCTTCTCGTTAGTACTTCTTTAAGTCATTAGATGGTGGTACTTCAACTCCTGGTTATTTTAAAGACGTGAGAGTCCTGACCAGGTACATTTCGAACATGTCCCTGATGGTCTAGTGGCTAGGATTCGGCGCTCTCACCGCCGCGGCCCGGGTTCGATTCCCGGTCAGGGAATTAAGCTATTGAAAACTCAATTGGAATCAAATTTGGGTACATAGGAGAGCATCATGCTGATAATGAATCAGGTGGAGAATGTTACACAATCCTTATCAGTTCAGTTAAACAGACTGGTCCTTAGTCATCCTGTGAAGGACTGATGATAACTGTAAGTCATAGACCTATCCTGCTGTTGTATGAGAAATTAGGTCCCTGGAAGTTCAGGTGTAGAAGTTTTGTGAGCTGAATGGGGAGAGAACACGACAGTTAATTGAAGCTTGATGAAAGTCCATGTCTTAAACAGGCTCCTCTTTTACATGATGGTTATATCAGTTCGACAAAGATGGCCAATTTCACTCCTTGCATCAAACAATATGTCTTCTCGTTAGTACTTCTTTAAGTCATTTGATTGTGTTACTTTAACTCCTGTTCCTTTTTATGACCATAAATTCCTGAAAAGGTGCCTTCCAAAACATGAAAAATGTCCCTGATGTTCTAGTGGCTAGGATTCGGCGTTTTCACCGCCGCGGCCCGGGTTCGATTCCCGGTCAGGGAAGTAAACTATTAAACTCTCAATAAGTGCCAAATTTGTGTTCATAGACTTGCCAATCCTGCTGATGTAAGACAAATTGGGTCCCTGGAAGTTCAGGTGTAGATGTTTTGTAAGCTGAATGGGGAGAGAACACAACAGTGTATTTTAGCTTGATGCAGGTCCCTGTCTTAAACAGGCTCCTCTTTTACATGGTGTGTATATCAGGTCGAAAAGGTTGTTTTTCACTCCCTGCTTCAAACAATCTGTTTTCTCGTTAGTACTTCTTTAAGTCATTAGATGGTGGTACTTCAACTCCTGGTTATTTTAAAGCCGTTAGAGTCCTGACCAGGTACATTTCGAACATGTCCCTGATGGTCTAGTGGCTAGGATTCGGCGCTCTCACCGCCGCGGCCCGGGTTCGATTCCCGGTCAGGGAATTAAGCTATTGAAAACTCAATTGGAATCAAATTTGGGTACATAGGAGAGCATCATGTTGATAATGAATCAGGTGGAGAATGTTACACAATCCTTATCAGTTCAGTTAAACAGGCTGGTCCTTAGTCATCCTGTGAAGGACTGATGATTGCTGTAAGTCATAGACCTATCCTGCTGTTGTATGAGAAATTAGGTCCCTGGAAGTTGAGATGTAGAAGTTTTGTGAGCTGAATGGGGAGAGAACACGACAGTGCATTGAAGCTTGATTAAAGTCCATGTCTTAAACAGGCTCCTCTTTTACATGATGGTTATATCAGTTAGACAAAGATGGCCACTTTCACTCACTGCATCAAACAATATGTCTTCTCGTTAGTACTTCTTTAAGTCATTTGATTGTGTTACTTTAACGCCTGTTCCTTTTTATGACCATAAAGTCCTGAAAAGGTGCCTTCCAAAACAGGAAAAATGTCCCTGATGGTCTAGTGGCTAGGATTCGGCGTTTTCACCGCCGCGGCCCGGGTTCAATTCCCGGTCAGGGAACTAAACTATTAAACTCTCAATAAGTGCCAAATTTATGTGCATAGACTTGCCAATCCTGCTGATGTAAGATAAATTGGGTCCCTGGAAGTTCAGTTGTAGATCTTTTGTGAGCTGAATGGGGAGAGAACACGACAGTGTATTTTAGCTTGATGCAGGTCCATGTCTTAAACAGGCTCCTCTTTTACATGGTGTGTATATCAGGTCGACAAAGATGGTGTCTTTCACTCCCTGCTTCAAACAATCTGTCTTCTCGTTAGTACTTCATTAAGTCATTAGATGGTGGTACTTCAACTCCTGGTTATTTTAAAGCCGTGAGAGTCCTGACAAGGTACATATCGAACATGTCCCTGATGGTCTAGTGGCTAGGATTCGGCGCTCTCACCGCCGCGGACCGGGTTCGATTCCCGGTCAGGGAATTAAGCTATTGAAATCTCAATTGGAATCAAATTTGGGTACATAGGAGAGCATCATGTTGATAATGAATCAGGTGGAGAATGTTACACAATCCTTATCAGTTCAGTTAAACAGGCTGGTCCTTAGTCATCCTGTGAAGGACTGATGATTGCTGTAAGTAATAGACCTATCCTGCTGTTGTATGAGAAATTAGGTCCCTGGAAGTTGAGGTGTAGAAGTTTTGTGAGCTGAATGGGGAGAGAACACGACAATGCATTGAAGCTTGATGAAGGTCCATGTCTTAAACAGGCTCCTCTTTTACATGATGGTTATATCAGTTCAACAAAGATGGCCACTTTCACCCCTTGCATCAAACAATATGTCTTCTCGTTAGTACTTCTTTAAGTCATTTGATTGTGTTACTTTAACTCCTGTTCCTTTTTATGACCATAAATTCCTGAAAAGGTGCCTTCCAAAACAGGAAAAATGTCCCTGATGGTCTAGTGGCTAGGATTCGGCGTTTTCACCGCCGCGGCCCGGGTTCGATTCCCGGTCAGGGAACTAAACTATTAAACTCTCAATAAGTGCCAAATTTGTGTTCATAGACTTGCCAATCCTGCTGATGTAAGATAAATTGGGTCCCTGGAAGTTAAGGTGTAGATGTTTGGAAGCTGAATGGGGAGAGAACAACAACAGTGTATTTTAGCTTGATGCAGGTCCATGTCTTAAACAGGCTCCTCTTTTACATGTTGTGTATATCAGGTCGAAAAGGTTGTTTTTCACTCCCTGCTTCAAACAATCTGTCTTCTCGTTAGTACTTCTTTAAGTCATTAGATGGTGGTACTTCAACTCCTGGTTATTTTAAAGCCGTTAGAGTCCTGACCAGGTACATTTCGAACATGTCCCTGATGGTCTAGTGGCTAGGATTCGGCGCTCTCACCGCCGCGGCCCAGGTTCGATTCCCGGTCAGGGAATTAAGCTATTGAAAACTCAATTGGAATCAAATTTGGGTACATAGGAGAGCATCATGTTGATAATGAATCAGGTGGAGAATGTTACACAATCCTTATCAGTTCAGTTAAACAGGCTGGTCCTTAGTCATCCTGTGAAGGACTGATGATTACTCTAAGTCATAGACCTATCCTGCTGTTGTATGAGAAATTAGGTCCCTGGAAGTTCAGGTGTAGAAGTTTTGTGAGCTGAATGGGGAGAGAACACGACAGTAAATTGAAGCTTGATGAAAGTCCATGTCTTAAACAGGCTCCACTTTTACATGATGGTTATATCAGGTAGACAAAGATGGCCACTTTCACTCCCTGCATCAAACAATATGTCTTCTCGTTAGTACTTCTTTAAGTCATTTGATTGTGTTACTTTAACTCCTGTTCCTTTTTATGACCATAAATTCCTGAAAAGGTGCCTTCCAAAACAGGAAAAATGTCCCTGATGGTCTAGTGGCTAGGATTCGGCGTTTTCACCGCCGTGGCCCGGGTTCGATTCCCGTCAGGGAACTAAACTATTAAACTCTCAATAAGTGCCAAATTTGTGTTCATAGACTTGCCAATCCTGCTGATGTAAGATAAATTGGGTCCCTGGAAGTTCAGTTGTAGATCTTTTGTGAGCTGAATGGGGAGAGAACACGACAGTGTGTTTTAGCTTGATGCAGGTCCCTGTCTTAAACAGGCTCCTCTTTTACATGGTGTGTATATCAGGTCGACAAAGATGGTGTCTTTCACTCCCTGCTTCAAACAATCTGTCTTCTCGTTAGTACTTCTTTAAGTCATTAGATGGTGGTACTTCAACTCCTGGTTATTTTAAAGCCGTGAGAGTCCTGACCAGGTACATATCGAACATGTCCCTGATGGTGTAGTGGCTAGGATTTGGCGCTCTCACCGCCGCGGCCCGGGTTTGATTCCCGGTCAGGGAATTAAGCTATTGATATCTCAATTGGAATCAAATTTGGGTACATAGGAGAGCATCATGTTGATAATGAATCAGGTGGAGAATGTTACACAATCCTTATCAGTTCAGTTAAACAGGCTGGTCCTTAGTCATCCTGTGAAGGACTGATGATTGCTGTAAGTCATAGACCTATCCTACTGTTGTATGAGAAATTAGGTCCCTGGAAGTTGAGGTGTAGAAGTTTCGTGAGCTGAATGGGGAGAGAACACGACAGTAAATTGAAGCTTGATGAAATTCCATGTCTTAAACAGGCTCCTCTTTTAAATGATGGTTATATCAGTTCGACAAAGAAGGCCACTTTCACCCCTTGCATCAAACAATATGTCTTCTCGTTAGTACTTCTTTAAGTCATTTGATTGTGTTACTTTAACTCCTGTTCCTTTTTATGACCATAAATTCCTGAAAAGGTGCCTTCCAAAACAGGAAAAATGTCCCTGATGGTCTAGTGGCTAGGATTCGGCGTTTTC
This sequence comes from Platichthys flesus, assembly GCF_949316205.1. Taxonomy (NCBI): domain Eukaryota; kingdom Metazoa; phylum Chordata; class Actinopteri; order Pleuronectiformes; family Pleuronectidae; genus Platichthys; species Platichthys flesus. The sequence goes on along the minus strand of NC_084946.1, from coordinate 6,571,368 downwards.
ACCGCCGCGGCCCGGGTTCGATTCCCGGTCAGGGAACTAAACTATTAAACTCTCAATAAGTGCCAAATTTGTGTTCATAGACTTGCCAATCCTGCTGATGTAAGACAAATTGGGTCCCTGGAAGTTCAGTTGTAGATCTTTTGTGAGCTGAATGGGGAGAGAACACGACAGTGTATTTTAGCTTGATGCAGGTCCATGTCTTAAACAGGCTCCTCTTTTACATGGTGTGTATATCAGGTCGACAAAGATGGTGTCTTTCACTCCCTGCTTCAAACAATCTGTCTTCTCGTTAGTACTTCTTTAAGTCATTAGATGGTGGTACTTCAACTCCTGGTTATTTTAAAGCCGTGAGAGTCCTGACCAGGTACATATCGAACATGTCCCTGATGGTCTAGTGGCTAGGATTCGGCGCTCTCACCGCCGCGGCCCGGGTTCGATTCCCGGTCAGGGAATTAAGCTATTGGAATCAAATTTGGGTACATAGGAGAGCATCATGTTGATAATGAATCAGGTGGAGAATGTTACACAATCCTTATCAGTTCAGTTAAACAGGCTGGTCCTTAGTCATCCTGTGAAGGACTGATGATTGCTGTAAGTCATAGACCTATCCTGCTGTTGTATGAGAAATTAGGTCCCTGGAAGTTGAGGTGTAGAAGTTTCGTGAGCTGAATGGGGAGAGAACACGACAGTGCATTGAAGCTTGATTAAAGTCCATGTCTTAAACAGGCTCCTCTTTTAAATGATGGTTATATCAGTTCGACAAAGATGGCCACTTTCACCCCTTGCATCAAACAATATGTCTTCTCGTTAGTACTTCTTTAAGTCATTTGATTGTGTTACTTTAACTCCTGTTCCTTTTCATGACCATAAAGTCCTGAAAAGGTGCCTTCCAAAACAGGTAAAATGTCCCTGATGGTCTAGTGGCTAGGATTCGGCGTTTTCACCGCCGCGGCCCGGGTTCGATTCCCGGTCAGGGAACTAAACTATTAAACTCTCAATAAGTGCCAAATTTGTGTTCATAGACTTGCCAAACCTGCTGATGTAAGATAAATTGGGTCCCTGGAAGTTAAGGTGTAGATGTTTGGAAGCTGAATGGGGAGAGAACAACAACAGTGTATTTTAGCTTGATGCAGGTCCATGTCTTAAACAGGCTCCTCTTTTACATGGTGTGTATATCAGGTCGAAAAGGTTGTTTTTCACTCCCTGCTTCAAACAATCTGTCTTCTCGTTAGTACTTCTTTAAGTCATTAGATGGTGGTACTTCAACTCCTGGTTATTTTAAAGCCGTTAGAGTCCTGACCAGGTACATTTCGAACATGTCCCTGATGGTCTAGTGGCTAGGATTCGGCGCTCTCACCGCCGCGGCCCGGGTTCGATTCCCGGTCAGGGAATTAAGCTATTGAAAACTCAATTGGAATCATATTTGGGTACATAGGAGAGCATCATGTTGATAATGAATCAGGTGGAGAATGTTACACAATCCTTATCAGTTCAGTTAAACAGGCTGGTCCTTAGTCATCCTGTGAAGGACTGATGATTACTGTAAGTCATAGACCTATCCTGCTGTTGTATGAGAAATTAGGTCCCTGGAAGTTCAGGTGTAGAAGTTTTGTGAGCTGAATGGGGAGAGAACACGACAGTAAATTGAAGCTTGATGAAAGTCCATGTCTTAAACAGGCTCCACTTTTACATGATGGTTATATCAGGTAGACAAAGATGGCCACTTTCACTCCCTGCATCAAACAATATGTCTTCTCGTTAGTACTTCTTTAAGTCATTTGATTGTGTTACTTTAACTCCTGTTCCTTTTTATGACCATAAATTCCTGAAAAGGTGCCTTCCAAAACAGGAAAAATGTCCCTGATGGTCTAGTGGCTAGGATTCGGCGTTTTCACCGCCGTGGCCCGGGTTCGATTCCCGTCAGGGAACTAAACTATTAAACTCTCAATAAGTGCCAAATTTGTGTTCATAGACTTGCCAATCCTGCTGATGTAAGATAAATTGGGTCCCTGGAAGTTCAGTTGTGGATCTTTTGTGAGCTGAATGGGGAGAGAACACGACAGTGTATTTTAGCTTGATGCAGGTCCCTGTCTTAAACAGGCTCCTCTTTTACATGGTGTGTATATCAGGTCGACAAAGATGGTGTCTTTCACTCCCTGCTTCAAACAATCTGTCTTCTCGTTAGTACTTCTTTAAGTCATTAGATGGTGATACTTCAACTCTTGTTTATTTTAAAGCCGTGAGAGTCCTGACCAGGTACATATCGAACATGTCCCTGATGGTCTAGTGGCTAGGATTCGGCGCTCTCACCGCCGCGGCCCGGGTTCGATTCCCGGTCATGGAACTAAACTATTAAACTCTCAATAAGTGCCAAATTTGTGTTCATAGACTTGCCAATCCTGCTGATGTAAGATAAATTGGGTCCCTGGAAGTTCAGTTGTAGATCTTTTGTGAGCTGAATGGGGAGAGAACACGACAGTGTATTTTAGCTTGATGCAGGTCCATGTCTTAAACAGGCTCCTCTTTTACATGGTGTGTATATCAGGTCGACAAAGATGGTGTCTTTCACTCCCTGCTTCAAACAATCTGTCTTCTCGTTAGTACTTCTTTAAGTCATTAGATGGTGGTACTTCAACTCCTGGTTATTTTAAAGCCGTGAGAGTCCTGACCAGGTACATATCGAACATGTCCCTGATGGTGTAGTGGCTAGGATTTGGCGCTCTCACCGCCGCGGCCCGGGTTCGATTCCCGGTCAGGGAATTAAGCTATTGATATCTCAATTGGAATCAAATTTGGGTACATAGGAGAGCATCATGTTGATAATGAATCAGGTGGAGAATGTTACACAATCCTTATCAGTTCAGTTAAACAGGCTGGTCCTTAGTCATCCTGTGAAGGACTGATGATTGCTGTAAGTCATAGACCTATCCTACTGTTGTATGAGAAATTAGGTCCCTGGAAGTTGAGGTGTAGAAGTTTCGTGAGCTGAATGGGGAGAGAACACGACAGTAAATTGAAGCTTGATGAAATTCCATGTCTTAAACAGGCTCCTCTTTTAAATGACAAAGAAGGCCACTTTCACCCCTTGCATCAAACAATATGTCTTCTCGTTAGTACTTCTTTAAGTCATTTGATTGTGTTACTTTAACTCCTGTTCCTTTTTATGACCATAAATTCCTGAAAAGGTGCCTTCCAAAACAGGAAAAATGTCCCTGATGGTCTAGTGGCTAGGATTCGGCGTTTTCACCGCCGCGGCCCGGGTTCGATTCCCGGTCAGGGAACTAAACTATTAAACTCTCAATAAGTGCCAAATTTGTGTTCATAGACTTGCCAATCCTGCTGATGTAAGACAAATTGGGTCCCTGGAAGTTCAGTTGTAGATCTTTTGTGAGCTGAATGGGGAGAGAACACGACAGTGTATTTTAGCTTGATGCAGGTCCATGTCTTAAACAGGCTCCTCTTTTACATGGTGTGTATATCAGGTCGACAAAGATGGTGTCTTTCACTCCCTGCTTCAAACAATCTGTCTTCTCGTTAGTACTTCTTTAAGTCATTAGATGGTGGTACTTCAACTCCTGGTTATTTTAAAGCCGTGAGAGTCCTGACCAGGTACATATCGAACATGTCCCTGATGGTCTAGTGGCTAGGATTCGGCGCTCTCACCGCCGCGGCCCGGGTTCGATTCCCGGTCAGGGAATTAAGCTATTGGAATCAAATTTGGGTACATAGGAGAGCATCATGTTGATAATGAATCAGGTGGAGAATGTTACACAATCCTTATCAGTTCAGTTAAACAGGCTGGTCCTTAATCATCCTGTGAAGGACTGATGATTGCTGTAAGTCATAGACCTATCCTGCTGTTGTATGAGAAATTAGGTCCCTGGAAGTTGAGGTGTAGAAGTTTCATGAGCTGAATGGGGAGAGAACACGACAGTGCATTGAAGCTTGATTAAAGTCCATGTCTTAAACAGGCTCCTCTTTTAAATGATGGTTATATCAGTTCGACAAAGATGGCCACTTTCACCCCTTGCATCAAACAATATGTCTTCTCGTTAGTACTTCTTTAAGTCATTTGATTGTGTTACTTTAACTCCTGTTCCTTTTTATGACCATAAAGTCCTGAAAAGGTGCCTTCCAAAATAGGTAAAATGTCCCTGATGGTCTAGTGGCTAGGATTCGGCGTTTTCACCGCCGCGGCCCGGGTTCGATTCCCGGTCAGGGAACTAAACTTTTAAACTCTCAATAAGTGCCAAATTTGTGTTCATAGACTTGCCAATCCTGCTGATGTAAGACAAATTGGGTCCCTGGAAGTTCAGGTGTAGATGTTTTGTAAGCTGAATGGGGAGAGAACACAACAGTGTATTTTAGCTTGATGCAGGTCCCTGTCTTAAACAGGCTCCTCTTTTACATTATGGTTATATCAGTTCGACCAAGATGGCCCCTTTCACTCCTTGCATCAAACAATATGTCTTCTCGTTAGTACTTCTTTAAGTCATTTGATTGTGTTACTTTAACTCCTGTTCCTTTTTATGACCATAAATTCCTGAAAAGGTGCCTTCCAAAACAGGAAAAATGTCCCCGATGGTCTAGTGGCTAGGATTCGGCGTTTTCACCGCCGCGGCCCGGGTTCGATTCCCGGTCAGGGAAGTACACTATTAAACTCTCAATAAGTGCCAAATTTGTGTTCATAGACTTGCCAATCCTGCTGATGTAAGATAAATTGGGTCCCTGGAAGTTAAGGTGTAGATCTTTTGTGAGCTGAATGGGGAGAGAACACGACAGTGTATTTTAGCTTGATGCAGGTCCATGTCTTAAACAGGCTCCTCTTTTACATGGTGTGTATATCAGGTCGACAAAGATGGTGTCTTTCACTCCCTGCTTCAAACAATCTGTCTTCTCGTTAGTACTTCTTTAAGTCATTAGATGGTGGTACTTCAACTCCTGGTTATTTTAAAGACGTGAGAGTCCTGACCAGGTACATTTCGAACATGTCCCTGATGGTCTAGTGGCTAGGATTCGGCGCTCTCACCGCCGCGGCCCGGGTTCGATTCCCGGTCAGGGAATTAAGCTATTGAAAACTCAATTGGAATCAAATTTGGGTACATAGGAGAGCATCATGTTGATAATGAATCAGGTGGAGAATGTTACACAATCCTTATCAGTTCAGTTAAACAGGCTGGTCCTTAGTCATCCTGTGAAGGACTGATGATTGCTGTAAGTCACAGACCTTTCCTGCTGTTGTATGAGAAATTAAGTCCCTGGAAGTTGAGGTGTAGAAGTTTTGTGAGCTGAATGGGGAGAGAACACTACAGTGCATTGAAGCTTGATGAAAGTCCATGTCTTAAACAGGCTGCTCTTTTACATGATGGTTATATCAGGTCGACAAAGGTGGCCACTTTCACTCCCTGCATCAAACAATATGTCTTCTCGTTAGTACTTCTTTAAGTCATTTGATTGTGTTACTTTAACTCCTGTTCCTTTTTATGACCATAAATTCCTGAAAAGGTGCCTTCCAAAACAGGAAAAATGTCCCTGATGGTCTAGTGGCTAGGATTCGGCGTTTTCACCGCCGCGGCCCTGGTTCGATTCCCGGTCAGGGAACTAAACTATTAAACTCTCAATAAGTGCCAAATTTGTGTTCATAGACTTGCCAATCCTGCTGATGTAAGATAAATTGGGTCCCTGGAAGTTCAGTTGTAGATCTTTTGTGAGCCGAATGGGGAGAGAACACGACAGTGTATTTTAGCTTGATGCAGGTCCATGTCTTAAACAGGCTCCTCTTTTACATGGTGTGTATATCAGGTCGACAAAGATGGTGTCTTTCACTCCCTGCTTCAAACAATCTGTCTTCTCGTTAGTACTTCTTTAAGTCATTAGATGGTGGTACTTCAACTCCTGGTTATTTTAAAGCCGTGAGAGTCCTGACCAGGTACATATCGAACATGTCCCTGATGGTCTAGTCGCTAGGATTCGGCGCTCTCACCGCCGCGGCCCGGGTTCGATTCCCGGTCAGGGAATTAAGCTATTGGAATCAAATTTGGGTACATAGGAGAGCATCATGTTGATAATGAATCAGGTGGAGAATGTTACACAATCCTTATCAGTTCAGTTAAACAGGCTGGTCCTTAGTCATCCTGTGAAGGACTGATGATTGCTGTAAGTCATAGACCTATCCTGCTGTTGTATGAGAAATTAGGTCCCTGGAAGTTGAGGTGTAGAAGTTTCGTGAGCTGAATGGGGAGAGAACACGACAGTGCATTGAAGCTTGATTAAAGTCCATGTCTTAAACAGGCTCCTCTTTTAAATGATGGTTATATCAGTTCGACAAAGATGGCCACTTTCACCCCTTGCATCAAACAATATGTCTTCTCGTTAGTACTTCTTTAAGTCATTTGATTGTGTTACTTTAACTCCTGTTCCTTTTTATGACCATAAATTCCTGAAAAGGGTGCCTTGCAAAACAGGAAAAATGTCCCTGATGGTCTAGTGGCTAGGATTCGGCGTTTTCACCGCCGCGGCCCGGGTTCGATTCCCGGTCAGGGAACTAAACTATTAAACTCTCAATAAGTGCCAAATTTGTGTTCATAGACTTGCCAATCCTGCTGATGTAAGACAAATTGGGTCCCTGGAAGTTCAGGTGTAGATGTTTTGTAAGCTGAATGGGGAGAGAACACAACAGTGTATTTTAGCTTGATGCAGGTCCTTTCTTAAGCAGGCTCCTCTTTTACATGTTGTGTATATCAGGTCGACAAAGATGGTGTCTTTCACTCCCTGCTTCAAACAATCTGTCTTCTCGTTAGTACTTCTTTAAGTCATTAGATGGTGGTACTTCAACTCCTGGTTATTTTAAAGACGTGAGAGTCCTGACCAGGTACATTTCGAACATGTCCCTGATGGTCTAGTGGCTAGGATTCGGCGCTCTCACCGCCGCGGCCCGGGTTCGATTCCCGGTCAGGGAATTAAGCTATTGAAAACTCAATTGGAATCAAATTTGGGTACATAGGAGAGCATCATGTTGATAATGAATCAGGTGGAGAATGTTACACAATCCTTATCAGTTCAGTTAAACAGGCTGGTCCTTAGTTATCCTGTGAAGGACTGATGATTACTGTAAGTCATAGACCTTTCCTGCTGTTGTATGAGAAATTAAGTCCCTCGAAGTTGAGGTGTAGAAGTTTTGTGAGCTGAATGGGGAGAGAACACGACAGTGCATTGAAGCTTGATGAAAGTCCATGTCTTAAACAGGCTCCTCTTTTACATGATGGTTATATCAGTTCGACAAAGATGGCCACTTTCACTCCTTGCATCAAACAATATGTCTTCTCGTTAGTACTTCTTTAAGTCATTTGATTGTGTTACTTTAACTCCTGTTCCTTTTTATGACCATAAATTCCTGAAAAGGTGCCTTCCAAAACAGGAAAAATGTCCCTCATGGTCTAGTGGCTAGGATTCGGCGTTTTCACCGCCGCGGCCTGGGTTCGATTCCCGGTCATGGAACTAAACTATTAAACTCTCAATAAGTGCCAAATTTGTGTTCATAGACTTGCCAATCCTGCTGATGTAAGATAAATTGGGTCCCTGGAAGTTCAGTTGTAGATCTTTTGTGAGCTGAATGGGGAGAGAACACGACAGTGTATTTTAGCTTGATGCAGGTCCATGTCTTAAACAGGCTCCTCTTTTACATGGTGTGTATATCAGGTCAACAAAGATGGTGTCTTTCACTCCCTGCTTCAAACAATCTGTCTTCTCGTTAGTACTTCTTTAAGTCATTAGATGGTGGTACTTCAACTCCTGGTTATTTTAAAGCCGTCAGAGTCCTGACCAGGTACATATCGAACATGTCCCTGATGGTCTAGTGGCTAGGATTCGGCGCTCTCACCGCCGCGGCCCGGGTTCGATTCCCGGTCAGGGAATTAAGCTATTGGAATCAAATTTGGGTACATAGGAGAGCATCATGTTAATAATGAATCAGGTGGAGAATGTTACACAATCCTTATCAGTTCAGTTGAACAGGCTGGTCCTTAGTTATCCTGTGAAGGAGTGATGATTGCTGTAAGTCACAGACCTTTCCTGCTGTTGTATGAGAAATTAAGTCCCTGGAAGTTGAGGTGTAGAAGGTTTGTGAGCTGAATGGGGAGAGAACACGACGGTGCATTGAAGCTTGATGAAAGTCCATGTCTTAAACAGGCTCCTCTTTTACATGATGGTTATATCAGTTCGACAAAGATGGCCACTTTCACTCCCTGCATCAAACAATATGTCTTCTCGTTAGTACTTCTTTAAGTCATTTGATTGTGTTACTTTAACTCCTGTTCCTTTTTATGACCATAAATTCCTGAAAAGGTGCCTTCCAAAACAGGAAAAATGTCCCTTATGGTCTAGTGGCTAGGATTCGGCGTTTTCACCGCCGCGGCCCGGGTTCGATTCCCGGTCATGGAACTAAACTATTAAACTCTCAATAAGTGCCAAATTTGTGTTCATAGACTTGCCAATCCTGCTGATGTAAGATAAATTGGGTCCCTGGAAGTTCAGTTGTAGATCTTTTGTGAGCTGAATGGGGAGAGAACACGACAGTGTATTTTAGCTTGATGCAGGTCCATGTCTTAAACAGGCTCCTCTTTTACATGGTGTGTATATCAGGTCGACAAAGATGGTGTCTTTCACTCCCTGCTTCAAACAATCTGTCTTCTCGTTAGTACTTCTTTAAGTCATTAGATGGTGGTACTTCAACTCCTGGTTATTTTAAAGCTGTGAGAGTCCTGACCAGGTACATATCGAACATGTCCCTGATGGTCTAGTGACTAGGATTCGGCGCTCTCACCGCCGCGGCCCGGGTTCGATTCCCGGTCAGGGAATTAAGCTATTGGAATCAAATTTGGGTACATAGGAGAGCATCATGTTGATAATGAATCAGGTGGAGAATGTTACACAATCCTTATCAGTTCAGTTAAACAGGCTGGTCCTTAGTCATCCTGTGAAGGACTGATGATTGCTGTAAGTCATAGACCTATCCTGCTGTTGTATGAGAAATTAGGTCCCTGGAAGTTGAGGTGTAGAAGTTTCGTGAGCTGAATGGGGAGAGAACACGACAGTGCATTGAAGCTTGATTAAAGTCCATGTCTTAAACAGGCTCCTCTTTTAAATGATGGTTATATCAGTTCGACAAAGATGGCCACTTTCACCCCTTGCATCAAACAAAATGTCTTCTCGTTAGTACTTCTTTAAGTCATTTGATTGTGTTACTTTAACTCCTGTTCCTTTTTATGACCACAAATTCCTGAAAAGGTGCCTTCCAAAACAGGAAAAATGTCCCTGATGGTCTAGTGGCTAGGATTCGGCGTTTTCACCGCCGCGGCCCGGGTTCGATTCCTGGTCAGGGAACTAAACTATTAAACTCTCAATAAGTGCCAAATTTGTGTTCATAGACTTGCCAATCCTGCTGATGTAAGATAAATTGGGTCCCTGGAAGTTCAGTTGTAGATCTTTTGTGAGCTGAATGGGGAGAGAACACGACAGTGTATTTTAGCTTGATGCAGGTCCATGTCTTAAACAGGCTCCTCTTTTACATGGTGTGTATATCAGGTCGACAAAGATGGTGTCTTTCACTCCCTGCTTCAAACAATCTGTCTTCTCGTTAGTACTTCTTTAAGTCATTAGATGGTGGTACTTCAACTCCTGGTTATTTTAAAGCTGTGAGAGTCCTGACCAGGTACATATCGAACATGTCCCTGATGGTCTAGTGACTAGGATTCGGCGCTCTCACCGCCGCGGCCCGGGTTCGATTCCCGGTCAGGGAATTAAGCTATTGGAATCAAATTTGGGTACATAGGAGAGCATCATGTTGATTATGAATCAGGTGGAGAATGTTACACAATCCTTATCAGTTCAGTTAAACAGGCTGGTCCTTAGTCATCCTGTGAAGGACTGATGATTGCTGTAAGTCATAGACCTATCCTGCTGTTGTATGAGAAATTAGGTCCCTAAAAGTTGAGGTGTATAAGTTTCGTGAGCTGAATGGGGAGAGAACACGACAGTGCATTGAAGCTTGATTAAAGTCCATGTCTTAAACAGGCTCCTCTTTTAAATGATGGTTATATCAGTTCGACAAAGATGGCCACTTTCACCCCTTGCATCAAACAATATGTCTTCTCGTTAGTACTTCTTTAAGTCATTTGATTGTGTTACTTTAACTCCTGTTCCTTTTTATGACCACAAATTCCTGAAAAGGTGCCTTCCAAAACAGGAAAAATGTCCCTGATGGTCTAGTGGCTAGGATTCGGCGTTTTCACCGCCGCGGCCCGGGTTCGATTCCCGGTCAGGGAACTAAACTATTAAACTCTCAATAAGTGCCAAATTTGTGTTCATAGACTTGCCAATCCTGCTGATGTAAGATAAATTGGGTCCCTGGAAGTTAAGGTGTAGATCTTTTGTGAGCTGAATGGGGAGAGAACACGACAGTGTATTTCAGCTTGATGCAGGTCCATGTCTTAAACAGGCTCCTCTTTTACATGGTGTGTATATCAGGTCGACAAAGATGGTGTCTTTCACTCCCTGCTTCAAACAATCTTTCTTCTCGTTAGTACTTCTTTGAGTCATTAGATGTTGGTACTTCAACTCCTGGTTATTTTAAAGCCGTGAGAGTCCTGACTAGGTACATTTCGAACATGTCCCTGATGGTCTAGTGGCTAGGATTCGGCGCTCTCACCGCCGCGGCCCGGGTTCGATTCCCGGTCAGGGAATTAAGCTATTGAAAACTCAATTGGAATCAAATTTGGGTACATAGGAGAGCATCATGTTGATAATGAATCAGGTGGAGAATGTTACACAATCCTTATCAGTTCAGTTAAACAGGCTGGTCCTTAGTCATCCTGTGAAGGACTGATGATTGCTGTAAGTCATAGACCTATCCTGCTGTTGTATGAGAAATTAGGTCCCTGGAAGTTGAGGTGTAGAAGTTTTGTGAGCTGAATGGGGAGAGAACACGACAGTGCATTGAAGCTTGATTAAAGTCCATGTCTTAAACAGGCTCCTCTTTTACATGATGGTTATATCAGTTCGACAAAGATGGCCACTTTCACCCCTTGCATCAAACAAGATGTCTTCTCGTTAGTACTTCTTTAAGTCATTTGATTGTGTTACTTTAACTCCTGTTCCTTTGTATGACCATAAATTCCTGAAAAGGTGCCTTCCAAAACAGGAAAAATGTCCCTGATGGTCTAGTGGCTAGGATTCGGCGTTTTCACCGCCGCGGCCCGGGTTCGATTCCCGGTCAGGGAACTAAACTATTAAACTCTCAATAAGTGCCAAATTTGTGTTCATAGACTTGCCAATCCTGCTGATGTAAGATAAATTGGGTCCCTGGAAGTTAAGGTGTAGATGTTTTGTAAGCTGAATGGGGAGAGAACAACAACAGTGTATTTTAGCTTGATGCAGGTCCATGTCTTAAACAGGCTCCTCTTTTACATGGTGTGTATATCAGGTCGAAAAGGTTGTTTTTCACTCCCTGCTTCAAACAATCTGTCTTCTCGTTAGTACTTCTTTAAGTCATTAGATGGTGGTACTTCAACTCCTGGTTATTTTAAAGCCGTTAGAGTCCTGACCAGGTACATTTCGAACATGTCCCTGATGGTCTAGTGGCTAGGATTCGGCGCTCTCACCGCCGCGGCCCGGGTTCGATTCCCGGTCAGGGAATTAAGCTATTGAAAACTCAATTGGAATCAAATTTGGGTACATAGGAGAGCATCATGTTGATAATGAATCAGGTGGAGAATGTTACACAATCCTTATCAGTTCAGTTAAACAGGCTGGTCCTTAGTCATCCTGTGAAGGACTGATGATTGCTGTAAGTCATAGAACTATCTTGCTGTTGTATGAGAAATTAGGTCCCTGGAAGTTGAGGTGTAGAAGTTTTGTGAGCTGAATGGGGAGAGAACACGACAGTGCATTGAAGCTTGATGAAAGTCCATGTCTTAAACAGGCTCCTCTTTTACATGATGGTTATATCAGTTCGACCAAGATGGCCAATTTCACTCCTTGCATCAAACAATATGTCTTCTCGTAAGTACTTCTTTAAGTCATTTGATTGTGTTACTTTAACTCCTGTTCCTTTTTATGACCATAAATTCCTGAAAAGATGCCTTCCAAAACAGGAAAAATGTCCCTGATGGTCTAGTGGCTAGGATTCGGCCTTTTCACCGCCGCGGCCCGTGTTCGATTCCCGGTCAGGGAAGTAAACTATTAAACTCTCAATAAGTGCCAAATTTGTGTTCATAGACTTGCCAATCCTGCTGATGTAAGATAAATTGGGTCCCTGGAAGTTAAGGTGTAGATCTTTTGTGAGCTGAATGGGGAGAGAACACGACAGTGTATTTCAGCTTGATGCAGGTCCATGTCTTAAACAGGCTCCTCTTTTACATGTTGTGTATATCAGGTCGACAAAGATGGTGTCTTTCACTCCCTGCTTCAAACAATCTGTCTTCTCGTTAGTACTTCTTTAAGTCATTTGATTGTGTTACTTTAACTCCTGTTCCTTTTTATGACCATAAATTCCTGAAAAGGTGCCTTCCAAAACAGGAAAAATGTCCCCGATGGTCTAGTGGCTAGGATTCGGCGCTCTCACCGCCGCGGCCCGGGTTCGATTCCCGGTCAGGGAATTAAGCTATTGAAAACTCAATTGGAATCAAATTTGGGTACATAGGAGAGCATCATGTTGATAATGAATCAGGTGGAGAATGTTACACAATCCTTATCAGTTCAGTTAAACAGGCTGGTCCTTAGTCATCCTGTGAAGGACTGATGATTGCTGTAAGTCATAGACCTATCCTGCTGTTGTATGAGAAATTAGGTCCCTGGAAGTTGAGGTGTAGAAGTTTTGTGAGCTGAATGGGGAGAGAACACGACAGTGCATTGAAGCTTGATTAAAGTCCATGTCTTAAACAGGCTCCTCTTTTACATGATGGTTATATCAGTTCGACAAAGATGGCCACTTTCACCCCTTGCATCAAACAAGATGTCTTCTCGTTAGTACTTCTTTAAGTCATTTGATTGTGTTACTTTAACTCCTGTTCCTTTGTATGACCATAAATTCCTGAAAAGGTGCCTTCCAAAACAGGAAAAATGTCCCTGATGGTCTAGTGGCTAGGATTCGGCGTTTTCACCGCCGCGGCCCGGGTTCGATTCCCGGTCAGGGAACTAAACTATTAAACTCTCAATAAGTGCCAAATTTGTGTTCATAGACTTGCCAATCCTGCTGATGTAAGATAAATTGGGTCCCTGGAAGTTAAGGTGTAGATGTTTTGTAAGCTGAATGGGGAGAGAACAACAACAGTGTATTTTAGCTTGATGCAGGTCCATGTCTTAAACAGGCTCCTCTTTTACATGGTGTGTATATCAGGTCGAAAAGGTTGTTTTTCACTCCCTGCTTCAAACAATCTGTCTTCTCGTTAGTACTTCTTTAAGTCATTAGATGGTGGTACTTCAACTCCTGGTTATTTTAAAGCCGTTAGAGTCCTGACCAGGTACATTTCGAACATGTCCCTGATGGTCTAGTGGCTAGGATTCGGCGCTCTCACCGCCGCGGCCCGGGTTCGATTCCCGGTCAGGGAATTAAGCTATTGAAAACTCAATTGGAATCAAATTTGGGTACATAGGAGAGCATCATGTTGATAATGAATCAGGTGGAGAATGTTACACAATCCTTATCAGTTCAGTTAAACAGGCTGGTCCTTAGTCATCCTGTGAAGGACTGATGATTGCTGTAAGTCATAGAACTATCTTGCTGTTGTATGAGAAATTAGGTCCCTGGAAGTTGAGGTGTAGAAGTTTTGTGAGCTGAATGGGGAGAGAACACGACAGTGCATTGAAGCTTGATGAAAGTCCATGTCTTAAACAGGCTCCTCTTTTACATGATGGTTATATCAGTTCGACCAAGATGGCCAATTTCACTCCTTGCATCAAACAATATGTCTTCTCGTAAGTACTTCTTTAAGTCATTTGATTGTGTTACTTTAACTCCTGTTCCTTTTTATGACCATAAATTCCTGAAAAGATGCCTTCCAAAACAGGAAAAATGTCCCTGATGGTCTAGTGGCTAGGATTCGGCCTTTTCACCGCCGCGGCCCGTGTTCGATTCCCGGTCAGGGAAGTAAACTATTAAACTCTCAATAAGTGCCAAATTTGTGTTCATAGACTTGCCAATCCTGCTGATGTAAGATAAATTGGGTCCCTGGAAGTTAAGGTGTAGATCTTTTGTGAGCTGAATGGGGAGAGAACACGACAGTGTATTTCAGCTTGATGCAGGTCCATGTCTTAAACAGGCTCCTCTTTTACATGTTGTGTATATCAGGTCGACAAAGATGGTGTCTTTCACTCCCTGCTTCAAACAATCTGTCTTCTCGTTAGTACTTCTTTAAGTCATTTGATTGTGTTACTTTAACTCCTGTTCCTTTTTATGACCATAAATTCCTGAAAAGGTGCCTTCCAAAACAGGAAAAATGTCCCCGATGGTCTAGTGGCTAGGATTCGGCGCTCTCACCGCCGCGGCCCGGGTTCGATTCCCAGTCAGGGAGTTAAGCTATTGGAATCAAATTTGGGTACATAGGAGAGCATCATGTTGATAATGAATCAGGTGGAGAATGTTACACAATCCTTATCAGTTCAGTTAAACAGGCTGGTCCTTAGTCATCCTGTGAAGGACTGATGATTGCTGTAAGTCATAGACCTATCCTGCTGTTGTATGAGAAATTAGGTCCCTGGAAGTTGAGGTGTAGAAGTTTTGTGAGCTGAATGGGGAGAGAACACGACAGTGCATTGAAGCTTGATGAAAGTCCATGTCTTAAACAGGCTCCTCTTTTACATGATGGTTATATCAGTTCGACCAAGATGGCCAATTTCACTCCTTGCATCAAACAATATGTCTTCTCGTTAGTACTTCTTTAAGTCATTTGATTGTGTTACTTTAACTCCTGTTCCTTTTTATGACCATAAATTCCTGAAAAGGTGCCTTCCAAAACAGGAAAAATGTCCCTGATGGTCTAGTGGCTAGGATTCGGCGTTTTCACCGCCGCGGCCCGGGTTCGATTCCCGGTCAGGGAAGTAAACTATTAAACTCTCAATAAGTGCCAAATTTGTGTTCATAGACTTGCCAATCCTGCTGATGTAAGATAAATTGGGTCCCTGGAAGTTAAGGTGTAGATCTTTTGTGAGCTGAATGGGGAGAGAACACGACAGTGTATTTTAGCTTGATGCAGGTCCATGTCTTAAACAGGCTCCTCTTTTACATGGTGTGTATATCAGGTCGAAAAAAGATGGTGTCTTTCACTCCCTGCTTCAAACAATCTGTCTTCTCGTTAGTACTTCTTTAAGTCATTAGATGGTGGTACTTCAACTCCTGGTTATTTTAAAAACGTGAGAGTCCTGACCAGGTACATTTCGAACATGTCCCTGATGGTCTAGTGGCTAGGATTCGGCGCTCTCACCGCCGCGGCCCGGGTTCGATTCCCGGTCAGGGAATTAAGCTATTGGAATCAAATTTGGGTACATAGGAGAGCATCATGTTGATAATGAATCAGGTGGAGAATGTTACACAATCCTTATCAGTTCAGTTAAACAGGCTGGTCCTTAGTCATCCTGTGAAGGACTGATGATTGCTGTAAGTCATAGACCTATCCTGCTGTTGTATGAGAAATTAGGTCCCTGGAAGTTGAGGTGTAGAAGTTTCGTGAGCTGAATGGGGAGAGAACACGACAGTGCATTGAAGCTTGATTAAAGTCCATGTCTTAAACAGGCTCCTCTTTTAAATGATGGTTATATCAGTTCGACAAAGATGGCCACTTTCACCCCTTGCATCAAACAATATGTCTTCTCGTTAGTACTTCTTTAAGTCATTTGATTGTGTTACTTTAACTCCTGTTCCTTTTTATGACCATAAATTCCTGAAAAGGTGCCTTCCAAAACAGGAAAAATGTCCCTGATGGTCTAGTGGTTAGGATTCGGCGTTTTCACCGCCGCGGCCCGGGTTCGATTCCCGGTCAGGGAACTAAACTATTAAACTCTCAATAAGTGCCAAATTTGTGTTCATAGACTTGCCAATCCTGCTGATGTAAGACAAATTGGGTCCCTGGAAGTTCAGGTGTAGATGTTTTGTAAGCTGAATGGGGAGAGAACACAACAGTGTATTTTAGCTTGATGCAGGTCCCTGTCTTAAACAGGCTCCTCTTTTACATGTTGTGTATATCAGGTCGACAAAGATGGTGTCTTTCACTCCCTGCTTCAAACAATCTGTCTTCTCGTTAGTACTTCTTTAAGTCATTAGATGGTGGTACTTCAACTCCTGGTTATTTTAAAGACGTGAGAGTCCTGACCAGGTACATTTCGAACATGTCCCTGATGGTCTAGTGGCTAGGATTCGGCGCTCTCACCGCCGCGCCCCGGGTTCGATTCCCGGTCAGGGAATTAAGCTATTGAAAACTCAATTGGAATCAAATTTGGGTACATAGGAGAGCATCATGTTGATAATGAATCAGGTGGAGAATGTTACACAATCCTTATCAGTTCAGTTAAACAGGCTGGTCCTTAGTTATCCTGTGAAGGACTGATGATTACTGTAAGTCATAGACCTTTCCTGCTGTTGTATGAGAAATTAAGTCCCTGGAAGTTGAGGTGTAGAAGTTTTTTGAGCTGAATGGGGAGAGAACACGACAGTGCATTGAAGCTTGATGAAAGTCCATGTCTTAAACAGGCTCCTCTTTTACATGATGGTTATATCAGTTCGATAAAGATGGCCACTTTCACTCCTTGCATCAAACAATATGTCTTCTCGTTAGTACTTCTTTAATTCATTTGATTGTGTTACTTTAACTCCTGTTCCTTTTTATGACCATAAATTCCTGAAAAGGTGCCTTCCAAAACAGGAAAAATGTCCCTGATGGTCTAGTGGCTAGGATTCGGCGTTTTCACCGCCGCGGCCTGGGTTCGATTCCCGGTCATGGAACTAAACTATTAAACTCTCAATAAGTGCCAAATTTGTGTTCATAGACTTGCCAATCCTGCTGATGTAAGATAAATTGGGTCCCTGGAAGTTCAGTTGTAGATCTTTTGTGAGCTGAATGGGGAGAGAACACGACAGTGTATTTTAGCTTGATGCAGGTCCATGTCTTAAACAGGCTCCTCTTTTACATGGTGTGTATATCAGGTCGACAAAGATGGTGTCTTTCACTCCCTGCTTCAAACAATCTGTCTTCTCGTTAGTACTTCTTTAAGTCATTAGATGGTGGTACTTCAACTCCTGGTTATTTTAAAGCCGTGAGAGTCCTGACCAGGTACATATCAAACATGTCCCTGATGGTCTAGTGGCTAGGATTCGGCGCTCTCACCGCCGCGGCCCGGGTTCGATTCCCGGTCAGGGAATTAATCTATTGGAATCAAATTTGGGTACATAGGAGAGCATCATGTTAAAAATGAATCAGGTGGAGAATGTTACACAATCCTTATCAGTTCAGTTAAACAGGCTGGTCCTTAGTTATCCTGTGAAGGACTGATGATTGCTGTAAGTCACAGACCTTTCCTGCTGTTGTATGAGAAATTAAGTCCCTGGAAGTTGAGGTGTAGAAGTTTTGTGAGCTGAATGGGGAGAGAACACGACGGTGCATTGAAGCTTGATGAAAGTCCATGTCTTAAACAGGCTCCTCTTTTACATGATGGTTATATCAGTTCGACAAAGATGGCCACTTTCACTCCTTGCATCAAACAATATGTCTTCTCGTTAGTACTTCTTTAAGTCATTTGATTGTGTTACTTTAACTCCTGTTCCTTTTTATGACCATAAATTCCTGAAAAGGTGCCTTCCAAAACAGGAAAAATGTCCCTGATGGTCTAGTGGCTAGGATTCGGCGTTTTCACCGCCGCGGCCTGGGTTCGATTCCCGGTCATGGAACTAAACTATTAAACTCTCAATAAGTGCCAAATTTGTGTTCATAGACTTGCCAATCCTGCTGATGTAAGATAAATTGGGTCCCTGGAAGTTCAGTTGTAGATCTTTTGTGAGCTGAATGGGGAGAGAACACGACAGTGTATTTTAGCTTGATGCAGGTCCATGTCTTAAACAGGCTCCTCTTTTACATGGTGTGTATATCAGGTCGACAAAGATGGTGTCTTTCACTCCCTGCTTCAAACAATCTGTCTTCTCGTTAGTACTTCTTTAAGTCATTAGATGGTGGTACTTCAACTCCTGGTTATTTTAAAGACGTGAGAGTCCTGACCAGGTACATTTCGAACATGTCCCTGATGGTCTAGTGGCTAGGATTCGGCGCTCTCACCGCCGCGGCCCGGGTTCGATTCCCGGTCAGGGAATTAAGCTATTGAAAACTCAATTGGAATCAAATTTGGGTACATAGGAGAGCATCATGTTGATAAGGAATCAGGTGGAGAATGTTACACAATCCTTATCAGTTCAGTTAAACAGGCTGGTCCTTAGTTATCCTGTGAAGGACTGATGATTGCTGTAAGTCACAGACCTTTCCTGCTGTTGTATGAGAAATTAAGTCCCTGGAAGTTGAGGTGTAGAAGTTTTGTGAGCTGAATGGGGAGAGAACACGACAGTGCATTGAAGCTTGATGAAAGTCCATGTCTTAAACAGGCTCCTCTTTTACATGATGGTTATATCAGTTCGACAAAGATTGCCACTTTCACTCCTTGCATCAAACAATATGTCTTCTCGTTAGTACTTCTTTAAGTCATTTGATTGTGTTACTTTAACTCCTGTTCCTTTTTATGACCATAAATTCCTGAAAAGGTGCCTTCCAAAACAGGAAAATTATCCCTGATGGTCTAGTGGATAGGATTTGGTGTTTTCATAGCCGCGGCACGGGTTCGATTCCCGGTCAGGGAACTAAACTATTAAACTCTCAATAAGTGCCAAATTTGTGTTCATAGACTTGCCAATCCTGCTGATGTAAGATAAATTGGGTCCCTGGAAGTTAAGGTGTAGATGTTTTGTAAGCTGAATGGGGAGAGAACAACAACAGTGTATTTTAGCTTGATGCAGGTCCATGTCTTAAACAGGCTCCTCTTTTACATGGTGTGTATATCAGGTTGAAAAGGTTGTTTTTCACTCCCTGCTTCAAACAATCTGTCTTCTCGTTAGTACTTCTTTAAGTCATTAGATGGTGGTACTTCAACTCCTGGTTATTTTAAAGCTGTTAGAGTCCTGACCAGGTACATTTCGAACATGTCCCTGATGGTCTAGTGGCTAGGATTCGGCGCTCTCACCGCCGCGGCCCGGGTTAGATTCCCGGTCAGGGAATTAAGCTATTGAAAACTCAATTGGAATCAAATTTGGGTACATAGGAGAGCATCATGTTGATAATGAATCAGGTGGAGAATGTTACACAATCCTTATCAGTTCAGTTAAACAGGCTGGTCCTTAGTCATCCTGTGAAGGACTGATGATTGCTGTAAGTCACAGACCTTTCCTGCTGTTGTATGAGAAATTAAGTCCCTGGAAGTTGAGGTGTAGAAGTTTTGTGAGCTGAATGGGGAGAGAACACGACAGTAAATTGAAGCTTGATGAAAGTCCATGTCTTAAACAGGCTGCTCTTTTACATGATGGTTATATCAGGTCGACAAAGATGGCCACTTTCACTCCTTGCATCAAACAATATGTCTTCTCGTTAGTACTTCTTTAAGTCATTTGATTGTGTTACTTTAACTCCTGTTCCTTTTTATGACCATAAATTCCTGAAAAGGTGCCTTCCAAAACAGGAAAAATGTCCCTGATGGTCTAGTGGCTAGGATTCGGCGTTTTCACCGCCGCGGCCCTGGTTCGATTCCCGGTCAGGGAACTAAACTATTAAACTCTCAATAAGTGCCAAATTTGTGTTCATAGACTTGCCAATCCTGCTGATGTAAGATAAATTGGGTCCCTGGAAGTTCAGTTGTAGATCTTTTGTGAGCCGAATGGGGAGAGAACACGACAGTGTATTTTAGCTTGATGCAGGTCCATGTCTTAAACAGGCTCCTCTTTTACATGGTGTGTATATCAGGTCGACAAAGATGGTGTCTTTCACTCCCTGCTTCAAACAATCTGTCTTCTCGTTAGTACTTCTTTAAGTCATTAGATGGTGGTACTTCAACTCCTGGTTATTTTAAAGCCGTGAGAGTCCTGACCAGGTACATATCGAACATGTCCCTGATGGTCTAGTCGCTAGGATTCGGCGCTCTCACCGCCGCGGCCCGGGTTCGATTCCCGGTCAGGGAATTAAGCTATTGGAATCAAATTTGGGTACATAGGAGAGCATCATGTTGATAATGAATCAGGTGG
This sequence comes from Platichthys flesus, assembly GCF_949316205.1. Classification (NCBI taxonomy): domain Eukaryota; kingdom Metazoa; phylum Chordata; class Actinopteri; order Pleuronectiformes; family Pleuronectidae; genus Platichthys; species Platichthys flesus. Next base: position 6,551,051 of record NC_084946.1, on the reverse strand, counting down.
AGAATGTTACACAATCCTTATCAGTTCAGTTAAACAGGCTGGTCCTTAGTCATCCTGTGAAGGACTGATGATTGCTGTAAGTCATAGACCTATCCTGCTGTTGTATGAGAAATTAGGTCCCTGGAAGTTGAGGTGTAGAAGTTTCGTGAGCTGAATGGGGAGAGAACACGACAGTGCATTGAAGCTTGATTAAAGTCCATGTCTTAAACAGGCTCCTCTTTTAAATGATGGTTATATCAGTTCGACAAAGATGGCCACTTTCACCCCTTGCATCAAACAATATGTCTTCTCGTTAGTTCTTCTTTAAGTCATTTGATTGTGTTACTTTAACTCCTGTTCCTTTTTATGACCATAAATTCCTGAAAAGGTGCCTTCCAAAACAGGAAAAATGTCCCTGATGGTCTAGTGGCTAGGATTCGGCGTTTTCACCGCCGCGGCCCGGGTTCGATTCCAGGTCAGGGAACTAAACTATTAAACTCTCAATAAGTGCCAAATTTGTGTTCATAGACTTGCCAATCCTGCTGATGTAAGACAAATTGGGTCCCTGGAAGTTCAGGTGTAGATGTTTTGTAAGCTGAATGGGGAGAGAACACAACAGTGTATTTTAGCTTGATGCAGGTCCCTGTCTTAAACAGGCTCCTCTTTTACATGTTGTGTATATCAGGTCGACAAAGATGGTGTCTTTCACTCCCTGCTTCAAACAATCTGTCTTCTCGTTAGTACTTCTTTAAGTCATTAGATGGTGGTACTTCAACTCCTGGTTATTTTAAAGACGTGAGAGTCCTGACCAGGTACATTTCGAACATGTCCCTGATGGTCTAGTGGCTAGGATTCGGCGCTCTCACCGCCGCGGCCCGGGTTCGATTCCCGGTCAGGGAATTAAGCTATTGAAAACTCAATTGGAATCAAATTTGGGTACATAGGAGAGCATCATGTTGATAAGGAATCAGGTGGAGAATGTTACACAATCCTTATCAGTTCAGTTAAACAGGCTGGTCCTTAGTTATCCTGTGAAGGACTGATGATTGCTGTAAGTCACAGACCTTTCCTGCTGTTGTATGAGAAATTAAGTCCCTGGAACTTGAGGTGTAGAAGTTTTGTGAGCTGAATGGGGAGAGAACACGACAGTGCATTGAAGCTTGATGAAAGTCCATGTCTTAAACAGGCTCCTCTTTTACATGATGGTTATATCAGTTCGACAAAGATTGCCACTTTCACTCCTTGCATCAAACAATATGTCTTCTCGTTAGTACTTCTTTAAGTCATTTGATTGTGTTACTTTAACTCCTGTTCCTTTTTATGACCATAAATTCCTGAAAAGGTGCCTTCCAAAACAGGAAAAATATCCCTGATGGTCTAGTGGATAGGATTTGGTGTTTTCATAGCCGCGGCACGGGTTCGATTCCCGGTCAGGGAACTAAACTATTAAACTCTCAATAAGTGCCAAATTTGTGTTCATAGACTTGCCAATCCTGCTGATGTAAGATAAATTGGGTCCCTGGAAGTTAAGGTGTAGATGTTTTGTAAGCTGAATGGGGAGAGAACAACAACAGTGTATTTTAGCTTGATGCAGGTCCATGTCTTAAACAGGCTCCTCTTTTACATGGTGTGTATATCAGGTCGAAAAGGTTGTTTTTCACTCCCTGCTTCAAACAATCTGTCTTCTCGTTAGTACTTCTTTAAGTCATTAGATGGTGGTACTTCAACTCCTGGTTATTTTAAAGCTGTTAGAGTCCTGACCAGGTACATTTCGAACATGTCCCTGATGGTCTAGTGGCTAGGATTCGGCGCTCTCACCGCCGCGGCCCGGGTTAGATTCCCGGTCAGGGAATTAAGCTATTGAAAACTCAATTGGAATCAAATTTGGGTACATAGGAGAGCATCATGTTGATAATGAATCAGGTGGAGAATGTTACACAATCCTTATCAGTTCAGTTAAACAGGCTGGTCCTTAGTCATCCTGTGAAGGACTGATGATTGCTGTAAGTCACAGACCTTTCCTGCTGTTGTATGAGAAATTAGGTCCCTGGAAGTTGAGGTGTAGAAGTTTCGTGAGCTGAATGGGGAGAGAACACGACAGTGCATTGAAGCTTGATTAAAGTCCATGTCTTAAACAGGCTCCTCTTTTAAATGATGGTTATATCAGTTCGACAAAGATGGCCACTTTCACCCCTTGCATCAAACAATATGTCTTCTCGTTAGTTCTTCTTTAAGTCATTTGATTGTGTTACTTTAACTCCTGTTCCTTTTTATGACCATAAATTCCTGAAAAGGTGCCTTCCAAAACAGGAAAAATGTCCCTGATGGTCTAGTGGCTAGGATTCGGCGTTTTCACCGCCGCGGCCCGGGTTCGATTCCAGGTCAGGGAACTAAACTATTAAACTCTCAATAAGTGCCAAATTTGTGTTCATAGACTTGCCAATCCTGCTGATGTAAGACAAATTGGGTCCCTGGAAGTTCAGGTGTAGATGTTTTGTAAGCTGAATGGGGAGAGAACACAACAGTGTATTTTAGCTTGATGCAGGTCCCTGTCTTAAACAGGCTCCTCTTTTACATGTTGTGTATATCAGGTCGACAAAGATGGTGTCTTTCACTCCCTGCTTCAAACAATCTGTCTTCTCGTTAGTACTTCTTTAAGTCATTAGATGGTGGTACTTCAACTCCTGGTTATTTTAAAGACGTGAGAGTCCTGACCAGGTACATTTCGAACATGTCCCTGATGGTCTAGTGGCTAGGATTCGGCGCTCTCACCGCCGCGGCCCGGGTTAGATTCCCGGTCAGGGAATTTATTGAAAACTCAATTTGAATCAAATTTGGGTACATAGGAGAGCATCATGTTGATAATGAATCAGGTGGAGAATGTTACACAATCCTTATCAGTTCAGTTAAACAGGCTGGTCCTTAGTTATCCTGTGAAGGACTGATGATTGCTGTAAGTCACAGACCTTTCCTGCTGTTGTATGAGAAATTAAGTCCCTGGAAGTTGAGGTGTAGAAGTTTTGTGAGCTGAATGGGGAGAGAACACGACAGTGCATTGAAGCTTGATGAAAGTCCATGTCTTAAACAGGCTCCTCTTTTACATGATGGTTATATCAGTTCGACAAAGATGGCCACTTTCACTCCTTGCATCAAACAATATGTCTTCTCGTTAGTACTTCTTTAAGTCATTTGATTGTGTTACTTTAACTCCTGTTCCTTTTTATGACCATAAATTCCTGAAAAGGTGCCTTCCAAAACAGGAAAAATGTCCCTGATGGTCTAGCGGATAGGATTTGGTGTTTTCATAGCCGCGGCACGGGTTCGATTCCCGGTCAGGAAACTAAACTATTAAACTCTCAATAAGTGCCAAATTTGTGTTCATAGACTTGCCAATCCTGCTGATGTAAGATAAATTGGGTCCCTGGAAGTTAAGGTGTAGATGTTTTGTAAGCTGAATGGGGAGAGAACAACAACAGTGTATTTTAGCTTGATGCAGGTCCATGTCTTAAACAGGCTCCTCTTTTACATGGTGTGTATATCAGGTCGAAAAGGTTGTTTTTCACTCCCTGCTTCAAACAATCTGTCTTCTCGTTAGTACTTCTTTAAGTCATTAGATGGTGGTACTTCAACTCCTGGTTATTTTAAAGCTGTTAGAGTCCTGACCAGGTACATTTCGAACATGTCCCTGATGGTCTAGTGGCTAGGATTCGGCGCTCTCACCACCGCGGCCCGGGTTAGATTCCCGGTCAGGGAATTAAGCTATTGAAAACTCAATTGGAATCAAATTTGGGTACATAGTAGAGCATCATGTTGATAATGAATCAGGTGGAGAATGTTACACAATCCTTATCAGTTCAGTTAAACAGGCTGGTCCTTAGTCATCCTGTGAAGGACTGATGATTGCTGTAAGTCACAGACCTTTCCTGCTGTTGTATGAGAAATTAAGTCCCTGGAAGTTGAGGTGTAGAAGTTTTGTGAGCTGAATGGGGAGAGAACACGACAGTAAATTGAAGCTTGATGAAAGTCCATGTCTTAAACAGGCTGCTCTTTTACATGATGGTTATATCAGGTCGACAAAGATGGCCACTTTCACTCCCTGCATCAAACAATATGTCTTCTCGTTAGTACTTCTTTAAGTCATTTGATTGTGTTACTTTAACTCCTGTTCCTTTTTATGACCATAAATTCCTGAAAAGGTGCCTTCCAAAACAGGAAAAATGTCCCTGATGGTCTAGTGGCTAGGATTCGGCGTTTTCACCGCCGCGGCCCTGGTTCGATTCCCGGTCAGGGAACTAAACTATTAAACTCTCAATAAGTGCCACATTTGTGTTCATAGACTTGCCAATCCTGCTGATGTAAGATAAATTGGGTCCCTGGAAGTTCAGTTGTAGATCTTTTGTGAGCCGAATGGGGAGAGAACACGACAGTGTATTTTAGCTTGATGCAGGTCCATGTCTTAAACAGGCTCCTCTTTTACATGGTGTGTATATCAGGTCGACAAAGATGGTGTCTTTCACTCCCTGCTTCAAACAATCTGTCTTCTCGTTAGTACTTCTTTAAGTCATTAGATGGTGGTACTTCAACTCCTGGTTATTTTAAAGCCGTGAGAGTCCTGACCAGGTACATATCGAACATGTCCCTGATGGTCTAGTCGCTAGGATTCGGCGCTCTCACCGCCGCGGCCCGGGTTCGATTCCCGGTCAGGGAATTAAGCTATTGGAATCAAATTTGGGTACATAGGAGAGCATCATGTTGATAATGAATCAGGTGGAGAATGTTACACAATCCTTATCAGTTCAGTTAAACAGGCTGGTCCTTAGTCATCCTGTGAAGGACTGATGATTGCTGTAAGTCATAGACCTATCCTGCTGTTGTATGAGAAATTAGGTCCCTGGAAGTTGAGGTGTAGAAGTTTCGTGAGCTGAATGGGGAGAGAACACGACAGTGCATTGAAGCTTGATTAAAGTCCATGTCTTAAACAGGCTCCTCTTTTAAATGATGGTTATATCAGTTCGACAAAGATGGCCACTTTCACCCCTTGCATCAAACAATATGTCTTCTCGTTAGTTCTTCTTTAAGTCATTTGATTGTGTTACTTTAACTCCTGTTCCTTTTTATGACCATAAATTCCTGAAAAGGTGCCTTCCAAAACAGGAAAAATGTCCCTGATGGTCTAGTGGCTAGGATTCGGCGTTTTCACCGCCGCGGCCCGGGTTCGATTCCCGGTCAGGGAACTAAACTATTAAACTCTCAATAAGTGCCAAATTTGTGTTCATAGACTTGCCAATCCTGCTGATGTAAGACAAATTGGGTCCCTGGAAGTTCAGGTGTAGATGTTTTGTAAGCTGAATGGGGAGAGAACACAACAGTGTATTTTAGCTTGATGCAGGTCCCTGTCTTAAACAGGCTCCTCTTTTACATGTTGTGTATATCAGGTCGACAAAGATGGTGTCTTTCACTCCCTGCTTCAAACAATCTGTCTTCTCGTTAGTACTTCTTTAAGTCATTAGATGGTGGTACTTCAACTCCTGGTTATTTTAAAGACGTGAGAGTCCTGACCAGGTACATTCCGAACATGTCCCTGATGGTCTAGTGGCTAGGATTCGGCGCTCTCACCGCCGCGGCCCGGGTTCGATTCCCGGTCAGGGAATTAAGCTATTGAAAACTCAATTGGAATCAAATTTGGGTACATAGGAGAGCATCATGTTGATAATGAATCAGGTGGAGAATGTTACACAATCCTTATCAGTTCAGTTAAACAGGCTGGTCCTTAGTTATCCTGTGAAGGACTGATGATTGCTGTAAGTCACAGACCTTTCCTGCTGTTGTATGAGAAATTAAGTCCCTGGAAGTTGAGGTGTAGAAGTTTTGTGAGCTGAATGGGGAGAGAACACGACAGTGCATTGAAGCTTGATGAAAGTCCATGTCTTAAACAGGCTCCTCTTTTACATGATGGTTATATCAGTTCGACAAAGATGGCCACTTTCACTCCTTGTATCAAACAATATGTCTTCTCGTTAGTACTTCTTTAAGTCATTTGATTGTGTTACTTTAACTCCTGTTCCTTTTTATGACCATAAATTCCTGAAAAGGTGCCTTCCAAAACAGGAAAAATGTCCCTGATGGTCTAGTGGCTAGGATTCGGCGTTTTCACCGCCGCGGCCTGGGTTCGATTCCCGGTCATGGAACTAAACTATTAAACTCTCAATAAGTGCCAAATTTGTGTTCATAGACTTGCCAATCCTGCTGATGTAAGATAAATTGGGTCCCTGGAAGTTCAGTTGTAGATCTTTTGTGAGCTGAATGGGGAGAGAACACGACAGTGTATTTTAGCTTGATGCAGGTCCATGTCTTAAACAGGCTCCTCTTTTACATGGTGTGTATATCAGGTCGACAAAGATGGTGTCTTTCACTCCCTGCTTCAAACAATCTGTCTTCTCGTTAGTACTTCTTTAAGTCATTAGATGGTGGTACTTCAACTCCTGGTTATTTTAAAGCCGTGAGAGTCCTGACCAGGTACATATCGAACATGTCCCTGATGGTCTAGTGGCTAGGATTCGGCGCTCTCACTGCTGCGGCCCGGGTTCGATTCCCGGTCAGGGAATTAAGCTATTGGAATCAAATTTGGGTACATAGGAGAGCATCATGTTAATAATGAATCAGGTGGAGAATGTTACACAATCCTTATCAGTTCAGTTAAACAGGCTGGTCCTTAGTTATCCTGTGAAGGACTGATGATTGCTGTAAGTCACAGACCTTTCCTGCTGTTTTATGAGAAATTAAGTCCCTGGAATTTGAGGTGTAGAAGTTTTGTGAGCTGAATGGGGAGAGAACACGACGGTGCATTGAAGCTTGATGAAAGTCCATGTCTTAAACAGGCTCCTCTTTTACATGATGGTTATATCAGTTCGACAAAGATGGCCACTTTCACTCCTTGCATCAAACAATATGTCTTCTCGTTAGTACTTCTTTAAGTCATTTGATTGTGTTACTTTAACTCCTGTTCCTTTTTATGACTATAAATTCCTGAAAAGGTGCCTTCCAAAACAGGAAAAATGTCCCTGATGGTCTAGTGGCTAGGATTCGGCGTTTTCACCGCCGCGGCCCGGGTTCGATTCCCGGTCATGGAACTAAACTATTAAACTCTCAATAAGTGCCAAATTTGTGTTCATAGACTTGCCAATCCTGCTGATGTAAGATAAATTGGGTCCCTGGAAGTTCAGTTGTAGATCTTTTGTTAGCTGAATGGGGAGAGAACACGACAGTGTATTTTAGCTTGATGCAGGTCCATGTCTTAAACAGGCTCCTCTTTTACATGGTGTGTATATCAGGTCGACAAAGATGGTGTCTTTCACTCCCTGCTTCAAACAATCTGTCTTCTCGTTAGTACTTCTTTAAGTCATTAGATGGTGGTACTTCAACTCCTGGTTATTTTAAAGCTGTGAGAGTCCTGACCAGGTACATATTGAACATGTCCCTGATGGTCTAGTGGCTAGGATTCGGCGCTCTCACAGCCGCGGCCCGGGTTCGATTCCCGGTCAGGGAGTTAAGCTATTGGAATCAAATTTGGGTACATAGGAGAGCATCATGTTGATAATGAATCAGGTGGAGAATGTTACACAATCCTTATCAGTTCAGTTAAACAGGCTGGTCCTTAGTCATCCTGTGAAGGACTGATGATTGCTGTAAGTCATAGACCTATCCTGCTGTTGTATGAGAAATTAGGTCCCTGGAAGTTGAGGTGTAGAAGTTTCGTGAGCTGAATGGGGAGAGAACACGACAGTGCATTGAAGCTTGATTAAAGTCCATGTCTTAAACAGGCTCCTCTTTTAAATGATGGTTATATCAGTTCGACAAAGATGGCCACTTTCACCCCTTGCATCAAACAATATGTCTTCTCGTTAGTACTTCTTTAAGTCATTTGATTGTGTTACTTTAACTCCTGTTCCTTTTTATGACCACAAATTCCTGAAAAGGTGCCTTCCAAAACAGGAAAAATGTCCCTGATGGTCTAGTGGCTAGGATTCGGCGTTTTCACCGCCGCGGCCCTGGTTCGATTCCCGGTCAGGGAACTAAACTATTAAACTCTCAATAAGTGCCAAATCCTGCTGATGTAAGACAAATTGGGTCCCTGGAAGTTCAGTTGTAGATCTTTTGTGAGCTGAATGGGGAGAGAACACGACAGTGTATTTTAGCTTGATGCAGGTCCATGTCTTAAACAGGCTCCTCTTTTACATGGTGTGTATATCAGGTCGACAAAGATGGTGTCTTTCACTCCCTGCTTCAAACAATCTGTCTTCTCGTTAGTACTTCTTTAAGTCATTAGATGGTGGTACTTCAACTCCTGGTTATTTTAAAGCCGTGAGAGTCCTGACCAGGTACATATCGAACATGTCCCTGATGGTCTAGTGGCTAGGATTCGGCGCTCTCACTGCTGCGGCCCGGGTTCGATTCCCGGTCAGGGAATTAAGCTATTGGAATCAAATTTGGGTACATAGGAGAGCATCATGTTAATAATGAATCAGGTGGAGAATGTTACACAATCCTTATCAGTTCAGTTAAACAGGCTGGTCCTTAGTTATCCTGTGAAGGACTGATGATTGCTGTAAGTCACAGACCTTTCCTGCTGTTGTATGAGAAATTAAGTCCCTGGAATTTGAGGTGTAGAAGTTTTGTGAGCTGAATGGGGAGAGAACACGACGGTGCATTGAAGCTTGATGAAAGTCCATGTCTTAAACAGGCTCCTCTTTTACATGATGGTTATATCAGTTCGACAAAGATGGCCACTTTCACTCCTTGCATCAAACAATATGTCTTCTCGTTAGTACTTCTTTAAGTCATTTGATTGTGTTACTTTAACTCCTGTTCCTTTTTATGACTATAAATTCCTGAAAAGGTGCCTTCCAAAACAGGAAAAATGTCCCTGATGGTCTAGTGGCTGGGATTCGGCGTTTTCACCGCCGCGGCCCGGGTTCGATTCCCGGTCATGGAACTAAACTATTAAACTCTCAATAAGTGCCAAATTTGTGTTCATAGACTTGCCAATCCTGCTGATGTAAGATAAATTGGGTCCCTGGAAGTTCAGTTGTAGATCTTTTGTGAGCTGAATGGGGAGAGAACACGACAGTGTATTTTAGCTTGATGCAGGTCCATGTCTTAAACAGGCTCCTCTTTTACATGGTGTGTATATCAGGTCGACAAAGATGGTGTCTTTCACTCCCTGCTTCAAACAATCTGTCTTCTCGTTAGTACTTCTTTAAGTCATTAGATGGTGGTACTTCAACTCCTGGTTATTTTAAAGCTGTGAGAGTCCTGACCAGGTACATATTGAACATGTCCCTGATGGTCTAGTGGCTAGGATTCGGCGCTCTCACCGCCGCGGCCCGGGTTCGATTCCCGGTCAGGGAGTTAAGCTATTGGAATCAAATTTGGGTACATAGGAGAGCATCATGTTGATAATGAATCAGGTGGAGAATGTTACACAATCCTTATCAGTTCAGTTAAACAGGCTGGTCCTTAGTCATCCTGTGAAGGACTGATGATTGCTGTAAGTCATAGACCTATCCTGCTGTTGTATGAGAAATTAGGTCCCTGGAAGTTGAGGTGTAGAAGTTTCGTGAGCTGAATGGGGAGAGAACACGACAGTGCATTGAAGCTTGATTAAAGTCCATGTCTTAAACAGGCTCCTCTTTTAAATGATGGTTATATCAGTTCGACAAAGATGGCCACTTTCACCCCTTGCATCAAACAATATGTCTTCTCGTTAGTACTTCTTTAAGTCATTTGATTGTGTTACTTTAACTCCTGTTCCTTTTTATGACCACAAATTCCTGAAAAGGTGCCTTCCAAAACAGGAAAAATGTCCCTGATGGTCTAGTGGCTAGGATTCGGCGTTTTCACCGCCGCGGCCCTGGTTCGATTCCCGGTCAGGGAACTAAACTATTAAACTCTCAATAAGTGCCAAATCCTGCTGATGTAAGACAAATTGGGTCCCTGGAAGTTCAGGTGTAGATGTTTTGTAAGCTGAATGGGGAGAGAACACAACAGTGTATTTTAGCTTGATGCAGGTCCCTGTCTTAAACAGGCTCCTCTTTTACATGTTGTGTATATCAGGTCGACAAAGATGGTGTCTTTCACTCCCTGCTTCAAACAATCTGTCTTCTCGTTAGTACTTCTTTAAGTCATTAGATGGTGGTACTTCAACTCCTGGTTATTTTAAAGACGTGAGAGTCCTGACCAGGTACATTCCGAACATGTCCCTGATGGTCTAGTGGCTAGGATTCGGCGCTCTCACCGCCGCGGCCCGGGTTCGATTCCCGGTCAGGGAATTAAGCTATTGAAAACTCAATTGGAATCAAATTTGGGTACATAGGAGAGCATCATGTTAATAATGAATCAGGTGGAGAATGTTACACAATCCTTATCAGTTCAGTTAAACAGGCTGGTCCTTAGTTATCCTGTGAAGGACTGATGATTGCTGTAAGTCACAGACCTTTCCTGCTGTTGTATGAGAAATTAAGTCCCTGGAATTTGAGGTGTAGAAGTTTTGTGAGCTGAATGGGGAGAGAACACGACGGTGCATTGAAGCTTGATGAAAGTCCATGTCTTAAACAGGCTCCTCTTTTACATGATGGTTATATCAGTTCGACAAAGATGGCCACTTTCACTCCTTGCATCAAACAATATGTCTTCTCGTTAGTACTTCTTTAAGTCATTTGATTGTGTTACTTTAACTCCTGTTCCTTTTTATGACTATAAATTCCTGAAAAGGTGCCTTCCAAAACAGGAAAAATGTCCCTGATGGTCTAGTGGCTAGGATTCGGCGTTTTCACCGCCGCGGCCCGGGTTCGATTCCCGGTCATGGAACTAAACTATTAAACTCTCAATAAGTGCCAAATTTGTGTTCATAGACTTGCCAATCCTGCTGATGTAAGATAAATTGGGTCCCTGGAAGTTCAGTTGTAGATCTTTTGTGAGCTGAATGGGGAGAGAACACGACAGTGTATTTTAGCTTGATGCAGGTCCATGTCTTAAACAGGCTCCTCTTTTACATGGTGTGTATATCAGGTCGACAAAGATGGTGTCTTTCACTCCCTGCTTCAAACAATCTGTCTTCTCGTTAGTACTTCTTTAAGTCATTAGATGGTGGTACTTCAACTCCTGGTTATTTTAAAGCCGTGAGAGTCCTGACCAGGTACATATCGAACATGTCCCTGATGGTCTAGTGGCTAGGTTTCGGCGCTCTCACTGCTGCGGCCCGGGTTCGATTCCCGGTCAGGGAATTAAGCTATTGGAATCAAATTTGGGTACATAGGAGAGCATCATGTTAATAATGAATCAGGTGGAGAATGTTACACAATCCTTATCAGTTCAGTTAAACAGGCTGGTCCTTAGTTATCCTGTGAAGGACTGATGATTGCTGTAAGTCACAGACCTTTCCTGCTGTTGTATGAGAAATTAAGTCCCTGGAATTTGAGGTGTAGAAGTTTTGTGAGCTGAATGGGGAGAGAACACGACGGTGCATTGAAGCTTGATGAAAGTCCATGTCTTAAACAGGCTCCTCTTTTACATGATGGTTATATCAGTTCGACAAAGATGGCCACTTTCACTCCTTGCATCAAACAATATGTCTTCTCGTTAGTACTTCTTTAAGTCATTTGATTGTGTTACTTTAACTCCTGTTCCTTTTTATGACCATAAATTCCTGAAAAGGTGCCTTCCAAAACAGGAAAAATGTCCCTGATTGTCTAGTGGCTAGGATTCGGCGCTCTCACCGCCGCGGCCCGGGTTCGATTCCCGGTCAGGGAATTAAGCTATTGAAAACTCAATTGGAATCAAATTTGGGTACATAGGAGAGCATCATGTTGATAATGAATCAGGTGGAGAATGTTACACAATCCTTATCAGTTAAGTTAAACAGGCTGGTCCTTAGTCATCCTGTGAAGGACTGATGATTGCTGTAAGTCATAGACCTATCCTGCTGTTGTATGAGAAATTAGGTCCCTGGAAGTTGAGGTGTAGAAGTTTTGTGAGCTGAATGGGGAGAGAACACGACAGTGCAGCCCGGGTTCGATTCCCGGTCAGGGAACTAAACTGTTGAGAACTGTCAAATGGAACCAGATTTGGGTACATAGGAGAGCATCATGTTGATAATGAATCAGGTGGAGAATGTTACACAACACTTACCAGTTCAGTTAAACAGGCTGGTCCTTAGTCATCCTGTGAAGGACTGATGATTACTGCAAGTCATAGACCTATCCTGCTGTTGTATGAGAAATTAGGTCCCTCGAAGTTGAGGTGTAGGAGTTTTGTGAGCTGAATGGGGAGAGAACACGACAGTGCATTGAAGCTTGATGAAAGTCCATGTCTTAAACAGGCTCCTCTTTTACATGATGGTTATATCAGTTCGACAAAGATGGCCACTTTCACCCCTTGCATCAAACAATATGTCTTCTCGTTAGTACTTCTTTAAGTCATTTGATTGTGTTACTTTAACTCCTGTTCCTTTTTATGGCCATAAATTCCTGAAAAGGTGCCTTCCAAACCAGGAAAAATGTCCCTGATTGTCTAGTGGCTAGGATTCGGCGTTTTCACCGCCGCGGCCCGGGTTCGATTCCTGGTCAGGGAAGTAAACTATTGAAAACTGTCAATTGGAATCAAATTTGGGTACTTAAGAGAGCATCATGTTGATAATGAATCAGGTGGAGAATGTTACACAATCCTTATCAGTTCGGTTAAACAGGCTGGTCCTTAGTCATCCTTTGAAGGACTGATGATTACTGTAAGTCATAGACCCATCCTGCTGTTGTATGAGAAATTAGGTCCCTGGAAGTTGAGGTGTAGATGTTTTGTGAGCTGATGTATTATCAATTAAAAAGTAAATTTGATCCTTGGAGAAATTATAATTAGATGCATGAAAGCTCCTATTAGGACTCGATTCACTGTGAGCGAAGGGTCAGAAGACGACCAAGGTGAGTGTCATCCCGACAACATGTTGAGCTGCTTCGACACAATGGATTTTTCCCAACTGCAACCTGTACACTACAGTTTTGACTGCGCTGGTTATGATTGATCAAGAATGCATGCAGATCTGAAATAATGTAACCTCAGAGGCTTTTAGAGAGCTGTGAGTGTGTAAAAATTAAATTTCTTTCATTATCCCTTGTTGCCCCTTTGCCAAGAACCCAGTGAAATTGTTAAAGCAGGGAGTTTAGTTTGTATTTTTTAGTGTAGTACCTTACATTGTTATATAGTAGGTAGGAACTGAATAATATGTGCACCTCTGCCATGATCTGATAAATAGTAAATGGTCTGTATTTGTATAGAGCTTTTCTAGTCCTTATGACCACTCAAAGCACTTTACAGTACAGTTTTACATTACATATATTACATATATTCCGTAAATAGATGTCAGAGGATTGTCAAAATCAACACTTCAGAGCAGTATATAAATTCACTCCTTGCTAAGTAGTAAAATCGCTGTTCGGGCCACTGTATGGAATCTGCAGTGAATGTTGTCTTCACTTGTTTCTCACCTGCTTCTTCCTGCTTCTTCCTCCCTCTTAGCACTGTTGACCAAACAGAGAATTTATAATCTAATAATAGTATAATAGTATAAATGGATCCACATCGATTTCTAACATTATTCTAATGGAATACTGGGTTTCTGTGGGCAATCCTGAGACATTTCCAGTGAGTGACGGTTTGTTGGAATGTTTCAGTATATTGTCTATTAATGTTATAAATTAATAGCATAAAGATTAAGACATATTGGGAATACTCTCTAGCTAGAATAATTAAGTATTAAGTTAGCTTGTTGGTTGCCAGTGCAAGCAGACAATCTCAGAAAGCTCATATTAGCTGATAATGTTGAATGAACTATAGCGTTTGACACACTGTGGAGCTGTAACAAAACATTTTCTGACTTTAAAATAAGCAACAGTTTTCTCTGTCGGAACATTCAGCAGTTAAATTTTCAACTTACATTGGTTCACACCGCTGTGAGATCAAGTTTCTTCTACTACATGGTGCTAAAAGCCTGGTGATTATGATGCCTTAGCGCCACCTATTGATATAATATAAGACTGTAAGTCATTTGATTTTTAGGGCAGGGGCTTTTGGACACTGCAGGTCCCTGGTATTGTGCTTGGATCACATTAAAGGGTGCCTGCCCGAGCACCCTAAAAAGTTCCTAAAGTCACCCCTGGGGCCGGACTCATTCATAGCTTTCCAAATAATCCACAATAGATTTATTACTCACCCACCTGCTCTGTTCAGATGTGCTCTCACAATATTTGAGAAAAGACTGAAATGCACCTCATATGTTGAAAACATTGGATGCTTCACTTCTATCAATAAACTTTTGCCATCTTCTAAAAACCCACATCAGTCAAACCCCACACAACAAGTTTGTAGTGCAGGGAATGTACACGGGACCAAGTCCTATACTGTGACAGTCCAAATCCACCTGACTTATTTTGAAATATTCATTATTGATATTCATTGATGATATTCAACTATTGATATTCAAACTACATTTTTCAATGACAGCCAATAAAAGATGAAGCCACAGAGCGGTTCTTCGGTACAAGAGGATGGAGCGCATAAATGCATCAACCGGAGAGAAACACGATCAGCCATGCTGACTTGGGGGATAACATCAAGACCGCAGTGACTCTGCACTTAAAACATTAACTATTCTCTTTTGCTTACTTTCATATAAGCATGGAATATTAGTGACAATGAAGACTGCAGTCATCCGTCGGAGCTTCTAGGCAGCGCATTAGTAGGCTGCTAACCAACCCCTGGAGGGAGACATGATTGAGAGCTGTTGTCAATGTGAGGGCTCCCTCATGTTGTGTGTCGCTGCACTGTGGAGGCTTCCTCTCCCTGGGACATCTCAATCAATACTCTGCCATCCCCAGTTACATGCACACTTCCTGTTTGCAAAGTACAGTACGGCATCAATGAAGGACACAGAGCAGCCAGGAAATAGGTAACTTTAACAATTTTATTTGTGAAAAACTACAAGCAAAATTCATAAATAGACATTTCTATTTGAAGCAGAGGAAAATGATCAGGGTAGCCTATAAGCGAAAAGTCGTGCACATGCCAGAAACATGTAGTATTTTAACATTTTAAGCTAGACAAGGAGCTGTGATCTGCTGAAAATGCTGCATACATTTCCACACCAGGAACATAATGTGACCATTTCACAAGGGGAAACAATGACATATCAGCTATAAGTAAACAAAAAGTAAAACTGGATGAAACAGAATGGATTATTGTACTGTCCCTACATTTTTTTCCCCATTTTTATTTTTAAACCGAGCAATAACTTTAAAAGCATTGTACAAGACATTGTTATAGGAAGAAATGAGTTTGTATAATACACTTAATTGGAAATTCACGGTTAAGGTTATACAGTCATTAAAACAAGCATTCTATATTTGGGTTTCTGACAAACAAAGCTAAAAAATGTAACCATCTTTACACAGTAAATTAAGGTTACTGGTCGCACACAAGAACAGAACTGCTTGCGCGGAAAGGAAACAGGAACAAAAGACTTCAGCTCTGATGCCATTATTCATAGTGTTTGCTTTTGCACCTTTTTAGGATTCTATTTACAAGCAATAATTCATATACTCAGCAAATGGCAATTTATCAATAATTTAACAATGAATCCTTCCTGTTCGAGTACTCAGTCAAGTGAACGGTTGCCGTTCAGGCAGGTGAAGAGATGGCTTCTCAGGCCCAATTCTAAACAGATTGCATTTTTTTTACTTGTATTCACATTGCTTTTCCTCACTTTGAACACTGTTTCCATATTTCTATGCAATAAAGTACATAATTACAAAGATAACCATCAGTATAAGAGCAGAACAAAAGTTATGAACAGACATCTCCTGGACATTCCTTACAACACAGGTGATTATCATCCATACGTGTGAAACTGCAGGGCTGTATTTCTAATATCAACACAGATCAAATCCTGTCACTCCGGAGTTTTCTGGGATGCGTTTTCCTCAACTAACCTGGTTTTTGATGCTCTGGGAGCCTGTGTTACTCAGGGGCGGCGACATGTGCTGTGGTGGTCCAGCAGAGTGAAGAGATTTGCTGAGGCTTCAACTCAGCGGCACCAGACCGCTCCTCATCTTCCAACCCACTCACACACACTCTCAGTCTGCTCCACATCACCTGCGCCACGAGGCCACGGCCACCACTGAGAGCAGAGCCCAGAGTTTTCTTAACTCTGCTCTGACCCTTCTCTGTCCAGATTTAGCCTCGCACAGAGACAAGAGGACAATAAGAACACCATTTACATGGATTATATTAGTCTTTATTTAAACTGTTATTCATCTCACACATTAGATAATTGCATTTCAAATTGTTATTCATCTGTCTATGTATCATGTCATTATGAAATTCCTTTGGTCCTTCAATAAATAAAACTAAGATATCATATACACATTTATTCTTTATACAATTTCATACAATAAAAGAAAATTATGTTGGTCTAGTATCAGCTAATGTGGAAGTGAATTAAAACCCTTAAATAAGCCTTGCTGTTCTAAAAATTGAAAAGAGCAATTAAGTTGTATTAACTACTGCAACATTATTTTTTTGCCTTCAACGAGAGGAGTTTTAAATTAATACAAAAATAAACACAAGTCAATTGAATTGTCAATCTTTGTAACTTGTTTGTGGCTTTGTACTTGTTTTGAGGGATTTATCAGGTTGAAAAATTGAAGATTCAAAGTCATCTTCAGAACCACCAATTTTTTTTTAAATGAACTTGATTCACAACAGCTTGACACAACAGATCTTTTTTTACAGTTCAATATGGTTTGACCAAGTGGAATAACGCAGAACCCTCCTTCAGTCACAACTGAATAAAACCGTCTGGCTCCAGAGATGAGAGAATAGCTCTACCTGCTGCCAGGAAACTCAATATGTAAGTATGGGATGCAGAAAAATATCAACAGCTTTTAGTGTTTTACACAACAGCCTACACTGTACAGTTAAGGACATAAGATACTGTATAAGAGATCTGCTATAGCATACTAAATCATAGACAGTCTAGTTGAAAATGTCAGGTGGTTTTCTTCTGACTCACATTGACCTGTACAGAACAAGCAGACGGACCTGATGGAGGTCCAGACAGTGTTCAGAGTGAGACAGTGTTGTAGAGAAAAGTGAATGAGAATTTGATTCATCAGCACTTTGTCACATTGAGTGAATGGGCAGTCCCAGATCTGCAAAACCGCTTCACAGTGTATCTAGCACCAGTGTGTGTGTGTTTGTGTGTGTATGTGTGTCTGTCTGTGACTCGAGTCATGTCCTATCATTTTCAAACTGTAAGAAAAACACCAGAGGAACGATCGATCGGCAGAGCTACACAGCAAAGCATCAACATAAAAAGGAGAATATCAAAGTATACAGGTGCAACAGGTAATAAATAAGGGTAATAATAGTTTAAAGTTATTAAAATGATGGTGGTTATTGTGCCCAGCGAAGAATTCTTCTTTACAAAAACAACAAAAAAGTCGACTTGGCCTCACATCCACATACAAATATAAAACAATACATACAAGTGTCAGGATGCTACCGCAGGGGGGGCGTTTGGGATGGGGGCATTACTCTTTGTAGAGCAACTCTCCTTGCCTGTGCCAAGGTTGTAACCACGAGGGAAGTCCTCCAAGAAGAGCGTTTGTTTTCCCTGACAGAAGCATCGCACTGTTCCTCTCAGGCAACCAGATCCTCTCTGCATCCAGGGGTGGCTCATGAGATGGAGGCAGGGCAGCAATGGTAAAAGGTGAAATCTCCCCCTATGGGATCCATAGTGTCCAAAACGTGGGGGGAAAAAGGGGTAGTGGCGCAGGGTGAAGACTGTGGGGAAGGAATGAGGCGGTACCCTCAGAATGACTCGTCATGCCCCACAGAGAGATCCCCTTTAGGCGTAGAGGCGCGTGACGAGCTCTTGTCCATGCTCTCGGAGCCGGAGCTCTGGTGCTGCTGTTCAGAGCCTGCGCTGGACGTGATGGTGGATGAGGACGTGGAGGAGGAGCGGGTCTTCTCCTTAAAGTCTGTAATAATAACCGTCACATTCCCTACGGTAATGGCCAACTGCTGGGCGGTGCTCCGGTCGATGTTCTTCAGTTTGGGTCTGAGCGGCACAGACAAGGAGAGAAAAACAAGAAAACAAAAATGAATGACCAAAAAGGCCAACCACAATATGTGTGTGTTTCAGCAACAAGAAAGAGGCTGCCAGCACTGTGGAGGTGGTTACACTAAATTGCTAAATTCATTGTGTGACACATGAACAGTCAGAACAAGTGTATATAAAGTTAGAGTGGGTGTTTAGTGTAAAAGATAATTTGTGAATCATTTGAGGTTTCCCACCAGCCTAGTGTTATATGAGTGTCTCTATACAGAGGTGCTGAGAAGCCATAGATGTGAAAGTATATATGTTCTGTGAGAAATGTTGCTACACACCTGGAAATGTGAGAGTTCTTGTTGGTCTTGGTTGCTGATTTTCCAGACTGTATGCTGTGTTTGTCACTGGGTGGGCTCTGGTGGTTATCTGATTTTGGTCTGGAAGAAAACAACATACACAACAGGTAAGGACAAAACCAACACAAGGGACAAGATCCAGATAAATGAAAGTTGGACTTTTTCGCTGACCTGGTCTTTTTGCTGCTGGGCTTCTTCGTGATTGCCGGGATGATGTCCTTCTCCCTGTCGGGTTTGTCTTTGATTGGCTGTTCCATGTCGCTCTTGTCCTTCTCAAGGGTGTCTCCCTCTGGTCTCACGCTCTCTGGACGCTCATTCCCTGGACGCTCTCTCTCCGCACGGCCCTCGCCATTGGCACGCTCACCCTCGCGACGCTCGCCATCTGGATGCTCACACTCCGGATGCCCTTCGCCAATGGCATGATCGCCCTCCGGACGCTCACCCTCAGGACGCTCACCCTCAGGACGCCCCTCGCCATTGGCACGTTCGCCTTCTCCGTCTGGATGCTCCTTCTCTGTGCGCTCACTTCTCTCCCTCCGTTCCTTCTTGGGTGGGGGAGGCATCGGGTATTGCTGAGCCACCTGCTGGGCAACCAACTGAGAGTTGATCCGGGGTTTCCTGTGGAGGGAATCCAAGGCACAAACATTGATTAGCCTCATAGCTGAGCTGCAAGGTGCCAGTGGTGACGCAGTGACATAGTTAAATGACGGCTGACAAAGAGACGACTGAACCTAGAAGAGGGCTGCGCCCAGCTGCTGCTGGGGTAGCTTTATGCGGCCGCTTCCTGATGGAGCAGCTCTGTTTTGAGGATAATCTCATTAGTTCACTGCTGTAATAAAATGAATGCACAGGATCACAAGGTGGGACATTTGCAGCACGTCATTTAGGTCCTCTAATCTGATTACTGCAGGGTTGGCCCCATTCGTCACAGACTGAGATTCAGGTTGACATGGTGAAGCTGCTCTACACACTGAGCTCACCAGAAACCACAGATCCATCCTGTCTTCCCTGTTCAAACACATACACCAACAAAAACAAACCATAACCTCTTTTGAGTTTGATCCGTCTTACTCAGCAATGACAATAAATGCCAGGAAGATTAATGTCAAATGAAAGTTTTAAAAGAATCCGACGGATTTCCTAAAACTGGCAGTTCACATAAATCTATCGTTTTATATGGTCTGTCACCCCTGAACTGAGGCAGACATGCAAGCAAGAACAGGATCTTGCTCTCTCTCAGCTGTGCAGATGAACAGAGCCTGAAGTTTCAAGACAAAATGCTAAATCAAAGTCCAACCACCTGAGCATAAACACACACACGCACGTACACACACACCTACAGTATAAGGAAAACCAGCTGGCAGCATCCAGGAGGGAAACCGAGGACCTTGGGGAGAGAGAGAAGGATGACTGCAGTCTTCCACAGACTCAGACGAGACCTAACTGTAGCCATCAACATGGATGATCACAGGCCATTGCTGGGCAGGCATGTTGAGGACTACACCACAAGTGTGCTCACACACACACACTTGAAAAGATTAGTGTGCAAGCACACAGCCTGGCATGGCTCGATGGCCACTCAGGAGGCCTTTCAACAGGAACACAACAAGTTATACTGGCTAGCTGAGCATAACTCAATCCTTGCAAAAAACAATTCCAGTTTTAGCAGGAGGATATTTAGTGATATCCCATCAGTGAAGTAGTGGGCTCTTGATCCCGAGGACTGCTCTATGAGGCCTGTGGTCAAGTGAGAGTTATGAAACTTATAGAAACTCTGGCAGTCTGAGCTTCAGGCCAGATAAACAAGTGTTAAATGCTGATAAATGAAGCTCTACAAGAGAAAACTAATGTTTTTGGCTTGACGTAGGAATGGGCCACTATAGAGTAGAGTTTAAAATCAAATGTGTGTGGCAAACACTGTCGAGGCTCAAAGCTGTGTCAGACTGATACATGTAGATATCAGTGACTTGCTATGGAGATTGGCTCACTCCTCAGCTTCTTCCATTAGCACCTATGGTAAATCAGCATTTAGTTCAGCTGCACGGCACGAAAAACACGCGCTGTGACATAATCAATGACTCGCCGACGAATACATTTACTCGTCGGTGACAATTTTTGTCATCGATTTTTGTCAACAACGCCGACTAATCGTTGCTCCCCTATTTAAAACTAACATTTTCTCTCCAGTTTCAGAATAATTATTCTACAACATTCTATGCTGCTCCATTACTCATTCAGTGTCCTCCTGCAGCAGCCTATTACAGACTGAGAGAAGCTGTCCTTGAGAAGGGGGTTGGGTCGCACAGCCGATCAGAGAGCACTCAATCGGGTCATAATAGAGCGTCATGTCGTAATGCTTGCACTACATTCCAATCAATAGCCACAGCTGTGGCAAATGCAATGAGCCCCGGACTGTTGATGCTGTATCCATTAGCGGTCATGGTTCTCCGGAGCCTTGGATATTTCTACCTGCTGCCCTTGTGTTTGGCACCTTCTGGGACATCGGAGATAGTGAGAATTAAGTGGGTGATGTCGTAGCGAAATTTTCCTCCCATCCAAACTTAGCCACATAATTGCCCGTTCCCATCAATTTGATCCCAATTCCATTTCAATCTAGAATAAGTAGTTCCCCGGCTGAGTTCCACAGGGAACAACAGTGCTCTCTCCTTTGCTTTGCACCATATAGACATCGGTCCTCAGACCCAACACAGACAACTGTCATCTCCAGAAGTTCTCTGATGACACTGCCATCGTTGGTCATGTATCGGAGGGTAACAAAGTGGGTTCGTCACTGACTTTGTCCATTAATGTGAACTGAATCACCTGCACATCAACACCACCAAGACAAATAAGATAGTAATAGACTTTGGCAGGAAGTCGCACAGACTCCAGTGAACATCCAGGATGTGGACGTGGAGATTGAGTGGGGTTGCAAATACCTGGGTGCTGACCTCAACAACAAACTGGACAGGTCCACCAACACAGACTTCCTGTACAAGGGGTCATCTCGATCTGTTGCGGAGACTGAGGTCCTTCAGAGTGTGCAGGACATTATTAAGGACTTTTTATGACACTGCGGTGGCTTCTGCAGTGTTCTACGCTAACGTCTGCTGGGGGTGCAGACACACTGAGAGGGAGAGGAAAATAGTAAAACTGGTTCAAGCTGAAGTCCATCATGGACAAGACCTCTCACCCCCTACATATGACACTGAGGGGGCCCTTATAAGAGCTTTCACCAGCAGACCACTCCACCAATGGTGCAAGAAGGACTGTTCCGAAGGTCCTTTATTCCCACTGTTGTCACTCTCTACAACCCCATTCAAAATGAAAAATAAAATACTGCACTAGTTTTTTTTCCACATGTCACTCTACTCATACTACTTCCACTATTTCTAACGGATATAACTTTTTGCAAATTTGTGTCATCTCCAGATCTCAATAGGCTGCACTTTACTTCAGAACATTTCTATAGAAGCCACTACAGTGAGAGGTGTATATTATGTTCATACTCTGCATTTTCTATTAAAATGTTTTATTCTATGGGAATCCGTGTTAACATGCAACTGAAGCACTGTGACAAAGAATTCAAGTTTTGGGTGAGCAGTTTGATCTACATGAGAAATCTACCAGTGATCAAAACTACAATAATGACATGTGCTCACCCAAACACACCCATCAAGAAAAAATATTGGTTTCTCTGACCCACAGTCATGAGCAAACAGATTCTGAACACATACGGCATTCAGAGAGACCAGAAATCTTTTTTTTGGCAGTGATAGCTATTAGCCAAGGAAGCAGAAAAAATGATTGACTGATGGAAAAGATCCACACCTCCTCTGCCTGCTCTGGAGCTGGGGCCCTGGTCAGGGACTGAGATTTGTGTCAGCGACAGCAGAGGAGGTGGGCATGGCGTCAGAAGAAGCCCTGGTAGTTTAACTAAGATTCAGTGCCAGCAGTAAGTCAGCCATGAGGTGCTGCTGGCATGATAGTCCCAATACTGTCTTTGCCCAATTATTAATTTACTGCCCAAACATCATGGCTTTACATGGCACTGCTCTAAGGCCCATTAACACGCATGGAGACATGACAATGCATGAGTGTATGTGTGTGCGCACACGCCCCCACTGATTAATCTGTTGTGGCCCTAAACAGCTGGCAAAGTCTCCCCAGCCATGAAAATAATAAACCTAATATATAAAATGTCTTATAGATCATATTAAAATAAGCTGCACATTAGGGCTGAACGATTTGGGAAAATAATCTAATTGCGATTTTAAATATGATAACACAATATTAGATAGTGTAAAATATTTCACCAGCGTGTCCGCCACGTCGGCCGATGACTTGAGGTCCCTGTAGGTGAGGCGGGCCTGCTTCGCTATCTTCTGGATCAGAGGAGTTTTGTTGTCCCGCCGCATTCTGGCTGCGGGTGAGGAAAGTAGCCCAGTGCCATACTCGTTTTCGCACGTTGTGTTGTGCAGTAGGGCGTTTCAGCCCTACTGCACATTGTTAAGCATACAATATACCAATTACTACAACATTGTTTAAATTGACTATAAATTAATAATAGTCTGCAAACACCAAAATCAAACAGCAATCTAGTGTATTTACAAACAGGTAATGGAAATGACACTTGGAACAGGACCAGGACAGAACCCTTGGGTCCAATTGTGAAAAGCTGCTCCAACCTCTAACTGCTGCCAATATATTACCGGGGTATGTGTGTGTGTCTGTGTGTGTGTGCATGTGTGTGTTTCAAGTGTATAAAGCCTTCTGTTGAATCATTTCCTACTGTGAGGGCTTACAGCATATTACCTCCTCTGTGCGCAACAATAGGCCGTGATTGACAGCTCCCCCTATGCTTGCCCCTCAATTCCACCTTCTAGAGGAAGGAGGGGTTAGGAGACTACCTCAACAGGATGCCCAGAAATAACTATCATCATGCTTAAAAGCTCCTAATTCAGTCAGACTGACACCCATAGTTAGACTGCTCTGCCTGAACCATCACAGCAACAGACACACCTCCGCCCAGCTGGTGCTCTGCTTCTCTAGCTTGGAAAACTTGTTGATGCCGCTATCACCAAGAAGCTGCTGCTTCAGACTGAACCATGTCTACAGACAACCAAAACCAATGAGGTTGAACACGTCATGGAGATACGGAGCAATAAAGACAATGAGTGAGTGATGGAGGGTGTGGTAGTGAGTGAGTGAGTGAGAGAAAGAGAGAGAGAGGGGGGGGGTGCAGGAAAGCCCTCATTAACACAGCTCTTTTATGTGAAGCACTGTGTGGAGGACAAGCAATTATTTCCTGCCAGGCTGAGGGAATGCAATGACAAACAGCTGAGGGGAGAGGAGAGAGAGAGAGAATGACAGCGAGGGTGAGACAGCAACTGAAGAGCTCCAGCTATTACCATCACCCACTCGCTCATTTAGACTCTATATATAACACAGTATGAACGTGGGCTCCTTGTGCTCAGTAAACATAAAGCGCTGTTGGGAAACATGAATCCGCTATTCACGTGCTTCGCCAGTGACGTGCTGTGACCTCCATCACAACCTCTGCTTTGACAGATTCAACATGTGAGAATGCCACAGGGCTAATGTTTGATCATGACGCCCCTCGATGAAACGCTGTCAACCATGTAACTGATGATCTATGTGCACCCTTGTTTTACAATTTACACCCTTATTATTATGTAGAAACATGTGATATCTGCCACCCCTCCCTCACAACAAGTATGGGGGTTGATGTAGCAGAGGCCAGAGCTGCCTTCATGGGCTGCCTCTGGTTTGTTGACCAGTCAGGGGCATTCATACATACAAATGTATGATCTATTGTTGTTTTGTTAAATGCTGAATGACAAAGCATGTCTGAGAAGAGCACCACACAGCCACTGCCTGACACAGTTTTTCATTGGGATGTGAAAATTAACAGGTGGCAATAGGGATGCAGGATATGGATAATTCTGGCCAATACTAATAACCGATAATAAAAAAAAAAATAAAAATGCTTCAGATGGCCGATACTTTCACGTTTCTTAAAAAGAGGTTCATAGCCTTAAGTTTATGCACACCTACGGGTAAATAAATGAATAATAATAAAAAATTCCCATTATCGAGCCGATAATATATCGTACCGATATATGTTGTGCATCCCTAGTTGGCATATTTAACAACTCATAGAATATTAAGTTGCCATGGTAGTCCGTGTTACCGGTGATACAAGGTGTTCAGGCTCACACAGCAGAAGAGCAAGGCTGCAGACAGCAAAATCTATCGTTGAAGATTGCAGCATTGTTTCAACGCAAGATTCTGTGGTAACATGATCTTTTCTTGTCAAATGCTAGTAATACCATGTTGTCAGTATTTTATTACATAGTGGGTGAATTTCAACACCATACCATCCATAAAGCTTCTTTCAGATATGCAATGAATTTTGGAAATTTCCAGAGGTGCTGTGAAATTGTAATGTGAGAATGTAAATGTTACAGTCAGATATGCAAGATATTTTCCATAACTTTTCCTGCCCCCCATAGTAATGTCCGTGCTGTGAATAGGGTTGCAAAGGGGCGAAAAATGTTCGGAAACTTTTCATGGGAAGTTACGCTCGGGAATTTTGAAGAAAAAAAATACACAACTTAAACCCTGAGCAATTAAAACATCATTCAAAACTCTATTTTTTGAAGATGTATGGAATGCAGCACACACTGCACGTTGAATTTTCAACCCTCCACTGTGCACTTCTCCATCACATGTGCAGATAATTCCCATCATCCTGCAAACTACAGCAGGGCTATTGAGGCCTGCTGTAGTGTGCAAGAGTAGTCAGGTAAGTTTTGATGATATTACTGGGGGAAATATATTAGCCTATGACAGCCTATGACAAAACTAAATGTTTATATATGTCTGTATATGACAAGGTAAATATATATACAAATATATACCATTTACCATTTGAATCATCATTATGGAGTATGCCGTTTCGATCCTGTTGAACTGTATTCTGTTATGTTGACATGTCTACTCTTTACTAGGGTAATTAATGTCACACCTCTTAGTAGAATGCAATCCACTTCAACATCTTTAACATGGCTGTTCACATATTTGGAGGTCTGTTGTATTAGACTGGATTAGTGTAATAAAGGTGTTCCTAATAAACTGAGGAGTGACTGCAGATTTCCTGTGGGAACATTCTTGATCATGTGAGTCTGGCGTGACTGAAGTGGTGTTATCACCTCTAGCCATCCATCGGTAAAGCAATCTGTGTGAGTGAGTGTCTTAGGGAGGTTGAATGAGGATAACACCCGAAGAGCCGCCTGGGGCTATAGTGCTCCTCAATTCATTCCCACTGCCCACCAGAGGCATTAAGCATTCATTCTTTCATCCTTCCCTTCCAGTCAGGATTTTGAGGGCTTAATGTTACTGTCACTTCTCCCCCCCCTTTAACCACCTCTCCTTATTCCCCTTGTGGGGGTCTTTGGATCTCCTACAATGTATCCATCAAATTTCTATAGGTAGGCAGCGTTTCCCTAGGATTTTTTAGCAGCAGCGGCAGTCTGGCCCCAATACACTAAGGATGTGTGGTAAAAAAACTCTGATTATAGCCATCAGTGTCCAGGTGGCCCTTCTGGCAGTGCCACTGCATCGATGTGCAATACTCAGTGTCAGCCAACAAGGGATTCTGCGCCTCTGCTCTTTTCTAATCACTCAAACGTAGAGCCCATCATTAGAAAAACCTGCTGTATTCATTTTGATGTTCATGAATAAAAGAGGATTCGTTTTCCTGCCACATTGAAGTTAATACACTACATTGTGTCATAATCTGTGGAAGAACTTCTCTCCTGTCTGCAGGAGTAAGTGTCTGCTCGTTTCTGTTGCTAACAAAAACAATCACATGTACTTTGTTATTAATCGATCGATAATTGTTGGATCATGAATCTGGATCTGTCCAGTCACTTTAAGCCTGATGCCCTGTCTTTGTCTCTTGTTGAGTGAACTATACAAAAATGTTGCACTTTTTTAATCATCATTTTCAAACAAAAAACGTAGTAGTATTTGTGAGGGACAGAGCAAGAAGAAATTGGGGAATTTATAGAGAAAATGTGTAAAAGACATTTCATATCCACACTCCCAACTCATCCCATTCCATGCCAGAGCTTTCACGCTATGAACTGCCTGGCATCGGGTAGACTGACAGTGAAGTCACTGCAAAGGCACGAAGCACGTTACTTCCATCAGCAGCAATGTGTGACATTGCTCATTATCACTCATTTGTTTTCCTCCTCTATATTGCCTTTCCATCATTCTTCAGGTCTTCACTTTATAACTGCACATTACCCCTGTCCCACCATCGCCCTTTCGTAAATCCTGCCGTCTTTAAGTAGGTCTGTTCTTCATCTCTCTTCACCCTCTTCCCTGCTGCTTGCCTCTGGTGGGCATGAGTTATCTGTCAAGCAGACAGTCGCTCTGTCGTGCTGCTGTCCACTCATTTTTCCTGCCCATTTGATTAACTTTGTTAACTTGGCCAGGTTTTAATTTATCCAGCAGCACTGTTTGTTGCACAAAAACATCTATTGAAATCAATCATTTATATTATGAGCTTGTAAAAGGGGCAGAGTCCTACTGTTACAGCATTACATTTTAGGCCTATATTTATTTTGCAACTATAGCCAAAAAGTGTGTACATTTATAATTCTTATATTAACATAATCCATTCTTTCATATTGTTATATGCTTAATTGCAAAAATTTCACAAAGTTTTTAAAAGGGGAAAAATAACCACGTGTAAAAGTCCTTCATTTGTTGAAAAAAAAATTGAAAATGGAATGAGAAGGGGGGTCATTCCATGTGGTCATTTTTTAACAATATATAACTATTAACTGACATTAGAATAAATTAACTATATAGTGATATGCACCATTATCTGGAAATAATAAGGTGATACCAGGATATGGGATATTGGTTATATGGCACAGCCTTACTATGTAACTTGTTGGTCCTATGGACCGCACCTCAATACCAAAGCTCTACCTCCTGATCACTATGACGTCACTTGGGCTGCTTGATTATGGAAAAAAAAAATCATAATCACGATTATTATTTACAATATCGAAATCACGATTATTCAAACGATTATTAATATGTGCCCTTAGTCTGAAGTCTATGCTTTATTCTTTAAATGACTGGAGTGTGCGAAATACAGTGAATCACTTCCGGTTCAGGTAAACACCGGTGACGGTTGCGTGTCTTATTCCTCCGTGAAACCAGGATATCGGTGCCCGGTTATTCAAACTCTTAATGATGGTCAACCCTAACACTCTCTGACCGGCTGACCGGCGCGGAGATATGCGGGTCCGGTCTGACCGGTTTGAACAGCCAGGCGGGAGCGCGCTTGAGAATAGCAGTGTGCGGCGTGGCCGCTACATGGTCTGCTGCTGCTCGAACTTTTTCGACCCTTTTTGTCGGTCAGACGGGGCTCCCCTCCTAGTCACCACACACACAACTCGCCTCCTTCCCTTTACAGGTGCTTGAGAATGAGTGCCAGTCAGCTGGGCCGCTAAATGCTTTGGGGGAAGGACTGAATTGCGAATGTGCGTCTCTTTCGAAAAAAATGCCAAATAATCGTTTCAACTCGATTATAGTAGTTTGGAGATCGTTTGACCCAATAATCAAAATCACGATTAAATTTCGATTAATCGAGCAGCTCTAGACGTCACTATAACAATATGGCAGCATATGCATCAAGACTATTTTGGGTCCATTTTGTACAGTGAGGGAAAGTGGTGATGCATCATAAACCTTATATATAGTCAATGTTCTACACAAGGGGCGCAACATAAAGCCATCAAAAAGCAAGTGGGAAACCTGAGAGCTAAAACAGTAGCCAAGATTCAAATTTACCAAACCAAGTTTTTCTGGACGTTAACTTCTCAGTAACATTTAGAAATTCCCTGGCCAACTAGATTTAAAACTGTACTGAGGATCAATAGCATGAAAACGCTTGAAATTACAAGGAAAAGTCTTGTTCTCATTTGTAGCAAATGGCACGTTGAATGCTTCTGTTCTTTTGCCATGCATGGATGGTGGTGCTGGTAGAAACAGACGAGGCTGTCCAGTCACCCCCTCCCTGAGTAATGATGTGCTTCGCTCTGCTTTAGCCCCTGGAGACTCTTGGCTGAGTGAGCACATCCCCCTTACAGCCATCCATAGCCCCCCTTCCTGCAACACACACAAATAAATGTACACACGCTACACTCCTCTCCGTCGCTTCACCACTCTGTTTCTTTCCTTGTCCTCTTTTGCCCTCTTCCTCTTCTGACTCCTCAGCTCGCTGAGACTGCATGCTTAACAACTCCCTCGTTCCCTTCCTCCTTGTCCTCATATGCTTTCTTCCCCTATGCTTTCTTCCCCTGTAGTTTTCAGAGACGCCTCTCTCCCTCTCTGTCACACTCATTTGCTTGCCTCATCTTCTTCCTGAATGGGAGGAGCCCAATTCAACAACTCTCTAAACATTTCTCTTGTTTTGTCAGATTGACAAATTGGCTATTGTATTTAATCACTCACACTCTGCCAAATCCCATGAAGTAATTAAGAACTTTTAAATCCAACAATTAACGTAAAGATTAGGGCTAACCGCTCGTGCTTAGGGTTTTAGTGCAGATGCTGATAATGCTGGATAAGCAAAAGCAGTTTCCTCTGAGCAGGGGATGCTGTAGGGGCAAGGGGTGGGCGAGGAACTGCAGATAAAAATTGAGCGCCAGCATGTCCCTCTTATGTAATTCCATTATCAGACAATTTGCCTTAATGTGACAGTGGGAGAATCCACTGATTATAATGACTATTCCATCATTGCACGCACGCACGCACACAGGCACGCACACAGGCATGCACGCACGCACGCACCTTTCCAATAATTGTGTAGTCACAGAATGAGAGAGGTGCACTTTAACTTTTTTTTTTTGGCTAAGTGACCCTTAGATTCTATCCAGTCTGACTCTACTTATCAATCCTGCTTCAACCATTCACAATCTGGGGATTGATGAGTTGCCCATATGGTCTCACTATAAAGCCACAGACTAAATGCAAGACACATTTACTTAAGCACATTAACATCTGTAAATATCCACTGAGTCATGGACAAGTTACAGTAACTTCCTATGGTTGACTTATTTAGGTTTGCCACAGTGATCATAGCGTTTCTCCTGGGAAGGAGTTGTAGCAGTGGAGATGAAGTGCATGTATGCGAAAATTCTTTAGTGTGCTTGCAAAGCACACCCTGCTGGGGGGTTTCTTTGCATCTGCCCGCACCAGAAGGGCTCTTTAGGCCTGACTACATACAGAACCTTTGTGAACAGTAATGAAAAGAGGAAATGTGTGTCTAGCTAGCTAACAGGCATTCATTCTTCCAATTACTCATTGTTAGCTGTTCTTTTATCCAGAATTCACTTGCATTACCACACCGTTATGTTAACATTTAAGGGCTAATTTACTTAAATGTAATGCTAGAATACACCGACAACGTTTCATAGCAAATATTAAGTAATGACAAGAAAACTCTGGGAGGGAATCTGTATATTGTGTTCGCATTTGCATATTTCAGTGGCCCTCGCACAAAGTAACGCCGGGTTCACACCGGACGCGGAAGCGATGCCAAAGCGTGGCGTAAGCGCTAATCCCTAGCGCGCCGGCGCTTGGCTGTTCAAACTGGACGCAAGCCAAGCTGAACCGCCAGGCAGCGCTAATAATATCACCCGTTGATCCAGTAGTATTCAAGCATATACTTACTTGTTTCTCCAACATTAAGCAACAGCGTCCCAACATTTGTCTTTTTTTTGCATTGTCTTTATACAACATGTTCCAAGGATCATACAACTCACTGTACTTCTCCACTTCAATTATTAATTAAATGTCAACCATGTTGAAGAACTTCTCCGCTGTTTGCTCCGTTAAATGTCGGGTGTCGAGGGTAAGTTAAGTATTCTCCACTCAAGCCTATGTGGAGAATACGTAGCCCCCCCCTCTCTCTTTTTATCTTTGTGACTGCTTGTGTGGCTGTAGTGGATGGGCAGAGGGGGACATGTAATAATGTGGTTGGTTAAAGTGGTAACATCAAAACTCCAGGACAAAAGAAAGTGAATACAAAGTATGGGATGCATATTTGATAATTTATATCATATAAAATATGTCATCAATATCGTTAAAAATCATTTTTCAGTGTGTTTACTGTCGCGATACACTAGCTCGCATCAAGCGGAGAAAATAGTCTCGACGCCGAAATGATCACTTCATGGCGCTAGGCAGCTGCGGCCCGGTGCGGTGCTTCAGCATCCGGTGTGACCAGCACAAAGGTTTAACATGGGAGTGGATGGGAGCCAGCTGTTTTTTAAGGCTTGGCGCTGCGCTTACTCCACGCTTCCGCGTCCGGTGTGAACCAGGCGTAAGACCCTCACAAGGAATACCTTGTGTCTTTGTATCAAGCTGGATCTTTCAAATTTGTTTATGTCAGAGATTAAGTGCATAAATCATTGTGTGCTCCTATCAAGTGAGTGTGTTTGCTCTAACTCTACTGAGCGATACGCCTAGTTTGCAGTATTGTTTTCTAAATCTGTTATGAGCATTGCTCACTTCATTGTTGACATCTGACGATGCTTGTTCTTAACGCGGTGCAAAGTGTTACATTCACATGCTTTACTCACAGGCGTGAGAATTTATGGGAATATGAAGCATCCATGGGAAATGTTGTTTATTTCTAGAGGAATGAGTGTCCTCTCTACTCCTCACATTTTTAAACCCATTTAAACCTTTTAACAACATTTTCTACTTGTCTTATTCTCAAAACCTATAAAAAATACCCCTTGTATATCATACTGCTATAGACACAGCATACCAGTTGTTTTGGTTGTGTGTATGCCGGTAGCAGTCTAGACTATATACATTTATTCATTCAAGTCAGAGTGCTGGATCTTGCGAACAAGTGAAAGACACCCATTTATTCTGTTTTATATAGGGCACAGATTGAAGCTACTTGAAATGGTTGACAACAGAGCAACAGTGAACAGATAACCACACAGCAGTCAAAGACTGAGGTACCTCAAGACTTCCTGTGATCGCAACCATCAATCAACTTTAAAGGGCTCCTAATGGTTTCTCCCTGGGCCCCGGGCTGCCAGGGGTGCATACCAAACACCACCACAAAGCAAACTGATGTACAGCAACAAGGTGTCACGTTCACACACTGATCAGGTTCAGATGCCAGAAACATTTAAATATGATAGCATGGCTACTTGGACTTGTAGAATAACTGCGAGGTTCAGGGGCAAAAAGCAATGTGCTTTATTGTTTAAGAGTCAAGAGTAGCAGAAGCTAGAATTAGCCTACTTGGGTATCATGTTACATCACTGAGCTGGACTGGGTCAACAGGTCCATTAGGCTGCACTCGGCTGGGGAGAGTTGGGCCTCTCTCTGCATGCTGATGCCACAGCTCTCGTTAACATATTCTTGCCTCCAGTAGCACAAATCAAAACGGCATGACCCCCGGTTATCTAGCTTACCTACCGCTAGTAGGGGACCAGGTGTGATTCAAGTCTTGTCAAGTGTAAACAGTTATCTGTAATGACAATTGTTTGTGTTAACTGTATATTCTCAAACAACACTGGTGGCAACAGCTAGTATCTAAGCTGTCCTGTTACTACCTGGCATTCATAAGGGCCTTGGATAATCCAATCACAAGTGAAGAGCTCTTAGTATGTCAGTTCACACCTGGTATTAGTATGTGTTACCATGTGCTGTTCTGTTTGCAAAAACAATTTTGTTTAAAAAAAGTAGGTGGCAGCACTGCACTTCCTGTGCCTGTATGCCAGAAATTATAAGAAGTAGAAACAATGAAGACCTGGTCTATTGCTTTCTCAGGCAGACCACATCGCCCAAAATATGGTCCACGCTCATAACAAATAGAATCCGAGCAGGGGTTTTTGAAAATACTTCAGCTTGTGCAGAGGGCATCAGGTGAGTAGGTGGTCTTTCACTTTGGCCCAGGACACATTTGCATCCACAAGATTGTGGACATATGCAACCCAGGCCACTGCAGAAAGTGGCCTGAGTGATCTGAGGTGAGCCACTTGTGACCAGACTAATACCAGGTAAGAGCAGGATCAATTACCCCGAGCAGACATAAATAATGGATGTATCGATCGTAAGGGGATGGAAATATTCATCTGATTTAGATTTCACTTAAGTGAGGCAGGTTATAACCCTGTATGACTCAAAAGTGCAGCTAGAAACCACATCAATGCGCTACTGTCTGCTGGCTGCAACCCAGTATTTCTGCTACATACAATTTGCAGCAGCAGCCTGCCAGAGGGAGAGAAAAATAGAAGCAAGGGAAAGGTAATTTAACTAACTCACCTCAATGTTAAACATTATGTTAAATATATATTCTATTATCTATTGATATTCATGAATGCACACAACCCCATCGTTCCCAGAATGGCCAAGGGGCTGGCTGGGACAACTAATGTAGGTCATCACTACTGCAACTTGTTGTACCAACAGCTTTTCCACAATATATGAATATGTGACTGATCATGTTTTTGCCCTAAACTTCTGCTACATCAACATTCTTCTTACTACAGTCAGCTGCTACAGCCAATACTAGCTGACCTTTGTTCCAGGACACGGGAGATAAACAGCTACATTTTACAACGGAGGGAGGTGTGTGGAACTGGCTCCCACACATTTACACCATCCAAAATAAGCAATTTCAAATATGCCTTCAATATAATCATGCCAGTGTCTGCACAAGCCAATACCTAAACCAATCTCTCCTCTAGCACCAAATCATGGCTACAATATTGAAAATAGGTGTTTCAACTCTGATTGGCAGTGAGGAACTCTAATGAGTAAACACACATGTCCTCGTGCATAAAAGCTAATTTAAAGCAAAGCATCGGAAAAAAGCAGTGAGGCAAACATAATAATAATAATAATACATTTTATTTGTAAGGCACTCTTCATCCGAGAATCTCAGAGTGCCACAAGTACATAATTAAAATCAAAGTCTTAAAAACGCAACTCAAAGTAAAAACGCCTTCTTGGCATCGCCTAGAGTGTGAATCCTTTGGCTAAGAGCACGTTGCTTTGTCCCATGCTTTGCTGGAACACATCACACAGTGAAGAAACGACAGCTAATAAGTAGTCATTAGAATAAGAGGCAGCCCCACAACTATAAAATTCCATTAATCAAAGGTTAACAATTCAGATCAAATAGTGACTTGCAACAAACACTCCAGTGATGTCATGTGCTCACATTTACAACATACAGGCACCTGGGCTGTTGCCAAAAGCACAGTGGCAGGATGGCTACGACGCACTTGTCTCTGCTTCCTGCTTTCGCGCAGCGAGCTCAGCCTGCATCATCAGCTGTGGTTTTAAGCTACACGCTGCTGGGAAAAGCTCATAGGGGGAGGGGAGCCACACAATTAGGATTGAGCTGGATCTTTAGGATTCTCTGTACAGCAGCGCCAAGTATGCTCTTCCCCGTTTTTGCAGTGCACCATGGGTGTCAGTCGAGCCACTCATTGTAAAACCACAGCTGGAAAGGTTAGAGTGTAGGGGACTTGTCAGCAAACCCACAGATGACTAATCTATGTCTCCACTTCTTCATACAACGGATGATGTGAGAAAACAAACACACACCGTGACACACACAACTTATCATCAAACACCTTCCCCAGAACAGAAGGAGGAGGCGTCAGTATACACTAAAACCGAAAGGGAATCCCGTCATGATATTCAGGTTTCATGCTGATTTCATCTCAGTTTCCCATAAGACGCTGTCTTTGAGTGACATCACAATTTTGTGAGAGTTGAGCTCAGGGGAATTGTCTGGAACACACGAGCCACCTGTTACTATTAATGTCATAAAATTCACTTCAAGGAACAAAGCAGATTTGTAGCAGATTTTAATTATGAAGTTATTAATAATCGCCTAATATATATTAAAAATAGGAATTAACAAAAACATTTATTTATTTTTTACATTTGAAAACAATCTAGTGAACCTCCTCTAAACACAGTCACATCAGGTTGGGTACAAAATGACACCGGCTTAAAATACACAGCACAGGAGAAATAGAAAATGACAGCGTGTGGAGTTGGTGTCTCTGATCCAGCCTACAGCCACTTTCCCTGCCCTAAGAAACACAATCATTCCTTCGCTGTGCAGCAGCTCCAGGCACAATACATCTTACTTGTCAGCCCAATCTATGTAGGAAAAAATCCTGCACACTCCTACAGGTAACTCAAATGCCCATGCATACATTTACCTCATTTCACACCATGGACGAAAAGAAGGAGGAAGGCAGCCAGTCGCTCTCGCTGCTGCTGCTCTTGTTGATGCACTGTAGCTGTACAGACATCATGAAGTACGGTCCCTCTTCACTTCCCCATCCCAGCCCAACTCACCTCCCCCTCTCTGGCTAGTGAAGCAGCTAGCCTACCTAGACCAATGCACAGAGGCAACGCAGTGCTTTAAAAAAAATATCTGTGGATTAATCCAGCCAGCGGTTTAGGGAGATGTGTTTTTTTGTCAATCAACAAGTCCCTGTTAGCTCGCAGACAAATAAACTGTCGATCAAAGTTGTCATTCCCATAAATTGCGATGCAACGCTGCTGCAGTCAGCCAAGCGGGGGGGGGTTAGGGTGGGGGGGGGGGGGGGCTCAGACTGGAGGAGAGAGAGGGAGATTGAGAGAGAGAGAGAGAGCTGGAGAGAGAGCTACGTTACCTTGTGGATGTGCCCTTCCTCACATCGCAGATGCTGCATTTAAAAGCCTCGGCAGTGTTCCTGAAGGTGCACACGCTACAGTCCCAGTATCCATCGTCTGCGGTCTGTTTGGCTTGTCTTTTTGGCCTTTGCAAAAAAAAAATCATAAAATAAATGACAGGCGTTAAGGTCAAGTTAGTTTAACAAAATGTCAAGAACGTTTCTCTCCGCGAATTTACAAGAAAGGTGGTGGTGACAAACATAACCTGTTGTGCGACATACAAGCCACTCTCCAGCACAAAGCATGCTGGAGTTGTCATTAATATTGGGTTCGAGTCCCGGTTAGTGGAGCTCCTTGGTTCTGATGTGTCCCCCTTCCTCAGCGGAGGAGCGGACGACCATCCACACCGTCCGACTGTATCGCCAGGCTACGAGCTAGCAGGCAGGCGAGCGCTGCTAAAAATTTCGGCATCGACGCTTAGCATGTCGGCTAACGAAACGGATATCACACCGTGTCCATTTCGACAGTGACCCTCCGAAAGGCTTCTCGGAGACGGAAGAGCGTTCCGGGGAATGTCAGGCGTCTCCGCCGAAAAAAATCCCTTTGTCTGTTAAGTGACTGGGTTGCGAGAGAAGCCGCCATAGTGACTGCACTATTCTAGCTAGCTGTGGCATACCAACTGAAAAAGGGAGAAACGATCCCCGTGAAGCGGAGAAACGCATCCGAATGTCGAGCCGCGAGGACGCACGGAACGGCTCGAAATCGACAGCCGGCGGTCGCATTACCTGGTAGGGCTCTTCTTGTCGCCCATGGTGGAGAGTGGTCCTCGGGAATAAGAAGAAAAAGCGGCCTCCTGTTTAATTGTCAGTGAGTGTAGTAGGATCCAGATCGAGCCGCTGCTGAGGCTGTTGGCAGACAGGCTCCACTCAGCGCTGGCTCCAGGCACCGCACAGCGACTGACTGCACCGCCCCACGTGGCCCGCTGCCGCCCAATCACAGCGCGCCTCGGTTTAAAAGTCCGGACACTTATTTAGTGACTTTTTTTTAATGAGTAAAACCAGAGGTTCTTCATAGACATCACCTCGACCCACACACACCCACCCACAGGCAACAAGTGGCTCATATTTATGACATTTAAAACAATAATTTCAGCTCTTGAGGCAGGTGGACATCTCTTTTGGATTCTCAACTCTATCTGGAAGAAACACAAGATCACTATTCAAGCTCATTTAAATCAATACCTCACCCCACTCCTCGTTCGTCTTCTTCAAGATGCTTCTGTGGCTCAGGGGGTAAAGAGGATCGTCCTTTAACCAAAGTTTCAGCGATTCGATCCCAGTCTCCCAACAAGCAATACATCACAAGGTTCTACTGGGTTGCTCCCCCATTCTGCATGCCGAAGTGTCCATGGTAGCCCTAAATTGTGTGTATGTGATTAAGAAGGTGCTGCTCATAGATGTGCTGTATGAATGTGTGTTAATGGGTGAAGCACTGTAAAGCACTTTCATCAAATCTTGAAAATCACTATATAAATACAGCCCTCAATAACCTGGCTCCCACATACCTGTTGGACCTTCTTCATCTTCCAGAGCACTCTTCCTCAGGGGCTCTTCTCTCTTTCTTGTGTCATACAAGCTGCATGTTTGTTTATTTGTCTATATATGATATATTGTGATGTTCCAATGGATGCCTAGAAAGACGCAGTGAAATCACAATGACATCATTATTATTATTGTTAATCTATGGATAATAATACCACCTTTTTTAATTATTATTGTGTTATACAGTTATCCATGATGGACCACTTACATTTCTGCACCATCTTCTACTTGTTAAACCTGATGACACCTTGAAGCACTTTAACAGTCCCCTTCATACAAACACATACATACAGTGCATTTGGGGTTCTGCATCTTGCCTTCAGCATGTGGAAAGGGGGAGACTGGGATCGAAGCCCTGACCTTCTCGTTAGTGAACGACCTGTTCTACCTCAGGACCGACTAAATGATCTGATAGTGCAGATCAGTTAGGCAATGCCTCTCACACCTTAACTAATTAATTTGAATTTTAAAACCACAACATACATTATCTTAAGGCACTTAATATGGTAAGGTCGAGACCTAACCATATTACAAAGAAAACCAAACAACCGTTTTTTTAATTTGTCCCATTTAAATCTTAAAGCAATTTTCCTGCATGGAGGATTAGGTATATCTGCTCAGATCATCACTTGTATGCAGTGTAAATAGTTATTCTCAACAAAATTACCCCTTTAAAACAACGAGCAGGTTTTCTTGTGAGCTCTCTGCAACATCAGGTTGAATGGGGGAAGATGGAGTCTTAGTATTAGGACACATTGTCCTGCTCTGTTTAATGAAATAAACATGTCCACAATGTCCAGATCAATTCAAGATTCTAATAAGATGCAGGAAAAAAAGCTTTCATTCATCTCAGCATTTGCAAGAGAAACTTTTAATCTCCCCTTTACCCTCCTGGCTCTGACAGGCTGCGTCGTGGAATGTGTTGGAGCAAAAACTGCACCTCTTGTGCGCCTCCGCTCTGCCCAGGACAAGGCTCTCTGTGGGGGAGACCAAGCGTGAATCATGTAGGCTCATTAGCTGCTCTCCACGGCTCCAGGTCCTATTGTGAATCCCTGGCTTTTTTCTGTTCAGAGTGAATATCCGTGCCTCCACATAAGTCTGCCCTCCGCCCAGTGATTACCTCTGCTTAGCTCATAGCATGCTGCTCTAATTGAGCCTCATCACGGTGGCCTACTGATAACTACAATTCAGTCAAAACAACATTAAGCCCTGCCTCACTGCTTCTGTAATGAGTTCCTGGGAAAACTGTGATTTTTTTTGTTTTAACTTGCGAGTTATGACATAGAGTTAATTTATATTCATATGTGGGATGTGTCCTTGGAGCTACATCTATTTTTCTTTTTTTTCAGAGAGACCACAATATCTGCAGACTGGTTAATTTATTGATACCACAGGGATGAAGATCATATTAAAAGAGGCATTTCACTGAGGTGAGAGATGTGCACTTGTGGAGTGGATTCTCCCCTCATCAACTGCACCCTTGAGCAAGGAGCTTGCGTTACTCGCAGACGACTTCACAAGACAAACAGTTCGCCCTCATTCATTATGTATGAGAGGTGAGCAGCTGAGTTTGAAAAGCATGACATTGAGATGGAGAAGCGTATCAGGGGCGAGATGTGCTGAAACAACTTTCAGGACTTTATGATGCAAAGGAGGATGACAGTCGTGCCAATCATGTTTGTGCGGGAAAAAAAATCTCTCCAGTGGACTCAAGGAAAGTGAGTCATTGTCAGGTTGTTGTTAACCCACAACATAAAAACTGTTCAGACTCAATCTGACTGCATCCTTCGTCAGTCAGCAGCAGTTCGTCTGAAGCACGTAGCAGCCTTGACTTGCAATAACTCCAGAGGGCTGCTCGGCCTCTGACAGTAGAAGATTGAGGTTGTACTGCTTCTGGTCATGAATGTGTAAAAACTGAGTAATGTTCGGTGTGTAGAAATATCACGACCACAGCAGTAGCCAATATTCCCATCAAACAGTAGCCAATATTCCCATCAAATAGTAGCCAATATTCCCATCAAACAGTAGCCAATATTCCCATCAAACATCATCATCGCAGTGTGGCAGGATATACACATTCCAGTATAGGAATCATGTCCATGTGTGAATTATGTACGTCTAGTTTCACTACAGGAAGCAGTGTGCTCTTTGTGTAAAGAAGGGGGGATGTTGTGTTACACTAGCCTCTTTCACACAGAGATCCAGCTGCATTGCCGTTAATAAGAGCTTTTGTTGCTCCTCCTTTGCCTTTTTTTTACAAGGAACCCAACAGGTCGGCATGTTGCTATTCCTGTGTGTGATTTGACAAACTGTATCATACCAGCGTTCCGAAATCAGCGGCGTGACCTGTGGCACAACAGTGTCGGTGTTTGTCCCCGGGGTTCTAAATCTCCCTTGTACACAGACATCGATTCGGCTCGGTGACTACATCAACAGGCAGCACAAAGGTGGAACCATAATTCCCCAGCTTTCTTTGCTTGTGCGGATCTACACAGGAAGCACTTGGATGTTTGTTGCAGAAAGAGCTAGGCAACATACAAGAAGCAGCGATGGCAGGGAGGGAAATCTAGAGTTTAACTGCACACAAGTTTAACTTAGTGAAGACAACAGGGTCAGCAATGCTTGTAATTGATAATCCATTTTGTGTTCTGCACTGGTAGCTGAGGTTGTTTTCTGCAAAAAGTCTATGTCGTGACTGAAAAGACTCCATCAGCAAGTGGTTGTGGGTGTCTAGGTCATTGTTTCAAAACATATCCGTCTTTGCCCTTCAAGACATAAATGCAGCCAGGAAGATTTTAGACAAAAATAGGGGGGGAAGCATTTCCAAACATTTCTATTGTAGTAGCTCTAAAACTCTGGTGTAGTGTGGACGCCAGGCATATCTGCAGTGGAGTTGATACGTTTCCAAATTAAACAATTGGATGTGGCCTGATACAGAGATCTTGCAATATTGCAGTTGAGAAGACCCCTTAATATATATATATTTTTCACTGAAACACAAAGCCTGGTGAGTGACCTAACACATCAAGCCAATGCACCAGAATCAGGGGCATGGCTTTAACACAATAGCGTTGGTGTCTGTCTTGTCGATCAGGCTATGTGACCATCTCTTCTGCTGGCATAATGACGGAACCACAACAGCCTACCAAGCCTATTATTCTGCTTTTGTACCCTTTATACAGAATGGTATGCATAACACTCTCGACTTGAACAGACTCTGTAAAATGATCTACAAGTTAAACCCATGTGAATATCAAAAAAGGAGGAGGGGGGTTTCTGAAGCCAACCATCTGAGAACCAGTTCTGATGAAGCACACTGGCTGTTTCAGGGCCGGACAATAACTCTATGAGACCCAGATGGTAAAACATGTTGTCAAACCACATCAGAAATCATTCGATGTAGTTTTTTCTATTGAAAAGCCGATAGAGAGGGGGGTTGCAGTTACTTAAAAATATGTAGCGTATGTTTTCTGACAGTCATTCCTGGAAAACCGTCATACTGTTGCACTTGGTTGTTCACATGAAAAGTGTCAGAGTCAGTTGAAAAATAATGACTCTTTTCTCACCTCGGCACAGCTGCTCAATCATGGCGTTGAACTGGTTGTGAATGTCGGGATTTCACTTTTCACTTTTGATTAACCGTAACCACAATCTCAAACCTGTTGTGTTGCCTAACCCTCACCACACCTTAACCATAATTCATTTGCCATAACAATTTTTTTGGCAAAACTTCATTGTTGTCTCAACATGACTGGGGGGAAAAGTATTTTTAACTGTTCCGAAGAGCCCCCTTAAAGCTGACCATCATAGCAACAGGTGACACATGGTATTTGTACAACTGGGGGTAGCAGCGCAGACTTGGCAAAATTGGCTTTGGCCAGATATTTTGGAAAGCAATGTTGAGTAATTCATGTACCTTTGCAGGGCTTTACAGACTAGGTAGGGTGAAGGGTTGAGGCAAATTCCTGGTTTCCACTTCTGCCAGTGTGCAGGGGTTCAGTATGGTCTTCATCATTCAAATGTCGTCTTCCAATCACAAGTTTTGACCGTCTTAAATATATGCATCCACTGCGCATGCTCCAGGTAAAATATTGGAATGGGATGTATGGGCAGGGTCTCATGAGTGTAACCACAGACTGACGCAGACCCTCAACCGTGGCCATGTGCGTGACAAGAAATGTCTCCCATGATGTGAGGGTTGGTGGGTGGGGGGCTGTATCTAGTCTGAATCAACCAGACAATCCACTACCTCACAGGGGTTTCAACAAATTCAGACCATACAAGATTAAACTTGATTTAATCTTTTGACTTGTAAAATGTAATATGCTATCAGAAATTGAGACAAATTCATAAAATCCAACCACTTTCTGTATACTGATTGAGTGTATTTAAATTGATGGTCAGTTTAATCAAGCAGCATCCAACGGTCGTTGTGGATGACTCTCTTGGAGACTTAATTGTCATGACACAAAAACAAATTACATTTACTCAAATACCTTATTTAATTCGGTAGGAGACAAGAAAAAACAGGTATATGGCAACTAAAGATCATGTTAATCTGTACTTGCTTCAAGTACCTTGGTTTGTATTGAGCATCCTACAGTTGGCCTGAATCTCAAAACAACTCTGCAGCCTCACCGGAGGAGCTCACTGTGTTATTTCAATATGGCACTGAATCATTTATGTGGGAGCACAAAAAATAAGCCACGCCACGTACATGCCTGGTGAGCACAACCACCTTGGAAAGGGAAGGGAGAAGAGAAACGTCTGTCTGGGGCATTTCGCTCTGTGTACTCTACCTTCCAAAACCTTCAGAAACGGAGGAGTGCAGATAAGATGTCAAGTGGGAGAATTGGCTGCTAAAAAGGCGACGGCACAGCAGATTGAGGACATACCCTCTCTGCCTCTCTCTCCCTGGCACTGATCCAATACACACAGGGGAGAAAAGTGACTTATGATTAATCATCTCTTGCAGAATTCTCCAATAAAATTCCCCGATCGATACGCCGCGCATGCCAGGGGAGAGAGCACGGAGCTTATAAATAAGATCTTGAATGATTTAAAGCCTACAATTGTACTTCGTTTACTTGCTTGAATCCCAGTTTTTGTCTGACTTTTGTAGAGAATCAGTCCCTTGAGGTTGCTTCCTTCCAAACCTCCTAATTACACACTTTAGTCTTTCTTCCCAGTAAGGCTGCCTTTGTCATCGAGACTCATTTCTCAGTGGTGTCATGATGACACAGAGGCTGCTGTTGCGTCGGCTCCAGTTCCACTGTATTACCGCGATTAGAACTACTTGACCTTCCACATGCAGCTGATGCCGATATGAGTCTGTGCCTATTGTTCTTTTTGCTCCGCATCTCGCCACATGACCTGCCGTCTGCCTTTCAAAGAGCGCTCCCTGCGATGTTAAACAACTCTTCTACCAGGCACATAACAGCCCTCCAGCAGCTCGCTCAGTGCTCTTCACACTGATGTTTGCTTTTCAACTGAAGCTTTTATAGATTTCCAATAAAAAAACAAGCAGCACAAGCACCTCTCAAACAACTTATGGTTGAGTGTGGTGAGCAAGCACGTTAAAGAGTTTTCTGTTCAGCAGTCGGACTCCCATTCCAAAGCCAAAGTTCTGACATGATGATAAATTATGATGTGATTATGATAATACATAAAAAAACTTAATTTCAGTTCTTTTTGTTGACTGAAACGTCCCCTTCTCATTTTCATGCAGTTAAACCCATGCACACTGTTCCTCTGTTCTTGTCATACGCTCTTTCTCACACTATTTTGGTTTGCTTCTGTCACACACACGGTCACACAGCCATCTTCATTGCCATGTCCATGGCTGTAATGAATGGCTTTATATCCTGTGCCCGCTCTTGTTCGTCTGTGTATGTTTGTGCGTGCTACCCCGGGATGTGTACAAGCGTCCAGTGGGGATTTGAAAAAGAGGGGAGGGCGGTTGAGGACACTGTTTCCTTCAACAGTGGAATGTCTTCATGCGTGTTCCTGTTTGGAGAGGCTGCTCACGGCTCCCAGAAATTGGCAGGAAACCACATGCTTCTAACACTGGGGCCGATAAGACGGAGAAGGGGCTGGGAGGGGAGGAGGGGTGGGAGGGGAAGAGAAGAAGTGGGGTTGTGCGGTTGGAAGGGAGGAAGGGAAGGGTGCTTTATAGCGAACCTCCAGGAAGGTAGATTATCCCACGAAATGCTGGCAGGGCTTCAGCCTTTGTGCATGCCTGTGTGTGTATGTGCATGTGTGTGTTTGTGTGTTTGCATTCCTGTGTGTGTATGTGCACGTATTGTGTGCATGCCTGCGTGTGTTGAGGAGAGAATAAGGGTGTGTGACAATAAAAAAAGCAGCTCTTCCAGCTCACTCAGCAGTGGAGAGTTTCAATGAATCCGGGACAGAGTCCACAAAGAGCTGCTGAACAAAAGGCCTGCAAGCTGAGAATGTGCAGCACGGAGGCATGGCCCAATCTTCTGCTTTGTTAACCCTCAAACATAACACTGCATTAAATCTAAGACAATCACGCCTCACTTGTCTATCACGTGTGTGCCTGCTGATTATAAGCCTTACGGCACATGCCTCCGACTCATGCACTGGGATTCATGTTTCATGTTTGACTCCTGCTATTCCATGACTCAATTCTGAAAACGCCACAGGTTGTTTTCGGCAAATTTTGTTCACCCGGAAAAGTTATATTTAGCAGAGAAATTGTGATCAGGTAAAGAATTGATGATAAGGAGCCACCAAAAGACAATTCTCTGCTCACTAAAATGATCAGCATTTTTGGTGTTTATGCAGGTAATTGCACAATAATAACCTTCAGTAAGATATTTCAGTGCCACAGTGTGCTCTCTGACATAACACAGCCAGGTTTTTGAAATATATCCTTAAATAAAAGTCTTGCAATTCAAAGTTTACTTATAAGTCAAAAGTAAAAGTATGCATAATACCATGGCGATTTATCCTAGTCCGTCATACTATATCATTGCATCATTACCTCTGCCAAGGATGTTTTAATCAGAGATGTGTGTCTGTAACCAAGAATACACAAAAGCCCCTGGACGGGTCAAATTTGTGTGAGGATTTCTCAGAGAATAATTCATGGATCCTGGTGAATAAAATGATAACTCTG
This sequence comes from Platichthys flesus, assembly GCF_949316205.1. Lineage (NCBI taxonomy): Eukaryota > Metazoa > Chordata > Actinopteri > Pleuronectiformes > Pleuronectidae > Platichthys > Platichthys flesus. The sequence continues at coordinate 6,507,056 of NC_084946.1, read as the reverse complement.
TGAAAGTTTAAATGAAATAAAAATGTGGATCCAGCCAATTTAAATGTGATTTCTCAAGGATAATTATGGGTCTTGGTGAAGGTATGAGCTCTACTGAGTGACATTCTAGTTTCATTGTGAGTGATACCTCAGTGTCGTGGTTGGAACCAATTCTCCACATAGTGTTTATTATGTTTATTATGTTGTACGGGTACGTTATAAGATGATCAACAGAAAACGAAAATCAATCCTAAAATGGAACTACTCAAGTAAAACTGCAGTAACTCAAATTTGTAGACAAGAACAGCCCTTGGTTTTAGCTAATCAGAGAACTTTCAAGATATCAAACCTTTAAACTGGAGGATAAACATTGGAATACCAGGGCCACAGTTTCCACTTCACAATGCTGCTTTTAAGAAGGTGGTCGGACGAACAAAACTGGCAGAGCAGCACAACGTAGTTCATGTCCTGCTTCTCTACGGGAATGATCCTTTTTACGCCCTTTAATAGTACTGCATGGGCTGGGCCCCACATGTCCATCCACAGTCTAGTAATTCCCACAAGTGCACGCACACACAATCCAAGGGATTATAAATCACAGGCACTTGGGAAATGGTTCCGCTGTCTCCGGCTGGTGTTTATGGTTCTCAATGACTGAATCCAGCTGTTCGGAGCTGCACAACACTCCGCAAGGTGCAGTCAATTTGGAAGATTAGCGTATTGACAGATGGCGCTCCATCCATCCAGCGATCAATGTTTTATTTTATTCCTTCAAATGTTTACTCGAGTACAGAGACACAGAACCCGTTTCTTCCCAGGCGGCAGTGGCTATTGTACAGTCTCCACTCTCCTATTACACCCACCTCCCACCCCTCCATCTTTTTCCTTCTCTGCCTGGAAGGACTCTCTGGCCGTCCGTGCGAAAAGGAACACTCCCTTGCTCGCAAAGTGCAATGAGATATGCCCCCCCCCCCCTGAAGTAGGGCAGCCAAATTGAGCAATCAGACAACACATCCATCACTATCCTGTGGGGTGGAGTAAATGACCTTGATGCCGTCTTCACACTCAATTTCAGATACCCTTGGGCTCCATTATGAGAAGATTTAAGCATCAAGACAGTGGCCAGCCTTCACATTTGATTCTGATGATACTAGATGTGATAAGTGTGTGATCCGGCTCAGAGAAAGAGATTCAAATACGGAAGATACAGCTAAGGGTAAGGGGGGGGGGGGGGGGGGGGGCGGGGGACCACAGCTGATGGAGAGCGTGAGTCAGCAGGGGATGAAAGCACAGCGCAAAATTAAGATGGAGTAAGAGGGCTCCGGGAGATGAGAAGAGGAGATGGTGGACACCAGTTGGAAGAGCCAGCAGGTAGAAGGTGGCTGTAGATGGAAGAGGATAAATTGCTTTTCAAGGACTTTCTAACCACCCCTTCTACTCTCGGCTCTTCACTGCACCAGAGCTGCTGAAAAAGAACGGTTTAGGAACCAGCACTTATCCTCCCCCTCCCCCCCTCATCTCAACTCTGGTGGGAGAAAAAAACGAAAGAGTGTTTGCATACCAACAACACTTTGATGCCAAGACATATCTTTTCTGACAGTGCCACAAAAAAATGACTCAGAATGAAGAAGAAAAAAACAGAAGACAGCGAGCCCCCGTTGAGTTTTGATGTAAAGTGGTTTATACAATGGATTCCTATTCAGTTTCACTTTTTTCCCTTTAATTGAGTGTGTGTTCTTCCTTCCTCTCGTCTGGAGGGGAGAGCTGCTACCGCGGAGGCAGCAGCAGCAGCAGGAACGCACGCAGCTCCCACGGGAGTTTATTTGAGAAACACCACCTACAGGTTTGAGTGGCATCATTAACAAAGGTCAGATGTGCTCACTGTGAAATTATACACACATGAATTTCTCAATGACTTGTTTATACACCTGATTTCCTTGCCCTTGGCGACAGTTTGCCCTTTGCTGTCTGCCAGGGGCAGAGTAAGACGGGAGTGCACCACGTGGGCGCTGTGCATTTGATTTAACTGAGAGGCTGCTGATAACACTTTACACTTGAGTTACACGAGCATGCAAATTAAATCAACATCATTAACGAACCAAGTGGCAAAACGAATCAATACGTGTTATCCAGTGTGTACACTGGACTGTGAAGCTGTAATCCTCGTCTGGGGCTGTGTGTTCACATGTGTCTTTCAGGAATCGAGTGGATATGCTTTGGATATGAGATAATATTTGCTCTGTGGTTTATGTTAAATTAACACAGCGCAATTATTTGGGTGATTTTGTGTTCTAAACCAAAAGATAGATTGAAGCTAAATCATTTGGACCTTTTATAGTTCAATCAGAAAATATTCAGTCACTTTGGCTTTCCTCTCATTTTGTTATGTTGAAATAGAAAAAAAAACCTTAGTTAATAGTTTAAATAAAACTAAAAAATGTTAATGCAAATTTGTTAAAAAAGAAACTCTGCTGAATCACATTGATTTAAATATCCAGAACCCTTGTGGCTCAGGGGCCACCTCTCCTGATCATCATTTAGATATTTCTGTGCCTTGACTGGAGTTCCTCTGTAGTGAGGTAGTGAATTGAAAGACAAACAACTGTTTGTGAGGTCTCACACTCGACAGTGACCATATTCAATGGCTTATTCATATCTGGAAATGGCTTCATGTGGTTTCACCCTGAAAAGCAATGATCCAGCTAACTGGGAAAAAGCCACAGATTTGATTTTGCTTGTTAGAGCCACAAAAACTTTGAGCCAGCCTCAGAGAACTGGACAGGACTGTCGAAACCCCTTGTCTACCCAGGGGAGCATTGACACTGACATTCAGACTGCTTACATTTTACCTGTGTATCTGTGACCTGAAGAGTGCAATGCTACAGGGATTATGCACTGGCCATTGACCAAATGCAGGTGACCTATACTAAATAATGTGCCTGAATGCTTCCTCTTTAGGCACAAACAAGGCTCAAGCTGCAGTTGTGCAGTGATTTTATTATCAAGTCTTACTAGAAAAAGCTAAAGGTATAAAGTCGCACCAGCACTTTATGAGACTATGCACGTTGGCACAATAGAAACTGATGGGAATTGTCAAACTAACCCCTTTCCCGTTTCAAGAAATATCAGGGGAATCTGAATGTCCATCAACACAGAGAGAAAATTCAAACAGACAAGCAGGTTGATTTTATGTATTTTATGTTCCACTAAAGAGATCAAGTGTTTTTGTGTAAAGAACATCAAATTACTGATTTAATGCTGATTCAATGCAAGATAAACACCCCATTAAGCCATCTTGCCTTCATATCACCCACATTCAGCATATCACCAGACAGGCCAAAGAAGCACTTCCAGATATGAATCTTATATGTGCATCTCTCTAATGGTCCCACATAACATGAACAATTTGCCGTCATAACATTGTGAGAAGCGCTGTCATGTGAGGAGAAACACACCATTAAGAGTCAAGCAGCTGTGTCGGATCAGACTTTTACACAGCCCGCTGCTTTGTCATGTCAGAGAAGGTTGCAGCTTGTCCTTGTCCACTGAAGCGAGTGTTTGCACGGTGGAAACCGGCCCCAGGCAGGTTATCCGTGCTGCGCTCATCCATGTAACTGCAACATATAAAATACTACACAGTGCTCCTACTTTTCTGCCTTGAGGTGTTAAACGTAACATGTTCGAGGCTCATGAGGCTGAGATGTAATCACGGTAACGCAGCGGAACCAGGACAGACGCAGTAGTGCTGCGTGTCGCTCTGACGAAGCTTTTGTTGGATGCAAGAAACATGAAGACCTGCAGAAGACAAGAGAGGAAACTGTCGCGAGGGAGATAAAACTGCCTAATTAGAACATGTCATAATCAATACAAGGAAAATATGGGGGCTCATCTGGGAGCAGGTGAAGCAAAGAGCGTCACTAATACAGTATTTTCGAGTTGACCTGGAAGTTTTATACAATTCTCCTGTTCATGATCAAATTAAAAAAATTATGAATCTGTAGGTCTAATTAAAATAAGAACCATATAAAACTATAAATGTAAAAACTAGATCCTTTCTTTATTCATTAGCAATAGTTTTCTCTTCGTGGTCTGTTACTGCCCTTTCTCATCTATCTCATACATAAAATAATTGTGAGGGTTGAAAAGCATATTATCCTTCAGAAAGAATCATGTTTTCTAGTCTTTCATCTTTTTCGGATTGATTTGAGATATATTTCCACTTTCCCTGAAAGATTTAGGATAATTAAATGAATAACACAAAATACTAGGGATTCTCATTGGAACATGGATTATTGATTAATGACTTACACGCTGAATGTCATCAATGCATTCTTATGTAATGATCAATAAGAGTTTTAATTGGTATTGATGCTAATCGTTGCTGTCAGGAGCAATGGCACTCGGACACTGTAAGAATTGTGTTATATCACTTTAAATTCCTTTAGAGGTAGATATAGATTTGTATGAAGAACCAGCCACTTGGCGAACCTTGCTGCTGTGTTGTTGTGTTTCTGACTCAACCAGTTATGACAACAGCTTATTCCATTTCAATATTCAGAATTTAGCTTTATAATAAATGTAGCCATTTCTGATTAAAGGTCCCCTTTTATAGAAAGTCAGTTTTCAATTTCTTTTTCAGAAATGGGTGTTCTGTAAATAGAATGAGATAATCAAAGTTATCAAGCCACAGAGACACGCACACAGGCGGTTTTCTTTAGAAACAGTGGCTTAAAACGGGCTGTACGGACTTCTGGAACTTTTGATGTCACAAAAACTACTTTCAGACCGAACTGCATTTCAAACATTCTCCTGACATTACCATAACCATGCCCTCCACCAGCCAATCTTGAAGGATTGAAGTGTTTACCTGACATCCCCCATATTGTTATTTAATCTCCACTACAGACTCGGTTGGTTTCAGTTTTTAATCCTAGTCCTGCTCTTCTATGCATTGTTGTATCACTTTTATTTTTTTCTTTCATCAATCGTATTGTTTCTTGAATTACAGTTGGACTAAAAACCAGCTGCAGCAAACTTGCTTACTCACAGTTAAGGTGTGACATCCACTGCCTGAAGTTGGAGCTCAAGAAGATAAGCTGCTTCATGGGTTTGTCTTTGCAGCTGCGATGCAGGCTAGCATATTTCTGCCGTAAATTCCCTTTAAGCTTATGTCACACCACCGCTGGTCCCATACATTTCAACATCACTGCCATCTCAATCAATCCCATTCAAATATACATCCTGTCTGGTGGTGACAGAAAGGTTAACTGCTCCTTCTCCTTTTCCTGGTAATCCACTTGCCATATTCCATGCTCGTCCCAGCTGTCCAGACTCCCACCTCCCTGATGTCCCTGAGGGGGATCAGACTCTGCAGTCACACACACTCCTCTAGTTGGCCTCAACGCATACTGCGCCAGTCCGCCCAGATCTATATGTCCCATCCTGAATATGTGTCTATATTGGGGTTATTAATGGATTTTGCCTCACACGGCCTCCTGTCTGTTTACAGTCAGCTGTGAACAAACCAACTAAGTTGAAGAACAAAGTGCTGAGTTGCAACAATGGTTCAACCAATGAGCAACATGCCAGCAGTTTGACAAGAGGGGAACATCCTCCAGAGTGCAATTAAGTTTGAGAGGGAGTAGTGATATGGGGGTTTTATCTTACAGGAGATGCTTTTTCTATTTTTCTTTCCTCCAGTGTGTTATACATATTTTTTGAGAACCTAAAACCTTTGCAAAGTTAAAAGGTCCAAGGTCAGAGATGAAGGCAGCACCTCCACACAAAACACTGCTCCTGAAACTGCTGACAATTTGTTGGCAGTCCGATACTTCCACATATTGCAATGTCACACAGCTTCACAGTACAACACTTTGCATAATGCACACCTGGAGACTAGCCTGGCTCGCCTTCAAACAAAACCAGGTTAGGTGAAAGCGAAGGCCAACATTTCCTTCACATGCTGGAAACAGTTGACCAATAAAATATAGTGGGCCAACTGGCCAATCAGGGCAGACTGGGTGTTATTGGGATGGGTACCATAAAGAGACGGGAGCTAAAACCAAGTGTGTCAGACAGAGGCTGAAAAGAGGAGCTGCAGCAATGGACAGTATGAGCAGGAAAGTTATGTTTTTACTGAACATCAGAGCCTATAAACCTTTTCAAGTAATGACCCAAGTAAAATGATGAATCTGACTATGAGCATAATATGTGTCTGTTCTTCTATGTATGAACGGCTGCATGGGAATATTAGTGGAATAATCATTTTCATTACCAACGTACAGCTTAGTAGGAATTGTGTTTTTGGGAATAAGGAGAGAAACTGTAATATTTTGTTTTTATGAATACAGTGAATGGGATTCAGTTGGGCAGAGGACAAAGGAAACAAGAGAAAGTACACATTGGACAGACATCGCACAACCGTTTGAAAGACCACAAAACACAAAGAAACACTGATGCCACTGATGCCAAACAGACAAAACAATTGTTAAGAAGTTGACATCATACTTCTCCTAATAGTTTCAGTTTGGAGGATGACAAGACGTTTGTTTTCTCTGGGAAACTTGTGTCCACAATCGAGGTCTGTTCATGATTAGAGCCTGTCAAAACGCCTGCTGTCACATTTGATCACATTCTTGCATCCTCCAACAAGCTGCATGGCTGAGACTGCCAGACTGTACATTTCCAGGAATGAGACTTTTGGGCACTTGACTCTTCTATATGTTGTTTTGCATCGCTCTCTCTCTCTGCCCCCCCTCTCTGAGAATGATCCACTCTTGGTTTGATTCACTATTGCCTCTCTGTCCCCCACCCCCCATGAGAGGGGTAATGTTGTTGCCAGTGTTAAACGCTAAGCACTTGTCGGGCTGCTTGACATGAACACAATTGCTGAGGCTCGAATCGAACACTTAAATCAGTGCACTTACACGTAGTTCCCTTTGTACACTGTATTCTCACTTGTGTAGTGCATGAATTCCAGCAGGGTAGCGTTGAGTCAATCCAAACCCGTCAGTTGTGAACTCACAGGAAATGTCTGAACATGTGATGGCTGCCTGACTGCTTTGCTCACGTGACATTTTCACTTTCTTTTGTCTCCCCTCTATCGTGTAACATGGAGATCTTTGGGACGACAAACATTTCCTCCTTTCTTCGGGTGCTAATTTTGGCTGGTGTTCCCAACCCTTCTGCCTCTGCTAGCCATCATGGCGACTGTTGAGGCCAAGAAGTGTCCGTCATTTTATATTTAACTTTTGATCAATTTGAGTGCACAATCCAGGTTCTTAATAGTACACCGTATGTAGCCATACTTGTCGGCGTAAATACAGATATGTAAATAGCAAGTGTGATTCGAGACACAGAAAATGTAAGATACATCCTGATTATTACGTTTTCATTTGAACATGCATCCATCCTGCTTTAGATACGCCTAATGTCCACACTACTCCAGAGTCTTGGAGCTGTTAAAACTGAGACGTTTAGAAACTGTCCTGATCCTGTTTTAGTTTGAAAACTCTGTGGCTGTGCTTTCGTCTGGACGGTCAGAAACAGACATTGTAAACCATGATGTAAACACAACCGCTTATTGGGTCTTTTCAGTCACGATGTGGCCTACGCTTATTCTTCAGGCTCCTATCGCACAACCTTCTTCTTGAAGAAAACTACCCATGGTGTTATTTTTGTGCCACATTAGTGAGCGCACAGTGGGACATTGTTGAACGTGGATTCGGACTCTTGCAAGCCTATACTTGATGTTTTAAACTGAAAATATGAATCTGAGCAAAAAAATATGAGCATGCTCAACTCTGCCTCGCTCACTCTCTGCTCTGTGCGATGGCAGGGACCCGCGCTCTCACTCACAACTCAGCCTGTGCACTCGCTCGAGTTGGCACTGCGTACCTAAAATGTACCACAAAATCAGCCAGTGTAGAACGCAACACCAATAATTAATTACAAGTGTGTCTGACCCTGTTGTCTGCACTAATAGCTGTTAGATGCTATCTGCATTTATCTGTCAAGATATTTAAAAATTTTGAACTGGAAATTCTTGGAATTGACCAGGACTGTAGATAATAAATGAATTGCTTAACTGGTTGTTTTATGTTTTGTAACATCTCGTCATCAGTAGAAATTATTCCACTGCCTAAATACAACCCACATAAAAAGTGTGGTTTACTTTGTATAATACAATAATGCCAATGTAGTAAGTTCTAAATGATGCTATGAGAGAAAGAGGCACATTATCTCATGTTTCTGTGTAATTGCTCCTGATAAGATTCCTAACAGGACATGCAGTGTGTCCCGACGCTACCCCTGGACTGAGGTAAGGTGTGTGAATGGTTTATCGACGCAATAGTAAATCCATGAGTGATGCTAACGTCTCACAGATGTCTGAAGACTGGAGTCTCCTGACTCAACCACAACGATGAATGTTGTGCGGTAGGGCATTGCTTTTCGTGTTGCAGAGATTAGTGCACATTAGGGCTGGGATATGTTAAAGAGAAACGTACACTTTTAGCCTGCGCGTCCAACGATCTCCCTCTCTTTTCGTTGATATCAGATCACCAGGCGGCCAACAGATGTATTACCGAAAATACACATTGCAAGTCTTTTGATGCAAAAGTGAATAATAATGTAATTTGAGTGAGGAAATGTGAAATGAAAGATGTGCATGTGTTTCTAATTTAAATCAAGAGATTTATTTGAGGATGGAGCTTCATTCTTGACCTTTGGGAACAGCATATGTAACAAAATACTCTAAGCTCACATGGGGCTTTCATCTGGGCGCCTTTATTCAGCAAGTGGAGCTGGTTCAGTTAGCACCACATGATCCAAGTGAGAAACTTTGGAGTCCCCCTCCCCGGAATGTCTTGATCTTTCTTCTGGTCAGTGATATTGACCTCTATTCAATGCTGGGACCAGTTTTGGTCTGATGATCACTGATGGTTCATGTTGCCTGTTTTGTCATTCTGTCTTTATACCGGGGTTCTTGCATTCATACCTTTGCAGTGTCATCATTTCTTGAATCAAGCATAAACCTTTCAGATAAATTATGTTCTTCATTAAGCTTCGGTTCAAGATGTTGAATCCTGATTTGGGAGTACAATAAGGGATGCTGATGAACACTTAGTCCTTCCTCATGGGCATTTATGGTGTTACAATATATTGTACATACAATGCATACAAAGGGTGACAGACATCATCAAGAATGAATAATGTAACATTTTACAAGGTCCACCATTTAATTTGGGGGTCTAAAATAAAAGTTTTCCATAATGTTATTTTCTAAATATGCAAAAAGCCCAGTCGGCTCTGATTGGTAAGCTGCTTAAAGTAGTGATGGAAATGTCCGAGCCCTTATCCGGAGGCTTCTTGATCAGCTGCAAATACTCCTGTCGCTAAGGTAACACTGTTGTGGGTTCTGCCGTATCAATACCAGCTCCAGACGGGTCTTGAAATTCAGGATGAATCAACCGATGGATCTGAACCACCTTCATAAACAAGACAGAAACAGGACTTTTCACACTGTTTTTTTATATTTCATTCTTTTAATCGTCTATTACCTGTGTGTAGGCAGCCGTGTTACCAAGGCTTCTTCAGGAGGAGAGTTTACTGTGGAAGACAAGGACTGTGGACTTGTCCTTTTTAACTTTCACATGCACATAAAAGCTGTGACACAATACATGAAAAGGAAAATGCTTTATCTGCTTGTTAGATTGTCAGATTTTGAAAAGTCTAATATATAAAAACAAATGGAGAGGGCAACTTTATTCCGTCATGTATCCTCTGTAAGTATCAAACTGAAAGCACCTGTAAAACATGATCGATTTTAAATCCTGCAGCACAGCTTCAGTGTGATCAAAGTCCTCCCTCAGCACACACACACTCCATAATCGTCCTGTGCCGTTTGCACCAGCTAAAGGTCAGTTACAGCAGCCACTCTGCTCAGGTTCAGAGGTCAACAGCCTCTTCTGTCCTGGTAAATGGATCCAGCAACCTTATCAACTGGTATCCAAGTGCAAGCCGATAGCTTCCTTTTCTTCACAGTGCAGACTCACTCCAGCTCGCTGCTGGCTCGCACTCTGGTTCATTCCACTATATCAGTTTATCTGATCTGATGCCGTTTCCGCAGCTTGACACAACGCTAACGCACAACATGCTTATTAGGTTGCTCTGATGTCAGGAAAATCCAGTGAGCTGCCAGTCACGTTGCGGCAGATGTCAGTGGCAGAGCCGAGGCCCCGCATTCTGTAAGAGTAATGACACTTTAGTCATTTTCTTTACTCATCGTTCCTTTCCTGTCGAGTCTGGTTCTTCAATGAGAAGCAGCACAAGTCTTCCCGAGAAGCTTGAGACCACAGTGTGAACAGAAAGTTCAGACAGCCCTCTTTTTTGAAAAGCGTGCTATGCTGACAGGGATTTCCCCCTCCCCCTCCTATAGCTTCCTATTCCCTCCCTCCAAGCCCCCCCTCTTTCTCCCTGTTGACGCAGCGTGTCAGCTGGGAGGCACGGCGCAGTGCCATGCAGATGTAATCTACACCTCTCCGTGCCAGACAACAGCGATTGAATCGCGGCAGGCAGCCGATCTGTGACATGCTGACAGGATCGGCATAGCGACACATGTGTGGGTATCTGCTTTCACGCAACACCTCCCAGGGAACAGGAATGTGGTAGGAGGCCAACTGCTGCGATGTGCGTAGGGGTGAAACAGTGAGGTGCTGAGAACGCTGCACGACTGGGTGGGACGGCGCACGAGTTGGCTGACACCACGTTAAAGAGATCTGGAAAGAGAGAGAGGCTGGGCTGGTGAGAGGCAGAGCATGAAATAGAAAGAGCCGGTTCGAGGAAGTACGGCGGGCTAACTGGGAACAAACCTGCGGAGGGTGAGGATGAAACATGGCAGGATGGAGTTGTGTTTTGCTTTGGCAGCTGTGATCAGGGTGGAAAGTCCATTTGTTTGCTCAGCACGTGTCAACGGAAGCAGCGGAACAGAGACGGCTGAGCAAATTCTGACAAGGAACCGAGTGTGTTTCTGTGTTCACGTGAAAAGCACAAGCTTTTATCTGTGTCAAGATCTGATGCAGGTAATGTCAGGGGAGCTTGTCTGCAAAGTGCTCGGGGAGAACAAGCCTGAGAAACCTTTGTTCACTGCCTGGTTGCAACATACTAACATCCGTGAGGCATCATTAGTCTGAGGCTCAGTCTGCTCCGCTCTGAGACAAACAGGGGCAGAAACGTGGACTTCACACGGAGGCTAAAGGGCACTGTCCCATGGACATAAGTCTGAGCAAACACAGCCACTGCTCGAGGCTCCACCGTTTTTTTCTCCTCACAAAGTTCTTCTCTGCCTGCCTCTGAAAAACCCACAAAGCATGTGTGATGATTGCTCAATCTAAAGCAGCCTGAAAATGAAGCGATACACCGACGGCTCTTTGACACCAACCAGTGAAGAGTATTACCCAGTTTATTAAGATTACCATCCTGCACTGCCGTTTCAGGAGTCATAAAAGAGCTGCTTAACTCCCTGAAAGCTGAGCAAGAGAGAGAAAAAAAAAAATATATATATATATATATATATATATATATGTGACTATATATGTACATACAGCAGCCGAGGAGGGAGAATGGCAGAAAGCAACAGGGTTGGTTGGTTGTTTCCAACTCCCCTAGCACTTAGAGGTTCCCTCCGGCACTGTCTGCACTGAAATATTAATCGTGTTTGACAGCTGTTTTAGATACGAAAACAAACATGAGACTGGCGCTTTTTGGGAAAGTGTGAAGACATACGCTCCGACGCGGACTGGCTCAGATAAAGAACACCTGTTGTGTGTGCAAAATTAGAACAGGCTCAAGACTCCAACAGGATGGAAGCAGCCTCATTAGGAATGTGGTGTTGTTTCACACTGCTTAACAACAGCTCATTAGAAATGCACTGTTGTTAAGCAGTGTGAAATTATGACAAGGCGTACTGCATCTCAGCTGTCATGTTCTCAAGAGCAGCATGGGAAATCACCATGTCTACTTCCATTCTATGGCGTTTCTCTGAAAAGACCATATCAGTATTTGTAGCAGAGTTGATGGGTTTTCAAACTAAAACGTAGTAAAGTGGTTGAACCTAAATGGAAGAGTGTATATTGTAGTTTGTAATGTTCCTACAGATATCAGCAGGTCAGAGTCTGAAAGAGTCAAGTCTCGTGAGTGACTGCTCTTTCAGATGATTCTTCTATCATTACATCCCTGTAATCCCAACGCTCTGTACCAGGTGGTATAACGATGCTCGGCACTCTCTATCACACACACACACACACACACACAAATGCAAAGCTCTACCACAGCGGAAGCAATTTGCAGCATTAAGCTGCCTGATAGCACATGTCCACTGAGAGTTAAGAAGTGATTTAACGGACATTGCTCACACCAATTAGAGTGAATCAGCCAGGCAACTGACGACAAGTGGAGGCCGCCGCTGTCAACACACAGCCACCCACACTGCGGAAAAGGGGTATTCACTGTTTCTTTTGTGATTAAACCCCCCCCCCCCCCCCCTCAGCACTGTCAGCTTGAGAGACACTGACACATCCCATGTACTCGTTCCCTCATTATCATACGACAGTCATTTTGAGAGGGCCGACTACAAAAGCCCTGAAGAATGAGCTGAAGAGAAGCGGCCACCTGCTTCCCTGTCGTGAGCGGCAGAGCGCCGCTCCTCGTCTGTGCGCCGGCCAAGCCCAGAGCAACGTGACACAGTATGAAGGCCACAAAAAGGGAGAGAGAGCCGAACGGCGACACAGCCGCGCGAGGAAGAGGGTGCACAAAGGGATTTCTATTTGCGCACCCATTGGAGGAGTCAGGCCTTGGAGAGCACCTGATTCATTTCGTCTTGAGGGCTATTAATCTTTTCAAGCACCAGAATCACTTTGCCTCTCAGGAACGAGAGAGGAGATTGAGTTTTCTTTCACAATCAAGCAGAGGCTAGCTGGCTGCTGGGAGACGAGGGCGTTGAAGACACCGTCCTTGCTGCGGCCTTTCTCACTCAATACAAAAGCAAAGGAGGGGACATTATCACATTAGTGAGATAATTCAGAAATTTCTATTCACAGTGAGACGAGCAAGGTGATAGTTCACATGAAAGAGCCAAGTGGTTCACCTAATCTTCAGACACCAACCTGAATGATTTCAAATGAGTCCACGTGTTATAGTTCATACGGTCAAACTCCTTCCCTGTACATATAACGGATAGTATTTTAAGTTGAAAGCCTCTCACTGTTCTTACCTTAGCACGTGTATTTGTGTTGGTTGTGCAGAAGAGATCCCTTGTGTATTCCTTTGCTTCCTCTCGAGTATTTCATGCACTTGTGCTCAGGAATGAAGATGTCCGCAAGGTGAAAGTGAAAGTGAGCGCTCAGGATGTGAAGGTCAGCAGCAGATTCTGGACAAAATCGACCTACTAATTCCACAAACGTCTGTCTGTCTGTTGCTCTGAATGTAAACACATATCCTGCAAACTGTGCATCTAATCGACTTCACACGTGGCATGTGAATTCTTAGTGCTCAGTAGAATTAGAATTGCAATGCGATTTGGACACACAATGTGTTCAATATATGTTAATTTAAAAGTCCATAAACTGGCGATCAGCTTACTGCAACCGTCTGTATGTGTGTGTGTGTGTGTGTGTGGGGGGGGGGGACCAGTTGAATCTTGCCTAGCCCAGATAAACTACAGCAGTGGTCAGAAACTGGGTCAAATAGCCACCAGATAATTTTGATAGTTTTGTTTTTATTTCAACACATTGAACTGATAGTGACACTGACTTGACCAGTCATGGGTGCAGCTGGTGCTGATCTCTGTGATGGCAACAACATTCATAGCATCACCTCTTGTTTGGCAGTTTGCCTTCAAAGTGAGCGCACAATGTTCATTTCCTTGCTACAATGCTTTATATCGAGCTGAATATAAAGAGAAAAGGACATGATCTAAACCTGGATAAAATTGATGCGGAATAACACATTGAATATTCAAAATGACTGCAGGGAGCTCATTACATCATTTTCACTTCATAAAAGAAGATGAGCATCATTTTACAACTTGTACCACTCTTTATTCTTATCCATATATAACCTACTTTGTGGACTTCTGAGGAAATACTTAAAAAACAAACACAAAATGATTTCTTTCAAATTAGATAATTATGAATTATAAATGAAAAAAAGCTCTTATAGAGAAACAAAGAACCAACTCTTCATCAAATTAAGAGCCCAATAATTCAAAGATCTGGTCGAGGTCGAAACTGCTATATTAATAAAAAAGTTTCCAAAAGTGGTTTCAGATGAGAAAACTTATTTAAAAAACAATTAGTGAGAACCAACAGAAAATATCACCGTGAAATTTTTCAGTTTATAGAATAACTGTATAAAGTCACAGAAAACATGTTCGACATTATATCAACAAAAACTGAATGGAACTCTGAAAAGATATATAATGGAACAGGATGTGTAGATCATCCTCTTGCTGAAGTTTGTCTCAAACTGACAATTACATTTTCTTTATCCGTTTGTTCTTTTTGCTCTTAATGCTTTTTGTGTTACTTTGTCTGTGGTTTAATCTGACTTGTGAGTGGTGTATGGAGCTGAAGCATAACAGTTTGAAGACTAAATAAAAAGAAGGGCTCATTCAAAAATGTTGGCCTCAAGTTGTTATAGTTTTTTCAATAAATACACCTGCTCAACAAACATGTAGTTTCATCTGTCTGGTTTTATAAATATGTCTTCTCTGTTACAGATGTACCTACAGACAGAGAAGAGAGTCAGGGTTTCTCCAAACAAAAGAATCAAGTAAAAAGTTGATTCAGGTGAAGGCCATCAAAAAAGAAAAAGTGGCTCCAAAGGAGCAAGTTCACAATCTGAAAAGGGAACATATAAAACTTGAGATGGAGGTCCGACATGAGGAGGAATTGCTAAAGAGAGAAACCAAGAAAAGACAACCTTCAACTAAATCCTACCTCGCCCATCTGAACAAGCTGGATATTGTTGAGAGGAAGTGGAGGAGACAGGTTGAGCGGCTGGACAAGGCAGAACAACAAGGAATCACTAAGAAGAAATTATTCTGAAGTAGCTCTCCTTAAGAACGAGCACTGCACTAGAAACAAGGCAAAAACTGAACTCTAACTTTGGTTTTTACAGTTTCGTATGTTAACGTCCATATGTTGGGAATAAAGTGGGCAACATGTCAATGGCTCCTGATTGAAAGGAAGATAAACTGCATCCAGACATGCACTGAAGTCTGGACATTTTTCCTGAAAATGTTCAGAAGGTCTGTAAGTGATAACCCGAATGCCTGAGGCAGTTACTTCAGACATTTTTCGAGAACTTTTCCTGCCAGCCCGTCCGGATAATGTCCATGAGTGAACCCATGTGAGCAGGAGAGTGTCGACGGATGCGAGGTCCTGCTGCGTTCTTCAAAATGTCTTGACCCATTTTTCCAGAGTTAATGTCTGAAAAGAGCTTCAGTACCCTCTGTCTTTCTGAGAGTTAGGTGGAAAGATCAATACCACTCTGATCTGTCCATTGAATATGAAGCCTGGAAGCTGGGGGAACAGTTAGCCTGGCTCTGTTCAACAGTTAAAAACAAATCTATTTTCCACAACCGCAAAAGCTCATCACTTAAAACATTATATATTCTCAGCCGGGTGCAGGGAGTCAAATGAGTTTTTGAGGTTTTATGTTTGGCAGCAATCAAACTGTTCATTTCCCCTTTTTTGCACTTGCTACTGGCTGTAGCTTTGTACTGAGGGTGTTCTCCATCTTCTCATCTAACCTTTGACAAGAAGCAAATACAGAGCAAAATGTTGAACTATTAGGTCGGAAAATGATTTCCAATTATGGCTCTTTTGACGGCCCAGCCATGTGGAGGTGTCTTTCCCAGTAAGGTCCTCCCACTGGTCGGTCCAGTGATGACATTATCATTAGACATCAACAGACCATTGGTTCATTATGACGCTCTGCTGCTTTCCAGGTATTAAATGGGAAACACTGCAGATGGGTTGGTGAAAAGCCAATCTATAATGAGGCGTGGTAGAGCCTACCTCCATTATTGCACGTGCTGTTGCTAATGGGCATACACGAACACCGGATCACATTACTCCTGTTTCTTAGGCCCTTGGGGGTCATAGGGCTCACCCTCTACATAGATAAGGGGCTGATTTATCAAATCCAAGTCAAAATATAGCAGAAACCCATTAATTACTGTCTTGTATAATTCATCAACTACGTTCATTAAAATTTGGCCCAGTAGCATGAAAACTGTCAGTTGGCGAGGAGCATTAATTGCAGAGGACTCAGGAGAAGTGCTGAGCCTTCGGTCTGACTCCAAGACGGTTGTGCTAATGGCGGAATATGGAGGCCACTTTAAGATGAAAAACGGCAACGGAGCCCAGTGTCACTTAATCAATGCGAGACCTGCAGTGGGAAGAGGGAACAACAACCGCCTGCCGGGGGATGCACAGTCCCCACACACGTGTCCCCGGAGTGAGGGGGGGTTAAATGGGCTGAGTCTCACGGCGTAACTCATCTCCGTCACTGCGATGGTAACGCTCACTCCCAAAAGAAGGATGTCTCTTTTTGGGAGGTGCCCAACAACACCATCCATCTCTGTAACACAATACTGCCGACACTGCCCATCTAAGGAGCCATCATCCATGCGTCTCCTTGGCTGCTTTCATCCAGCGGCGGATGGAAGAGCCTGAGGCAAAACTGTGGCTGTGCTTGATCAGTCATTCCCTCAACTAGTTATGACCCGGAGGATCACACAACCTGAGGAACTCTGCTAATTTGGGTCGTTTCTGTATTTCTTCTCTACCATTCACTTATGGTAATCATCACACATTGACTCAGGAGAAGTTCAAATTCCCCTCTTTGCCCTGAGGTGCTGCTGACACTCCACGGACACGACTGAGCTGGCCTGAGTGTCTGTTTTCTTCCCTCTGCTGCACTTGTGCTCCTCTATCTCTCCGCCGCCTCGGGCCCCATGGTGCACTTATCTCTCACACAAACGGCTGCCGTGCCGCAGACTCGCTCGCAGCCCTCATCTATCTGGCTGACATGTGCTTCCTTGTTTGTTTTCTCTCGCCTGCTAGACACGCCTGATATTGAGCTGCGTTGACTGCGCTCCTCCATTCATGCCAGACGAATCAATCACTCCCGCGTGCTCCACGGCCCTGTTTAGTGCCGAAAGAGTCTTTTCCACTTCAATCTTTAGAAAAGGGGTTAGCGCTTTTCCTACAATTTATTAGGAAAAGCATAGCTCCCTCAACATAGCTCTGCCAGGCATCTCTGCTGAGTGATATACAGGGACAAGCAATGACAAATGTTTGTCAGCTTCCTGGAATGACATTCCTGTTGCGTTTATGAGAGCCAAACATGAATAAACAGGCTAAATATGTTAATATGAGCACGGGAAAATACTAGAAGTTTGACACTCTTGTCAGATGTTGGCAGATGCTGTTGAATTACATTGAATAATCAAAAAAGGAGTTCTATTAATTCATACCAAATCAAACATAGCTGAGAGATTATAGTCGTAAAGCAAGCAGGCGTATATAGAGAGAAAATGAGAGAGAGAGAGAGAGAGAGAGAATGAGAGAGAGAGATAAAGACAGAGAGATAAAGACAGAGAGATAAAGAGCGTGAGAGTGAGATAGGAGCCAGAACTAAAAAAGATAAGACCAGACAAGACACAGAAGAAAGAGGCGGGGTGTCCCACAATGAAATAAGGGGAAATAAAACCTACACATGCCTGTTCAGCAACCATATAAATAGGTAATAAGGAATTTAATGAGGCTTAGAGTTCATCTTTTAAGAACATGTAATTCAAGATGGAAAATAAAGTCCTTTAGAAAAAGGTTAAGGAACAAAATCCCAGCTGCACAAAGCAGAAGTTTGAAAAAATTCCAGAAGAAGAAAGAAAAATATTAGAAGAAAAATGGTCCAACAGATTTTCTTACACTTGAATGGATTTAACAGCTCAAGTTTAATAAGAGTCTTTCAAGTTCCACATCAGTTCCTCTTAGCTGAGGAAGTCGCTGTCATCAGGATGGTCCTCTGGTTGGACAATGAGCAGAGGGTTTCTGCGAGGACTCAGTTCAAGCAAAGTCCCACCGCTGCTCCTCACAGATGCTGCTTCAGTCTTTGCTTCAGTGCTGCTCAGCTGTGAACGGCTCCTCTCCGCTTTGCAGCTGGAGCCCTGAGAGACGTTCAGCTCCTCTGCCACCCGCTGCCCCAGCTCCTCGATCAGCTGTCTGGTGCCTTCTGAAGCTGCGGGGAGGGCGTTCACTTTTCTCTCCACCGAGAGGAGTGTGCTTATCGGCTCCTGGGGGATGGGAGAGGCAGTGGAGGTGGATTGGGGAAGGGGAGGGTTGTCCTTAGACGTCTCTCCTCCTCCTCCTCCTCCTCCTCCCCTCCTGCTGGAGTCGGTGCATCCCTGCCCTTCCGCCTCAGATTCCTCGCTCTCATCAGACGAGCCACTGCTGCTGCAGCTGCTGTCACTGGAAGCGCTGCTGCTGTCAAAGCGGGATGTCGAAGCGCCCTTGGGAGCTCCCAACTCTTCGGCTTCTTCTTTTTCTTCCTCTGCCACCATTGTTGCTGCCTCCTCCAGCTCCTCCAGCTCCAGCTCCAAATCTTTTTTCCCCAGAGAGGCTTTTTGTAACATTGCAGCAAAGGCAGTCACCTTCTTCGACCTGTGAGGATAAGGAGATAGAAATGGGATTAGGAAATGAAAAAGTTGCGTCAGTTTTCTTAATTAATCTGATAATAGAGTACGCAGAGTGAAACAAAAGAACCATCTAAGTACAACTTCATTAGTGGCACTACGACTGATCGACTGGATCTGCGTGGTGAAGACATAGCCACAGGATAACCATCAACAGATCTAATAGCCATTAAACAAATCCCATTTTCATCTGAATGCTAAGTAGACCATGTTTTGCCGAGGCGCGGGGGGCTCAATGATATATGGAAATATGGATGTTTAATAATGTAGGGGAGAGGATCGCTGCTGATACACAGGGCTCTTCTCCTCCCCCCATGCTGCTCTCCCTGTGAGAGGTGATAAGAGACTGAGAGGGATTACAGAGAGAGGCTTACCCCTCCTCCTCCACCACCCTCCACACATGCAAACACCCACACGCACTTTCGCCGCCGCATTCTGAGAGTGTATGGCAACAGATAGAGGCTGCAGCACAGTGCAAGAGGAGATGTAACAACCACATTTTACTCGAGGAGGATAAAACTGAGCAGGGGCATATTTTATACTGGGCAAGAGCTTTCAGACATGCACTGAAGTCCAGACAATCTCTTGCCATTCTCTGGAGAGGCTGCATGCAAATTACCAAGATTAGATTAAGATTAAGATTAAGATGCATTTATTAGTCCCAAACACATGCACAGACATGCACAGGCACACTAGGGAAATTTAACCTCTGCTTTTGACCCATCTGGTGCAGGACACACAGAGCAGTGAGCGTCCATGTACGGCGCCCGGGGAGCAGATGTTGGGGGAGTAAGGTGCCTTGCTCAGGGGCACTAGACAGGGTAGGGAGAATCCTCTTGGATTTTTGGACAGATCAATCCAGGTTTGTCTTTTAGTTGTTTCTCCGTGGAGTCGAACCAGAGACCTTTTCTGGCCATAGTCCAAGTTTCTGGCACTAGTCCACCGCCTCTCTCCAGGCCAAGCTCCAGACTTTCTCTGGAGTTTCTCAGGCCAGCCCCCTAGTAAAAACTCCAGATGATGTCAAAGTGAGCAAATGAGAGGGAAAATGCGAGAATACAGGAAGGAGGATTCACAGGCAGTGAGTGGGCGTGTTGATGACGTTTCTAACACGTGACAGAGCCACACATGTAGAGGACGCTGACGAAGATAAGGAGTGCCGACGGTGTTGTGCTGTAAAGACAAAACACAACCTGAATACATTGTGTCCTGCCTCTACAGGCCACCCCTCACCTAAATGCTCAAGAACTGTCTGTGTTGCTGTGAACACGTCTGAGCAGAGAATCTCTTGCTACATTGTTCATGTGTGAAAGGCAAACTCCCCATTGTACACTTCTCCAAAGTGCATGTGTGAAAACAGCTCAGATGATTTGAAAACTTTTTAATTAATTCAAGGGCAGCCAACGAAGACTGAGAATATTTTGAGCCTGAGAGAAGAAAACTGAACAGTTTTTACTGAACAATCGGGCAGCACTGGGAACGAACTGAACGAACACGGTGAAAAGAAGCAGGGTAACCCTGAAAGGCCAAAGAGTCTGCAGCTGTGCACAAAGTCTGACTGCAATACAGTCAATAAAAGTCTGGCGAGAGAAAGGCTCCAAACTGCAGTCTCGCAGCTAAACGTCTCGAAAGATTAAGATTAAGAGAAAGCCCTCATAAAGCAGTACATTAAACAATGTTCCTGTCGGCCAGCCTCAGGTTTGTAGCTGTGTCACCACAGACGACACAACAGACTCCTTGAAGAGAGAGGTGTTTTATTGCTGATGAATGTCCTCCCACAAGGCCCCATTTGTGTAAAGCCATCAGATTGTTGGGAGGCCCCCGTCTGCACATTATTCACGCTGGGAATGCCCGCCATGCTGCCAAAAACTTAAGTGGTTGCTATTCGTCCCTCAGCGCGGTCCGGGCTTGTGTGCCGCCCCCATTGCCATGGTGATTACGAGCTGACCTCTGTGGGTCAGTGCGATTCAGACTCTGTCCATTCAGGGTGGGATGAAATGTGTGAGCGAAACTGGTGTGTGTGTGCGTGTGTTAATGTGAAGAGGGGGGTGTGTGTATGTGTGGAGAGGCTACTCTTCCGCTGCCATTCACATTTTCACACTCGGCTCCTGTTGCCCTCTCTGGCCCAATTAACCCACTGCTGAGCACCAGGATGGCTCCTCATTACTGTGCAGTCCTAATGAGCTCCCTATTCCGGAGCCATAAGTGTTTATGGAAGCAGCATGGAGAGGCTGTGTATTCATTTAAGACCTCAGGAGGGACTGTGTAAACAGATCTCATAGATGTGATGTATCATCTTACACGTTTGTCTCCGTGCACTGAGAAACAGAAGAGAATGAGGAGGGAATGGGAGGAGGGCGGGGAGGGGGAGACTCTCTCTTTCTGACATTCAACTTCATCCAAAAATGTTCTGGCAGTTTGGGCCGTTCCTCTCCGTCACATTGCAGCAGAATTTGAAAACAGTAGCTGAAATCCACTGAAGTCCATCACGCTTAGACGCTTGGGCAACTTGCCAGCTCAAACAGAACCAGGAAGGGATTTTTCTGTCCTGTGGTATCAATCATGGAGCTGTGAGTGAAATGTAAAAACACTAAAGCCAAGAAATCTGTAAACTCTTTCAAATAAAACCAATAGGACAAAAAATAAATAAGACATGTCCACTTATCGAGCTTCTACGTAAAGTGCCTTGAGATAAATTACAGTTCACAACATGAATGTTGTCGATATATCTTCAAGTATATATTATATATATATTTATATATATATATATTTTTTTTAAAGATGTACATATTGTGTAGGAACCAATGAGCTTAAGGGTTTCAGTTGTGAAGTCTGGTCAATAGTATTACAAAGGGCTGTGCATTAATTTGGCGCCTGACACATCTTCACATTCACAGATGTTACTCAGACTGGACTTCCTGGATTGTATCCAACGTCTCACTGGTCCCTGAAGCAACAGGTCTGTGATGCAGGATGAATTGAGGTCTGAATGCCCGGCTCTTGGAGCTAAACACAACTGTCAGTAAGCAAGAATAAAATAAGAATGTGAGATTCACCATCATAGTTGTTATTACTAAACACAGAGTGTAGCCGAGGCTGATGGACACCTCATTAGATCTGGACAAATACAGACTTTATTCTGATGATGAGCTTGGTAGGAAACTTTAATTGATAAACAGCTGTTAAAACTATTTATCCTAACGGGACATGAATGCAAAGTTTCAATGCCAACCTCGTGGAGGCACTACATGAAAAGTCAGAGAGCACCATGAATATCTGCACCAAACTTGATGTCAGTGGTTGTTGAGCATTTCTAACCTACAGAGTTGAACTGATGAGAAACTGAATTTTCTGATTAAACGTACTTTCCAAATCAATCTGAGTTCCTCGTCTCATGTAAATTGTTCAATCTTCATGCACTCAGCTCATGTGTCAACATGTATAGCTCATGTGTCAACATGAGCTGAGTAGTCTGAAGAGGTGACTTACCACCGAAACCACTGCATTCTTTAGGCAATAAGATCAAGCAATTTGTGGCTTCAGTGTGTTACAGTTTTTTTAAAACACTGACTACAGGATATGAAGACATTAATGTAACCTCGACTGATCAGGATGAGTGTCTATAGGCTGTATGGAGACTGTTTCGGTCCCAGGCTCTATAAAATCCCTGTGAGAATTCGCTATAGCGAGACTAGGGCAGAAGAGCCTCCTGCAGCACAGCCACTTCAAAGACTGCCCTGTATTCTCTTTCCCCCGTGGGAAGTCATTATTGAGTTAGCATTGGAAAGGCGCGCTTGTTTTCTCTCCCCTCCCTTGCTCTGTGGTGGGAGAAGCTCAGCCTGCGGTGAATACAAAGGCTCTGTCCAGGAGGGGGAGGGATAATGTTGTACACAATCCAGTCATTACTACACCGCTGTTGTGGCTTGCCTTCATTAAACTGAGGAGGGGTGGCTTTTTCAAGGTTGGAGAACTTCTGGCGAGACAAAGACCGCTCCATCTGCCAGAGTCTTTAGATAGAAATGGGAAGAGCGAGTGTATGTGTAGGTTCTGTGTGCATGTGTGTCAAAGAGCCAAGCTAAATTACAATCTCACATTTCTTTCATCGGATTCGTGTTCATTGAATAAGGCGAGTCATTTGCGTGTCTGCGCTCTTGAAGACATTTCAGATAAAGCTTGTCTTCTGATGAACAAATCTGTGTAATTTGAGCACCAGATTTCCCCTGTGTAACTCGCAAAAGGCATCATTCACCAGCTGAGGGGGATGAAAGCGGACACAGGGAGACGTGATCCGTCAGTGAGACTGAACACTGGAACAGTCCGAGGCACTGGATGCAACTCCAATTCCAGAAATGAGCAACACAGATGTATTTACTCAGCTAGCCAGAGCTGGAGATCATCTTAGTGCTGCATGAGAAAAGAGTTACTGTACTGTAGAAACACTGACACAATTGTTATACTTGTGACAAAGATATCTATCTATCTAATATATATGTGACATACTGTATGTTGAAAGAATTATTTTTTTTTACAAACAAAATCTTATTTTTGTAGCTTTGGCTGTCACCCTGCAGGTATGAGAAGCACCCTTAGATCTGAAGGATTTGGTTTAGTCAATTCTTGTTTTCCATCAGGATAAATTATAACTATTTTCGTCGACACTCCAATCAGCCTCAGCAATACTGCAAAGATTTGCCTGCTGACGCAGCAATTTGTCTCTCCTCTCACTAGAGTGGCTGCTTTTTCAATAATTTCAATGTGACCATTCAGAACAACAAAAGACACAATTGATTTGGACGAGGTCGGACAACATGTCACACAAACTACTTCTTTGATAGTATTAATTGGCCCTATGACCAACTATTAGGGTGCACTGGTTTAGTTTTACTTCTGGTTTAGACAAATCATCTAAACAAATCACCTGACTGTCTTATCACTGTTGTAGAGATGTTACCATGCTCTCAGATCTTGGCTATAACACTGGTGAAAACAATATTATTATATTATCATAGGCAGTAGAGAGAGAAGGGGCAAAACTACGAAGATGAAACTCAGTTTGTCAACCTTTTCCTTCCAGGCATTTGCTGTTTGTTGGAACAAAAGTCAGAATGTAGTAGAATTTTAATGTGCCTCAACAGACAAGGTTTTGTTGCATTTACCACTTCATCATTTAGGTTAAAAGTGGGGCTGAAACTTTCATCAACACACAGTATTTCCACTTATCGCAGGCACTGGACTGGTCTGTGCACAAAAAAGTCAAAGCCCCCAGGCTTGGATCTGAAAGTTCTTGGTTTTTTAACGAACACTTCAGCTTGCAAAGTTAAAATCTTCAGGTCGAAATTGCTCTACTGTTGGGATCGTAGGCTTGCTCTCATCTTTAGAGTTGAATTTTTAGTTATTCAGTCTGTTTATATCTCTATGAAGGTTATAGGTGGGTGTTTAATACAGCCTCATCTAAATGCATAGCCCTTGTGAGGCTGCAAAGAGAGTAAAAATCCAGACAATATAATTGATTATTGAGTAATAAGTGGAGTGGGCCCTCGGAATGTGGATAGAGGAAATTATGCAAACATGGTGTGTAAGTCTGTGTTTAAGATGAGCCTGTGTACTCAAGACAGAAAGCTGGAGAGGCATCATGCTGGGAGGAAATCTGTACTACTTATCCCCGTTAGCTGGGAGACATTTGTGTCTTTGTTCTCCCCAGCGGGGCCTCGAGGCTCTCCTTCATTGCTGAGGCTAACATCAGATAGAGCAGCCCCATTATCTGTTTCAAAGCCTCCAGGACGGGTGTTTGACAGCTGTGTGAGGATGCCTGGTTCCAGGGAACATCTGGGTGTCACATCAGCTGTGCGGTTGGGAGGGGGATCAGAAAAGCTGCCAGGCTTGGCTAGAGCACAAATCCCCCACTTCCTTCCACACAGGGAGCATTACACCACAGAAATAGCCTCAAACGGCTAATTTTAATTCTCCAGTAAAAAGCCCTTTGGGCACAATTGAAAACACCTATTCATAAGTAGCTAAAGGGAAAATCTGCAGTAATAAGAGACTTGTGTTTTACAATCACACAGAGACGTGTACTGAGGTGAACTGAACAGCCTCGCTCTGTGGGGGGTGGGTGGGTGTTACACAACGCCAACACGCACCAGTGCACTTCCAAGGCATTTGACCACCGGTGTTAGCTGACACGCTGACCCCGAGTTTGACCTTTTTGCCCCGAGACGTTCCCAGTTATTACAGCTCCAGATGCTTTTCCCTGCGGGGGATCTGCCGACAACCCTCACCAAAGGCATTGTCGTGCACACAATGCTGAGGATGAATGAGAAGAGGGAGGAAGAGAGAGAGCGTGTAGAAAGCCTGAGGGCTGCTTCATTCTCCAAAAAGAAGGGAAAGGATGAATGTCTACATCTTCGTTTTGGCAGCCTCTTTTGTTGTTTGCATGTGGTACAACACACATTATTTTTCTTTCGTTTTTTCCTTGTACTCCATCTCTTCAGTGCAGCCAACACCCATTGTTTCTGACGACTGTTTACACACCTACCATTCACAACTTCTTCAGTACTAAATGTTAAATCCATCCCTACAATTTTTCCAAGCCTAAAGAACAAAGTATGAAAGTCAAATTGACAAGGTTTCAAAAAGTCAAATTCACTCCATAAAAGAGAAAAGAAAAACCCAGAGAGTCAGTTTTCCCCATGCAACGATGACATCATATGGAAACTCACCTCAAGTTCCTCCTCTCAGATTCACCCTGGAGCACATCACTTCTAAGCCTCCATGCTTTTTTTCAGTTAGAATCTAATTGACCCATTTAATAAGGGTGGGTGGGTGGATTTTAAGAGAACCTGCACTGAAAAAGGAAGTTGTAGCCCTTCTGATTTAACCGAGGTACTGTAACACAACACCAGGCTTATAAGCTTTGTCTGTGCTGGCTGCCATGAATCTACGTTGGCCTCGCTCCAAGCTTTTTGATAAAGGGAGCGAAGACAAAGAGAGAAAGTGAGGCGACTCGCTTTTTTTTTGTCTGCAGTCCAGCAGCTCTGCAGGGGCTTTGGCATCTGAGGACCTTCAAAAGGATACACAAGGCTAATGGACTGGAGACGCTGCTGCTCCATTTGGAATTATGATCTCTGCTAACAATTCGGAGATAATTAGGATTGGATGGGTGTGCGAGGGCCAAGTTAAAACTGTTTCCACAGAGGAAGAGTGTGTTAAAAACTGGAACGATCACCACCACAGAGAAAAAAAAAAACTCGAGTTCCACATGACTGAGACAATGCAAGAGCAGTTGGTTTGAGTTTGCACTCTGATTCCTGTGCGCAGGGTTCTCCTCTGACTGTGTGGGAGAGTAAAGGAGGGCGCCGGCCTCGGCGCTTAAATCACGCTGAAGCCTTTATGAGGTTGTAAATTTGAGACCGATGTCTCGGCAGTCAGAGGAACTTTAGGAGTTGAAATGCATGTGGGACAGCGAGGAGACTAAATAAATCAATCCCTGAGCCAACAAACACCCATTAATCGCTGTGTCCATCATGCACAGCTGATCACGTCTGTCTCACTGTTGGCGGGGAGTGACAAGATACAGGGATTGCATCCGGGGGGGGGGGGGGGGGGGTATAGATTACATCTCATTTTACCGCCCCTCTTACAGATACAAATCAGTTAGACGAGTATGACAAATCCTGCACAGGGGAGTATGTCACACTGAAGGAAACAATGGCTACACAATCTGTCATCAAACCTGTCAGACGACACAAAGGCGCTGTCACAACAAACCGCATGTGTGATAGGCGAAGATTGTCTGAGTGAACCTGTCGTTCCAAACATCAGAGAACGGGCCTGGTTCTCTTGTGTTGCGTTGTTTTTATACATTTTTTTACATTATCAATTTACCAATTCCAAAAAATGACTGTCTGTCTTTGTAACACATATTTCGTGAACCATTCTTATCCACTTCATCAGCACGTGTACTCTTAATGGCCGGGGGAAGGAAAGTGTTGAATTTGGTGAGATTTGTTATATTTCAACTTTTCTTCTGTGAACTCAGATAATCTACAGAAGCGCTCTGCAACTTGGTCAATTCCCAGGCAGATAATTTCAATGATTTTGTCATTTTTATTTGTTCCGTTCGGTAAATCATTCAACATATTTATAAACCACACATGAACAGAAATAAAGTTTTTGCAGAAGTAATTGAGTTTCATTATATAAAAAACATTGACTATAAAATCTTCACTGCAGAAAAACCAGGTAGGATGAAAGTTTGATTGAAACTTCAGTCTGCACCAAAGTAAACAAACTATAAAACGTGACAGTAAATTGTAGAAGTGTAGAAGGAGGACTCTCTAATGACAAGGACTTATTCTGAAGTAGCTCCAGAGCATCAACACAGGACAATAGATCAGTCAACTCCAAACAGGCAGGTTTACAATGGCCACTGCTATAACAAACACGGGAACATACTTTCACAAACCACAACTGGAGACTGTGTGGAATGTCTATGGAACCAGAACACTCATACAACAGAAATCAATACAAGCTTTGGTGGCTCTCTCTCGAGTGGTGGGAGGTGATAGAAGTGGTTTTACTGATCTCAAGGTCTTTTTTCACAAAATGACAGTTAACATGACTGCCTACAAAGAAACGTTACTTCGCTTTCATTATTGAAAGGAAGAAACGACACATGAAAGATGGAAATGTAACAATTCAATCACAGGTCAGTGCTACCACAGAGGGCTAATCCATTTAAGGATCGATGTGGGGGTGAGTAGGATGTCAGCACATTAGGTCAAGCTGACATTTAGTTCCAATGCACTGCAATGGAAAAGAGAAGGGACAGCGGGAGGACAGGCAATGGTCCAATGCCCCTCAGCTCGGAAGAGACTGATTGAGAATTTCCGTGAGCGAGTGAGCCTCAGCAGCTCTGGTTAGCTACGGACGAAGATTAAGGGTGTGTCTTCTCCATGGTGCCTGTCCTAAAGAGAAAGAGATCAAACAACCCTAAATAGAGCTTCTGATTTCTCCCACACATTATGACCACTGGCACCCATAGTTTCTATCCATCCATCCATCAAGAGCAGAATTCAAAACTTCTGCTGGAAGAATGTAGAAATAAGAATTTGAGGAGAGAGAGAGAGAAAAACGGCACTAACTCCCAGTGGCCCTTTTATCGTGTCTGCATCTGGGCGCCGGGCCTACAACATCAGGCACACATTTTTCAACTGGGCTTTTTCCAGACGAGCACACCACTTGGCTGAACCCTTGCCAAGAGTAAAACAGAGCTCATTACTGAGTAATGCACCCGAAGGCTCAGATTTGAAATGTGTAAGTAATTGTAAAATATGTGCAGGGAGGAGGAGAGAGCCATCAAACCTATATCATCGGAGGAAAAAGTGCAGATTTTGCAAGATTGGCTTGAAATGCAAGTGGAGGATTACAAGAAGGGAGAATTTGAGAGGCCCCAGTACACACGTACACACGTACACACACACGTACACACGCACGTACACACACACACACACACGTACACACACACACACACGTACACACACACACACACACACACACACACACACACACACACACACACACACACACACACACACACACACACACACACACACACACACACACACACACACACACACACACACACACACACACACACACACACACACACACACACACACACACACACACACACACACACGAGAATCTGCAGCGTGCGGCTGGCTCTTTGAGATTCACTGATAGCACTTTTGACACAAGATAATGGAGACGATGGCGTTTGCATCTATCCCTGGCTTGGTCACTCAATTGTCCCTGCTATGACGAATGACTTGTCTAATCCTCTCCTCTAAGGCACTGATGCATCATGGGGGCTGAGCGGCACTTCCCTTGACTCTGACTCTGCAGTTATTTTCTAGGTGAAGGTCTCCGAGGTGGGGGGGTGTGTGTGTGCGCATTGATTCAAGTGTGCGCTGGTGAACTTACTTGACCCTCTGGATCCAGATGCAGTAGTCTGTGATGTACAGATCGTTCAGTATGTAGGCCGGCTCGTTCTCTCTGAAGACTTTGTGAATATCCAGCAGGCATTTGAGGACACCAGCTCTCCCTGGGCACAGGAACACACCGTGGCAGGCAAATGGAAAAACAGTGTAACAGTGTTATTCTCGCTCAGTATTAAGGATGACAATGTACTCCAGCTGCTGGCAGACACAGCATGAATCTAAAAGCTTTTAGTCATTGTTCCATACATAAAAAGGTACAGGATCAGAGGAAAACCCCAGTGAGCTGCACAGTAATTTGATCCATACGCTTTAAGAGGAGTTCCTGGTTAAGAAATGGTTCATCTGAGACAAAGAAGCCAAAGAAGAGACAACTATATTTTTGGCATCAGTTCTGTCAATTTAATGATGGTTCTGTTCAGACTCTTTCAAACGCGCGTTTGCTTTCATCTGTCAAAAATAGCACTGAATGTTTTCTGATGATTTTCCACTTGACATCTATTCTAGTCCATCAATTCAGCCATTGTGCAACATCATAATCGTTCTAATCCGAATCCACTTTTCCTGTGATCTGACAATCACGAGAGCCTGATTCTCACATTTCAAAGACGTCAATAATTCAATCCAGCAGGGTGATGAATGATATTTCAACTGTGAACGGCACCAGGTCACTTATCCACACAGTTCATCTGTAAAAATCATCTGTATTTTTGTCTGCCACTCAAGAAAATCAAGTCAAAACTAATGTGTGGCCCCAAATGAGGAGTCTTGTTTTACTATTCATTAGCAGTTTGTGAATCTTATGTGTGTCTCTCTGTTACAAGCGCTCAAGCTTGAACGTTTAGTGTAGATTTGCCACATCTGTTTTACAGCTTAAGCCTTTTAATTACTTGAGTGTTTTGCCACTTTTCTAGTGTGAAGACATTACAGCTGCACAGCATTAGTATGTAGTATGAAATATTTACACAGCCACTGCCTAAAAGCCTGCACTCCGAGACAGCTTTTGAAATATTTTTGAAATGTGATATTCAGTTTATGCTTTATTTTGATTTAGAAAATTTACGAGACAAAATAAGGCTACGGCTGCACCAATGACCCGAGATGCCATGACGCCAAAAAATATTGTCCAGAAAACAAACAGATTAAACGGATTACTTTGTTGCCACACCCTCTGGTTGAATGCAAATGTCTTATGCCAAACAACATGTGTTTGTGTGTTTCACCATAAACAAAATTCCCTTCACCTCCGTGGAATTTTGGGTGGAGGCAACGGAAATTGTGATGAATATCTCAAAAACCTCTGCACATAAACCGCGACTATGTAGAGTTAGAGGAGGAAGGAAGCATATGCTTTTCAGAGACTAGGGTGAACCTACTCTTTAAAAAATAATCAACTAAATTAACAACCTTACATTAAAGCTGCTGTCAGACCTTCTGGTTATTCGGGCTGACACCTGTGTCAATGTGCTGTAAATAAAAACGCGAACCCTCACATCACTGCCCTGAGATTTCTGTGTTGTTGCCTGAGCCGAGAATCTCTCGCTGCATTATTCATACATGAAAGACAAACTCCAAAGAGTCTTTGTGCCCACATTCTCTGGAGTTCATGTTTGATTGTGGCTTAGGATTTGCACAAAAGCTGCTGGGAACATTGGGAACATGTGTTAAACAAATTGAACACATTGATCATGCTTTCTTCTAGATATTCAGGCACTCTTCAGGATTTAATAGAGAGTATGGACACTGCTTACACTGACAAATATTTAGTTGTTTGTTAAAATCTTGTTGTTAAAAGCTGTGTCTTAAGTTAATGGATATTCCATGTGATACTTGTATTCAGCATGAGATTTACAATGTAATTAATTAAATTAAAATTATTACATAAAGGCTTGATTGAAATAATCTGCCAGCCATGTAACTATCCAATATGTTTATGTCTTCAATGATGGGGGGCTTTTAGCTATGATTCACATGCTGTCAGCTGCACTTCGGCAATGTGTTTAAAATTGTTTTAGCAAGCATTCAACACCACAAATGCATCACACATGCAGAACTGAACAAAATCTTTGTAACTCTGACAAATTACTTTTTCCTAAAGTATAAAACAAAACAAACTCCCAGAGTACTTCTCCCTCCAATCAGGCATATAAATAGTATTATGATGTGGCCAACAATCCACTGAGGGCAAGAGAAAATGCCCCTCTCCACCTCCGCAGAGATGGTTGGCATTGTCCAGAGACATTCCAGTCCAATCAAAATAAACAGCACACTTGCAGCGAGGAAAAGCTTAAGCAAACATTTGGTTCTCATTTAAGTGTGGGATCATATGCAGGGAGATCTGCTCTCAACTTGAGGACTTGGATTATGTGGGGAGAAAACACACTCGCTTCCAAGATTTGACTTATTTTTAACGCTGAAGTTGTTGGTAGAAAATTAGAGGAAAGGTTGCTCTCTGCACCAGTTCACCATTGTGGTTCTTGGTGAAATGCCCATGTCAAGTGGGGAAGGTGTGTTAATTAGGCAAAAACAGATTATCTAATGAGCGGGGGGGGAGAGGAGGAGCACGTGCAGTCCAAAAGTGCTGAAAGAGCAGGCTGCAACAGACGCAGTGTAGGGTGGACCTTAAAACAAAGGTTGCTGTGTCTTCTGGACAAAACTGTAGCGATTCCAAAAACTGCAGACGCAGCAAAGCGAAAATTGCTTTTACTGAAATTGTAATTTTTCTCTTATTCCGAGCTTTATTTCCAAAACATCTGTAAAGGATTATGTGGTTTAAGATTATATGTTTAATATATTGATATATTCTATTTATATTAATATATGGAACACTTAGTGAGTGGGACCAACACATAAAATATGAGAAGAGGTGTAACCAGCTTGGCATCTGTATCATAGCCTGTATACATATTATATATTTTTTTAATCTTACGTAAAATATCCAAATGTAATTTGACCACACTGGAGTTTTTATTAATAATCAAATACTTTGAATAATGTGAATAGGTTTGGTTCTCTTAGTCCATTTGGAAATGTGAACTGAAAGATTGTATTAGTTGAAGTACTTGGAGGTGGGGATAAAAATAACATAGAAATTTGAATTTTCTTCTGGGTAGACAATTCATTTCAATTTCTGAAATCCAGGCTAACTGGATGTGTCATACCTTCTAGTGCTTAATATTTGTTTTCTAATGATTTCTAATTAGTCATCCCATCAGCATTTTGGACATGAATAAAAGCACATCATCTGCAAACAATTTGATACACTCATTGGTTTAATGACTGAACACAGCCCTAGTGTATTAACTGTTGGTTATATTGATAAAATAAATAACCTTAGGGATCAAAAATATACTTTTCTGAATTTGAAGGCATATTCTGACTGTTCACTTTCCAGTTTCTGAGAGCAAGAGCATAGGCGTCTTTGAGAGAACAGAAATAGCAGCAGGAGGAGTTCTGCATTCATCTGATTTTGCCACTAATGATAGTATGCTTGAAAGGTAAGAGAGAAACATCTTCATCCAGTGTCAGATCTAATGTGTCGGTGGAAGTTCAGCCATTGCAGCTCTGCCAACAGACATCACTGTCTCGATCACTGCTATTCAATTGTCTACTTCAGTACATCTAGTTCAAATAACTGTATTCAATATCAGCACTTTTTTTTAAATATTGTTCCTCTCATTCGTCATTTTTCCCTGTCACACGCACACACACAAAATCCATGCATCTCATCCAATTAAAGATCTCCATCATTCTCCCTTGATTTTCCATATCTAGGTCACAGAGCTTATTTGACCTAAAATTTGAATTCCACTCATTTAACTGCACTAAACATTCCCTGCTCTCCCAGAAGATATTCCATTACTGGTGCATATATTCTCTGAATGACTGACAGATGTGGTCCTCTGTTACAGATCCATCCACCATGCATCTCTGCTGACAATTCTCATCTCGTCATGTCAGTGTGATGATGATAGCAGCATGACCCTGAGGTCCTCCCTGCCCGCCCCTCTGCTCCGCTGCACCTACCCGCTGGTTCTGTAGTTACAGTCACTTAGGCGGCAGGTGAAGGAGCTCCTGGAGAATCCTCGCCACGCAGCCAGAGGCTTGTGCAAATATTAACCCACGGAAAACATTTCCTCCGAGGTCTTAACCTTCACGCCTTATCCTGACAAATTTAATTAGTGTGTGAAATGCTGTGCGGAACCCCCCGCCCTTGCCAGGCCAAGTCTGTTTGGGGTTTCAGTTCATTAAGTGAAAGCCTTGTTACTCATACACTTGTAAGTAATAACGTTAATTAGTCTGGTATTGACATTAAGAAAAATAATAGAGAAATCATATTTTTCCACCTTAATGCACTGACATATATAAACAGTCATATCTTATCAGCTGGGCAGACAAGAGACTGAGTATGACGTTATATGACCTGTCGGGAAACTGGAACAATCAGACAACCATTGTCTCAGTGTTTCTTATGCACAAGATAGAAGGTAAGGGAGAGGAGCATGTCAGACTGCTGTTTCACTGCCTCTCCTGATCAGCTCATCTTCCTACTTAATCATACGAGGAAATGCTAATCCGGAGCTTAAAAGGCCTTTAATTTGCTGTCATTTACCAGCATTAAATTCATCAAAAGCTGGATAATCTCAGCCCTCACGCATCCTGAGTGTGTTTACACTGCAGAGTTTCATCTGTCCGTGGGGACTCTTGATTCAAAGATTACTCTTGGCTTCAAGATATCAAAGTCAACTGGCCGTCCTCAACTAATCCACATTTTGCTCCCTCGAGGAGGTGCGAAACGGGCCACTCTCTCACTTAGATGGAGCAATATTAATTTGATTCTCATTAATTATGTTTAACTCCAAAACCGTGTGTAAGAAGGCTGTTTTTCTACTAGGCAATGTACCACAAAAGCATGCTGACTCTCAGGCTGTCTCACATCGACCTGCATCCCACTGCCTCCAGGCAGGCGGCAGACTCTGAGCCTTATTTACATGTATAAACACTGCTCAGACGAAACCACAGGGTGGACAAAATCAATTCACACTAATTAGCAAAGATCATGTGTTCACAGTGGAGTGAAATTATTCCACATTAAGAGGTTTGATTTAGCTGAAGCTGATGGCTTTAGTGCAAAAACACAAAGATCACAGAGACTCCAAACTAACGGACATGTGGCAAACGCTGCAGGGTTACAACCAGTCTGCAGATGTCAAAGGTCACTGTGCTAATGTGTGTTGCTGGAGCAAACCCTCACCTGACTGAAAAATCTTAGTTATGTCACGCAGTGCTGCAGAGACCAATGCAAAGTGTCTGTGGAGTGGGTAGCTCAAAGCCCTCCGTCCAAACGACACCAGGACCTCTTGGAAGGAACCGTATGTCTGGAAAGGAGAAAACATTCAGTCAGACAACTATCCAGCATAAAATCACACCATGGTTTTGTTCAAGGTGACAAGTAAGAAAGAAACTAAATGGATGACGAAACCCTTGAAAATTAAACTTGAGGTTTGAACAATGAATGGGTTTGGCTGATTAATCGGTTTTAGAGAAAGACTCTGCTGCTTCCTTAGTTATGCTTAGATGTACATCATTTATTAGCTCCACTCACTCAGCGACCTGCCATAAATCAGTGATAGATAAATTGCGTTTTATATGTAGACTACTTTAGAGATAGTATCTGCTGAAAGCAAATATCCCATCTATGAAAAAGCCTTCAACATGTGATTTTGTCATTTAGGTTGGAAAATGTGGAATAAACCTCTGCAGGCCCAGGGTGCACATTGGAACAGCTGATTTTATAGCAAGACTGACCAGTGGGGATCATATCTTAACCCACCCGTTTTCATTTTTCACTTTTACAAGCTTTTATTTCTACCATCATTTCTTGGTTTGTGATATAATACAGGCAGACTCGGAAGAAAAATTGCAAATAATTCGACCACTTAACTTTGCATTAGTTAAATAAAACATGTTAGGATTGTCCTCTCACTGGGAATATACACAAAGATGAATTGTTAAAACCTCACAAAACCATGAGACACACCAGCATCCACACAGGAACATTAAACCCACTGACGAGGCACGATGAATTAACAGATAGGAAATAAAGTTTTATCAATATGGACATGCAATACCAATTTTCAATGGGTAAAGGTAGGTTAAACAAGTAATTCCGTGTATTTTAATGGATACTTAAAGTTGCAGTGTGTAGAATTTAGTGACATAAAGTGGTGAAGTTATACAAAATATAAAAATAAGAAAAACTGTGGTTAATCCATCAGATATTGGAAATCCACTATCTGTCGACCCCTGAAAAAAAAACTGGCAGTCATGGTATAGTTCTCCTCTTTTACTGAGTTTAAAGTCTGGCTCCCATTGGAGTGCATTACAGTGGTTGGTGCTCTAATTACTCCTAACAACTCCTCAATTATAGAGCTGGCAAAACAGGGGCTCACAACTCTTAAACACCTCTGCAGCCCTGGCCAATTAATTGCTGCTTCTCTTTAATCACTGCCTTCACTCTCAGATTTTCTCTACACTAATGGACACACAGCCTGCAGACAGAAACAGAGATTTTCATCCCTTGTTTCTTCTTTTCTTTGTGGCTTGTTAGGGATGTGCTGGGAGATAGTGTGTGTGTGTGTGT
Organism: Platichthys flesus; assembly: GCF_949316205.1. Lineage (NCBI taxonomy): Eukaryota > Metazoa > Chordata > Actinopteri > Pleuronectiformes > Pleuronectidae > Platichthys > Platichthys flesus. The sequence goes on along the minus strand of NC_084946.1, from coordinate 6,471,679 downwards.
GTGTGTGTGTGTGTGTGTGTGTGTGTGTGTCATTGGGGATCACTCTCTCCCTTGGGCTTGTTTAGTACGAGTGTAAATAAGGTCTGCTGCTTCTGGGTGGGGGTGGGGGGAGGGGATCGCAGTCACACCAGTGCAGTCAACTGAGGACAAGTAAACATACAGCAGATGGAAAAGAGAGGGGGGATGGAGAATGTTGGGCATAAGCGACGCAAGAGCGACAGACAGTGGGAGAGTGAGGAAGAGATAGCACGGAGGGAGAATGGAGAGAGGAAGCAGAGCTGATACCGGCAGTGAAACACAGACAGACAGGCAGTCAAAGACAGAGCGGAAGCCATTGTAGAGCAGAAAGTAAAGGATAAAAGAGGAGGAGGAGGAGGAGGAGGAGTGGGAGGCGGGGAGCAGAGCATTGAGCGAGGTGGTGTGTCAATAGGAGCTGACAGCACTGCTGACTGAGTGACGAGCAGTAAAAGGCTGCCAGGCAGGTGGAGACTATTTTTTACTCTAGCTCTCAAATTGGGGTCAAGGTCTCAGAGAACAAAATCGTCCAATGATGAAGCAGACACTTCACTGCTTCACTGGCTTTGCTGTAATTAGCAACAAAATGTGTCGTAGATGATTTGATTTCAGGAGAGGATCTTGTGTTCACGTCCCAGCACCTAACGAGGACGCTCTGGGACACAATCAGTCGGAAAATATTTAGAGGTGCCCTGTTGTTGCCTAAAGCATGAAAACACTGGCAACGGCCACTAAATAATAGAATTAATTATGATGGAGGTCAGTTTGATGACCTGTCCGGGATGTACATCACTACTCGCCCAATGTCAGCTGGGAATTGCTCTAGGCCCCCCGAGACCATCATAGAATAAGCGTTTTAGAGAATGAATATGAATGAGTGGATGGATGAATGGATGGATGGATTGATGGATGTCATGAACACCATGCTTGGTCAACTGAACAAGATGTGGTGTAGCCTCTATTAACTGTCAGTTGAGATTTCACCATTATTTAAGGTTGTACATAAGGGCTTATGTGTTAGTGATGTGATCATACACACTATACTTGAGACAGACCTTGGCTATAGATAAAAAGTGGAAGGAACCATTTTGGGTAGTTTTTTTTCCAGAGATACAATGTTCAATGATCAATGTTAAGCAACATAAAATACTGAAAATTGAAATAAAGAATGGGATAAGCACATTCAACCAACCATCTCTCTAACTCTCTACCTAGTACTTTTGTTGTGTTATCAACCTTGAAATCATCACGTTAAACTATAAATCAAAACATAAAGGGGAGGTGGTTCCCCATTTAACTTGTTGCATTAGGATTAACATTCATTCAGATGCCAGGCACAAAATGCAGTTTGTAGCAACATGATTTACAAGTGAGATATAAAACCTACACTGATTTTACAAAACTCAAACTGCAAAAAGTACAATATAAAAGAAATGTTAAGAAGCCAAATTCCACATTGTTCTAAAGGTATTTCAATAACCAATTTTACAGAGCATCTAGATAAGTTTACCCAGTAAACCACAAAACCTCCTCAGGGCCTCAGTGACATTATCCAAAGTACTCAGTAAACTGTCTTCTGTCAATAGACCCCAAGAGTCATAGTTGATCTGTACTCATGTTCATGATTTTAGACTGGAAATGGTTATAAATTGAACCATTGTTTAATATTTGATCAGTCAAAATCAAATAGGGAAAAACTGAGTCCGGAAGTCTGTTTGACTTTACAGAAAAACTAAAAGAGGGGATCATAGAGAGCAGGAGGCAGCAGGACAAAGATGTAATGAGCTGAGAGCACATAGAGTAACTGTCATGGTGACCGAACTACGTCCTGCAGTTTCGGCTAGACAGTGTGAGAGAGAGAGAAAATCATCCATTACTTCTCACATTTATTTAATTTTCACCTCATGTTGGATGGAGAATATTTCTAGTACCATCACACTTAACCCCCTTTTCCATCAACACCTGTTAACATCTGTTTTATATCTGCAATGGGAATTAATCACTCCCAGGTCAAATGACACAGGTTTTTAGCAGCTCTGCCTTTGATCAGCAGTGATCGAAACATGACACCTGGGTGAACAGGCTAATTTCTTCTTCTTTATCTTTATTAAGCAATCTATACGACAATATATATACACAACAATATGATGCACTTTGAGGTTCCAGGCATTGGCGTGTAAAAACAGAAAGGTAGACTAATGGCCCAGGGAAAAGGGTCAATTGTGTTTTTTAGCATTAAAAAAAAGCATATACATAATTTTGATGTAAAAAGAGGCATTAGCTTCTCCCCCAATTAACTAATCTTAAGTGTAAAGATTAGCGTGTGGCTTATCCTCACAAACACACATGTACATGCAGACACCCACAAAATCACACTATTGTGATATGGCAGTTTGTGAGCAGACGGGCTGCACACAGCACCTCTCATTTACTCTTTGAATTGGGAACACCTGTTAGTGCTATTATACAGGTTACGTGCCAAGTCCAACAACTGACAACTCCCCCGCAGGTCGCATTACAGGCTCGTCTCAGCGCACAGACCTGGGCTGTTTATTTCAGAGCAGTCTCTGATGTGTCTTAAAACATTACGACAACTGTCAACATATTTACATGTGTGAAACTGAAGTTCTCTTCAAGCACCTCGCTAAATCCTCTCAGAACACATCCAAACTATAACACATCAATCACAGGAGCCAGTCAAAGCAAGTGTGTACGGTGGCAGCTGCTCATTCACAAGTCATATACTTACAAGAGGATAATAAAAGAGGAGCTGAGCTACTACATCTTATGATATTGTTTGTCATGTTCACATTGCAGGCATTTTAAAAAGGCTCACACCTCAATGCACTCTGATTTATTACTAAGTTTGTCAACATGATACCTGTAGTTCTGGTTAAAGAACAAAAGCTATAGTTACATTAACTTTTTTTCTCAAGCATTTCTTTGCCAACACAAACCTTAGTCCAAGAGCGAAAAGACTCAGTGAGAATGTCAAGGTGTCAAGAGGAAAGTCTTCAGAGTTAAAAGCTCTAGCAAGAGTTTTAGTATAAACTATACTGCAAGAAGACTCCAAACATCTCATAGCTGCTTCTACAAAAGGGCATATGGGAGATACATAACACAAGATACTGTATCCTAGTGTAATTCTAATAACCTGTCTCTATGACAGCGCTCAGACCTGGTATTAACATTTGTCCCGAGGGATCCGATCACAAGTGGACAGCACCACGTTCTGGTCTGAACACACTCAAATGCATCCTGAGACCTGATCACTCAAACCACATGTTTAGGCGTCTGTAGCGCACGTGACCACATTCTTTTTGCTTTGAATGCAAATGTGTCCCAGGCCACATCCAGTATGAAGGACCAGCTGTTCAGCTGACGTCTTCGGACCCTTCTACAGTTTAAACATATTTTTCCACTTCAGTGCCCATTCGTTGATTTGTTTGTTGCCACCACTACAATATGAACTGACCACCACAAAATGATTGACGATCGCAGTTAAGTTTGTACTCAGGAATAACAGCGCATCTCACCGGGGTGGTGTGAAGACCTGCGCCTTTTCTAAATTCTGTTACTTGATGGAAACCAGTCCCATCCGGTAATGGGCGGCTGTCCGGAAAAAAGCAACAGTACTGAAGTCTGCTATTCACTTGCATTACAAACCAGAAGGAGGCATGACTTAATGTTAAGAACTGACTTGAGAATTTTTGTAGTTACTTAATGGTAAAACTGAGTTTGTTAGTATTTTTACTGCACCAAGGTTTGGAGTCTGGAAGAAAACCAGCACTGGTGAAACTACAGTTTGGTCTGATGCAATATGTATTTTAAAGCATCCAAAATATGGGTGGAGAAAATAGAAATTTAAGACGCACACCCGGAGCACCTGATTTATCGCTAATACTACTTCTGACTACTGCTGATATACCACCAAAACTTTTCCATCTGTTTAAAGGAGGTTTTAAATCTGCAGCAGTGGGAGTTTCACCAGGAGAGACAGTGAGAGGACGCAAATCAAAAGATGCATTGTGAAACAACTTTATCGGAACAAAAAGCAGCAAAGAACATACTTAGTTTTTTTCACAATATAAGCCTTAGTGCATTCATATGAAGAGCATTCAAAATATATATATATAAAAATTGTTCTGAGGGGCAACAGAATGACAAAGTTTATGATAATTGTATTTTTAAATGTATTTTTAATTGAACTGACAACATCCGGCTAATACAGATTTCCTCAGACGAAGTCTTGTTCTCATGAGATTAATTGACACATGCGGTTTCAGAAGTATCTTCTCTTGGATCGGTTCACTCTTTCATCGACAGTCTATTAATCACCGGACAATTCTCAAAATGGCTCGGCATCAGATCTTATTTATACAGTTCAGATAAACTGCAGCTGAGTTTGTTTATATCTGCAGTTTCAATCTAAATCCTCTGAGAGAACTTTCTGCTCTTGATGGTTATGTGTGAGAGGTTTTAAAGAACAATCTCACCAACCCGGAGCTGCAGATGACAAGAAACCTGACACACAGAGTGAATCATTTACCGCAGCACATCATATTTCCTCATGCAATAACTAACTCACCTCCAGCCAGCAGAGAGTTCCGCTGAGTTTTCTGATTGTCCACGGTGACTCCACCTGCAGGGAGGAGGTAACCACTCGTCTTTACAACAATAACATACAGGAAACAAGAGATGGAAAATACAGCACAATAAATCCTGTGTGAAGAGCAGCTGCTCAGATGCCTGTTCAAAACCTAAAACAGAATACAAGTTGAAATAAGAAGAGGGACTTGTTTTGGCCTCTCTCCAGATTATAAGATCCCAAATGGAAATTTAAAAGATCACCCTTGATAGATTTTGTTGTCACAGCTGGGCTTTAATTCGACAATGTTGTATCAAATATCTCTAGATGAATCACACATGCTACGAGGCATCTCTATCGAAGAAGTCAGCCTCTCTCACCTTGTCTTTCTGCACCTACCGAGTCAGCTACCTCAGAGGAATGACACAATGAGGTCTGAACTGAGCCCTCGGATCTGCTGGTAATCTCTTAAGGCTCTGAATGAAATGGAAGGGGGTCTAAAGGATTTGAGGATTGAGGGCTTTGTCAACCAAGGCTAAGTGCCGCTCATGAGGAGCTGCCTCTTCACACATACACACACACCCACACACACTCACATTGTGCTCTCCCTCTGTACAGCGCACGTCATAGCAATAAGCCAGCAGGACGTCGGCGAGGCCGAGCCACGCTTGGTGACGGGATGTCTTGTCCAGCAGGAACGAGCGGTTTGTGAACTTTCTCAGCTGCTCCTTCTCGTCATCAGTGAATGATACAGCTGCATGAGGACAAGGATTTTACAGTTAGATGTGGTGTTTAAAGTCACCATAAGTATTACTGGTATATTCTGAAAGAGCACAGAACTGGCCTGTGGTTTGCAAAGGAAGGAACGCATACACTCGTTTGAACACATAAGCCATTTTCAGACATGAACTAGAGAGAATATCTGGATGTCTATCAGACATGAATGACGCAGCAGGAGGAGATTCTCCTATCAGATGAGGGGTGGCGCCTGAGTAGAGCACAGGAAGCAGGACATAACGTGTTCATTCTGCTGAGGAGATCACGTTTTTCTTTTTCAGCACAAGAACTCTGGAATCTTGTTTTCTTTCCAAGTTGATCAGTGTCATGCATTTCTATGGCTCCACTTCCTCAGCCTCAGATTATTGTATTCTATTTGTTTATTTCAGTTTTGCGCCCAAAAGCGCACTGTGAATTCTCTGTATAATCTCCTGTGTATTCTCAAAGGGCTCACTTGGACATTATTTGGACCTTTCACAAGGTGCTGGTAGGGAAACGCCTGAGAATTTCTGCTGCAACTGACTTTGACGTTTTCAAAAACAAGAGGAGCTGTATGTGAGAATGCAAAGAGGGACTGTCTGACCTTCTCCATCACTTCACTTCATCCTTTAAACTCAAATTTCCTTCACGAGGTAGAAAGACAAACTAAGGACTGAAACCAACATGTATGAAGATTAACAGCGCAGTGTTGCATTATAATACTGATAGAATAAAAGAAGCTTAATATAGGGCCTACTTAAAAATTACAGCCACACTGAGTGAGTGTGCATCATCCTCGTTTTAAAATCACAGCAGGAATCTATGAGTCCCAGTATAGAGCTTTTGACCTTACCAGATGTTTCCCCTGATGTACAGTTGTGTGTATGTGTGTGTCCCCACACAATTGTTTCCACATTTCCTAGAGAAATCAAGAGTTTGCCTTTCACATATAAACAACGCAGCAGAACCTCTCAATCTGAAATTTGTGTTCTCACATACAGCCCCTCCGGAGAATTTATGGAGATTCTTCAGAGCAGGTCTATAATCAGCTAATGCAAGTCAATGAATTGTCCTCTGAAGTCATGTAGACACTTCTGTGTGTGTGACTCTGTGTGTGTGTGTGACTGTGTGTGTTTGTGTGTGACTGTGTGTGTGTGTGTGGCAGAATAAAAGGAAAAGGAAAGGAGACATGGCCATTTTCCTATAGTTAAGCTGTTTCCGCTGTTGGCTGATGAGCTGTTATTCTGGAGCAATTGGGGGCAAAGAGCCTTGATAAAGGGCACCTGACTGAGCCTGATAAGAAGCAGAAGCAATTTATGCCAAATAGTTCTACATGAAATTCACAAAATTAGTAGATTCAATCCAATCTACGTGTTTGACAGCTGAACAGCTCTGCGTTAAGAAAACACAGGTCCATCCATCAAATGAAATATCTCAAAACCTCTGCTTTCCTGCTCACTGCAAAGTCACTAACTGTTGCCTTTTGAAAGAGACATCTGCTTAATGGGGATTTGTGGCAAGCCTAATGGAGCAACACAAACAGACTTCAATCCCATTTAAGCTATCTGCAGCGTTCAGTGCTGAAAGGTGCACTGAATGTCTGCAGGAACATGCTTTAACTCAGCTGTTCTCATCCTTTCACCCAGCACCTAATGAAAGCATTTGGTCTCCCTGCATGAGGAGAGGAGACTCTGCACTGAAACCCCGGTGAGCAAGACACACGTGTGTTGGCTGGAGCAGTTACACAAATACACAGGCTCACAATCCCACACACAGCACTTTAAACGATCTCTCTCTGGCTGCAGCGGCAACTTGTCTCTGTTGGGAAGGAGATTCCCACTGCATTACGTCAGTTGCTAGCTCCCTGCATGTGCCTCCCGAGTCTCTCAACGCTGCAGCGGGAGAGCACGGTTTGACACACAGACAAACGCACACATCCCCACATCGGCACCCATTGTTCTTTAAACCAATGCAAAAACACATAGATTGAGAGAGCGGATGAAAACGTAACATAAAAATCCACTGATGTAATGCGTGAACTTGCAGAGTCACAAGCCTCAGATAAGCAAGAAAATGTGCACAGATGTCTCTCAGCGCACACGCAGGCACACGCAGGCACACACACACACATAAACACATATGCACACACACACACACAGCTGCAATGTAAACAGTTTTAGGTCAACACAACATGAGTGATACCCGGATCACACACACAGAAATGCAAGGATGCCGAAGTGCTTTAAGATAAAAAATATTGGAGAAAAGATTCATGTACAATACAAATATTGACAAAGAAAATGTATAAACGGCTCCTTGTTCACATTAAAAGGATAGTAGAGATTTCAGCGGGACAAGTGCCATCTGTGCTGGAGAAATTATGTTGCACAACACACTCAGATTCAGTAATTAAAAACAACAACTACAGGGAAAATCGAAATTGAAACAGAGTACCCACCCTCTTGCGAGTTGGACACAGCAGCCACGCGATGCTGATATATTTTCTATTAACTCTAGAGCCAATGCAGTGAGGTGAGGTGAGGTGAGCAGAGCTGACAGATGTGCCCAACAACACGTTCATTCATTTCCTCTGTGCAGCCAATCAATTCTAGCAGACATTAGCACAGTGGATGTGCACTTCTCCTGCTTGCAAATTAATTTCTGACCTAATTCCTCCAGTCAGGGCAGTCTGGCTTGTCAATGCTCTCTACAGGTCCAGATGGCCTGAAAGCATGGAGCAAATATGATTCTTCACAATAGTGCTGAGGGTTGGAAAACGCTCCCAGAATTCCACAAATGCAACGTATGACCTTGGATGGCGGATACGGTTAATTTTGCGCACGCACACGCTGTGATCATTTCACCTGCGGGTGAAATCTAGAGAATAAGCTATATAGTTTACCCAGAGTTTTCCTTTAACACTTGCAGGAGTTTTTCTGCACAGACGCGTTCACAACAGCAACAAATCCTCTGCAGTATTCAGGTGAGAGCAGCAGACAGAGGCAGGAAGGGACGCTTAACTCCGCTGCATAGATCACAGGATTTTGTTTACAGCACCCCGACACCTTCGTCAGTTCTTATCCCCACAAACTCTCTTAACATCTTCATTGGTGTCATATATTCGTGTATCACATTTTCATTTTTACGTGTCGTGTGTTAAAAGCGTCTACAACGCCCCCCCACCAATCGCTCATGGTGAATCCCCTTATGTGTTCACACATCGACTTCTCCTGGGAAATGTGGAGTGTCTTACTCTGACATTTGCTTTCACACATGCACTTCATCTGGTGAAAATACTGAGGAGCTGCAGATTCCAGTGCATGTATGAAAGCAACTAATGATACAATCTGTTCAATGTGTAAACTTGGGTGAAGTGGTAGTAGCGTAGAATGTTCACAGAAGACGATCTTGGTCAAAGGTCAGATTTCTAAAACTCAGCCAAAACAAAGTGGAGCAGATAGAGAGACGGAGCTGTCAGGAGCATTTAGCCTGAACCAGTGTGTGAACACAGGCCTCCACTGGGCAGCTGTGGCCTGTCAATGTGCTGGCCCCGTACACTGGAGTGCACAAAGGGGCCACTTTCTACTTCATTAGCACTTGTGACCACATCCATCTGTCAGGTGACATATATATCAGACTTAGCAGAAGCGAAGGACGGCAGGGAAAAAGCCTAAAAACCCACATGGGAGGAGGGGAGTTTTAGTCCTCCATTTTAAATATATGACAAATAGTTAAACTCACAAGCCAGCCTTTAAGATTTGATGGGAAGCCGCTTAAATCTCCTGACCGAAGCCATTCTTCAAACTCATCTGTGGCTAATGCTATTCCACTTGTCAATCAAGCCATTAAGTTTAATTTGGCCCATTTATCTACGCCCGGGTTCCCGACTGAGCCACTCAGTCTTAGAATGCGGAATGAGGCGAGGGAGCCGCCGGGGCTACTGGGAAGCGCAATGTTCTTTGGAGGCTAAACCCAAGAGTGCAGCTAATGGCCTTTGCTTTGCTGAATGATGGCTGCTCCTCAGTGGTAGGGCTCTGGTGCCGGTGGAAATGCAACCGGTTTCACTCCCTTCTGCGATAATGCTATCTGTTTAATCTAAATCCTCTCTCAAGTGTACGGCACCCATGCACTGCACATAAGCTGTGGCTGTGAGCCCTGTGCTCGCTTAAACAGTGGAAGTGCTGGAATCAGCGGGCTGTTCGAAGAGCGGGATGGCACAATTAAATAGACTCTTGCAGCGCGGACAAGAAGCTGTAAGGAGAAATGAAACTGGGAGGCTCAAGCCAACAAGCAACGTATTTCAATCGAAGTAAATGAGCCATGGGTTTGAAATAGACAGGAAATGACTCGCAAGAAGAAAACAAGAATTTTGAAGGAAATTATACTAAGTACAAGAAGGTAGAAATACAAAATGCTTTTGATTTGCCTCTGACTCATCAGTTGTGGTTTTTTAAATTGGTCAAACAGCACCAGAGAAAGGCAGCTATTAGGGAAGGTCAAAGTTCAATCTCTCATAATGGGAGTGTCTTTGCTGGTGGGAGAGTCCTGAGGCTGGTTGCTGGGGCGTGCAGCTTTAGCCGACGAGCTGAGCTCTGACCTTCCTCTGCTACGGGGCAGTAAAAAGACTCATGTGCCCTTTGGGGATTAATAGATTGTCAGAGAACAATGTCAGGGCCTGACACACAACAAGCTTAGCCAACACGTTACCATTTAAATCTCTCATTATACAGTTTTTTTGCTATTCATAAGAGTTTGGGAAATTTGAAATGGTATACAAGGAGATAATAAAATGTTTAACAAGCAGTATTTCAATTTGATCAAAAACAATCAATGCATGACTGCGCTCAAATTTTTTGCAACTTCCTGCCCCCTTCTGGCTGCCTTTAGTCACTGCTTACTTAATTGCTTGAAAAAATCCAATGATCCATTTTTTAAATCATTGGGCATAAGGGTTAAAAGTGAATATTCCCATGTGTTCTACCTATGTTTACTCTGCTCCAATGATTATATTGCTCAGGTCTTTCTAGATCTGTGGACTTCAGTATTTCACTAGAATATTTCTATTCAATGCTACTTTAAAATTCAGCTCCAATCGGTCTCAGGCGTATATATTATACTTTTCACTCTACTACATTTATATGATAGCCATACTAAGTTGTTGCTTTCACATGATTTCACATCAAAGGATAATATTCATTCATAAAATACCATGAAATATAATTTCATGGTAAAAGATTAAACTAGTTGTTTCTGTGATAAATTACAGAAGTTAGTGTCCAGTTGAGGCACTGTGTCACAGATGTCTGAGTTGTTAGCAGATCCAATATTTTTAACTATAATTCTATCAAATAAATTATGTCGTGACTGCTCAGATTACTCCAACGACTCTTTGGAGGGGCTTTGAGGAAAAGAAGTAAAATTATTAAGCTTCATATGAAGTTGTTAAAGTTATAGCTACTCTACCAACTACAACATTATTCTGCCCCTTTTAAATGAATGCATCAGTAATAACAACCTAGTTATAATTTATAAATTAAATTATAATTGCCACAGGGACTATTTTTCTGCTTAAAGGAAAACTTACCCTGCCTCCTTGAGCACATTTTGGTGACAAAACTTCCGCACATTTTCAAAAGCAGGACTTTTACTTTTAGTTATATTATATTGATTCTTAACTGCAAAATTTATTAGTTTTTGATAAATTAGCAATTTTACAAATTTCCTTCTCCTGTTTTCTGTGCTCATTTTATATCTGTGCACTGGAAACATTTAATAAAATACATAGTTGTGTAACCTTTGTTAAGGAGCCAACCCAGAGATTGATTCTAGCAGCACAATTCAGATGAAACAATGGACTAACTACATTTTTAAACATTAAATAGGATAAGTTGCACTCACCAGCTTCTCCATCCTGCACTGTAGAAGGACTCAGCTTTGTCCACCATGGTTTGAACTTCAGCAGGCCCTTTATTTCATCGTCCTCAAATAAATCAGCACTGCAAGTCATATAGATGACGGTAAAAATATCTTAGAAAACACAGCTCCATATCTTCAGCAGTCAAAGCTTCTTTTTTTTCTTGGATAAACTCACAGGTAGTGGTCAGGTGAAAAGGCAGATGCTTCTGCCTCCAGCCTCGCCTGCCTCCTCTCTGCTGCGGTTGTTCCCTCTGGGTTCTTGATATCGATCAAATCGCTGAGTTCCTCCTGTCAGAACGTTCACAGCATTAATGGCCTTGTGGTGTCATGTTAACATTATTAGTTTGTCTAATCTCATTCAGAAATAGATGTTACCTGTAATCTGGCAAACACTCCAGACCTCTGGTTGGCAAAGCCATATTTCTGCTGGGCTCTCAGTTCCTCCTCAGAGCTCTCTGTGTACGCCTCCTGCTCAACCTGCCAGTCAAATTCTTCCTCTTCATCATCCTCCTCCTCCTCAACATCTCCGACACTTTCACTGCATCCTTTAAAAATGTTCAGAAGGTATTGTTGGCTCTAGATTAATACTGCTTCGTTCTTAATATTTTTCCTTGTGTATGTATTGCAATGAATGATTTTCAGTAAATGAACAAGTTAAACCAGTATATAAAATTGACTTACCTAAGCTTAAATCCTCCACCAACGGTTTTGCTGAACGGGAGCCCTTTGGTGCGAGGAGACTCGTCAGCATCTGAAGTCCTTCAAAGTTCTCCCCGGATGTTTCCTTCGGGACCCGAAGAGTGACAAGACCTGCAGAAAGATGGGACGTGAACAATGAAATGGATACATTAAAATATTAAAATGATGAATGAAATAAGGATTTAGCTAAAATACAAATTTGGCCAGTAAGAGACAATGATCTGTGAAGTTACTGTAGCTTGTAGTGGTGACAGAGTTTACTACAGATGTGATGGTGCTGACTGAATCTCTACGTACAATGATCCGTTTATAGCAGTGTGTCATCTCCCTACAGACCACAACTTCATAACAGAGATGAGAAAATAATTTAAGTAAATTAAATGCTTTTTAATCAATTTTAAAAACTGTTATTTTATTAATTTTTTTGAACTTTGACCTTAAACCTGCAAATACAATGTTCATAATACACGTATTGCGTTGGAACAAATAAATGTTAGACTGTCAGCCTGTTTGATAATCGATTCATCATTTTTTTATGCTTTGCACTTTCTCAAATTAATTTTTAAGTGAAATTAAATGATAGTACTTTTTTTAGTGGCAATGAGAAAATAGGCAAACAAAGGATAACAAAGAAAGATAAGATTAGATATCTAGTTTTATACTATTTGTAATAAAGAGATAATTATATGCCCAAAAAGGTACTGGTTTAAACCCTGCAAATCTTTCTGATTTTTATTTTCACAAAACTGAGATTGTTTGAATCAAAAGAAAAAGACTAAATACTCATGAACTGATGTGTGATAAGAAATTGTCAAAGATTTTCACGTGAGACAAGAGAACTTGAGAATTTAAGTACCCGACTATTAAGCCATTGACTGATCACCGACTTTACAAAACTCCTTATTGAATCTATAAAGAAAGCATTTGATTGAGGACTTTCTGACGTATCCCATATTTGAATTTGAAAATAAAGCTCTTTATTACAAGCAGCAGCAGATAAATCAGCCACCTGCACGTGCAATACTACAAAAATTAAGCCCTTCCTATTAAAACTGACGAGATAAATAAAAATGATTTGCCTGCGCCACAGCGATAATCTGATAGTCGCCTAAAGACCTCATAAAATTTCAATGCACCCAAGTGTTAAAGCTTACAAGCACTTTACGATAGAAGCTGACTAAGTGCTTGAGTTGCAGGTCTTGCAGAATGGAGCGCCTGGAAGACAGATCTTAATGATGGCTCATTATAAGTCTAAACAAGGACACTCATTAGCGGCGCTTTATTAGCAGATGTTAAAGGCTTATTTAGACACAGCGTGTTAACTGGGGCCATGCTGACAGACGGGCGACGAGGTGTCAGAGAGCATAAGGCAGACGTCTCCATAAAGACAACTTCATTACAACTGATTAAGACGAAGGCAGATCAAAGTGACAGAGAGTAATGTAAAGACAATGGCAAACATCGTGCCCATAGTCATTATCATGTTTCATTTGCTTGTTATATATTTGAAGAAAATTCTGTGTGAGCTGCCCGTCATTGTCACAGTGAAGAGAGAGATAGTAGCGACAGCCTGCAGGCGGTAATCATTATGACATTACAGATGGTTCCAGCAGTTCCTTAAATGGGATGAAATAACATGATCAGTGGGTTCATTTACTCGGGCTGATTGACTCAAGTACAAACTAAAGACTCCCCGGGGATCAATCACTGACAGCTATTACAGCCATGCTTCTGGGTCCTGCAGAACTGTTTGACTGGTCACTATTAACATGCAAAGCAAAAGCAGCCATGGTTTTAAAACGGGGTGTGTTGCGTCAATGTGTATGGATTATAATTTCCATCAAATATATCTGTACAGGCTACTTCAAATCTGTTGGTTGGTTTTTAAATGCTTTAAACTGATATTGCTTTTTAACCAACTTGTAACATATCACATGCAACTCACACACCTGCTCTCTGTCTGACACATACCAGTGGCAGGTCAAATTCACTCATACCCAGGGCCGCCGCTCCCACCACGTGCATCATGCACTGTATGTGGGGCACCAAGTGCCTGAGGGGGCCCACAATTACAATTATCGTCATAATCATTCATAATGATGAATTGGTGATTGAGAAGCCTCAGAGACACTGCGTTGAGGCCTGGGCGTCAGAATATTGCTTAGAAACCAACACTGCCCGTGGCCCCTTGCGCTCTGAGCCAGGAGAGCTGGGTGCTTTCTGGCAGTCTGGCTGGTGCTGTGGCCAGGCTGTGCACACTGTAGCTGGGCCAGGTACCCTGGGTCCCTGCCCCGGCTGTGTGAGCCCCCCCCCCCCCCCCCCCCCCGCACCTCAGCAGGAGAGCTGTGCAGGCGGCTTGTGTAATGACCTTAATGGGAAACACTGCACCTCCTCATCACGTCTGTGCTGCTAGCTCTCAAGAAGAAACGTCATGTTTATGATGCTGTTCACCACTGTTCATCTTTAAAAAATATGTACTGAAAATGTCTACACATCTTTTGAACGTTTATAGAATAATGCAGGAATCCCAGCCAGGTGACACCAGTTTGGGAAACCTGAGTGCAGATTCCTGTCCAGCGTAACCTTTTTTCCTAAGTGGCCTACTTGACAATGATATGGTGTGATGAGTTTTACAGGCCCCTTGTATATTTTCCTAATAGTTTTTCAGATGATAATTTTGATATTGTACATAACAAAAGAGGAGTATACAGTACATTTAAGGGATGTCATAATTGTTATCATGATAACACAGTTGAAGTTGTTCTCATTGTTATTATCCATCCTTTCCTGATGCAAATGACATCTTAAATAGTGAAGCTTTTCACTAATTTGGCAAGGATGGGAACAATAGATCAAACACATCCAAACAGTGTGTTGAGGAAGAATCAAACAGCTCAATTATTTGATGAAGTCACAGCTAATGAAACGTAGCCAGTACCAACTGCTGTCTGTGTTGTTTGACTAAAACTTTACACTATGAAACATCATGACTTATTTAGTCTTTTATTGAGATTGTGCCTGTTAAAAAACTCACAGCACTCGATATAACTAAGTAATCAGCTACAGTACAAGTTGATAGTAGCAAGCAGTGCCAACACAGTTACTGAGTAACTGAAACAGAACTAGAATAACCGCACTACAGTTTTATGCCTCGACCAACCAGTGCAGTTTGCATGTGCATGTTTCTTGATTCATATAAGGTTACTGTTACCTTTGACCACTGCTATGTAATCCCATCATCTTTGAGTCCAAGTGACAACTGATCGAAAATTGAAGAAATTCCCTTAAGTCTGTGTTATACATCACATTCAAGAGGCCAAACATTTTTTTGAGGCCATCATGACCTCAACCTTTAAACACTCAAATCTTATCAGTGAGTCCAAGAGAACATGTGTGCGCACTTTGAAAAAATTCCCTCGAGATTTTCCTGAGATATCACATTCACAAGGTGTTCAAGAGGTTTTTCAAATTTGAAAACATTTCCTCAAGCTGATCTCAAGATATCATGTTCAAGAAATACATAAAGATACTTCATGAGGCCAACGTGACCTTGACCTTTGACATTGGGCTACCAGAAGGAAATCCAAGTTCAAGTGAAT
Organism: Platichthys flesus; assembly: GCF_949316205.1. Taxonomy (NCBI): domain Eukaryota; kingdom Metazoa; phylum Chordata; class Actinopteri; order Pleuronectiformes; family Pleuronectidae; genus Platichthys; species Platichthys flesus. Next base: position 6,456,106 of record NC_084946.1, on the reverse strand, counting down.
GTTTGTGTCAAATGTCAAAGAATTCCCTCAAGGTGTTCCGGAGAGATCAGCCTTAGAACGCAAAAATCTGCTTTGTGAGGCCACTGTGACCATGACCTTTGACCACAAAATTATATTCAGGTCATCCTTGAATCCAAGTGAATGTTTGTACAAAAATTGGTACAATTCTCTCAAGGCATTCTTGAGATATTGTGTTCACTGGAATGTGACAGACAGACAGATAAACCGAAAACATAATGCCTCTGGCCATAAAAATCAGTGTTGAGCAAAGACACACTGGAACCTGTGATCAATTATTTATGAGTAGCCTGTCAACTGTGAAGACTCAGCATTAGTTGATGTGTTGTCTTGCTGAAAATAAATTTGATAGCAGATAAAAAAAAAAAACAACAGCAAACCTTCACACAGCAAAGAGCCTGCAAGTGTATAATCATGTCAGTGTTGTCAGATTTCAATTATATTTTGTAAAGTGCAGCTAGTATTAGGCAAACAAGCCACTACCTCAATGAAGTGTCTTCAAATAGGGCTAACGTTAAGCCTGCTATGTGAGTCAAGAGTCTCAGTAAAATTCCACTTGATGGTTTAAACTACATGGAGTAGATTTACAAATCTGAACCTTAATTTACCTTCAATATTACACACTGGTAAAATATGGTATATCTGGTTCCCCCATCCACACTGAGTAACCGTCTTTTCAAATTGACATTTCATTTCTAAAGAACTTAAAAATCTGAACTTTTTTCCCAGCTGAAGGACAGCGCAGCACATTCTGTCAAAGGATTTGGGAAGGAACAGGTCTAACCGGGAAACCACTTAGTCACTATATAGTTTAATACAAAATAAGCAAACTGCTGGAAGGTATTACATCCTCCAACAAAACTCTTAATTTGTTTACTTTCCTCCTCAGAGAATCTCTGGTAAATCATGTCATTTATTTGTGGGTAAAAAGTAAACGTTGGCCCTTCCAAACTGTGAACATGTTCCGATTGTTAAACGAGAGCTGCAAGACTGCAAGCATCTGTCTCCCTTTACTCCAGCCGCTTTTAGTACCTTTAGTGAAATATGTCAACTGACATTTTGCTTTGTAATATCCCCCTGAAACTACTGTGATGAGTCATGCGGTTTTATAGCCATTGTGCATATTGTCATCATATAATAACATGACCTACCTTTATCAATGTCAAACTTGGCCTTTTCTCTCCCATCCTCCACAATTCTTCCAGGAAGTGTTAATCTGGAAAGAAAATATATATACATATATGGGAATAACTTATAAAAGCGAAGACAAACCTCCTATTCACTTTTATATTTTACTACAGATATTGAGTAAATGCCTGTATATTAAAGTCAGCTGGTGCTGCTCCTCTTTCATCCAACCTAAGCTTCAAGACGGATCTAAAGCTACATCAATGTATGCTTATTGGGTAACTCACCTTAGAAAGTAAGGCTTGGCATAGAACTTGAAGTCTGATCCGTCGATGTAAAGGTCAAACTCCGATGTTCTAGTGTAGGGCACACGGATGCTGAGGATCAAGTACTCAGGGTCTTGGCTCAGGTCAAACGCAGGAGTAATCATTGTGAATGCGGATGTCAAACAGACCTGTGGAGTCAATGAGGGGGATCATGTTTAAATCCACTTGGTCTGAATTGGAATCACATTTCACAGCAGTTAGCCAGGCTGGATCATGAATCATGACCCACCTGGCTACAGCACGCCACCTGGTGGCTGACTATTAGATGTTGTTGTAGGTGATCACGTGTCCAGAAGCAGCAGCAGCCGACATGTGCCACACAGATGGTGACAACTGTAAACAAACCCTGTGTCACACGTAACAACAGGTTTCCCACTGTAGCAAGTTACTAAGTGTGTATTTATTTTAGGTTTCAATCAGCTGGGAACAGTCCTGCCTTTCTTTATTGTTTCATACCACACTTAAGTGGGAATCTGAGGTATTTACAAAGCTATCACACATTGACAAAATGTGTAACCCTCAATACCTCACGGAGCTCGTTTTAATAATTATAAAGACCTGTAGTTATCTTCGGCATAATCAGAATCTTAAGAGAAAATGAATTCCTTCAAGCAGCATCAATCTCCTGCAAGCTTGTATGATTATTTCCATGCATGTAGGGACTTAGCGAATATATAACCTCTCAAATGATACATTCAGTGGAAATCCGGTTTGTGTATTGTCTTACAATGATCCAGGTTTAAACCACAGACTCACAATCACACGACATGATTAGGCGATCTGTGAGCCGTGCCCACTTGAGGATAAAACACACACAAACTTAACGGAGCCATAAAGTTTCAGGGCTAGCACGAAACTAGCCTCCTAAGCTAACACATGACAGGTCTCCTCGTGTGTGTCAGCTAGCAGCACAGCAGCAGTGTTAGCTAAGTGATGCTAACATAGCGCTACTGAAGCAATCCTCTCTTCTCCACAGGCGGAAGAACCTGTCTGTCTGAATCACATCGGCGGAATCAGCACAAAACAGCCCAATACGGGTTAACACAGTTCACAGGCATAAACAGTCGCTCACCTCAAATAACACAGATTTCTTCTCACTAACCACAGTCAGATCCACAGTGTGGTGGCGGCGGCCATGTTTTACCGGACTACACAGTGAAAACAGGCACTTTAATGTTCTGATGTGTGATATATGATTTGATAGGTTATATATGAAAGGGCATGAAATGATTTGAGATATACAACATGACACGATATCAAATGTGATGTGATATGGTGTGATATATTATATCACATGATATGATATGTGATACATGAAATATATGATGTGATATATGACATGACATATGACATGGAATTATTTGATATGATTCCTCCAATTGTCTAATGACTTAATTGATCAATCAAGAAATCAATTAATTACAGTGTTTTTATCTCCACTGAGAAGAATAATTAATCAAAGACCTGGTTTCAGCTCTATTAGTAGATAAGACATGAAATAAATTTTAACTAAATAAGAAGTGACTCTAACTGTTCTATATAGAGAAGCTCAACCAGCTTTGTAACACTGCAACAACTAATTTGTTGTACTCTCTTCAGCTGCAATAAAGGAGTTGAACTGATCCTAAATGCATCGAATTTAAATCAATTTAACTAAAAAAAAATTCTGCTTCTAAGCTTATATGCCACAAATATGGGAAAAATGTACCTATTCTGAGCCATATTGACCCCAGCAAAGAGTGTCCATCCTGTGAGCACTGAAAATTAAATACATTAAAGAGAGAAGGGCAAAATAAGGTGATGAAGCAAGATCCAGAAAGAGACGTATGTGTTATTATTTCTAGGTGCAAAAAGTGTACGAGGAAACTGTAAAAAAAAACTAAAGAGAGGCCTAAAAGTCACATAGGAAATATAAAAGAGAGGCCATTATGGTGCTTTTAAAGCCAGTTTATCTTCTAAAGCTGCTTTGAGACTTGAACTCTTTTCGGAGTTTGCCCCTCACGTATGAATTACACAGCAGGAGATTCTCAACTCAGATGCATTCAGACCCACATAGAAATCTTAGGAGCGTTCAGGTGACGGGTGCGCAGCAAACAGGAGTCAGGACATTGTGTATGAGTTTTGCATCTGTCGCATGTTGTGTTGAATTCTGTGTAGGATTTCCTGCTTTTTTCTCACCTTGGCTCATTCGGACATTATCATAAGTTTTTACTTGGGGCTGGCAGGAGAAGCTCCAGGGAAATTCCTGAGCCTCTCCCTCGAATACTTGTGTTCTCATACACAGCCCATCCGATCTTCCATTCATAGTTTCACAGAAACACAAGCAATGTTTCTGCATACTGCCACCACCGCTAGAAGTGGTTGGAGGTACTTCAAGTCCTGCTCATTTTAAAGGCCAGAAATTCTTGAGCAGCTGCCTTCAAGAGCACGACAGATGTCCCTGATGGTCTAGTGGTTAGGATCCGGCGCTCTCACCGCCGTGGCCCGGGTTCGATTCCCGGTCAGGGAATTAATCTATTGAATACTTTGAGTGCAATTGCTTACGTATGTTAAATTGACAGGTCCTGAGTCAAGGTGTGAATGATTTATGAGTAGGAAGTAGTAAGAATGTTCTGATGACTGTCCCTTAGTAGGTGAACACTAAGGGATTACAGAATGTACTACTACCACAAAAACATCAATGTTTACACAACTCGTAGTACAAAGTGTAATGTCTCAGTGCACAATATGCCCAATCATGTCAGTGATGTTAAATGGGCAGGTCGTTGGAGTCACCTAAGTCAAGGTGTGAATTGCTTTTTTCTCACCTTGGCTCATTCGGATATTATCATAAGTTTTTACTTAGGGCTGGCAGGAGAAGCTCCAGGGAAATTCCTGAGCCTCTCCCTCGAATACTTGTGTTCTCAGTCACAGCCCATCCGGTCTTACATATTTGCACTATTGTTGTTTTATTTTCTCTTCAGCTATTTATATATATATATATATACATTTTTTTCTATTTTAAATTTTGATATTCTATTTCATTTTATGCTATTTATATTTTATTTTATTTCATAGGTTGTAATTACTTGAGCATTGCTAGAAGAGAGCCTGAGACTCAAGCATTTCACTGCCAGCGACTGCTTAATGTTATTGTTGTGCATTTGGCAATAAAAAAATCTTGAATCTTGAATCTTGAAAGTGAAATGAAGCAGTGCAGAATATGCCCAATCCATGTCACTGATGTTAAATGGGCAGGTCGTTGGAGACATCTGAGTCAAGGTGCGAATTGCTTTTTTCTCACCTTGGCTCATTCGGACATTATCATAAGTTTTTACTTGGGGCTGGCAGGAGAAGCTCCAGGGAAATTCCTGAGCCTCTCCCTCGAATACTTGTGTTCTCATACACAGCCCATCCGATCTTCCATTCATAGTTTCACAGAAACACAAACAATGTTTCTGCATACTGCCACCACCGATAGAAGTGGTTGGAGGTACTTCAAATCCTGCTCATTTTAAAGGCCAGAAATTCTTGAGCAGCTGCCTTCAAGAGCATGACAGATGTCCCTGATGGTCTAGTGGTTAGGATCCGGCGCTCTCACCGCCGTGGCCCGGGTTCGATTCCCGGTCAGGGAACTAATCTATTGAATACTTTGAGTACAATTGCTTACATATGTTAAATTGACAGGTCCTGAGTCAAGGTGTGAATGACTGATGAGTAGGAAGTCTCATCTCATCATCTCATTTTCATCCGCTTATCCGGGGTCGGGTCGCGGGGGGAGCAGCTCAAGCAGGGGGCCCCAGACTTCCCTTTCCCGGGCCACATTGACCAACTCTGACGGGGGGATCCCGAGGCGTTCCCAGGCCAGTGTTGAGATATAATCTCTCCACCTAGTCCTGGGTCTTCCCCGAGGTCTCCTCCCCACTGGACGTGCCTGAAACACCTCCCAAGGAAGGCGCCCAGTGGGCATCCTTACCAGATGCCCGAACCACCTCAGCTGACTCCTTTCTAAGTAAAGGAGCAGCGGCTCTAATCCGAGTTCCTCACGGATGGCTGAGCTTCTCACCCTATCCCTAAGGGAGACGCCAGCCACCCTTCTGAGAAAACTCATCTCGGCCGCTTGTACCTGTGATCTCGTCCTTTCGGTCATCACCCAGCCCTCATGACCATAGGTGAGGATAGGAACGAAGATCGACCGGTAGATCGAGAGCTTTGCCTTGCGGCTCATCTCTCTTTTCGTTACAACGGTGCGGTAAAGCGAACGCAATACCGCCCCCGCTGCTCCGATTCTCCGGCCAATCTCACGCTCCATAGTACCCTCACTCGCGAACAAGACCCCAAGGTACTTGAACTCCTTCACTTGGGCTAAGGACTCATTTCCTACCCGGAGTAAGCAATCCATCGGTTTCCTGCTAAGAGTCATGGCCTCAGATTTAGCGGTGCTGATCCTCATCCCAGCCGCTTCACACTCAGCCGCCAGCCGATCCAGTGAGTGCTGAAGGTCACAGGCCGATGATCCAATGAGGACCACGTCATCTGCAAAAAGCAGTGACGAGATCCTCAGACCACCGAACTGCAACCCCTCCCCACCCCGACTACGCCTCGATATCCTGTCCATGTATATCACAAACAGGATTGGTGACAAGGCGCAGCCCTGGCGGAGACCAGCATCCACTGAGAACGAAACTGACTGGCTGCCGAGGACGCGAACACAACTCTCGCTTTGGGAGTACAGGGATTGGATGGCCCTGAGGATAGACCCCCTTACCCCATACTCCCGCAGCACCTCCCACAGTTTCTCCCGGGGGACCCGGTCATACGCCTTCTCCAGATCCACAAAACACATGTAGACCGGATGGGCATACTCCCAGGCCCCCTCCAGGATCCTTGCGAGAGTGAAGAGCTGGTCCGTAGTTCCACGTCCGGGGCGAAAACCGCATTGTTCCTCTTCAATCTGAGGTTCGACGATCGGCCGAACCCTCCTTTCCAGCACCTTGGAGTAGACTTTACCAGGGAGGCTGAGAAGTGTGATGCCCCGGTAATTGGCACACACTCTCTGGTCCCCCTTTTTGAACAGGGGAACCACCACCCCAGTTTGCCACTCCTTTGGTACTGTACCCGACTCCCACGCGATGTTGAATAGGCGTGTCAACCATGACAGCCCCTCAACACCCAGAGCCTTTAGCATTTCTGGCCGGATCTCATCAATCCCTGGGGCCTTGCCACTGCGGAGATGTTTGACCACCTCAGTGACCTCCACCAGGGAAATTGACGATGAAACACCATCAACCTCGAGCTCTGCCTCCAACATAGAGGGCGTGTTATTCGGATTCAGGAGTTCCTCAAAGTGTTCCTTCCAACGTCCGACAACCTCCTCAGTTGAGGTCAACAGAGTCCCATCCTTACTGTACACAGCTTGGATGGTTCCCCGTTTCCCCCTCCTGAGGTGCCGGATAGTCTTCCAGAAACACTTTGGTGCCGACCGAAAGTCCTTCTCCATGGCCTCTCCGAACTTCTCCCACACCCGCTGCTTAGCCTCCGACACGGCAGCAGCTGCAGCCCTTCGGGCCTGTCGGTACCCTGCAACCGAGTCAGGAGTCCTCCAGGATATCATATCCCAGAAGGCCTCCTTCTTCAATCGGACGGCTTCCCTGACCACCGGTGTCCACCACGGTGTCCGAGGGTTACCGCCCCTTGAGGAGCCTAAGACCCTGAGGCCACAGCTAGCCGCCGCAGCTTCAGCAATGGAGGCTTTGAACACCGCCCACTCCGGCTCAATGCCCCCAACCTCCACAGGGATGCCAGAAAAACTCCGCCGGAGGTGTGAGTTGAAGATACCTAGGACGGGGGCCTCCTCCAGGCGTTCCCAGTTCACCCGCACTACTCGTTTGGGCTTACCAGGTCTATCCGGAAATTTCCCCCACTCCCTGATCCAACTCACAACCAGATGGTGGTCGGTTGACAGTTCCGCCCCTCTCTTTACCCGAGTGTCCAAAACATGCGGCCTCAGATCAGATGACACGATCACAAAATCGATCATTGATCTTCGGCCTAGGGTACTCTGGTACCAGGTACACTTATGAACAACCTTATATTCGAACATGGTGTTTGTTATGGATAATCCATGGCTAGCACAGAAGTCCAATAACAAACGACCGCTCGGGTTCAGATCAGGGAGGCCGTTCCTCCCCACCACGCCTCTCCAGGTGTCTCCATCGTTGCCCACGTGGGCGTTGAAGTCACCCAGCAGAAGTACGGAGTCCCCTACTGGAGCCCCATACAGGACTCCATTCAGGGTCTCCAAGAAGGCCGAGTACTCTGAACTGCTGTTTGGTGCATACGCACAAACAACAGTCAGAGTTTTCCCCCCTACAACCCTTAGGCGCAGGGAGGCGACCCTCTCGTCTACCGGGGTAAACTCCAACACCGCGGCGCTCAGCCGGGGATTTATGAGTATCCCCACACCCGCCCGACGCCTCACGCCCTTGGCAACTCCGGAGAAGAATAAAGTCCAACCCTTATCCAGGAGTACGGTACCAGAGCTGAGACTGTGCGTGGAGGTAAGCCCCACCAGATCTAACTGATAGCGCTCCACCTCCCTCACAAGCTCCGGTTCCTTTCCCCACAGCGAGGTGACGTTCCACGTCCCCAGAGCCAGCTTCTGCCGCCCTGGTCTGGTCCGTCGAGACCCCTTACCTTCGCTGCCACCCATGTGGCTGCGCACCCGACCCCAACGGGTCTTCCCACAGGTGGTGGGCCCATGAGATGAAGAGAGGGGGGGTGCCACGTAGTTTGTTCGGGCTATGCCCGACCGGGCTCCGTGGCAAACCCGGCCACCAGACGCTCGCCATCGAGCCCTCCGTCTGGGCCTAGCTCCAGACGGGGGCCCCGGGCTTCCTCCGGGCTGGGTCCCATCTCCTCTTTTATCGATGTTCATTGAGGGTTTTTGAACCATTCTTAGTCTGGCCCCTCACCTGAGACCACTCTGCCATGGGAGACCCTACCAGGAGCACAAGGCTCCAGACAACACAGCCCTCAGGTTCACAGGGACACGCAAACCTCTCCACCACGATAAGGTGACGGTTCAAGGAGAGGATGAGTAGGAAGTAGTAAGTGAATTACAGAATGTTCTGATGACTGTCCCTTAGTAGGTGAACACTAAGGGATTACAGAATGTACTACTACCACAAAAACATCAATGTTTACACAACTCGTAGTACAAAGTGAAATGTCTCAGTGCACAATATGCCCAATCATGTCAGTGATGTTAAATGGGCAGGTCGTTGGAGTCACCTGAGTCAAGGTGTGAATTGCTTTTTTCTCACCTTGGCTCATTCGGATATTATCATAAGTTTTTACTTGGGGCTGGCAGGAGAAGCTCCAGGGAAATTCCTGAGCCTCTCCCTCGAATACTTGTGTTCTCAGTCACAGCCCATCCGGTCTTACATATTTGCACTATTGTTGTTTTATTTTCTCTTCAGCTATTTATATATATATATATATACATTTTTTTCTATTTTAAATTTTGATATTCTATTTCATTTTATGCTATTTATATTTTATTTTATTTCATAGGTTGTAATTACTTGAGCATTGCTAGAAGAGAGCCTGAGACTCAAGCATTTCACTGCCAGCGACTGCTTAATGTTATTGTTGTGCATTTGGCAATAAAAAAATCTTGAATCTTGAATCTTGAAAGTGAAATGAAGCAGTGCAGAATATGCCCAATCCATGTCACTGATGTTAAATGGGCAGGTCGTTGGAGTCATCTGAGTCAAGGTGCGAGTTGCTTTTTTCTCACCTTGGCTCATTCGGATATTATCATAAGTTTTTACTTGGGGCTGGCAGGAGAAGCTCCAGGGAAATTCCTGAGCCTCTCCCTCGAATACTTGTGTTCTCATACACAGCCCATCCGATCTTCCATTCATAGTTTCACAGAAACACAAGCAATGTTTCTGCATACTGCCACCACCGCTAGAAGTAGTTGGAGGTACTTCAAGTCCTGCTCCTTTTAAAGGCCAGAAATTCTTGAGCAGCTGCCTTCAAGAGCTTGACAGATGTCCCTGATGGTCTAGTGGTTAGGTTCGATGCTCTCACCGCCGTGGCCCGGGTTCGATTCCAGGTCAGGGAACTAATCTATTGAATACTTTGAGTACAATTGCTTACATATGTTAAATTGACAGGTCCTGAGTCAAGGTGTGAATGACTGATGAGTAGGAAGTAGTAAGTGAATTACAGAATGTTCTGATGACTGTCCCTTAGTAGGTGAACACTAAGGGATTACAGAATGTACTACTACCACAAAAACATCAATGTTTACACAACTCGTAGTACAAAGTGAAATGTCTCAGTGCACAATATGCCCAATCATGTCAGTGATGTTAAATGGGCAGATCGTTGGAGTCACCTGAGTCAAGGTGTGAATTGCTTTTTTCTCACCTTGGCTCATTCGGATATTATCATAAGTTTTTACTTGGGGCTGGCAGGAGAAGCTCCAGGGAAATTCCTGAGCCTCTCCTTCGAATACTTGTGTTCTCAGTCACAGCCCATCCGGTCTTACATATTTGCACTATTGTTGTTTTATTTTCTCTTCAGCTATTTATATATATATTTATATATATATATATATATATACATTTTTTTCTATTTTAAATTTTGATATTCTATTTCATTTTATTTTATACTATTTATAATTTATTTTATTTCATAGGTTGTAATTACTTGAGCATTGCTAGAAGAGAGCCTGAGACTCAAGCATTTCACTGCCAGCGACTGCTTAATGTTATTGTTGTGCATTTGGAAATAAAAAAATCTTGAATCTTGAATCTTGAAAGTGAAATGAAGCAGTGCAGAATATGCCCAATCCATGTCACTGATGTTAAATGGGCAGGTCGTTGGAGTCATCTGAGTCAAGGTGCGAGTTGCTTTTTTCTCACCTTGGCTCATTCGGACATTATCATAAGTTTTTACTTGGGGCTGGCAGGAGAAGCTCCAGGGAAATTCCTGAGCCTCTCCCTCGAATACTTGTGTTCTCATACACAGCCCATCCGATCTTCCATTCATAGTTTCACAGAAACACAAGCAATGTTTCTGCATACTGCCACCACCGCTAGAAGTGGTTGGAGGTACTTCAAGTCCTGCTCATTTTAAAGGCCAGAAATTCTTGAGCAGCTGCCTTCAAGAGCACGACAGATGTCCCTGATGGTCTAGTGGTTAGGATCCGGCGCTCTCACCGCCGTGGCCCGGGTTCGATTCCCGGTCAGGGAACTAATCTATTGAATACTTTGAGTACAATTGCTTACATATGTTAAATTGACAGGTCCTGAGTCAAGGTGTGAATGACCGATGAGTAGGAAGTAGTAAGTGAATTACAGAATGTTCTGATGACTGTCCCTTAGTAGGTGAACACTAAGGGATTACAGAATGTACTACTACCACAAAAACATCAATGTTTACACAACTCGTAGTACAAAGTGAAATGTCTCAGTGCACAATATGCCCAATCATGTCAGTGATGTTAAATGGGCAGGTCGTTGGAGTCACCTGAGTCAAGGTGTGAATTGCTTTTTTCTCACCTTGGCTCATTCGGATATTATCATAAGTTTTTACTTGGGGCTGGCAGGAGAAGCTCCAGGGAAATTCCTGAGCCTCTCCCTCGAATACTTGTGTTCTCAGTCACAGCCCATCCGGTCTTACATATTTGCACTATTGTTGTTTTATTTTCTCTTCAGCTATTTATATATATATATATACATTTTTTTCTATTTTAAATTTTGATATTCTATTTCATTTTATACTATTTATAATTTATTTTATTTCATAGGTTGTAATTACTTGAGCATTGCTAGAAGAGAGCCTGAGACTCAAGCATTTCACTGCCAGCGACTGCTTAATGTTATTGTTGTGCATTTGGCAATAAAAAAATCTTGAATCTTGAATCTTGAAAGTGAAATGAAGCAGTGCAGAATATGCCCAATCCATGTCACTGATGTTAAATGGGCAGGTCGTTGGAGTCATCTGAGTCAAGGTGCGAATTGCCTTTTTCTCACCTTGGCTCATTCGGACATTATCATAAGTTTTTACTTGGGGCTGGCAGGAGAAGCTCCAGGGAAATTCCTGAGCCTCTCCCTCGAATACTTGTGTTCTCATACACAGCCCATCCGATCTTCCATTCATAGTTTCACAGAAACACAAGCAATGTTTCTGCATACTGCCACCACCGCTAGAAGTGGTTGGAGGTACTTCAAGTCCTGCTCCTTTTAAAGGCCAGAAATTCTTGGCCAGCTGCCTTCAAGAGCTCGACAGATGTCCCTGATGGTCTAGTGGTTAGGATCCGGCGCTCTCACCGCCGTGGCCCGGGTTCGATTCCCGGTCAGGGAACTAATCTATTGAATACTTTGAGTACAATTGCTTACATATGTTAAATTGACAGGTCCTGAGTCAAGGTGTGAATGACTGATGAGTAGGAAGTAGTAAGTCAATTACAGAATGTTCTGATGACTGTCCCTTAGTAGGTGAACACTAAGGGATTACAGAATGTACTACTACCACAAAAACATCAGTGTTTACACAACTCGTAGTACAAAGTGAAATGTCTCAGTGCACAATATGCCCAATCATGTCAGTGATGTTAAATGGGCAGGTCGTTGGAGTCACCCGAGTCAAGGTGTGAATTGCTTTTTTCTCACCTTGGCTCATTCGGATATTATCATAAGTTTTTACTTGGGGCTTGGGCTAGATATATTTAAAATATATCTATTTTAAATTTTGATATTCTATTTCATTTTATTTTATACTATTTATAATTTATTTTATTTCATAGGTTGTAATTACTTGAGCATTGCTAGAAGAGAGCCTGAGACTCAAGCATTTCACTGCCAGCGACTGCTTAATGTTATTGTTGTGCATTTGGCAATAAAAAAATCTTGAATCTTGAATCTTGAAAGTGAAATGAAGCAGTGCAGAATATGCCCAATCCATGTCACTGATGTTAAATGGGCAGGTCGTTGGAGTCATCTGAGTCAAGGTGCGAGTTGCTTTTTTCTCACCTTGGCTCATTCGGTCATTATCATAAGTTTTTACTTGGGGCTGGCAGGAGAAGCTCCAGGGAAATTCCTGAGCCTCTCCCTCGAATACTTGTGTTCTCATACACAGCCCATCCGATCTTCCATTCATAGTTTCACAGAAACACAAGCAATGTTTCTGCATACTGCCACCACCGCTAGAAGTGGTTGGAGGTACTTCAAGTCCTGCTCATTTTAAAGGCCAGAAATTCTTGAGCAGCTGCCTTCAAGAGCACGACAGATGTCCCTGATGGTCTAGTGGTTAGGATCCGGCGCTCTCACCGCCGTGGCCCGGGTTCGATTCCCGGTCAGGGAACTAATCTATTGAATACTTTGAGTACAATTGCTTACATATGTTAAATTGACAGGTCCTGAGTCAAGGTGTGAATGACTGATGAGTAGGAAGTAGTAAGTGAATTACAGAATGTTCTGATGACTGTCCCTTAGTAGGTGAACACTAAGGGATTACAGAATGTACTACTACCACAAAAACATCAATGTTTACACAACTCGTAGTACAAAGTGAAATGTCTCGGTGCACAATATGCCCAATCATGTCAGTGATGTTAAATGGGCAGGTCGTTGGAGTCACCTGAGTCAAGGTGTGAATTGCTTTTTTCTCACCTTGGCTCATTCGGATATTATCATAAGTTTTTACTTGGGGCTGGCAGGAGAAGCTCCAGGGAAATTCCTGAGCCTCTCCTTCGAATACTTGTGTTCTCATACACAGCCCATCCGATCTTCCATTCATAGTTTCACAGAAACACAAGCAATGTTTCTGCATACTGCCACCACCGCTAGAAGTGGTTGGAGGTACTTCAAGTCCTGCTCATTTTAAAGGCCAGAAATTCTTGAGCAGCTGCCTTCAAGAGCACGACAGATGTCCCTGATGGTCTAGTGGTTAGGATCCGGCGCTCTCACCGCCGTGGCCCGGGTTCGATTCCCGGTCAGGGAACTAATCTATTGAATACTTTGAGTACAATTGCTTACATATGTTAAATTGACAGGTCCTGAGTCAAGGTGTGAATGACTGATGAGTAGGAAGTAGTAAGTGAATTACAGAATGTTCTGATGACTGTCCCTTAGTAGGTGAACACTAAGGGATTACAGAATGTACTACTACCACAAAAACATCAATGTTTACACAACTCGTAGTACAAAGTGAAATGTCTCGGTGCACAATATGCCCAATCATGTCAGTGATGTTAAATGGGCAGGTCGTTGGAGTCACCTGAGTCAAGGTGTGAATTGCTTTTTTCTCACCTTGGCTCATTCGGATATTATCATAAGTTTTTACTTGGGGCTGGCAGGAGAAGCTCCAGGGAAATTCCTGAGCCTCTCCTTCGAATACTTGTGTTCTCAGTCACAGCCCATCCGGTCTTACATATTTGCACTATTGTTGTTTTATTTTCTCTTCAGCTATTTATATATATATTTATATATATATATATATATATACATTTTTTTCTATTTTAAATTTTGATATTCTATTTCATTTTATTTTATACTATTTATAATTTATTTTATTTCATAGGTTGTAATTACTTGAGCATTGCTAGAAGAGAGCCTGAGACTCAAGCATTTCACTGCCAGCGACTGCTTAATGTTATTGTTGTGCATTTGGCAATAAAAAAATCTTGAATCTTGAATCTTGAAAGTGAAATGAAGCAGTGCAGAATATGCCCAATCCATGTCACTGATGTTAAATGGGCAGGTCGTTGGAGTCATCTGAGTCAAGGTGCGAATTGCCTTTTTCTCACCTTGGCTCATTCGGACATTATCATAAGTTTTTACTTGGGGCTGGCAGGAGAAGCTCCAGGGAAATTCCTGAGCCTCTCCCTCGAATACTTGTGTTCTCATACACAGCCCATCCGATCTTCCATTCATAGTTTCACAGAAACACAAGCAATGTTTCTGCATACTGCCACCACCGCTAGAAGTGGTTGGAGGTACTTCAAGTCCTGCTCCTTTTAAAGGCCAGAAATTCTTGGCCAGCTGCCTTCGAGAGCTCGAGAGATGTCCCTGATGGTCTAGTGGTTAGGATCCGGCGCTCTCACCGCCGTGGCCCGGGTTCGATTCCCCGTCAGGGAACTAATCTATTGAATACTTTGAGTACAATTGCTTACATATGTTAAATTGACAGGTCCTGAGTCAAGGTGTGAATGACTGATGAGTAGGAAGTAGTAAGTCAATTACAGAATGTTCTGATGACTGTCCCTTAGTAGGTGAACACTAAGGGATTACAGAATGTACTACTACCACAAAAACATCAGTGTTTACACAACTCGTAGTACAAAGTGAAATGTCTCAGTGCACAATATGCCCAATCATGTCAGTGATGTTAAATGGGCAGGTCGTTGGAGTCACCCGAGTCAAGGTGTGAATTGCTTTTTTCTCACCTTGGCTCATTCGGATATTATCATAAGTTTTTACTTGGGGCTTGGGCTAGATATATTTAAAATATATCTATTTTAAATTTTGATATTCTATTTCATTTTATTTTATACTATTTATAATTTATTTTATTTCATAGGTTGTAATTACTTGAGCATTGCTAGAAGAGAGCCTGAGACTCAAGCATTTCACTGCCAGCGACTGCTTAATGTTATTGTTGTGCATTTGGCAATAAAAAAATCTTGAATCTTGAATCTTGAAAGTGAAATGAAGCAGTGCAGAATATGCCCAATCCATGTCACTGATGTTAAATGGGCAGGTCGTTGGAGTCATCTGAGTCAAGGTGCGAGTTGCTTTTTTCTCACCTTGGCTCATTCGGACATTATCATAAGTTTTTACTTGGGGCTGGCAGGAGAAGCTCCAGGGAAATTCCTGAGCCTCTCCCTCGAATACTTGTGTTCTCATACACAGCCCATCCGATCTTCCATTCATAGTTTCACAGAAACACAAGCAATGTTTCTGCATACTGCCACCACCGCTAGAAGTGGTTGGAGGTACTTCAAGTCCTGCTCATTTTAAAGGCCAGAAATTCTTGAGCAGCTGCCTTCAAGAGCACGACAGATGTCCCTGATGGTCTAGTGGTTAGGATCCAGCGCTCTCACCGCCGTGGCCCGGGTTCGATTCCCGGTCAGGGAACTAATCTATTGAATACTTTGAGTACAATTGCTTACATATGTTAAATTGACAGGTCCTGAGTCAAGGTGTGAATGACTGATGAGTAGGAAGTAGTAAGTGAATTACAGAATGTTCTGATGACTGTCCCTTAGTAGGTGAACACTAAGGGATTACAGAATGTACTACTACCACAAAAACATCAATGTTTACACAACTCGTAGTACAAAGTAAAATGTCTCGGTGCACAATATGCCCAATCATGTCAGTGATGTTAAATGGGCAGGTCGTTGGAGTCACCTGAGTCAAGGTGTGAATTGCTTTTTTCTCACCTTGGCTCATTCGGATATTATCATAAGTTTTTACTTGGGGCTGGCAGGAGAAGCTCCAGGGAAATTCCTGAGCCTCTCCTTCGAATACTTGTGTTCTCAGTCACAGCCCATCCGGTCTTACATATTTGCACTATTGTTGTTTTATTTTCTCTTCAGCTATTTATATATATATTTATATATATATATATATATATACATTTTTTTCTATTTTAAATTTTGATATTCTATTTCATTTTATTTTATACTATTTATAATTTATTTTATTTCATAGGTTGTAATTACTTGAGCATTGCTAGAAGAGAGCCTGAGACTCAAGCATTTCACTGCCAGCGACTGCTTAATGTTATTGTTGTGCATTTGGCAATAAAAAAATCTTGAATCTTGAATCTTGAAAGTGAAATGAAGCAGTGCAGAATATGCCCAATCCATGTCACTGATGTTAAATGGGCAGGTCGTTGGAGTCATCTGAGTCAAGGTGCGAGTTGCTTTTTTCTCACCTTGGCTCATTCGGACATTATCATAAGTTTTTACTTGGGGCTGGCAGGAGAAGCTCCAGGGAAATTCCTGAGCCTCTCCCTCGAATACTTGTGTTCTCATACACAGCCCATCCGATCTTCCATTCATAGTTTCACAGAAACACAAGCAATGTTTCTGCATACTGCCACCACCGCTAGAAGTGGTTGGAGGTACTTCAAGTCCTGCTCATTTTAAAGGCCAGAAATTCTTGAGCAGCTGCCTTCAAGAGCACGACAGATGTCCCTGATGGTCTAGTGGTTAGGATCCGGCGCTCTCACCGCCGTGGCCCGGGTTCGATTCCCGGTCAGGGAACTAATCTATTGAATACTTTGAGTACAATTGCTTACATATGTTAAATTGACAGGTCCTGAGTCAAGGTGTGAATGACTGATGAGTAGGAAGTAGTAAGTGAATTACAGAATGTTCTGATGACTGTCCCTTAGTAGGTGAACACTAAGGGATTACAGAATGTACTACTACCACAAAAACATCAATGTTTACACAACTCGTAGTACAAAGTGAAATGTCTCGGTGCACAATATGCCCAATCATGTCAGTGATGTTAAATGGGCAGGTCGTTGGAGTCACCTGAGTCAAGGTGTGAATTGCTTTTTTCTCACCTTGGCTCATTCGGATATTATCATAAGTTTTTACTTGGGGCTGGCAGGAGAAGCTCCAGGGAAATTCCTGAGCCTCTCCCTCGAATACTTGTGTTCTCATACACAGCCCATCCGATCTTCCATTCATAGTTTCACAGAAACACAAGCAATGTTTCTGCATACTGCCACCACCGCTAGAAGTAGTTGGAGGTACTTCAAGTCCTGCTCCTTTTAAAGGCCAGAAATTCTTGAGCAGCTGCCTTCAAGAGCTTGACAGATGTCCCTGATGGTCTAGTGGTTAGGATCGATGCTCTCACCGCCGTGGCCCGGGTTCGATTCCAGGTCAGGGAACTAATCTATTGAATACTTTGAGTACAATTGCTTACATATGTTAAATTGACAGGTCCTGAGTCAAGGTGTGAATGACTGATGAGTAGGAAGTAGTAAGTGAATTACAGAATGTTCTGATGACTGTCCCTTAGTAGGTGAACACTAAGGGATTACAGAATGTACTACTACCACAAAAACATCAATGTTTACACAACTCGTAGTACAAAGTGAAATGTCTCAGTGCACAATATGCCCAATCATGTCAGTGATGTTAAATGGGCAGATCGTTGGAGTCACCTGAGTCAAGGTGTGAATTGCTTTTTTCTCACCTTGGCTCATTCGGATATTATCATAAGTTTTTACTTGGGGCTGGCAGGAGAAGCTCCAGGGAAATTCCTGAGCCTCTCCTTCGAATACTTGTGTTCTCAGTCACAGCCCATCCGGTCTTACATATTTGCACTATTGTTGTTTTATTTTCTCTTCAGCTATTTATATATATATTTATATATATATATATATATATACATTTTTTTCTATTTTAAATTTTGATATTCTATTTCATTTTATTTTATACTATTTATAATTTATTTTATTTCATAGGTTGTAATTACTTGAGCATTGCTAGAAGAGAGCCTGAGACTCAAGCATTTCACTGCCAGCGACTGCTTAATGTTATTGTTGTGCATTTTGAAATAAAAAAATCTTGAATCTTGAATCTTGAAAGTGAAATGAAGCAGTGCAGAATATGCCCAATCCATGTCACTGATGTTAAATGGGCAGGTCGTTGGAGTCATCTGAGTCAAGGTGCGAGTTGCTTTTTTCTCACCTTGGCTCATTCGGACATTATCATAAGTTTTTACTTGGGGCTGGCAGGAGAAGCTCCAGGGAAATTCCTGAGCCTCTCCCTCGAATACTTGTGTTCTCATACACAGCCCATCCGATCTTCCATTCATAGTTTCACAGAAACACAAGCAATGTTTCTGCATACTGCCACCACCGCTAGAAGTGGTTGGAGGTACTTCAAGTCCTGCTCATTTTAAAGGCCAGAAATTCTTGAGCAGCTGCCTTCAAGAGCACGACAGATGTCCCTGATGGTCTAGTGGTTAGGATCCGGCGCTCTCACCGCCGTGGCCCGGGTTCGATTCCCGGTCAGGGAACTAATCTATTGAATACTTTGAGTACAATTGCTTACATATGTTAAATTGACAGGTCCTGAGTCAAGGTGTGAATGACCGATGAGTAGGAAGTAGTAAGTGAATTACAGAATGTTCTGATGACTGTCCCTTAGTAGGTGAACACTAAGGGATTACAGAATGTACTACTACCACAAAAACATCAATGTTTACACAACTCGTAGTACAAAGTGAAATGTCTCAGTGCACAATATGCCCAATCATGTCAGTGATGTTAAATGGGCAGGTCGTTGGAGTCACCTGAGTCAAGGTGTGAATTGCTTTTTTCTCACCTTGGCTCATTCGGATATTATCATAAGTTTTTACTTGGGGCTGGCAGGAGAAGCTCCAGGGAAATTCCTGAGCCTCTCCCTCGAATACTTGTGTTCTCAGTCACAGCCCATCCGGTCTTACATATTTGCACTATTGTTGTTTTATTTTCTCTTCAGCTATTTATATATATATATATACATTTTTTTCTATTTTAAATTTTGATATTCTATTTCATTTTATACTATTTATAATTTATTTTATTTCATAGGTTGTAATTACTTGAGCATTGCTAGAAGAGAGCCTGAGACTCAAGCATTTCACTGCCAGCGACTGCTTAATGTTATTGTTGTGCATTTGGCAATAAAAAAATCTTGAATCTTGAATCTTGAAAGTGAAATGAAGCAGTGCAGAATATGCCCAATCCATGTCACTGATGTTAAATGGGCAGGTCGTTGGAGTCATCTGAGTCAAGGTGCGAATTGCCTTTTTCTCACCTTGGCTCATTCGGACATTATCATAAGTTTTTACTTGGGGCTGGCAGGAGAAGCTCCAGGGAAATTCCTGAGCCTCTCCCTCGAATACTTGTGTTCTCATACACAGCCCATCCGATCTTCCATTCATAGTTTCACAGAAACACAAGCAATGTTTCTGCATACTGCCACCACCGCTAGAAGTGGTTGGAGGTACTTCAAGTCCTGCTCCTTTTAAAGGCCAGAAATTCTTGTCCAGCTGCCTTCAAGAGCTCGACAGATGTCCCTGATGGTCTAGTGGTTAGGATCCGGCGCTCTCACCGCCGTGGCCCGGGTTCGATTCCCGGTCAGGGAACTAATCTATTGAATACTTTGAGTACAATTGCTTACATATGTTAAATTGACAGGTCCTGAGTCAAGGTGTGAATGACTGATGAGTAGGAAGTAGTAAGTCAATTACAGAATGTTCTGATGACTGTCCCTTAGTAGGTGAACACTAAGGGATTACAGAATGTACTACTACCACAAAAACATCAGTGTTTACACAACTCGTAGTACAAAGTGAAATGTCTCAGTGCACAATATGCCCAATCATGTCAGTGATGTTAAATGGGCAGGTCGTTGGAGTCACCCGAGTCAAGGTGTGAATTGCTTTTTTCTCACCTTGGCTCATTCGGATATTATCATAAGTTTTTACTTGGGGCTTGGGCTAGATATATTTAAAATATATCTATTTTAAATTTTGATATTCTATTTCATTTTATTTTATACTATTTATAATTTATTTTATTTCATAGGTTGTAATTACTTGAGCATTGCTAGAAGAGAGCCTGAGACTCAAGCATTTCACTGCCAGCGACTGCTTAATGTTATTGTTGTGCGTTTGGCAATAAAAAAATCTTGAATCTTGAATCTTGAAAGTGAAATGAAGCAGTGCAGAATATGCCCAATCCATGTCACTGATGTTAAATGGGCAGGTCGTTGGAGTCATCTGAGTCAAGGTGCGAGTTGCTTTTTTCTCACCTTGGCTCATTCGGACATTATCATAAGTTTTTACTTGGGGCTGGCAGGAGAAGCTCCAGGGAAATTCCTGAGCCTCTCCCTCGAATACTTGTGTTCTCATACACAGCCCATCCGATCTTCCATTCATAGTTTCACAGAAACACAAGCAATGTTTCTGCATACTGCCACCACCGCTAGAAGTGGTTGGAGGTACTTCAAGTCCTGCTCATTTTAAAGGCCAGAAATTCTTGAGCAGCTGCCTTCAAGAGCACGACAGATGTCCCTGATGGTCTAGTGGTTAGGATCCGGCGCTCTCACCGCCGTGGCCCGGGTTCGATTCCCGGTCAGGGAACTAATCTATTGAATACTTTGAGTACAATTGCTTACATATGTTAAATTGACAGGTCCTGAGTCAAGGTGTGAATGACTGATGAGTAGGAAGTAGTAAGTGAATTACAGAATGTTCTGATGACTGTCCCTTAGTAGGTGAACACTAAGGGATTACAGAATGTACTACTACCACAAAAACATCAATGTTTACACAACTCGTAGTACAAAGTGAAATGTCTCGGTGCACAATATGCCCAATCATGTCAGTGATGTTAAATGGGCAGGTCGTTGGAGTCACCTGAGTCAAGGTGTGAATTGCTTTTTTCTCACCTTGGCTCATTCGGATATTATCATAAGTTTTTACTTGGGGCTGGCAGGAGAAGCTCCAGGGAAATTCCTGAGCCTCTCCTTCGAATACTTGTGTTCTCAGTCACAGCCCATCCGGTCTTACATATTTGCACTATTGTTGTTTTATTTTCTCTTCAGCTATTTATATATATATTTATATATATATATATATATATACATTTTTTTCTATTTTAAATTTTGATATTCTATTTCATTTTATACTATTTATAATTTATTTTATTTCATAGGTTGTAATTACTTGAGCATTGCTAGAAGAGAGCCTGAGACTCAAGCATTTCACTGCCAGCGACTGATTAATGCTATTGTTGTGCATTTGGCAAAAAAAAAATCTTGAATCTTGAATCTTGAAAGTGAAATGAAGCAGTGCAGAATATGCCCAATCCATGTCACTGATGTTAAATGGGCAGGTCGTTGGAGTCATCTGAGTCAAGGTGCGAGTTGCTTTTTTCTCACCTTGGCTCATTCGGATATTATCATAAGTTTTTACTTGGGGCTGGCAGGAGAAGCTCCAGGGAAATTCCTGAGCCTCTCCCTCGAATACTTGTGTTCTCATACACAGCCCATCCGATCTTCCATTCATAGTTTCACAGAAACACAATCAATGTTTCTGCATACTGCCACCACCGCTAGAAGTAGTTGGAGGTACTTCAAGTCCTGCTCCTTTTAAAGGCCAGAAATTCTTGAGCAGCTGCCTTCAAGAGCTTGACAGATGTCCCTGATGGTCTAGTGGTTAGGATCGATGCTTACCGCCGTGGCCCGGGTTCGATTCCAGGTCAGGGAACTAATCTATTGAATACTTTGAGTACAATTGCTTACATATGTTAAATTGACAGGTCCTGAGTCAAGGTGTGAATGACTGATGAGTAGGAAGTAGTAAGTGAATTACAGAATGTTCTGATGACTGTCCCTTAGTAGGTGAACACTAAGGGATTACAGAATGTACTACTACCACAAAAACATCAATGTTTACACAACTCGTAGTACAAAGTGAAATGTCTCAGTGCACAATATGCCCAATCATGTCAGTGATGTTAAATGGGCAGATCGTTGGAGTCACCTGAGTCAAGGGGTGAATTGCTTTTTTCTCACCTTGGCTCATTCGGATATTATCATAAGTTTTTACTTGGGGCTGGCAGGAGAAGCTCCAGGGAAATTCCTGAGCCTCTCCCTCGAATACTTGTGTTCTCAGTCACAGCCCATCCGGTCTTACATATTTGCACTATTGTTGTTTTATTTTCTCTTCAGCTATTTATATATATATATATATACATTTTTTTCTATTTTAAATTTTGATATTCTATTTCATTTTATACTATTTATAATTTATTTTATTTCATAGGTTGTAATTACTTGAGCATTGCTAGAAGAGAGCCTGAGACTCAAGCATTTCACTGCCAGCGACTGATTAATGTTATTGTTGTGCATTTGGCAAAAAAAAAATCTTGAATCTTGAATCTTGAAAGTGAAATGAAGCAGTGCAGAATATGCCCAATCCATGTCACTGATGTTAAATGGGCAGGTCGTTGGAGTCATCTGAGTCAAGGTGCGAGTTGCTTTTTTCTCACCTTGGCTCATTCGGATATTATCATAAGTTTTTACTTGAGGCTGGCAGGAGAAGCTCCAGGGAAATTCCTGAGCCTCTCCCTCGAATACTTGTGTTCTCAGTCACAGCCCATCCGGTCTTACATATTTGCACTATTGTTGTTTTATTTTCTCTTCAGCTATTTATATATATATATATACATTTTTTTCTATTTTAAATTTTGATATTCTATTTCATTTTATGCTATTTATATTTTATTTTATTTCATAGGTTGTAATTACTTGAGCATTGCTAGAAGAGAGCCTGAGACTCAAGCATTTCACTGCCAGCGACTGCTTAATGTTATTGTTGTGCATTTGGCAATAAAAAAATCTTGAATCTTGAATCTTGAAAGTGAAATGAAGCAGTGCAGAATATGCCCAATCCATGTCACTGATGTTAAATGGGCAGGTCGTTGGAGTCATCTGAGTCAAGGTGCGAATTGCTTTTTTCTCACCTTGGCTCATTCGGACATTATCATAAGTTTTTACTTGGGGCTGGCAGGAGAAGCTCCAGGGAAATTCCTGAGCCTCTCCCTCGAATACTTGTGTTCTCATACACAGCCCATCCGATCTTCCATTCATAGTTTCACAGAAACACAAGCAATGTTTCTGTATACTGCCACCACCGCTAGAAGTGGTTGGAGGTACTTCAAGTCCTGCTCATTTTAAAGGCCAGAAATTCTTGAGCAGCTGCCTTCAAGAGCACGACAGATGTCCCTGATGGTCTAGTGGTTAGGATCCGGCGCTCTCACCGCCGTGGCCCGGGTTCGATTCCCGGTCAGGGAACTAATCTATTGAATACTTTGAGTACAATTGCTTACATATGTTAAATTGACAGGTCCTGAGTCAAGGTGTGAATGACTGATGAGTAGGAAGTAGTAAGTGAATTACAGAATGTTCTGATGACTGTCCCTTAGTAGGTGAACACTAAGGGATTACAGAATGTACTACTACCACAAAAAC
The DNA here is from genome assembly GCF_949316205.1 of Platichthys flesus. Lineage (NCBI taxonomy): Eukaryota > Metazoa > Chordata > Actinopteri > Pleuronectiformes > Pleuronectidae > Platichthys > Platichthys flesus. The sequence continues at coordinate 6,432,586 of NC_084946.1, read as the reverse complement.
ATCAATGTTTACACAACTCGTAGTACAAAGTGAAATGTCTCAGTGCACAATATGCCCAATCATGTCAGTGATGTTAAATGGGCAGGTCGTTGGAGTCACCTGAGTCAAGGTGTGAATTGCTTTTTTCTCACCTTGGCTCATTCGGATATTATCATAAGTTTTTACTTGGGGCTGGCAGGAGAAGCTCCAGGGAAATTCCTGAGCCTCTCCCTCGAATACTTGTGTTCTCAGTCACAGCCCATCCGGTCTTACATATTTGCACTATTGTTGTTTTATTTTCTCTTCAGCTATTTATATATATATATATACATTTTTTTCTATTTTAAATTTTGATATTCTATTTCATTTTATGCTATTTATATTTTATTTTATTTCATAGGTTGTAATTACTTGAGCATTGCTAGAAGAGAGCCTGAGACTCAAGCATTTCACTGCCAGCGACTGCTTAATGTTATTGTTGTGCATTTGGCAATAAAAAAATCTTGAATCTTGAATCTTGAAAGTGAAATGAAGCAGTGCAGAATATGCCCAATCCATGTCACTGATGTTAAATGGGCAGGTCGTTGGAGTCATCTGAGTCAAGGTGCGAGTTGCTTTTTTCTCACCTTGGCTCATTCGGACATTATCATAAGTTTTTACTTGGGGCTGGCAGGAGAAGCTCCAGTGAAATTCCTGAGCCTCTCCCTCGAATACTTGTGTTCTCATACACAGCCCATCCGATCTTCCATTCATAGTTTCACAGAAACACAAGCAATGTTTCTGTATACTGCCACCACCGCTAGAAGTGGTTGGAGGTACTTCAAGTCCTGCTCATTTTAAAGGCCAGAAATTCTTGAGCAGCTGCCTTCAAGAGCACGACAGATGTCCCTGATGGTCTAGTGGTTAGGATCCGGCGCTCTCACTCGCGTGGCCCGGGTTCGATTCCCGGTCAGGGAACTAATCTATTGAATACTTTGAGTACAATTGCTTACATATGTTAAATTGACAGGTCCTGAGTCAAGGTGTGAATGACTGATGAGTAGGAAGTAGTAAGTGAATTACAGAATGTTCTGATGACTGTCCCTTAGTAGGTGAACACTAAGGGATTACAGAATGTACTACTACCACAAAAACATCAATGTTTACACAACTTGTAGTACAAAGTGAAATGTCTCAGTGCACAATATGCCCAATCATGTCAGTGATGTTAAATGGGCAGGTCGTTGGAGTCACCTGAGTCAAGGTGTGAATTGCTTTTTTCTCACCTTGGCTCATTCGGATATTATCATAAGTTTTTACTTGGGGCTGGCAGGAGAAGCTCCAGGGAAATTCCTGAGCCTCTCCCTCGAATACTTGTGTTCTCAGTCACAGCCCATCCGGTCTTACATATTTGCACTATTGTTGTTTTATTTTCTCTTCAGCTATTTATATATATATATATATATACATTTTTTTCTATTTTAAATTTTGATATTCTATATCATTTTATACTATTTATAATTTATTTTATTTCATAGGTTGTAATTACTTGAGCATTGCTAGAAGAGAGCGTGAGACTCAAGCATTTCACTGCCAGCGACTGATTAATGTTATTGTTGTGCATTTGGCAAAAAAAATCTTGAATCTTGAATCTTGAAAGTGAAATGAAGCAGTGCAGAATATGCCCAATCCATGTCACTGATGTTAAATGGGCAGGTCGTTGGAGTCATCTGAGTCAAGGTGCGAGTTGCTTTTTTCTCACCTTGGCTCATTCGGATATTATCATAAGTTTTTACTTGGGGCTGGCAGGAGAAGCTCCAGGGAAATTCCTGAGCCTCTCCCTCGAATACTTGTGTTCTCATACACAGCCCATCCGATCTTCCATTCATAGTTTCACAGAAACACAAGCAATGTTTCTGCATACTGCCACCACCACTAGAAGTAGTTGGAGGTACTTCAAGTCCTGCTCCTTTTAAAGGCCAGAAATTCTTGAGCAGCTGCCTTCAAGAGCTTGACAGATGTCCCTGATGGTCTAGTGGTTAGGATCGATGCTCTCACCGCCGTGGCCCGGGTTCGATTCCAGGTCAGGGAACTAATCTATTGAATACTTTGAGTACAATTGCTTACATATGTTAAATTGACAGGTCCTGAGTCAAGGTGTGAATGACTGATGAGTAGGAAGTAGTAAGTGAATTACAGAATGTTCTGATGACTGTCCCTTAGTAGGTGAACACTAAGGGATTACAGAATGTACTACTACCACAAAAACATCAATGTTTACACAACTCGTAGTACAAAGTGAAATGTCTCAGTGCACAATATGCCCAATCATGTCAGTGATGTTAAATGGGCAGATCGTTGGAGTCACCTGAGTCAAGGGGTGAATTGCTTTTTTCTCACCTTGGCTCATTCGGATATTATCATAAGTTTTTACTTGGGGCTGGCAGGAGAAGCTCCAGGGAAATTCCTGAGCCTCTCCCTCGAATACTTGTGTTCTCAGTCACAGCCCATCCGGTCTTACATATTTGCACTATTGTTGTTTTATTTTCTCTTCAGCTATTTATATATATATATATACATTTTTTTCTATTTTAAATTTTGATATTCTATTTCATTTTATGCTATTTATATTTTATTTTATTTCATAGGTTGTAATTACTTGAGCATTGCTAGAAGAGAGCCTGAGACTCAAGCATTTCACTGCCAGCGACTGCTTAATGTTATTGTTGTGCATTTGGCAATAAAAAAATCTTGAATCTTGAATCTTGAAAGTGAAATGAAGCAGTGCAGAATATGCCCAATCCATGTCACTGATGTTAAATGGGCAGGTCGTTGGAGTCATCTGAGTCAAGGTGCGAATTGCTTTTTTCTCCCCTTGGCTCATTCGGACATTATCATAAGTTTTTACTTGGGGCTGGCAGGAGAAGCTCCAGGGAAATTCCTGAGCCTCTCCCTCGAATACTTGTGTTCTCATACACAGCCCATCCGATCTTCCATTCATAGTTTCACAGAAACACAAACAATGTTTCTGCATACTGCCACCACCGCTAGAAGTGGTTGGAGGTACTTCAAGTCCTGCTCATTTTAAAGGCCAGAAATTCTTGAGCAGCTGCCTTCAAGAGCACGACAGATGTCCCTGATGGTCTAGTGGTTAGGATCCGGCGCTCTCACCGCCGTGGCCCGGGTTCGATTCCCGGTCAGGGAACTAATCTATTGAATACTTTGAGTACAATTGCTTACATATGTTAAATTGACAGGTCCTGAGTCAAGGTGTGAATGACTGATGAGTAGGAAGTAGTAAGTGAATTACAGAATGTTCTGATGACTGTCCCTTAGTAGGTGAACACTAAGGGATTACAGAATGTACTACTACCACAAAAACATCAATGTTTACACAACTCGTAGTACAAAGTGAAATGTCTCAGTGCACAATATGCCCAATCATGTCAGTGATGTTAAATGGGCAGGTCGTTGGAGTCACCTGAGTCAAGGTGTGAATTGCTTTTTTCTCACATTGGCTCATTCGGATATTATCATAAGTTTTTACTTGGGGCTGGCAGGAGAAGCTCCAGGGAAATTCCTGAGCCTCTCCCTCGAATACTTGTGTTCTCAGTCACAGCCCATCCGGTCTTACATATTTGCACTATTGTTGTTTTATTTTCTCTTCAGCTATTTATATATATATATATATACATTTTTTTCTATTTTAAATTTTGATATTCTATTTCATTTTATGCTATTTATATTTTATTTTATTTCATAGGTTGTAATTACTTGAGCATTGCTAGAAGAGAGCCTGAGACTCAAGCATTTCACTGCCAGCGACTGATTAATGTTATTGTTGTGCATTTGGCAAAAAAAAAATCTTGAATCTTGAATCTTGAAAGTGAAATGAAGCAGTGCAGAATATGCCCAATCCATGTCACTGATGTTAAATGGGCAGGTCGTTGGAGTCATCTGAGTCAAGGTGCGAGTTGCTTTTTTCTCACCTTGGCTCATTCGGATATTATCATAAGTTTTTACTTGGGGCTGGCAGGAGAAGCTCCAGGGAAATTCCTGAGCCTCTCCCTCGAATACTTGTGTTCTCATACACAGCCCATCCGATCTTCCATTCATAGTTTCACAGAAACACAAACAATGTTTCTGCATACTGCCACCACCGCTAGAAGTGGTTGGAGGTACTTCAAGTCCTGCTCATTTTAAAGGCCAGAAATTCTTGAGCAGCTGCCTTCAAGAGCACGACAGATGTCCCTGATGGTCTAGTGGTTAGGATCCGGCGCTCTCACCGCCGTGGCCCGGGTTCGATTCCCGGTCAGGGAACTAATCTATTGAATACTTTGAGTACAATTGCTTACATATGTTAAATTGACAGGTCCTGAGTCAAGGTGTGAATGACTGATGAGTAGGAAGTAGTAAGTGAATTACAGAATGTTCTGATGACTGTCCCTTAGTAGGTGAACACTAAGGGATTACAGAATGTACTACTACCACAAAAACATCAATGTTTACACAACTCGTAGTACAAAGTGAAATGTCTCAGTGCACAATATGCCCAATCATGTCAGTGATGTTAAATGGGCAGGTCGTTGGAGTCACCTGAGTCAAGGTGTGAATTGCTTTTTTCTCACATTGGCTCATTCGGATATTATCATAAGTTTTTACTTGGGGCTGGCAGGAGAAGCTCCAGGGAAATTCCTGAGCCTCTCCCTCGAATACTTGTGTTCTCAGTCACAGCCCATCCGGTCTTACATATTTGCACTATTGTTGTTTTATTTTCTCTTCAGCTATTTATATATATATATATATACATTTTTTTCTATTTTAAATTTTGATATTCTATTTCATTTTATGCTATTTATATTTTATTTTATTTCATAGGTTGTAATTACTTGAGCATTGCTAGAAGAGAGCCTGAGACTCAAGCATTTCACTGCCAGCGACTGATTAATGTTATTGTTGTGCATTTGGCAAAAAAAAAATCTTGAATCTTGAATCTTGAAAGTGAAATGAAGCAGTGCAGAATATGCCCAATCCATGTCACTGATGTTAAATGGGCAGGTCGTTGGAGTCATCTGAGTCAAGGTGCGAGTTGCTTTTTTCTCACCTTGGCTCATTCGGATATTATCATAAGTTTTTACTTGGGGCTGGCAGGAGAAGCTCCAGGGAAATTCCTGAGCCTCTCCCTCGAATACTTGTGTTCTCATACACAGCCCATCCGATCTTCCATTCATAGTTTCACAGAAACACAAGCAATGTTTCTGCATACTGCCACCACCGCTAGAAGTAGTTGGAGGTACTTCAAGTCCTGCTCCTTTTAAAGGCCAGAAATTCTTGAGCAGCTGCCTTCAAGAGCTTGACAGATGTCCCTGATGGTCTAGTGGTTAGGATCGATGCTCTCACCGCCGTGGCCCGGGTTCGATTCCAGGTCAGGGAACTAATCTATTGAATACTTTGAGTACAATTGCTTACATATGTTAAATTGACAGGTCCTGAGTCAAGGTGTGAATGACTGATGAGTAGGAAGTAGTAAGTGAATTACAGAATGTTCTGATGACTGTCCCTTAGTAGGTGAACACTAAGGGATTACAGAATGTACTACTACCACAAAAACATCAATGTTTACACAACTCGTAGTACAAAGTGAAATGTCTCAGTGCACAATATGCCCAATCATGTCAGTGATGTTAAATGGGCAGATCGTTGGAGTCACCTGAGTCAAGGGGTGAATTGCTTTTTTCTCACCTTGGCTCATTCGGATATTATCATAAGTTTTTACTTGGGGCTGGCAGGAGAAGCTCCAGGGAAATTCCTGAGCCTCTCCCTCGAATACTTGTGTTCTCAGTCACAGCCCATCCGGTCTTACATATTTGCACTATTGTTGTTTTATTTTCTCTTCAGCTATTTATATATATATATATACATTTTTTTCTATTTTAAATTTTGATATTCTATTTAATTTTATGCTATTTATATTTTATTTTATTTCATAGGTTGTAATTACTTGAGCATTGCTAGAAGAGAGCCTGAGACTCAAGCATTTCACTGCCAGCGACTGCTTAATGTTATTGTTGTGCATTTGGCAATAAAAAAATCTTGAATCTTGAATCTTGAAAGTGAAATGAAGCAGTGCAGAATATGCCCAATCCATGTCACTGATGTTAAATGGGCAGGTCGTTGGAGTCATCTGAGTCAAGGTGCGAATTGCTTTTTTCTCACCTTGGCTCATTCGGACATTATCATAAGTTTTTACTTGGGGCTGGCAGGAGAAGCTCCAGGGAAATTCCTGAGCCTCTCCCTCGAATACTTGTGTTCTCATACACAGCCCATCCGATCTTCCATTCATAGTTTCACAGAAACACAAACAATGTTTCTGCATACTGCCACCACCGCTAGAAGTGGTTGGAGGTACTTCAAGTCCTGCTCATTTTAAAGGCCAGAAATTCTTGAGCAGCTGCCTTCAAGAGCACGACAGATGTCCCTGATGGTCTAGTGGTTAGGATCCGGCGCTCTCACCGCCGTGGCCCGGGTTCGATTCCCGGTCAGGGAACTAATCTATTGAATACTTTGAGTACAATTGCTTACATATGTTAAATTGACAGGTCCTGAGTCAAGGTGTGAATGACTGATGAGTAGGAAGTAGTAAGTGAATTACAGAATGTTCTGATGACTGTCCCTTAGTAGGTGAACACTAAGGGATTACAGAATGTACTACTACCACAAAAACATCAATGTTTACACAACTCGTAGTACAAAGTGAAATGTCTCAGTGCACAATATGCCCAATCATGTCAGTGATGTTAAATGGGCAGGTCGTTGGAGTCACCTGAGTCAAGGTGTGAATTGCTTTTTTCTCACCTTGGCTCATTCGGATATTATCATAAGTTTTTACTTGGGGCTGGCAGGAGAAGCTCCAGGGAAATTCCTGAGCCTCTCCCTCGAATACTTGTGTTCTCAGTCACAGCCCATCCGGTCTTACATATTTGCACTATTGTTGTTTTATTTTCTCTTCAGCTATTTATATATATATATATATACATTTTTTTCTATTTTAAATTTTGATATTCTATTTCATTTTATGCTATTTATATTTTATTTTATTTCATAGGTTGTAATTACTTGAGCATTGCTAGAAGAGAGCCTGAGACTCAAGCATTTCACTGCCAGCGACTGATTAATGTTATTGTTGTGCATTTGGCAAAAAAAAAATCTTGAATCTTGAATCTTGAAAGTGAAATGAAGCAGTGCAGAATATGCCCAATCCATGTCACTGATGTTAAATGGGCAGGTCGTTGGAGTCATCTGAGTCAAGGTGCGAGTTGCTTTTTTCTCACCTTGGCTCATTCGGATATTATCATAAGTTTTTACTTGGGGCTGGCAGGAGAAGCTCCAGGGAAATTCCTGAGCCTCTCCCTCGAATACTTGTGTTCTCATACACAGCCCATCCGATCTTCCATTCATAGTTTCACAGAAACACAAGCAATGTTTCTGCATACTGCCACCACCGCTAGAAGTAGTTGGAGGTACTTCAAGTCCTGCTCCTTTTAAAGGCCAGAAATTCTTGAGCAGCTGCCTTCAAGAGCTTGACAGATGTCCCTGATGGTCTAGTGGTTAGGATCGATGCTCTCACCGCCGTGGCCCGGGTTCGATTCCAGGTCAGGGAACTAATCTATTGAATACTTTGAGTACAATTGCTTACATATGTTAAATTGACAGGTCCTGAGTCAAGGTGTGAATGACTGATGAGTAGGAAGTAGTAAGTGAATTACAGAATGTTCTGATGACTGTCCCTTAGTAGTTGAACACTAAGGGATTACAGAATGTACTACTACCACAAAAACATCAATGTTTACACAACTCGTAGTACAAAGTGAAATGTCTCAGTGCACAATATGCCCAATCATGTCAGTGATGTTAAATGGGCAGATCGTTGGAGTCACCTGAGTCAAGGGGTGAATTGCTTTTTTCTCACCTTGGCTCATTCGGATATTATCATAAGTTTTTACTTGGGGCTGGCAGGAGAAGCTCCAGGGAAATTCCTGAGCCTCTCCCTCGAATACTTGTGTTCTCAGTCACAGCCCATCCGGTCTTACATATTTGCACTATTGTTGTTTTATTTTCTCTTCAGCTTTTTATATATATATTTATATATATATATATACATTTTTTTCTATTTTAAATTTTGATATTCTATTTCATTTTATTTTATACTATTTATAATTTATTTTATTTCATAGGTTGTAATTACTTGAGCATTGCTAGAAGAGAGCCTGAGACTCAAGCATTTCACTGCCAGCGACTGCTTAATGTTATTGTTGTGCATTTGGCAATAAAAAAATCTTGAATCTTGAATCTTGAAAGTGAAATGAAGCAGTGCAGAATATGCCCAATCCATGTCACTGATGTTAAATGGGCAGGTCGTTGGAGTCATCTGAGTCAAGGTGCGAATTGCTTTTTTCTCACCTTGGCTCATTCGGACATTATCATAAGTTTTTACTTGGGGCTGGCAGGAGAAGCTCCAGGGAAATTCCTGAGCCTCTCCCTCGAATACTTGTGTTCTCATACACAGCCCATCCGATCTTCCATTCATAGTTTCACAGAAACACAAACAATGTTTCTGCATACTGCCACCACCGCTAGAAGTGGTTGGAGGTACTTCAAGTCCTGCTCATTTTAAAGGCCAGAAATTCTTGAGCAGCTGCCTTCAAGAGCACGACAGATGTCCCTGATGGTCTAGTGGTTAGGATCCGGCGCTCTCACCGCCGTGGCCCGGGTTCGATTCCCGGTCAGGGAACTAATCTATTGAATACTTTGAGTACAATTGCTTACATATGTTAAATTGACAGGTCCTGAGTCAAGGTGTGAATGACTGATGAGTAGGAAGTAGTAAGTGAATTACAGAATGTTCTGATGACTGTCCCTTAGTAGGTGAACACTAAGGGATTACAGAATGTACTACTACCACAAAAACATCAATGTTTACACAACTCGTAGTACAAAGTGAAATGTCTCAGTGCACAATATGCCCAATCATGTCAGTGATGTTAAATGGGCAGGTCGTTGGAGTCACCTGAGTCAAGGTGTGAATTGCTTTTTTCTCACCTTGGCTCATTCGGATATTATCATAAGTTTTTACTTGGGGCTGGCAGGAGAAGCTCCAGGGAAATTCCTGAGCCTCTCCCTCGAATACTTGTGTTCTCAGTCACAGCCCATCCGGTCTTACATATTTGCACTATTGTTGTTTTATTTTCTCTTCAGCTATTTATATATATATATATATACATTTTTTTCTATTTTAAATTTTGATATTCTATTTCATTTTATGCTATTTATATTTTATTTTATTTCATAGGTTGTAATTACTTGAGCATTGCTAGAAGAGAGCCTGAGACTCAAGCATTTCACTGCCAGCGACTGATTAATGTTATTGTTGTGCATTTGGCAAAAAAAAAATCTTGAATCTTGAATCTTGAAAGTGAAATGAAGCAGTGCAGAATATGCCCAATCCATGTCACTGATGTTAAATGGGCAGGTCGTTGGAGTCATCTGAGTCAAGGTGCGAGTTGCTTTTTTCTCACCTTGGCTCATTCGGATATTATCATAAGTTTTTACTTGGGGCTGGCAGGAGAAGCTCCAGGGAAATTCCTGAGCCTCTCCCTCGAATACTTGTGTTCTCATACACAGCCCATCCGATCTTCCATTCATAGTTTCACAGAAACACAAGCAATGTTTCTGCATACTGCCACCACCGCTAGAAGTAGTTGGAGGTACTTCAAGTCCTGCTCCTTTTAAAGGCCAGAAATTCTTGAGCAGCTGCCTTCAAGAGCTTGACAGATGTCCCTGATGGTCTAGTGGTTAGGATCGATGCTCTCACCGCCGTGGCCCGGGTTCGATTCCAGGTCAGGGAACTAATCTATTGAATACTTTGAGTACAATTGCTTACATATGTTAAATTGACAGGTCCTGAGTCAAGGTGTGAATGACTGATGAGTAGGAAGTAGTAAGTGAATTACAGAATGTTCTGATGACTGTCCCTTAGTAGGTGAACACTAAGGGATTACAGAATGTACTACTACCACAAAAACATCAATGTTTACACAACTCGTAGTACAAAGTGAAATGTCTCAGTGCACAATATGCCCAATCATGTTAGTGATGTTAAATGGGCAGATCTTTGGAGTCACCTGAGTCAAGGGGTGAATTGCTTTTTTCTCACCTTGGCTCATTCGGATATTATCATAAGTTTTTACTTGGGGCTGGCAGGAGAAGCTCCAGGGAAATTCCTGAGCCTCTCCCTCGAATACTTGTGTTCTCAGTCACAGCCCATCCGGTCTTACATATTTGCACTATTGTTGTTTTATTTTCTCTTCAGCTTTTTATATATATATTTATATATATATATATACATTTTTTTCTATTTTAAATTTTGATATTCTATTTCATTTTATTTTATACTATTTATAATTTATTTTATTTCATAGGTTGTAATTACTTGAGCATTGCTAGAAGAGAGCCTGAGACTCAAGCATTTCACTGCCAGCGACTGCTTAATGTTATTGTTGTGCATTTGGCAATAAAAAAATCTTGAATCTTGAATCTTGAAAGTGAAATGAAGCAGTGCAGAATATGCCCAATCCATGTCACTGATGTTAAATGGGCAGGTCGTTGGAGTCATCTGAGTCAAGGTGCGAATTGCTTTTTTCTCACCTTGGCTCATTCGGACATTATCATAAGTTTTTACTTGGGGCTGGCAGGAGAAGCTCCAGGGAAATTCCTGAGCCTCTCCCTCGAATACTTGTGTTCTCATACACAGCCCATCCGATCTTCCATTCATAGTTTCACAGAAACACAAACAATGTTTCTGCATACTGCCACCACCGCTAGAAGTGGTTGGAGGTACTTCAAGTCCTGCTCATTTTAAAGGCCAGAAATTCTTGAGCAGCTGCCTTCAAGAGCACGACAGATGTCCCTGATGGTCTAGTTTGTTAGGATCCGGCGCTCTCACCGCCGTGGCCCGGGTTCGATTACGGTCAGGGAACTAATCTATTGAATACTTTGAGTACAATTGCTTACATATGTTAAATTGACAGGTCCTGAGTCAAGGTGTGAATGACTGATGAGTAGGAAGTAGTAAGTGAATTACAGAATGTTCTGATGACTGTCCCTTAGTAGGTGAACACTAAGGGATTACAGAATGTACTACTACCACAAAAACATCAATGTTTACACAACTCGTAGTACAAAGTGAAATGTCTCAGTGCACAATATGCCCAATCATGTCAGTGATGTTAAATGGGCAGGTCGTTGGAGTCACCTGAGTCAAGGTGTGAATTGCTTTTTTCTCACATTGGCTCATTCGGATATTATCATAAGTTTTTACTTGGGGCTGGCAGGAGAAGCTCCAGGGAAATTCCTGAGCCTCTCCCTCGAATACTTGTGTTCTCAGTCACAGCCCATCCGGTCTTACATATTTGCACTATTGTTGTTTTATTTTCTCTTCAGCTATTTATATATATATATATACATTTTTTTCTATTTTAAATTTTGATATTCTATTTCATTTTATGCTATTTATATTTTATTTTATTTCATAGGTTGTAATTACTTGAGCATTGCTAGAAGAGAGCCTGAGACTCAAGCATTTCACTGCCAGCGACTGCTTAATGTTATTGTTGTGCATTTGGCAATAAAAAAATCTTGAATCTTGAATCTTGAAAGTGAAATGAAGCAGTGCAGAATATGCCCAATCCATGTCACTGATGTTAAATGGGCAGGTCGTTGGAGTCATCTGAGTCAAGGTGCGAGTTGCTTTTTTCTCACCTTGGCTCATTCGGACATTATCATAAGTTTTTACTTGGGGCTGGCAGGAGAAGCTCCAGGGAAATTCCTGAGCCTCTCCCTCGAATACTTGTGTTCTCATACACAGCCCATCCGATCTTCCATTCATAGTTTCACAGAAACACAAACAATGTTTCTGCATACTGCCACCACCGCTAGAAGTGGTTGGAGGTACTTCAAGTCCTGCTCATTTTAAAGGCCAGAAATTCTTGTGCAGCTGCCTTCAAGAGCACCACAGATGTCCCTGATGGTCTAGTGGTTAGGATCCGGCGCTCTCACCGCCGTGGCCCGGGTTCGATTCCCGGTCAGGGAACTAATCTATTGAATACTTGAGTACAATTGCTTACATATGTTAAATTGACACGTCCTGAGTCAAGGTGTGAATGACTGATGAGAAGGAAGTAGTAAGTGAATTACAGAATGTTCTGATGACTGTCCCTTAGTAGGTGAACACTAAGGGATTACAGAATGTACTACTACCACAAAAACATCAATGTTTACACAACTCGTAGTACAAAGTGAAATGTCTCAGTGCACAATATGCCCAATCATGTCAGTGATGTTAAATGGGCAGGTCGTTGGAGTCACCTGAGTCAAGGTGTGAATTGCTTTTTTCTCACCTTGGCTCATTCGGATATTATCATAAGTTTTTACTTGGGGCTGGCAGGAGAAGCTCCAGGGAAATTCCTGAGCCTCTCCCTCGAATACTTGTGTTCTCAGTCACAGCCCATCCGGTCTTACATATTTGCACTATTGTTGTTTTATTTTCTCTTCAGCTATTTATATATATATATATATATACATTTTTTTCTATTTTAAATTTTGATATTCTATTTCATTTTATACTATTTATAATTTATTTTATTTCATAGGTTGTAATTACTTGAGCATTGCTAGAAGAGAGCCTGAGACTCAAGCATTTCACTGCCAGCGACTGCTTAATGTTATTGTTGTGCATTTGGCAATAAAAAAATCTTGAATCTTGAATCTTGAAAGTGAAATGAAGCAGTGCAGAATATGCCCAATCCATGTCACTGATGTTAAATGGGCAGGTCGTTGGAGTCATCTGAGTCAAGGTGCGAATTGCCTTTTTCTCACCTTGGCTCATTCGGACATTATCATAAGTTTTTACTTGGGGCTGGCAGGAGAAGCTCCAGGGAAATTACTGAGCCTCTCCCTCGAATACTTGTGTTCTCAAACACAGCCCATCCGATCTTCCATTCATAGTTTCACAAAAACACAAGCAATGTTTCTGCATACTGCCACCACCGCTAGAAGTAGTTGGAGGTACTTCAAGTCCTGCTCCTTTTAAAGGCCAGAAATTCTTGGCCAGCTGCCTTCAAGAGCTCGACAGATGTCCCTGATGGTCTAGTGGTTAGGATCCGGCGCTCTCACCGCCGTGGCCCGGGTTCGATTCCCGGTCAGGGAACTAATCTATTGAATACTTTGAGTACAATTGCTTACATATGTTAAATTGACAGGTCCTGAGTCAAGGTGTGAATGACTGATGAGTAGGAAGTAGTAAGTGAATTACAGAATGTTCTGATGACTGTCCCTTAGTAGGTGAACACTAAGGGATTACAGAATGTACTACTACCACAAAAACATCAGTGTTTACACAACTCGTAGTACAAAGTGAAATGTCTCAGTGCACAATATGCCCAATCATGTCAGTGATGTTAAATGGGCAGGTCGTTGGAGTCACCTGAGTCAAGGTGTGAATTGCTTTTTTCTCACCTTGGCTCATTCGGATATTATCATAAGTTTTTACTTGGGGCTGGGGCTAGATATATTTAAAATATATCTATTTTAAATTTTGATATTCTATTTCATTTTATTTTATACTATTTATAATTTATTTTATTTCATAGGTTGTAATTACTTGAGCATTGCTAGAAGAGAGCCTGAGACTCAAGCATTTCACTGCCAGCGACTGCTTAATGTTATTGTTGTGCATTTGGCAATAAAAAAATCTTGAATCTTGAATCTTGAAAGTGAAATGAAGCAGTGCAGAATATGCCCAATCCATGTCACTGATGTTAAATGGGCAGGTCGTTGGAGTCATCTGAGTCAAGGTGCGAATTGCTTTTTTCTCACCTTGGCTCATTCGGACATTATCATAAGTTTTTACTTGGGGCTGGCAGGAGAAGCTCCAGGGAAATTCCTGAGCCTCTCCCTCGAATACTTGTGTTCTCATACACAGCCCATCCGATCTTCCATTCATAGTTTCACAGAAACACAAACAATGTTTCTGCATACTGCCACCACCGCTAGAAGTGGTTGGAGGTACTTCAAGTCCTGCTCATTTTAAAGGCCAGAAATTCTTGAGCAGCTGCCTTCAAGAGCACGACAGATGTCCCTGATGGTCTAGTGGTTAGGATCCGGCGCTCTCACCGCCGTGGCCTGGGTTCGATTCCCGGTCAGGGAACTAATCTATTGAATACTTGAGTACAATTGCTTACATATGTTAAATTGACAGGTCCTGAGTCAAGGTGTGAATGACTGATGAGAAGGAAGTAGTAAGTGAATTACAGAATGTTCTGATGACTGTCCCTTAGTAGGTGAACACTAAGGGATTACAGAATGTACTACTACCACAAAAACATCAATGTTTACACAACTCGTAGTACAAAGTGAAATGTCTCAGTGCACAATATGCCCAATCATGTCAGTGATGTTAAATGGGCAGGTCGTTGGAGTCACCTGAGTCAAGGTGTGAATTGCTTTTTTCTCACCTTGGCTCATTCGGATATTATCATAAGTTTTTACTTGGGGCTGGCAGGAGAAGCTCCAGGGAAATTCCTGAGCCTCTCCCTCGAATACTTGTGTTCTCAGTCACAGCCCATCCGGTCTTACATATTTGCACTATTGTTGTTTTATTTTCTCTTCAGCTATTTATATATATATATATATACATTTTTTTCTATTTTAAATTTTGATATTCTATTTCATTTTATACTATTTATAATTTATTTTATTTCATAGGTTGTAATTACTTGAGCATTGCTAGAAGAGAGCCTGAGACTCAAGCATTTCACTGCCAGCGACTGCTTAATGTTATTGTTGTGCATTTGGCAATAAAAAAATCTTGAATCTTGAATCTTGAAAGTGAAATGAAGCAGTGCAGAATATGCCCAATCCATGTCACTGATGTTAAATGGGCAGATCGTTGGAGTCATCTGAGTCAAGGTGCGAATTGCCTTTTTCTCACCTTGGCTCATTCGGACATTATCATAAGTTTTTACTTGGGGCTGGCAGGAGAAGCTCCAGGGAAATTACTGAGCCTCTCCCTCGAATACTTGTGTTCTCAAACACAGCCCATCCGATCTTCCATTCATAGTTGAGGGTTCGATTCCCGGTCAGGGAACTAATCTATTGAATACTTTGAGTACAATTGCTTACATATGTTAAATTGACAGGTCCTGAGTCAAGGTGTGAATGACTGATGAGTAGGAAGTAGTAAGTGAATTACAGAATGTTCTGATGACTGTCCCTTAGTAGGTGAACACTAAGGGATTACAGAATGTACTACTACCACAAAAACATCAGTGTTTACACAACTCGTAGTACAAAGTGAAATGTCTCAGTGCACAATGTCTCAGCGCCGTGGCCCGGGTTCGATTCCCGGTCAGGGAACTAATCTATTGAATACTTGAGTACAATTGCTTACATATGTTAAATTGACAGGTCCTGAGTCAAGGTGTGAATGACTGATGAGAAGGAAGTAGTAAGTGAATTACAGAATGTTCTGATGACTGTCCCTTAGTAGGTGAACACTAAGGGATTACAGAATGTACTACTACCACAAAAACATCAATGTTTACACAACTCGTAGTACAAAGTGAAATGTCTCAGTGCACAATATGCCCAATCATGTCAGTGATGTTAAATGGGCAGGTCGTTGGAGTCATCTGAGTCAAGGTGCGAATTGCTTTTTTCTCACCTTGGCTCATTCGGACATTATCATAAGTTTTTACTTGGGGCTGGCAGGAGAAGCTCCAGGGAAATTCCTGAGCCTCTCCCTCGAATACTTGTGTTCTCATACACAGCCCATCCGATCTTCCATTCATAGTTTCACAGAAACACAAACAATGTTTCTGCATACTGCCACCACCGCTAGAAGTGGTTGGAGGTACTTCAAGTCCTGCTCATTTTAAAGGCCAGAAATTCTTGAACAGCTGCCTTCAAGAGCACGACAGATGTCCCTGATGGTCTAGTGGTTAGGATCCGGCGCTCTCACCGCCGTGGCCCGGGTTCGATTCCCGGTGAGGGAAATAATCTATTGAATACTTTGAGTACAATTGCTTACATATGTTAAATTGACAGGTCCTGAGTCAAGGTGTGAATGACTGATGAGTAGGAAGTCTCATCTCATCATCTCATTTTCATCCGCTTATCCGGGGTCGGGTCGCGGGGGGAGCAGCTCAAGCAGGGGGCCCCAGACGTCCCTTTCCCGGGCCACATTGACCAACTCTGACGGGGGGATCCCGAGGCGTTCCCAGGCCAGTGTTGAGATATAATCTCTCCACCTAGTCCTGGGTCTTCCCCGAGGTCTCCTCCCCACTGGACGTGCCTGAAACACCTCCCAAGGAAGGCGCCCAGTGGGCATCCTTACCAGATGCCCGAACCACCTCAGCTGACTCCTTTCTAAGTAAAGGAGCAGCGGCTCTAATCCGAGTTCCTCACGGATGGCTGAGCTTCTCACCCTATCCCTAAGGGAGACGCCAGCCACCCTTCTGAGAAAACTCATCTCGGCCGCTTGTACCCGTGATCTCGTCCTTTCGGTCATCACCCAGCCCTCATGACCATAGGTGAGGATAGGAACGAAGATCGACCGGTAGATCGAGAGCTTTGCCTTGCGGCTCAGCTCTCTTTTCGTTACAACGGTGCGGTAAAGCGAACGCAATACCGCCCCGCTGCTCCGATTCTCCGGCCAATCTCACGCTCCATAGTACCCTCACTCGCGAACAAGACCCCAAGGTACTTGAACTCCTTCACTTGGGCTAAGGACTCATTTCCTACCCGGAGTAAGCAATCCATCGGTTTCCTGCTAAGAGTCATGGCCTCAGATTTAGCGGTGCTGATCCTCATCCCAGCCGCTTCATACTCAGCCGCCAGCCGATCCAGTGAGTGCTGAAGGTCACAGGCCGATGATCCAATGAGGACCACGTCATCTGCAAAAAGCAGTGACGAGATCCTCAGACCACCGAACTGCAACCCCTCCCCACCCCGACTACGCCTCGATATCCTGTCCATGTATATCACAAACAGGATTGGTGACAAGGCGCAGCCCTGGCGGAGACCAGCATCCACTGAGAACGAAACTGACTGGCTGCCGAGGACGCGAACACAACTCTCGCTTTGGGAGTACAGGGATTGGATGGCCCTGAGGATAGACCCCCTTACCCCATACTCCCGCAGCACCTCCCACAGTTTCTCCCGGGGGACCCGGTCATACGCCTTCTCCAGATCCACAAAACACATGTAGACCGGATGGGCATACTCCCAGGCCCCCTCCAGGATCCTTGCGAGAGTGAAGAGCTGGTCCGTAGTTCCACGTCCGGGGCGAAAACCGCATTGTTCCTCTTCAATCTGAGGTTCGACGATCGGCCGAACCCTCCTTTCCAGCACCTTGGAGTAGACTTTACCAGGGAGGCTGAGAAGTGTGATGCCCCGGTAATTGGCACACACTCTCTGGTCCCCCTTTTTGAACAGGGGAACCACCACCCCAGTTTGCCACTCCTTTGGTACTGTACCCGACTCCCACGCGATGTTGAATAGGCGTGTCAACCATGACAGCCCCTCAACACCCAGAGCCTTTAGCATTTCTGGCCGGATCTCATCAATCCCTGGGGCCTTGCCACTGCGGAGATGTTTGACCACCTCAGTGACCTCCACCAGGGAAATTGACGATGAAACACCATCAACCTCGAGCTCTGCCTCCAACATAGAGGGCGTGTTATTCGGATTCAGGAGTTCCTCAAAGTGTTCCTTCCAACGTCCGACAACCTCCTCAGTTGAGGTCAACAGAGTCCCATCCTTACTGTACACAGCTTGGATGGTTCCCCGTTTCCCCCTCCTGAGGTGCCGGATAGTCTTCCAGAAACACTTTGGTGCCGACCGAAAGTCCTTCTCCATGGCCTCTCCGAACTTCTCCCACACCCGCTGCTTAGCCTCCGACACGGCAGCAGCTGCAGCCCTTCGGGCCTGTCGGTACCCTGCAACCGAGTCAGGAGTCCTCCAGGATATCATATCCCAGAAGGCCTCCTTCTTCAATCGGACGGCTTCCCTGACCACCGGTGTCCACCACGGTGTCCGAGGGTTACCGCCCCTTGAGGAGCCTAAGGCCCTGAGGCCACAGCTAGCCGCCGCAGCTTCAGCAATGGAGGCTTTGAACACCGCCCACTCCGGCTCAATGCCCCCAACCTCCACAGGGATGCCAGAAAAACTCCGCCGGAGGTGTGAGTTGAAGATACCTAGGACGGGGGCCTCCTCCAGGCGTTCCCAGTTCACCCGCACTACTCGTTTGGGCTTACCAGGTCTATCCGGAAATTTCCCCCACTCCCTGATCCAACTCACAACCAGATGGTGGTCGGTTGACAGTTCCGCCCCTCTCTTTACCCGAGTGTCCAAAACATGCGGCCTCAGATCAGATGACACGATCACAAAATCGATCATTGATCTTCGGCCTAGGGTACTCTGGTACCAGGTACACTTATGAACACCCTTATATTCGAACATGGTGTTTGTTATGGATAATCCATGGCTAGCACAGAAGTCCAATAACAAACGACCGCTCGGGTTCAGATCAGGGAGGCCGTTCCTCCCCACCACGCCTCTCCAGGTGTCTCCATCGTTGCCCACGTGGGCGTTGAAGTCACCCAGCAGAAGTACGGAGTCCCCTACTGGAGCCCCATACAGGACTCCATTCAGGGTCTCCAAGAAGGCCGAGTACTCTGAACTGCTGTTTGGTGCATACGCACAAACAACAGTCAGAGTTTTCCCCCCTACAACCCTTAGGCGCAGGGAGGCGACCCTCTCGTCTACCGGGGTAAACTCCAACACCGCGGCGCTCAGCCGGGGATTTATGAGTATCCCCACACCCGCCCGACGCCTCACGCCCTTGGCAACTCCGGAGAAGAATAAAGTCCAACCCTTATCCAGGAGTACGGTACCAGAGCTGAGACTGTGCGTGGAGGTAAGCCCCACCAGATCTAACTGATAGCGCTCCACCTCCCTCACAAGCTCCGGTTCCTTTCCCCACAGCGAGGTGACGTTCCACGTCCCCAGAGCCAGCTTCTGCCGCCCGGGTCTGGTCCGTCGAGACCCCTTACCTTCGCTGCCACCCATGTGGCTGCGCACCCGACCCCAACGGGTCTTCCCACAGGTGGTGGGCCCATGAGATGAAGAGAGGGGGGGTGCCACGTAGTTTGTTCGGGCTATGCCCGACCGGGCTCCGTGGCAAACCCGGCCACCAGACGCTCGCCATCGAGCCCTCCGTCTGGGCCTAGCTCCAGACGGGGGCCCCGGGCTTCCTCCGGGCTGGGTCCCATCTCCTCTTTTATCGATGTTCATTGAGGGTTTTTGAACCATTCTTAGTCTGGCCCCTCACCTGAGACCACTCTGCCATGGGAGACCCTACCAGGAGCACAAGGCTCCAGACAACACAGCCCTCAGGTTCACAGGGACACGCAAACCTCTCCACCACGATAAGGTGACGGTTCAAGGAGAGGATGAGTAGGAAGTAGTAAGTGAATTACAGAATGTTCTGATGACTGTCCCTTAGTGGGTGAACACTAAGGGATTACAGAATGTACTACTACCACAAAAACATCAATGTTTACACAACTCGTAGTACAAAGTGAAATGTCTCAGTGCACAATATGCCCAATCATGTCAGTGATGTTAAATGGGCAGGTCGTTGGAGTCACCTGAGTCAAGGTGTGAATTGCTTTTTTCTCACCTTGGCTCATTCGGATATTATCATAAGTTTTTACTTGGGGCTGGCAGGAGAAGCTCCAGGGAAATTCCTGAGCCTCTCCCTCGAATACTTGTGTTCTCAGTCACAGCCCATCCGGTCTTACATATTTGCACTATTGTTGTTTTATTTTCTCTTCAGCTATTTATATATATATATATACATTTTTTTCTATTTTAAATTTTGATATTCTATTTCATTTTATGCTATTTATATTTTATTTTATTTCATAGGTTGTAATTACTTGAGCATTGCTAGAAGAGAGCCTGAGACTCAAGCATTTCACTGCCAGCGACTGCTTAATGTTATTGTTGTGCATTTGGCAATAAAAAAATCTTGAATCTTGAATCTTGAAAGTGAAATGAAGCAGTGCAGAATATGCCCAATCCATGTCACTGATGTTAAATGGGCAGGTCGTTGGAGTCATCTGAGTCAAGGTGCGAGTTGCTTTTTTCTCACCTTGGCTCATTCGGATATTATCATAAGTTTTTACTTGGGGCTGGCAGGAGAAGCTCCAGGGAAATTCCTGAGCCTCTCCCTCGAATACTTGTGTTCTCATACACAGCCCATCCGATCTTCCATTCATAGTTTCACAGAAACACAAGCAATGTTTCTGCATACTGCCACCACCGCTAGAAGTAGTTGGAGGTACTTCAAGTCCTGCTCCTTTTAAAGGCCAGAAATTCTTGAGAAGCTGCCTTCAAGAGCTTGACAGATGTCCCTGAGGGTCTAGTGGTTAGGATCGATGCTCTCACCTCCGTGGCCCGGGTTCGATTCCAGGTCAGGGAACTAATCTATTGAATACTTTGAGTACAATTGCTTACATATGTTAAATTGACAGGTCCTGAGTCAAGGTGTGAATGACTGAGGAAGTAGTAAGTGAATTACAGAATGTTCTGATGACTGTCCCTTAGTAGGTGAACACTAAGGGATTACAGAATGTACTACTACCACCAAAACATCAATGTTTACACAACTCGTAGTACAAAGTGAAATGTCTCAGTGCACAATATGCCCAATCACGTCAGTGATGTTAAATGGGCAGATCGTTGGAGTCACCTGAGTCAAGGTGTGAATTGCTTTTTTCTCACTTGGCTCATTCGGATATTATCATAAGTTTTTACTTGGGGCTGGCAGGAGAAGCTCCAGGGAAATTCCTGAGCCTCTCCTTCGAATACTTGTGTTCTCAGTCACAGCCCATCCGGTCTTACATATTTGCACTATTGTTGTTTTATTTTCTCTTCAGCTATTTATATATATATTTATATATATATATATATATACATTTTTTTCTATTTTAAATTTTGATATTCTATTTCATTTTATTTTATACTATTTATAATTTATTTTATTTCATAGGTTGTAATTACTTGAGCATTGCTAGAAGAGAGCCTGAGACTCAAGCATTTCACTGCCAGCGACTGCTTAATGTTATTGTTGTGCATTTGGCAATAAAAAAATCTTGAATCTTGAAAGTGAAATGAAGCAGTGCAGAATATGCCCAATCCATGTCACTGATGTTAAATGGGCAGGTCGTTGGAGTCATCTGAGTCAAGGTGCGAGTTGCTTTTTTCTCACCTTGGCTCATTCGGACATTATCATAAGTTTTTACTTGGGGCTGGCAGGAGAAGCTCCAGGGAAATTCCTGAGCCTCTCCCTCGAATACTTGTGTTCTCATACACAGCCCATCCGATCTTCCATTCATAGTTTCACAGAAACACAAGCAATGTTTCTGCATACTGCCACCACCGCTAGAAGTGGTTGGAGGTACTTCAAGTCCTGCTCATTTTAAAGGCCAGAAATTCTTGAGCAGCTGCCTTCAAGAGCACGACAGATGTCCCTGATGGTCTAGTGGTTAGGATCCGGCGCTCTCACCGCCGTGGCCCGGGTTCGATTCCCGGTCAGGGAACTAATCTATTGAATACTTTGAGTACAATTGCTTACATATGTTAAATTGACAGGTCCTGAGTCAAGGTGTGAATGACCGATGAGTAGGAAGTAGTAAGTGAATTACAGAATGTTCTGATGACTGTCCCTTAGTAGGTGAACACTAAGGGATTACAGAATGTACTACTACCACAAAAACATCAATGTTTACACAACTCGTAGTACAAAGTGAAATGTCTCAGTGCACAATATGCCCAATCATGTCAGTGATGTTAAATGGGCAGGTCGTTGGAGTCACCTGAGTCAAGGTGTGAATTGCTTTTTTCTCACCTTGGCTCATTCGGATATTATCATAAGTTTTTACTTGGGGCTGGCAGGAGAAGCTCCAGGGAAATTCCTGAGCCTCTCCCTCGAATACTTGTGTTCTCAGTCACAGCCCATCCGGTCTTACATATTTGCACTATTGTTGTTTTATTTTCTCTTCAGCTATTTATATATATATATATACATTTTTTTCTATTTTAAATTTTGATATTCTATTTCATTTTATGCTATTTATATTTTATTTTATTTCATAGGTTGTAATTACTTGAGCATTGCTAGAAGAGAGCCTGAGACTCAAGCATTTCACTGCCAGCGACTGCTTAATGTTATTGTTGTGCATTTGGCAATAAAAAAATCTTGAATCTTGAATCTTGAAAGTGAAATGAAGCAGTGCAGAATATGCCCAATCCATGTCACTGATGTTAAATGGGCAGGTCGTTGGAGTCATCTGAGTCAAGGTGCGAGTTGCTTTTTTCTCACCTTGGCTCATTCGGATATTATCATAAGTTTTTACTTGGGGCTGGCAGGAGAAGCTCCAGGGAAATTCCTGAGCCTCTCCCTCGAATACTTGTGTTCTCATACACAGCCCATCCGATCTTCCATTCATAGTTTCACAGAAACACAAGCAATGTTTCTGCATACTGCCACCACCGCTAGAAGTAGTTGGAGGTACTTCAAGTCCTGCTCCTTTTAAAGGCCAGAAATTGTTCAGCAGCTGCCTTCAAGAGCTTGACAGATGTCCCTGATGGTCTAGTGGTTAGGATCCAGCGCTCTCACCGCCGTGGCCCGGGTTCGATTTCGGTCAGGGAACTAATCTATTGAATACTTTGAGTACAATTGCTTACATATGTTAAATTGACAGGTCCTGAGTCAAGGTGTGAATGACTGAGGAAGTAGTAAGTGAATTACAGAATGTTCTGATGACTGTCCCTTAGTAGGTGAACACTAAGGGATTACAGAATGTACTACTACCACAAAAACATCAATGTTTACACAACTCGTAGTACAAAGTGAAATGTCTCAGTGCACAATATGCCCAATCACGTCAGTGATGTTAAATGGGCAGATCGTTGGAGTCACCTGAGTCAGGGTGTGAATTGCTTTTTTCTCACCTTGGCTCATTCGGATATTATCATAAGTTTTTACTTGGGGCTGGCAGGAGAAGCTCCAGGGAAATTCCTGAGCCTCTCCTTCGAATACTTGTGTTCTCAGTCACAGCCCATCCGGTCTTACATATTTGCACTATTGTTGTTTTATTTTCTCTTCAGCTATTTATATATATATTTATATATATATATATATATACATTTTTTTCTATTTTAAATTTTGATATTCTATTTCATTTTATTTTATACTATTTATAATTTATTTTATTTCATAGGTTGTAATTACTTGAGCATTGCTAGAAGAGAGCCTGAGACTCAAGCATTTCACTGCCAGCGACTGCTTAATGTTATTGTTGTGCATTTGGCAATAAAAAAATCTTGAATCTTGAATCTTGAAAGTGAAATGAAGCAGTGCAGAATATGCCCAATCCATGTCACTGATGTTAAATGGGCAGGTCATTGGAGTCATCTGAGTCAAGGTGCGAGTTGCTTTTTTCTCACCTTGGCTCATTCGGACATTATCATAAGTTTTTACTTGGGGCTGGCAGGAGAAGCTCCAGGGAAATTCCTGAGCCTCTCCCTCGAATACTTGTGTTCTCATACACAGCCCATCCGATCTTCCATTCATAGTTTCACAGAAACACAAGCAATGTTTCTGCATACTGCCTCCACCACTAGAAGTGGTTGGAGGTACTTCAAGTCCTGCTCATTTTAAAGGCCAGAAATTCTTGAGCAGCTGCCTTCAAGAGCACGACAGATGTCCCTGATGGTCTAGTGGTTAGGATCCGGCGCTCTCACCGCCGTGGCCCGGGTTCGATTCCCGGTCAGGGAACTAATCTATTGAATACTTTGAGTACAATTGCTTACATATGTTAAATTGACAGGTCCTGAGTCAAGGTGTGAATGACCGATGAGTAGGAAGTAGTAAGTGAATTACAGAATGTTCTGATGACTGTCCCTTAGTAGGTGAACACTAAGGGATTACAGAATGTACTACTACCACAAAAACATCAATGTTTACACAACTCGTAGTACAAAGTGAAATGTCTCAGTGCACAATATGCCCAATCATGTCAGTGATGTTAAATGGGCAGGTTGTTGGAGTCACCTGAGTCAAGGTGTGAATTGCTTTTTTCTCACCTTGGCTCATTCGGATATTATCATAAGTTTTTACTTGGGGCTGGCAGGAGAAGCTCCAGGGAAATTCCTGAGCCTCTCACTCGAATACTTGTGTTCTCAGTCACAGCCCATCCGGTCTTACATATTTGCACTATTGTTGTTTTATTTTCTCTTCAGCTATTTATATATATATATATACATTTTTTTCTATTTTAAATTTTGATATTCTATTTCATTTTATACTATTTATAATTTATTTTATTTCATAGGTTGTAATTACTTGAGCATTGCTAGAAGAGAGCCTGAGACTCAAGCATTTCACTGCCAGCGACTGCTTAATGTTATTGTTGTGCATTTGGCAATAAAAAAATCTTGAATCTTGAATCTTGAAAGTGAAATGAAGCAGTGCAGAATATGCCCAATCCATGTCACTGATGTTAAATGGGCAGGTCGTTGGAGTCATCTGAGTCAAGGTGCGAGTTGCTTTTTTCTCACCTTGGCTCATTCGGATATTATCATAAGTTTTTACTTGGGGCTGGCAGGAGAAGCTCCAGGGAAATTCCTGAGCCTCTCCCTCGAATACTTGTGTTCTCATACACAGCCCATCCGATCTTCCATTCATAGTTTCACAGAAACACAAGCAATGTTTCTGCATACTGCCACCACCGCTAGAAGTAGTTGGAGGTACTTCAAGTCCTGCTCCTTTTAAAGGCCAGAAATTCTTTAGCAGCTGCCTTCAAGAGCTTGACAGATGTCCCTGATGGTCTAGTGGTTAGGATCCGGCGCTCTCACCGCCGTGGCCTGGGTTCGATTCCCGGTCAGGGAACTAATCTATTGAATACTTTGAGTACAATTGCTTACATATGTTAAATTGACAGGTCCTGAGTCAAGGTGTGAATGACTGAGGAAGTAGTAAGTGAATTACAGAATGTTCTGATGACTGTCCCTTAGTAGGTGAACACTAAGGGATTACAGAATGTACTACTACCACAAAAACATCAATGTTTACACAACTCGTAGTACAAAGTGAAATGTCTCAGTGCACAATATGCCCAATCACGTCAGTGATGTTAAATGGGCAGATCGTTGGAGTCACCTGAGTCAGGGTGTGAATTGCTTTTTTCTCACCTTGGCTCATTCGGATATTATCATAAGTTTTTACTTGGGGCTGGCAGGAGAAGCTCCAGGGAAATTCCTGAGCCTCTCCTTCGAATACTTGTGTTCTCAGTCACAGCCCATCCGGTCTTACATATTTGCACTATTGTTGTTTTATTTTCTCTTCAGCTATTTATATATATATTTATATATATATATATATATACATTTTTTTCTATTTTAAATTTTGATATTCTATTTCATTTTATTTTATACTATTTATAATTTATTTTATTTCATAGGTTGTAATTACTTGAGCATTGCTAGAAGAGAGCCTGAGACTCAAGCATTTCACTGCCAGCGACTGCTTAATGTTATTGTTGTGCATTTGGCAATAAAAAAATCTTGAATCTTGAATCTTGAAAGTGAAATGAAGCAGTGCAGAATATGCCCAATCCATGTCACTGATGTTAAATGGGCAGGTCGTTGGAGTCATCTGAGTCAAGGTGCGAGTTGCTTTTTTCTCACCTTGGCTCATTCGGACATTATCATAAGTTTTTACTTGGGGCTGGCAGGAGAAGCTCCAGGGAAATTCCTGAGCCTCTCCCTCGAATACTTGTGTTCTCATACACAGCCCATCCGATCTTCCATTCATAGTTTCACAGAAACACAAGCAATGTTTCTGCATACTGCCACCACCGCTAGAAGTAGTTGGAGGTACTTCAAGTCCTGCTCCTTTTAAAGGCCAGAAATTCTTCAGCAGCTGCCTTCAAGAGCTTGACAGATGTCCCTGATGGTCTAGTGGTTAGGATCCGGCGCTCTCACCGCCGTGGCCCGGGTTCGATTCCCGGTCAGGGAACTAATCTATTGAATACTTTGAGTACAATTGCTTACATATGTTAAATTGACAGGTCCTGAGTCAAGGTGTGAATGACTGAGGAAGTAGTAAATGAATTACAGAATGTTCTGATGACTGTCCCTTAGTAGGTGAACACTAAGGGATTACAGAATGTACTACTACCACAAAAACATCAATGTTTACACAACTCGTAGTACAAAGTGAAATGTCTCAGTGCACAATATGCCCAATCACGTCAGTGATGTTAAATGGGCAGATCGTTGGAGTCACCTGAGTCAGGGTGTGAATTGCTTTTTTCTCACCTTGGCTCATTCGGATATTATCATAAGTTTTTACTTGGGGCTGGCAGGAGAAGCTCCAGGGAAATTCCTGAGCCTCTCCTTCGAATACTTGTGTTCTCAGTCACAGCCCATCCGGTCTTACATATTTGCACTATTGTTGTTTTATTTTCTCTTCAGCTATTTATATATATATTTATATATATATATATATATATACATTTTTTTCTATTTTAAATTTTGATATTCTATTTCATTTTATTTTATACTATTTATAATTTATTTTATTTCATAGGTTGTAATTACTTGAGCATTGCTAGAAGAGAGCCTGAGACTCAAGCATTTCACTGCCAGCGACTGCTTAATGTTATTGTTGTGCATTTGGCAATAAAAAAATCTTGAATCTTGAATCTTGAAAGTGAAATGAAGCAGTGCAGAATATGCCCAATCCATGTCACTGATGTTAAATGGGCAGGTCGTTGGAGTCATCTGAGTCAAGGTGCGAATTGCCTTTTTCTCACCTTGGCTCATTCGGACATTATCATAAGTTTTTACTTGGGGCTGGCAGGAGAAGCTCCAGGGAAATTACTGAGCCTCTCCCTCGAATACTTGTGTTCTCATACACAGCCCATCCGATCTTCCATTCATAGTTTCACAGAAACACAAGCAATGTTTCTGCATACTGCCACCACCGCTAGAAGTAGTTGGAGGTACTTCAAGTCCTGCTCCTTTTAAAGGCCAGAAATTCTTGGCCAGCTGGTCTAGTGGTTAGGATCCGGCGCTCTCACCGCCGTGGCCCGGGTTCGATTCCCGGTCAGGGAACTAATCTATTGAATACTTTGAGTACAATTGCTTACATATGTTAAATTGACAGGTCCTGAGTCAAGGTGTGAATGACTGATGAGTAGGAAGTAGTAAGTGAATTACAGAATGTTCTGATGACTGTCCCTTAGTAGGTGAACACTAAGGGATTACAGAATGTACTACTACCACAAAAACATCAGTGTTTACACAACTCGTAGTACAAAGTGAAATGTCTCAGTGCACAATATGCCCAATCATGTCAGTGATGTTAAATGGGCAGGTCGTTGGAGTCACCTGAGTCAAGGTGTGAATTGCTTTTTTCTCACCTTGGCTCATTCGGATATTATCATAAGTTTTTACTTGGGGCTGGGGCTAGATATATTTAAAATATATGTATTTTAAATTTTGATATTCTATTTCATTTTATTTTATACTATTTATAATTTATTTTATTTCATAGGTTGTAATTACTTGAGCATTGCTAGAAGAGAGCCTGAGACTCAAGCATTTCACTGCCAGCGACTGCTTAATGTTATTGTTGTGCATTTGGCAATAAAAAAATCTTGAATCTTGAATCTTGAAAGTGAAATGAAGCAGTGCAGAATATGCCCAATCCATGTCACTGATGTTAAATGGGCAGGTCGTTGGAGTCATCTGAGTCAAGGTGCGAATTGCTTTTTTCTCACCTTGGCTCATTCGGACATTATCATAAGTTTTTACTTGGGGCTGGCAGGAGAAGCTCCAGGGAAATTCCTGAGCCTCTCCCTCGAATACTTGTGTTCTCATACACAGCCCATCCGATCTTCCATTCATAGTTTCACAGAAACACAAGCAATGTTTCTGTATACTGCCACCACCGCTAGAAGTGGTTGGAGGTACTTCAAGTCCTGCTCATTTTAAAGGCCAGAAATTCTTGAGCAGCTGCCTTCAAGAGCACGACAGATGTCCCTGATGGTCTAGTGGTTAGGATCCGGCGCTCTCACCGTCGTGGCCCGGGTTCGATTCCCGGTCAGGGAACTAATCTATTGAATACTTTGAGTACAATTGCTTACATATGTTAAATTGACAGGTCCTGAGTCAAGGTGTGAATGACTGATGAGTAGGAAGTAGTAAGTGAATTACAGAATGTTCTGATGACTGTCCCTTAGTAGGTGAACACTAAGGGATTACAGAATGTACTACTACCACAAAAACATCAATGTTTACACAACTCGTAGTACAAAGTGAAATGTCTCAGTGCACAATATGCCCAATCATGTCAGTGATGTTAAATGGGCAGGTCGTTGGAGTCACCTGAGTCAAGGTGTGAATTGCTTTTTTCTCACCTTGGCTCATTCGGATATTATCATAAGTTTTTACTTGGGGCTGGCAGGAGAAGCTCCAGGGAAATTCCTGAGCCTCTCCCTCGAATACTTGTGTTCTCAGTCACAGCCCATCCGGTCTTACATATTTGCACTATTGTTGTTTTATTTTCTCTTCAGCTATTTATATATATATATATATATATACATTTTTTTCTATTTTAAATTTTGATATTCTATTTCATTTTATGCTATTTATATTTTATTTTATTTCATAGGTTGTAATTACTTGAGCATTGCTAGAAGAGAGCCTGAGACTCAAGCATTTCACTGCCAGCGACTGCTTAATGTTATTGTTGTGCATTTGGCAATAAAAAATCTTGAATCTTGAATCTTGAAAGTGAAATGAAGCAGTGCAGAATATGCCCAATCCATGTCACTGATGTTAAATGGGCAGGTCGTTGGAGTCATCTGAGTCAAGGTGCGAGTTGCTTTTTTCTCACCTTGGCTCATTCGGACATTATCATAAGTTTTTACTTGGGGCTGGCAGGAGATGCTCCAGGGAAATTCCTGAGCCTCTCCCTCGAATACTTGTGTTCTCATACACAGCCCATCCGATCTTCCATTCATAGTTTCACAGAAACACAAGCAATGTTTCTGCATACTGCCACCACCGCTAGAAGTAGTTGGAGGTACTTCAAGTCCTGCTCCTTTTAAAGGCCAGAAATTCTTGAGCAGCTGCCTTCAAGAGCTTGACAGATGTCCCTGATGGTCTAGTGGTTAGGATCGATGCTCTCACCGCCGTGGCCCGGGTTCGATTCCAGGTCAGGGAACTAATCTATTGAATACTTTGAGTACAATTGCTTACATATGTTAAATTGACAGGTCCTGAGTCAAGGTGTGAATGACTGATGAGTAGGAAGTAGTAAGTGAATTACAGAATGTTCTGATGACTGTCCCTTAGTAGGTGAACACTAAGGGATTACAGAATGTACTACTACCACAAAAACATCAATGTTTACACAACTCGTAGTACAAAGTGAAATGTCTCAGTGCACAATATGCCCAATCATGTCAGTGATGTTAAATGGGCAGATCGTTGGAGTCACCTGAGTCAAGGGGTGAATTGCTTTTTTCTCACCTTGGCTCATTCGGATATTATCATAAGTTTTTACTTGGGGCTGGCAGGAGAAGCTCCAGGGAAATTCCTGAGCCTCTCCCTCGAATACTTGTGTTCTCAGTCACAGCCCATCCGGTCTTACATATTTGCACTATTGTTGTTTTATTTTCTCTTCAGCTTTTTATATATATATTTATATATATATATATACATTTTTTTCTATTTTAAATTTTGATATTCTATTTCATTTTATTTTATACTATTTATAATTTATTTTATTTCATAGGTTGTAATTACTTGAGCATTGCTAGAAGAGAGCCTGAGACTCAAGCATTTCACTGCCAGCGACTGCTTAATGTTATTGTTGTGCATTTGGCAATAAAAAAATCTTGAATCTTGAATCTTGAAAGTGAAATGAAGCAGTGCAGAATATGCCCAATCCATGTCACTGATGTTAAATGGGCAGGTCGTTGGAGTCATCTGAGTCAAGGTGCGAATTGCTTTTTTCTCACCTTGGCTCATTCGGACATTATCATAAGTTTTTACTTGGGGCTGGCAGGAGAAGCTCCAGGGAAATTCCTGAGCCTCTCCCTCGAATACTTGTGTTCTCATACACAGCCCATCCGATCTTCCATTCATAGTTTCACAGAAACACAAACAATGTTTCTGCATACTGCCACCACCGCTAGAAGTGGTTGGAGGTACTTCAAGTCCTGCTCATTTTAAAGGCCAGAAATTCTTGAGCAGCTGCCTTCAAGAGCACGACAGATGTCCCTGATGGTCTAGTTTGTTAGGATCCGGCGCTCTCACCGCCGTGGCCCGGGTTCGATTACGGTCAGGGAACTAATCTATTGAATACTTTGAGTACAATTGCTTACATATGTTAAATTGACAGGTCCTGAGTCAAGGTGTGAATGACTGATGAGTAGGAAGTAGTAAGTGAATTACAGAATGTTCTGATGACTGTCCCTTAGTAGGTGAACACTAAGGGATTACAGAATGTACTACTACCACAAAAACATCAATGTTTACACAACTCGTAGTACAAAGTGAAATGTCTCAGTGCACAATATGCCCAATCATGTCAGTGATGTTAAATGGGCAGGTCGTTGGAGTCACCTGAGTCAAGGTGTGAATTGCTTTTTTCTCACATTGGCTCATTCGGATATTATCATAAGTTTTTACTTGGGGCTGGGGCTAGATATATTTAAAATATATGTATTTTAAATTTTGATATTCTATTTCATTTTATTTTATACTATTTATAATTTATTTTATTTCATAGGTTGTAATTACTTGAGCATTGCTAGAAGAGAGCCTGAGACTCAAGCATTTCACTGCCAGCGACTGCTTAATGTTATTGTTGTGCATTTGGCAATAAAAAAATCTTGAATCTTGAATCTTGAAAGTGAAATGAAGCAGTGCAGAATATGCCCAATCCATGTCACTGATGTTAAATGGGCAGGTCGTTGGAGTCATCTGAGTCAAGGTGCGAATTGCTTTTTTCTCACCTTGGCTCATTCGGACATTATCATAAGTTTTTACTTGGGGCTGGCAGGAGAAGCTCCAGGGAAATTCCTGAGCCTCTCCCTCGAATACTTGTGTTCTCATACACAGCCCATCCGATCTTCCATTCATAGTTTCACAGAAACACAAGCAATGTTTCTGTATACTGCCACCACCGCTAGAAGTGGTTGGAGGTACTTCAAGTCCTGCTCATTTTAAAGGCCAGAAATTCTTGAGCAGCTGCCTTCAAGAGCACGACAGATGTCCCTGATGGTCTAGTGGTTAGGATCCGGCGCTCTCACCGCCGTGGCCCGGGTTCGATTCCCGGTCAGGGAACTAATCTATTGAATACTTTGAGTACAATTGCTTACATATGTTAAATTGACAGGTCCTGAGTCAAGGTGTGAATGACTGATGAGTAGGAAGTAGTAAGTGAATTACAGAATGTTCTGATGACTGTCCCTTAGTAGGTGAACACTAAGGGATTACAGAATGTACTACTACCACAAAAACATCAATGTTTACACAACTCGTAGTACAAAGTGAAATGTCTCAGTGCACAATATGCCCAATCATGTCAGTGATGTTAAATGGGCAGGTCGTTGGAGTCACCTGAGTCAAGGTGTGAATTGCTTTTTTCTCACCTTGGCTCATTCGGATATTATCATAAGTTTTTACTTGGGGCTGGCAGGAGAAGCTCCAGGGAAATTCCTGAGCCTCTCCCTCGAATACTTGTGTTCTCAGTCACAGCCCATCCGGTCTTACATATTTGCACTATTGTTGTTTTATTTTCTCTTCAGCTATTTATATATATATATATATATATACATTTTTTTCTATTTTAAATTTTGATATTCTATTTCATTTTATGCTATTTATATTTTATTTTATTTCATAGGTTGTAATTACTTGAGCATTGCTAGAAGAGAGCCTGAGACTCAAGCATTTCACTGCCAGCGACTGCTTAATGTTATTGTTGTGCATTTGGCAATAAAAAATCTTGAATCTTGAATCTTGAAAGTGAAATGAAGCAGTGCAGAATATGCCCAATCCATGTCACTGATGTTAAATGGGCAGGTCGTTGGAGTCATCTGAGTCAAGGTGCGAGTTGCTTTTTTCTCACCTTGGCTCATTCGGACATTATCATAAGTTTTTACTTGGGGCTGGCAGGAGATGCTCCAGGGAAATTCCTGAGCCTCTCCCTCGAATACTTGTGTTCTCATACACAGCCCATCCGATCTTCCATTCATAGTTTCACAGAAACACAAGCAATGTTTCTGCATACTGCCACCACCGCTAGAAGTAGTTGGAGGTACTTCAAGTCCTGCTCCTTTTAAAGGCCAGAAATTCTTGAGCAGCTGCCTTCAAGAGCTTGACAGATGTCCCTGATGGTCTAGTGGTTAGGATCGATGCTCTCACCGCCGTGGCCCGGGTTCGATTCCAGGTCAGGGAACTAATCTATTGAATACTTTGAGTACAATTGCTTACATATGTTAAATTGACAGGTCCTGAGTCAAGGTGTGAATGACTGATGAGTAGGAAGTAGTAAGTGAATTACAGAATGTTCTGATGACTGTCCCTTAGTAGGTGAACACTAAGGGATTACAGAATGTACTACTACCACAAAAACATCAATGTTTACACAACTCGTAGTACAAAGTGAAATGTCTCAGTGCACAATATGCCCAATCATGTCAGTGATGTTAAATGGGCAGATCGTTGGAGTCACCTGAGTCAAGGGGTGAATTGCTTTTTTCTCACCTTGGCTCATTCGGATATTATCATAAGTTTTTACTTGGGGCTGGCAGGAGAAGCTCCAGGGAAATTCCTGAGCCTCTCCCTCGAATACTTGTGTTCTCAGTCACAGCCCATCCGGTCTTACATATTTGCACTATTGTTGTTTTATTTTCTCTTCAGCTTTTTATATATATATTTATATATATATATATACATTTTTTTCTATTTTAAATTTTGATATTCTATTTCATTTTATTTTATACTATTTATAATTTATTTTATTTCATAGGTTGTAATTACTTGAGCATTGCTAGAAGAGAGCCTGAGACTCAAGCATTTCACTGCCAGCGACTGCTTAATGTTATTGTTGTGCATTTGGCAATAAAAAAATCTTGAATCTTGAATCTTGAAAGTGAAATGAAGCAGTGCAGAATATGCCCAATCCATGTCACTGATGTTAAATGGGCAGGTCGTTGGAGTCATCTGAGTCAAGGTGCGAATTGCTTTTTTCTCACCTTGGCTCATTCGGACATTATCATAAGTTTTTACTTGGGGCTGGCAGGAGAAGCTCCAGGGAAATTCCTGAGCCTCTCCCTCGAATACTTGTGTTCTCATACACAGCCCATCCGATCTTCCATTCATAGTTTCACAGAAACACAAACAATGTTTCTGCATACTGCCACCACCGCTAGAAGTGGTTGGAGGTACTTCAAGTCCTGCTCATTTTAAAGGCCAGAAATTCTTGAGCAGCTGCCTTCAAGAGCACGACAGATGTCCCTGATGGTCTAGTTTGTTAGGATCCGGCGCTCTCACCGCCGTGGCCCGGGTTCGATTACGGTCAGGGAACTAATCTATTGAATACTTTGAGTACAATTGCTTACATATGTTAAATTGACAGGTCCTGAGTCAAGGTGTGAATGACTGATGAGTAGGAAGTAGTAAGTGAATTACAGAATGTTCTGATGACTGTCCCTTAGTAGGTGAACACTAAGGGATTACAGAATGTACTACTACCACAAAAACATCAATGTTTACACAACTCGTAGTACAAAGTGAAATGTCTCAGTGCACAATATGCCCAATCATGTCAGTGATGTTAAATGGGCAGGTCGTTGGAGTCACCTGAGTCAAGGTGTGAATTGCTTTTTTCTCACATTGGCTCATTCGGATATTATCATAAGTTTTTACTTGGGGCTGGCAGGAGAAGCTCCAGGGAAATTCCTGAGCCTCTCCCTCGAATACTTGTGTTCTTAGTCACAGCCCATCCGGTCTTACATATTTGCACTATTGTTGTTTTATTTTCTCTTCAGCTATTTATATATATATATATACATTTTTTTCTATTTTAAATTTTGATATTCTATTTCATTTTATGCTATTTATATTTTATTTTATTTCATAGGTTGTAATTACTTGAGCATTGCTAGAAGAGAGCCTGAGACTCAAGCATTTCACTGCCAGCGACTGCTTAATGTTATTGTTGTGCATTTGGCAATAAAAAAATCTTGAATCTTGAATCTTGAAAGTGAAATGAAGCAGTGCAGAATATGCCCAATCCATGTCACTGATGTTAAATGGGCAGGTCGTTGGAGTCATCTGAGTCAAGGTGCGAGTTGCTTTTTTCTCACCTTGGCTCATTCGGACATTATCATAAGTTTTTACTTGGGGCTGGCAGGAGAAGCTCCAGGGAAATTCCTGAGCCTCTCCCTCGAATACTTGTGTTCTCATACACAGCCCATCCGATCTTCCATTCATAGTTTCACAGAAACACAAACAATGTTTCTGCATACTGCCACCACCGCTAGAAGTGGTTGGAGGTACTTCAAGTCCTGCTCATTTTAAAGGCCAGAAATTCTTGTGCAGCTGCCTTCAAGAGCACCACAGATGTCCCTGATGGTCTAGTGGTTAGGATCCGGCGCTCTCACCGCCGTGGCCCGGGTTCGATTCCCGGTCAGGGAACTAATCTATTGAATACTTGAGTACAATTGCTTACATATGTTAAATTGACACGTCCTGAGTCAAGGTGTGAATGACTGATGAGAAGGAAGTAGTAAGTGAATTACAGAATGTTCTGATGACTGTCCCTTAGTAGGTGAACACTAAGGGATTACAGAATGTACTACTACCACAAAAACATCAATGTTTACACAACTCGTAGTACAAAGTGAAATGTCTCAGTGCACAATATGCCCAATCATGTCAGTGATGTTAAATGGGCAGGTCGTTGGAGTCACCTGAGTCAAGGTGTGAATTGCTTTTTTCTCACCTTGGCTCATTCGGATATTATCATAAGTTTTTACTTGGGGCTGGCAGGAGAAGCTCCAGGGAAATTCCTGAGCCTCTCCCTCGAATACTTGTGTTCTCAGTCACAGCCCATCCGGTCTTACATATTTGCACTATTGTTGTTTTATTTTCTCTTCAGCTATTTATATATATATATATATACATTTTTTTCTATTTTAAATTTTGATATTCTATTTCATTTTATACTATTTATAATTTATTTTATTTCATAGGTTGTAATTACTTGAGCATTGCTAGAAGAGAGCCTGAGACTCAAGCATTTCACTGCCAGCGACTGCTTAATGTTATTGTTGTGCATTTGGCAATAAAAAAATCTTGAATCTTGAATCTTGAAAGTGAAATGAAGCAGTGCAGAATATGCCCAATCCATGTCACTGATGTTAAATGGGCAGGTCGTTGGAGTCATCTGAGTCAAGGTGCGAATTGCCTTTTTCTCACCTTGGCTCATTCGGACATTATCATAAGTTTTTACTTGGGGCTGGCAGGAGAAGCTCCAGGGAAATTACTGAGCCTCTCCCTCGAATACTTGTGTTCTCAAACACAGCCCATCCGATCTTCCATTCATAGTTTCACAAAAACACAAGCAATGTTTCTGCATACTGCCACCACCGCTAGAAGTAGTTGGAGGTACTTCAAGTCCTGCTCCTTTTAAAGGCCAGAAATTCTTGGCCAGCTGCCTTCAAGAGCTCGACAGATGTCCCTGATGGTCTAGTGGTTAGGATCCGGCGCTCTCACCGCCGTGGCCCGGGTTCGATTCCCGGTCAGGGAACTAATCTATTGAATACTTTGAGTACAATTGCTTACATATGTTAAATTGACAGGTCCTGAGTCAAGGTGTGAATGACTGAGGAAGTAGTAAGTGAATTACAGAATGTTCTGATGACTGTCCCTTAGTAGGTGAACACTAAGGGATTACAGAATGTACTACTACCACAAAAACATCAATGTTTACACAACTCGTAGTACAAAGTGAAATGTCTCAGTGCACAATATGCCCAATCACGTCAGTGATGTTAAATGGGCAGATCGTTGGAGTCACCTGAGTCAGGGTGTGAATTGCTTTTTTCTCACCTTGGCTCATTCGGATATTATCATAAGTTTTTACTTGGGGCTGGCAGGAGAAGCTCCAGGGAAATTCCTGAGCCTCTCCTTCGAATACTTGTGTTCTCAGTCACAGCCCATCCGGTCTTACATATTTGCACTATTGTTGTTTTATTTTCTCTTCAGCTATTTATATATATATTTATATATATATATATATATACATTTTTTTCTATTTTAAATTTTGATATTCTATTTCATTTTATTTTATACTATTTATAATTTATTTTATTTCATAGGTTGTAATTACTTGAGCATTGCTAGAAGAGAGCCTGAGACTCAAGCATTTCACTGCCAGCGACTGCTTAATGTTATTGTTGTGCATTTGGCAATAAAAAAATCTTGAATCTTGAATCTTGAAAGTGAAATGAAGCAGTGCAGAATATGCCCAATCCATGTCACTGATGTTAAATGGGCAGGTCGTTGGAGTCATCTGAGTCAAGGTGCGAGTTGCTTTTTTCTCACCTTGGCTCATTCGGACATTATCATAAGTTTTTACTTGGGGCTGGCAGGAGAAGCTCCAGGGAAATTCCTGAGCCTCTCCCTCGAATACTTGTGTTCTCATACACAGCCCATCCGATCTTCCATTCATAGTTTCACAGAAACACAAGCAATGTTTCTGCATACTGCCACCACCGCTAGAAGTAGTTGGAGGTACTTCAAGTCCTGCTCATTTTAAAGGCCAGAAATTCTTGAGCAGCTGCCTTCAAGAGCACGACAGATGTCCCTGATGGTCTAGTGGTTAGGATCCGGCGCTCTCACCGCCGTGGCCCGGGTTCGATTCCCGGTCAGGGAACTAATCTATTGAATACTTTGAGTACAATTGCTTACATATGTTAAATTGACAGGTCCTGAGTCAAGGTGTGAATGACCGATGAGTAGGAAGTAGTAAGTGAATTACAGAATGTTCTGATGACTGTCCCTTAGTAGGTGAACACTAAGGGATTACAGAATGTACTACTACCACAAAAACATCAATGTTTACACAACTCGTAGTACAAAGTGAAATGTCTCAGTGCACAATATGCCCAATCATGTCAGTGATGTTAAATGGGCAGGTCGTTGGAGTCACCTGAGTCAAGGTGTGAATTGCTTTTTTCTCACCTTGGCTCATTCGGATATTATCATAAGTTTTTACTTGGGGCTGGCAGGAGAAGCTCCAGGGAAATTCCTGAGCCTCTCCCTCGAATACTTGTGTTCTCAGTCACAGCCCATCCGGTCTTACATATTTGCACTATTGTTGTTTTATTTTCTCTTCAGCTATTTATATATATATATATATACATTTTTTTCTATTTTAAATTTTGATATTCTATTTCATTTTATACTATTTATAATTTATTTTATTTCATAGGTTGTAATTACTTGAGCATTGCTAGAAGAGAGCCTGAGACTCAAGCATTTCACTGCCAGCGACTGCTTAATGTTATTGTTGTGCATTTGGCAATAAAAAAATCTTGAATCTTGAATCTTGAAAGTGAAATGAAGCAGTGCAGAATATGCCCAATCCATGTCACTGATGTTAAATGGGCAGGTCGTTGGAGTCATCTGAGTCAAGGTGCGAATTGCCTTTTTCTCACCTTGGCTCATTCGGACATTATCATAAGTTTTTACTTGGGGCTGGCAGGAGAAGCTCCAGGGAAATTACTGAGCCTCTCCCTCGAATACTTGTGTTCTCATACACAGCCCATCCGATCTTCCATTCATAGTTTCACAGAAACACAAGCAATGTTTCTGCATACTGCCACCACCGCTAGAAGTAGTTGGAGGTACTTCAAGTCCTGCTCCTTTTAAAGGCCAGAAATTCTTGGCCAGCTGGTCTAGTGGTTAGGATCCGGCGCTCTCACCGCCGTGGCCCGGGTTCGATTCCCGGTCAGGGAACTAATCTATTGAATACTTTGAGTACAATTGCTTACATATGTTAAATTGACAGGTCCTGAGTCAAGGTGTGAATGACTGAGGAAGTAGTAAGTGAATTACAGAATGTTCTGATGACTGTCCCTTAGTAGGTGAACACTAAGGGATTACAGAATGTACTACTACCACAAAAACATCAATGTTTACACAACTCGTTGTACAAAGTGAAATGTCTCAGTGCACAATATGCCCAATCACGTCAGTGATGTTAAATGGGCAGATCGTTGGAGTCACCTGAGTCAGGGTGTGAATTGCTTTTTTCTCACCTTGGCTCATTCGGATATTATCATAAGTTTTTACTTGGGGCTGGCAGGAGAAGCTCCAGGGAAATTCCTGAGCCTCTCCTTCGAATACTTGTGTTCTCAGTCACAGCCCATCCGGTCTTACATATTTGCACTATTGTTGTTTTATTTTCTCTTCAGCTATTTATATATATATTTATATATATATATATATATACATTTTTTTCTATTTTAAATTTTGATATTCTATTTCATTTTATTTTATACTGTTTATAATTTATTTTATTTCATAGGTTGTAATTACTTGAGCATTGCTAGAAGAGAGCCTGAGACTCAAGCATTTCACTGCCAGCGACTGCTTAATGTTATTGTTGTGCATTTGGCAATAAAAAAATCTTGAATCTTGAATCTTGAAAGTGAAATGAAGCAGTGCAGAATATGCCCAATCCATGTCACTGATGTTAAATGGGCAGGTCGTTGGAGTCATCTGAGTCAAGGTGCGAGTTGCTTTTTTCTCACCTTGGCTCATTCGGACATTATCATAAGTTTTTACTTGGGGCTGGCAGGAGAAGCTCCAGGGAAATTCCTGAGCCTCTCCCTCGAATACTTGTGTTCTCATACACAGCCCATCCGATCTTCCATTCATAGTTTCACAGAAACACAAGCAATGTTTCTGCATACTGCCACCACCACTACAAGTGGTTGGAGGTACTTCAAGTCCTGCTCATTTTAAAGGCCAGAAATTCTTGAGCAGCTGCCTTCAAGAGCACGACAGATGTCCCTGATGTTCTAGTGGTTAGGATCCGGCGCTCTCACCGCCGTGGCCCGGGTTCGATTCCCGGTCAGGGAACTAATCTATTGAATACTTTGAGTACAATTGCTTACATATGTTAAATTGACAGGTCCTGAGTCAAGGTGTGAATGACCGATGAGTAGGAAGTAGTAAGTGAATTACAGAATGTTCTGATGACTGTCCCTTAGTAGGTGAACACTAAGGGATTACACAATGTACTACTACCACAAAAACATCAATGTTTACACAACTCGTAGTACAAAGTGAAATGTCTCAGTGCACAATATGCCCAATCATGTCAGTGATGTTAAATGGGCAGGTCGTTGGAGTCACCTGAGTCAAGGTGTGAATTGCTTTTTTCTCACCTTGGCTCATTCGGATATTATCATAAGTTTTTTCTTGGGGCTGGCAGGAGAAGCTCCAGGGAAATTCCTGAGCCTCTCCCTCGAATACTTGTGTTCTCAGTCACAGCCCATCCGGTCTTACATATTTGCACTATTGTTGTTTTATTTTCTCTTCAGCTATTTATATATATATATATACATTTTTTTCTATTTTAAATTTTGATATTCTATTTCATTTTATACTATTTATAATTTATTTTATTTCATAGGTTGTAATTACTTGAGCATTGCTAGAAGAGAGCCTGAGACTCAAGCATTTCACTGCCAGCGACTGCTTAATGTTATTGTTGTGCATTTGGCAATAAAAAAATCTTGAATCTTGAATCTTGAAAGTGAAATGAAGCAGTGCAGAATATGCCCAATCCATGTCACTGATGTTAAATGGGCAGGTCGTTGGAGTCATCTGAGTCAAGGTGCGAATTGCCTTTTTCTCACCTTGGCTCATTCGGACATTATCATAAGTTTTTACTTGGGGCTGGCAGGAGAAGCTCCAGGGAAATTACTGAGCCTCTCCCTCGAATACTTGTGTTCTCATACACAGCCCATCCGATCTTCCATTCATAGTTTCACAGAAACACAAGCAATGTTTCTGCATACTGCCACCACCGCTAGAAGTAGTTGGAGGTACTTCAAGTCCTGCTCCTTTTAAAGGCCAGAAATTCTTGGCCAGCTGGTCTAGTGGTTAGGATCCGGCGCTCTCACCGCCGTGGCCCGGGTTCGATTCCCGGTCAGGGAACTAATCTATTGAATACTTTGAGTACAATTGCTTACATATGTTAAATTGACAGGTCCTGAGTCAAGGTGTGAATGACTGATGAGTAGGAAGTAGTAAGTGAATTACAGAATGTTCTGATGACTGTCCCTTAGTAGGTGAACACTAAGGGATTACAGAATGTACTACTACCACAAAAACATCAGTGTTTACACAACTCGTAGTACAAAGTGAAATGTCTCAGTGCACAATATGCCCAATCATGTCAGTGATGTTAAATGGGCAGGTCGTTGGAGTCACCTGAGTCAAGGTGTGAATTGCTTTTTTCTCACCTTGGCTCATTCGGATATTATCATAAGTTTTTACTTGGGGCTGGGGCTAGATATATTTAAAATATATGTATTTTAAATTTTGATATTCTATTTCATTTTATTTTATACTATTTATAATTTATTTTATTTCATAGGTTGTAATTACTTGAGCATTGCTAGAAGAGAGCCTGAGACTCAAGCATTTCACTGCCAGCGACTGCTTAATGTTATTGTTGTGCATTTGGCAATAAAAAAATCTTGAATCTTGAATCTTGAAAGTGAAATGAAGCAGTGCAGAATATGCCCAATCCATGTCACTGATGTTAAATGGGCAGGTCGTTGGAGTCATCTGAGTCAAGGTGCGAATTGCTTTTTTCTCACCTTGGCTCATTCGGACATTATCATAAGTTTTTACTTGGGGCTGGCAGGAGAAGCTCCAGGGAAATTCCTGAGCCTCTCCCTCGAATACTTGTGTTCTCATACACAGCCCATCCGATCTTCCATTCATAGTTTCACAGAAACACAAGCAATGTTTCTGTATACTGCCACCACCGCTAGAAGTGGTTGGAGGTACTTCAAGTCCTGCTCATTTTAAAGGCCAGAAATTCTTGAGCAGCTGCCTTCAAGAGCACGACAGATGTCCCTGATGGTCTAGTGGTTAGGATCCGGCGCTCTCACCGTTGGGCCCGGGTTCGATTCCCGGTCAGGGAACTAATCTATTGAATACTTTGAGTACAATTGCTTACATATGTTAAATTGACAGGTCCTGAGTCAAGGTGTGAATGACTGATGAGTAGGAAGTAGTAAGTGAATTACAGAATGTTCTGATGACTGTCCCTTAGTAGGTGAACACTAAGGGATTACAGAATGTACTACTACCACAAAAACATCAATGTTTACACAACTCGTAGTACAAAGTGAAATGTCTCAGTGCACAATATGCCCAATCATGTCAGTGATGTTAAATGGGCAGGTCGTTGGAGTCACCTGAGTCAAGGTGTGAATTGCTTTTTTCTCACCTTGGCTCATTCGGATATTATCATAAGTTTTTACTTGGGGCTGGCAGGAGAAGCTCCAGGGAAATTCCTGAGCCTCTCCCTCGAATACTTGTGTTCTCAGTCACAGCCCATCCGGTCTTACATATTTGCACTATTGTTGTTTTATTTTCTCTTCAGCTATTTATATATATATATATATATATATACATTTTTTTCTATTTTAAATTTTGATATTCTATTTCATTTTATGCTATTTATATTTTATTTTATTTCATAGGTTGTAATTACTTGAGCATTGCTAGAAGAGAGCCTGAGACTCAAGCATTTCACTGCCAGCGACTGCTTAATGTTATTGTTGTGCATTTGGCAATAAAAAAATCTTGAATCTTGAATCTTGAAAGTGAAATGAAGCAGTGCAGAATATGCCCAATCCATGTCACTGATGTTAAATGGGCAGGTCGTTGGAGTCATCTGAGTCAAGGTGCGAATTGCTTTTTTCTCACCTTGGCTCATTCGGACATTATCATAAGTTTTTACTTGGGGCTGGCAGGAGAAGCTCCAGGGAAATTCCTGAGCCTCTCCCTTGAATACTTGTGTTCTCATACACAGCCCATCCGATCTTCCATTCATAGTTTCACAGAAACACAAACAATGTTTCTGCATACTGCAACCACCGCTAGAAGTGGTTGGAGGTACTTCAAGTCCTGCTCATTTTAAAGGCCAGAAATTCTTGAGCAGCTGCCTTCAAGAGCACGACAGATGTCCCTGATGGTCTAGTGGTTAGGATCCGGCGCTCTCACCGCCGTGGCCCGGGTTTGATTCCCGGTCAGGGAACTAATCTATTGAATACTTTGAGTACAATTGCTTACATATGTTAAATTGACAGGTCCTGAGTCAAGGTGTGAATGACTGATGAGTAGGAAGTAGTAAGTGAATTACAGAATGTTCTGATGACTGTCCCTTAGTAGGTGAACACTAAGGGATTACAGAATGTACTACTACCACAGAAACATCAATGTTTACACAACTCGTAGTACAAAGTGAAATGTCTCAGTGCACAATATGCCCAATAATGTCAGTGATGTTAAATGGGCAGGTCGTTGGAGTCACCTGAGTCAAGGTGTGAATTGCTTTTTTCTCACCTTGGCTCATTCGGATATTATCATAAGTTTTTACTTGGGGCTGGCAGGAGAAGCTCCAGGGAAATTCCTGAGCCTCTCCCTCGAATACTTGTGTTCTCAGTCAAAGCCCATCCGGTCTTACATATTTGCACTATTGTTGTTTTATTTTCTCTTCAGCTATTTATATATATATATATATACATTTTTTTCTATTTTAAATTTTGATATTCTATTTCATTTTATACTATTTATGATTTATTTTATTTCATAGGTTGTAATTACTTGAGCATTGCTAGAAGAGAGCCT
Source organism: Platichthys flesus (assembly GCF_949316205.1). Taxonomy (NCBI): domain Eukaryota; kingdom Metazoa; phylum Chordata; class Actinopteri; order Pleuronectiformes; family Pleuronectidae; genus Platichthys; species Platichthys flesus. The sequence continues at coordinate 6,389,470 of NC_084946.1, read as the reverse complement.
GAGACTCAAGCATTTCACTGCCAGCGACTGCTTAATGTTATTGTTGTGCATTTGGCAATAAAAAAATCTTGAATCTTGAATCTTGAAAGTGAAATGAAGCAGTGCAGAATATGCCCAATCCATGTCACTGATGTTAAATGGGCAGGTCGTTGGAGTCATCTGAGTCAAGGTGCGAATTGCCTTTTTCTCACCTTGGCTCATTCGGACATTATCATAAGTTTTTACTTGGGGCTGGCAGGAGAAGCTCCAGGGAAATTACTGAGCCTCTCCCTCGAATACTTGTGTTCTCATACACAGCCCATCCGATCTTCCATTCATAGTTTCACAGAAACACAAACAATGTTTCTGCATACTGCCACCACCGCTAGAAGTGGTTGGAGGTACTTCAAGTCCTGCTCATTTTAAAGGCCAGAAATTCTTGTGCAGCTGCCTTCAAGAGCACGACAGATGTCCCTGATGGTCTAGTGGTTAGGATCCGGCGCTCTCACCGCCGTGGCCCGGGTTCGATTCCCGGTCAGGGAACTAATCTATTGAATACTTGAGTACAATTGCTTACATATGTTAAATTGACAGGTCCTGAGTCAAGGTGTGAATGACTGATGAGAAGGAAGTAGTAAGTGAATTACAGAATGTTCTGATGACTGTCCCTTAGTAGGTGAACACTAAGGGATTACAGAATGTACTACTACCACAAAAACATCAATGTTTACACAACTCGTAGTACAAAGTGAAATGTCTCAGTGCACAATATGCCCAATCATGTCAGTGATGTTAAATGGGCAGGTCGTTGGAGTCACCTGAGTCAAGGTGTGAATTGCTTTTTTCTCACCTTGGCTCATTCGGATATTATCATAAGTTTTTACTTGGGGCTGGCAGGAGAAGCTCCAGGGAAATTCCTGAGCCTCTCCCTCGAATACTTGTGTTCTCAGTCACAGCCCATCCGGTCTTACATATTTGCACTATTGTTGTTTTATTTTCTCTTCAGCTATTTATATATATATATATATACATTTTTTTCTATTTTAAATTTTGATATTCTATTTCATTTTATACTATTTATAATTTATTTTATTTCATAGGTTGTAATTACTTGAGCATTGCTAGAAGAGAGCCTGAGACTCAAGCATTTCACTGCCAGCGACTGCTTAATGTTATTGTTGTGCATTTGGCAATAAAAAAATCTTGAATCTTGAATCTTGAAAGTGAAATGAAGCAGTGCAGAATATGCCCAATCCATGTCACTGATGTTAAATGGGCAGGTCGTTGGAGTCATCTGAGTCAAGGTGCGAATTGCCTTTTTCTCACCTTGGCTCATTCGGACATTATCATAAGTTTTTACTTGGGGCTGGCAGGAGAAGCTCCAGGGAAATTACTGAGCCTCTCCCTCGAATACTTGTGTTCTCAAACACAGCCCATCCGATCTTCCATTCATAGTTTCACAAAAACACAAGCAATGTTTCTGCATACTGCCACCACCGCTAGAAGTAGTTGGAGGTACTTCAAGTCCTGCTCCTTTTAAAGGCCAGAAATTCTTGGCCAGCTGCCTTCAAGAGCTCGACAGATGTCCCTGATGGTCTAGTGGTTAGGATCCGGCGCTCTCACCGCCGTGGCCCGGGTTCGATTCCCGGTCAGGGAACTAATCTATTGAATACTTTGAGTACAATTGCTTACATATGTTAAATTGACAGGTCCTGAGTCAAGGTGTGAATGACTGAGGAAGTAGTAAGTGAATTACAGAATGTTCTGATGACTGTCCCTTAGTAGGTGAACACTAAGGGATTACAGAATGTACTACTACCACAAAAACATCAATGTTTACACAACTCGTTGTACAAAGTGAAATGTCTCAGTGCACAATATGCCCAATCACGTCAGTGATGTTAAATGGGCAGATCGTTGGAGTCACCTGAGTCAGGGTGTGAATTGCTTTTTTCTCACCTTGGCTCATTCGGATATTATCATAAGTTTTTACTTGGGGCTGGCAGGAGAAGCTCCAGGGAAATTCCTGAGCCTCTCCTTCGAATACTTGTGTTCTCAGTCACAGCCCATCCGGTCTTACATATTTGCACTATTGTTGTTTTATTTTCTCTTCAGCTATTTATATATATATTTATATATATATATATATATACATTTTTTTCTATTTTAAATTTTGATATTCTATTTCATTTTATTTTATACTGTTTATAATTTATTTTATTTCATAGGTTGTAATTACTTGAGCATTGCTAGAAGAGAGCCTGAGACTCAAGCATTTCACTGCCAGCGACTGCTTAATGTTATTGTTGTGCATTTGGCAATAAAAAAATCTTGAATCTTGAATCTTGAAAGTGAAATGAAGCAGTGCAGAATATGCCCAATCCATGTCACTGATGTTAAATGGGCAGGTCGTTGGAGTCATCTGAGTCAAGGTGCGAGTTGCTTTTTTCTCACCTTGGCTCATTCGGACATTATCATAAGTTTTTACTTGGGGCTGGCAGGAGAAGCTCCAGGGAAATTCCTGAGCCTCTCCCTCGAATACTTGTGTTCTCATACACAGCCCATCCGATCTTCCATTCATAGTTTCACAGAAACACAAGCAATGTTTCTGCATACTGCCACCACCACTACAAGTGGTTGGAGGTACTTCAAGTCCTGCTCATTTTAAAGGCCAGAAATTCTTGAGCAGCTGCCTTCAAGAGCACGACAGATGTCCCTGATGTTCTAGTGGTTAGGATCCGGCGCTCTCACCGCCGTGGCCCGGGTTCGATTCCCGGTCAGGGAACTAATCTATTGAATACTTTGAGTACAATTGCTTACATATGTTAAATTGACAGGTCCTGAGTCAAGGTGTGAATGACCGATGAGTAGGAAGTAGTAAGTGAATTACAGAATGTTCTGATGACTGTCCCTTAGTAGGTGAACACTAAGGGATTACACAATGTACTACTACCACAAAAACATCAATGTTTACACAACTCGTAGTACAAAGTGAAATGTCTCAGTGCACAATATGCCCAATCATGTCAGTGATGTTAAATGGGCAGGTCGTTGGAGTCACCTGAGTCAAGGTGTGAATTGCTTTTTTCTCACCTTGGCTCATTCGGATATTATCATAAGTTTTTACTTGGGGCTGGCAGGAGAAGCTCCAGGGAAATTCCTGAGCCTCTCCCTCGAATACTTGTGTTCTCAGTCACAGCCCATCCGGTCTTACATATTTGCACTATTGTTGTTTTATTTTCTCTTCAGCTATTTATATATATATATATACATTTTTTTCTATTTTAAATTTTGATATTCTATTTCATTTTATACTATTTATAATTTATTTTATTTCATAGGTTGTAATTACTTGAGCATTGCTAGAAGAGAGCCTGAGACTCAAGCATTTCACTGCCAGCGACTGCTTAATGTTATTGTTGTGCATTTGGCAATAAAAAAATCTTGAATCTTGAATCTTGAAAGTGAAATGAAGCAGTGCAGAATATGCCCAATCCATGTCACTGATGTTAAATGGGCAGGTCGTTGGAGTCATCTGAGTCAAGGTGCGAATTGCCTTTTTCTCACCTTGGCTCATTCGGACATTATCATAAGTTTTTACTTGGGGCTGGCAGGAGAAGCTCCAGGGAAATTACTGAGCCTCTCCCTCGAATACTTGTGTTCTCATACACAGCCCATCCGATCTTCCATTCATAGTTTCACAGAAACACAAGCAATGTTTCTGCATACTGCCACCACCGCTAGAAGTAGTTGGAGGTACTTCAAGTCCTGCTCCTTTTAAAGGCCAGAAATTCTTGGCCAGCTGGTCTAGTGGTTAGGATCCGGCGCTCTCACCGCCGTGGCCCGGGTTCGATTCCCGGTCAGGGAACTAATCTATTGAATACTTTGAGTACAATTGCTTACATATGTTAAATTGACAGGTCCTGAGTCAAGGTGTGAATGACTGATGAGTAGGAAGTAGTAAGTGAATTACAGAATGTTCTGATGACTGTCCCTTAGTAGGTGAACACTAAGGGATTACAGAATGTACTACTACCACAAAAACATCAGTGTTTACACAACTCGTAGTACAAAGTGAAATGTCTCAGTGCACAATATGCCCAATCATGTCAGTGATGTTAAATGGGCAGGTCGTTGGAGTCACCTGAGTCAAGGTGTGAATTGCTTTTTTCTCACCTTGGCTCATTCGGATATTATCATAAGTTTTTACTTGGGGCTGGGGCTAGATATATTTAAAATATATGTATTTTAAATTTTGATATTCTATTTCATTTTATTTTATACTATTTATAATTTATTTTATTTCATAGGTTGTAATTACTTGAGCATTGCTAGAAGAGAGCCTGAGACTCAAGCATTTCACTGCCAGCGACTGCTTAATGTTATTGTTGTGCATTTGGCAATAAAAAAATCTTGAATCTTGAATCTTGAAAGTGAAATGAAGCAGTGCAGAATATGCCCAATCCATGTCACTGATGTTAAATGGGCAGGTCGTTGGAGTCATCTGAGTCAAGGTGCGAATTGCTTTTTTCTCACCTTGGCTCATTCGGACATTATCATAAGTTTTTACTTGGGGCTGGCAGGAGAAGCTCCAGGGAAATTCCTGAGCCTCTCCCTCGAATACTTGTGTTCTCATACACAGCCCATCCGATCTTCCATTCATAGTTTCACAGAAACACAAGCAATGTTTCTGTATACTGCCACCACCGCTAGAAGTGGTTGGAGGTACTTCAAGTCCTGCTCATTTTAAAGGCCAGAAATTCTTGAGCAGCTGCCTTCAAGAGCACGACAGATGTCCCTGATGGTCTAGTGGTTAGGATCCGGCGCTCTCACCGTTGGGCCCGGGTTCGATTCCCGGTCAGGGAACTAATCTATTGAATACTTTGAGTACAATTGCTTACATATGTTAAATTGACAGGTCCTGAGTCAAGGTGTGAATGACTGATGAGTAGGAAGTAGTAAGTGAATTACAGAATGTTCTGATGACTGTCCCTTAGTAGGTGAACACTAAGGGATTACAGAATGTACTACTACCACAAAAACATCAATGTTTACACAACTCGTAGTACAAAGTGAAATGTCTCAGTGCACAATATGCCCAATCATGTCAGTGATGTTAAATGGGCAGGTCGTTGGAGTCACCTGAGTCAAGGTGTGAATTGCTTTTTTCTCACCTTGGCTCATTCGGATATTATCATAAGTTTTTACTTGGGGCTGGCAGGAGAAGCTCCAGGGAAATTCCTGAGCCTCTCCCTCGAATACTTGTGTTCTCAGTCACAGCCCATCCGGTCTTACATATTTGCACTATTGTTGTTTTATTTTCTCTTCAGCTATTTATATATATATATATATATATATACATTTTTTTCTATTTTAAATTTTGATATTCTATTTCATTTTATGCTATTTATATTTTATTTTATTTCATAGGTTGTAATTACTTGAGCATTGCTAGAAGAGAGCCTGAGACTCAAGCATTTCACTGCCAGCGACTGCTTAATGTTATTGTTGTGCATTTGGCAATAAAAAAATCTTGAATCTTGAATCTTGAAAGTGAAATGAAGCAGTGCAGAATATGCCCAATCCATGTCACTGATGTTAAATGGGCAGGTCGTTGGAGTCATCTGAGTCAAGGTGCGAATTGCTTTTTTCTCACCTTGGCTCATTCGGACATTATCATAAGTTTTTACTTGGGGCTGGCAGGAGAAGCTCCAGGGAAATTCCTGAGCCTCTCCCTTGAATACTTGTGTTCTCATACACAGCCCATCCGATCTTCCATTCATAGTTTCACAGAAACACAAACAATGTTTCTGCATACTGCAACCACCGCTAGAAGTGGTTGGAGGTACTTCAAGTCCTGCTCATTTTAAAGGCCAGAAATTCTTGAGCAGCTGCCTTCAAGAGCACGACAGATGTCCCTGATGGTCTAGTGGTTAGGATCCGGCGCTCTCACCGCCGTGGCCCGGGTTTGATTCCCGGTCAGGGAACTAATCTATTGAATACTTTGAGTACAATTGCTTACATATGTTAAATTGACAGGTCCTGAGTCAAGGTGTGAATGACTGATGAGTAGGAAGTAGTAAGTGAATTACAGAATGTTCTGATGACTGTCCCTTAGTAGGTGAACACTAAGGGATTACAGAATGTACTACTACCACAGAAACATCAATGTTTACACAACTCGTAGTACAAAGTGAAATGTCTCAGTGCACAATATGCCCAATAATGTCAGTGATGTTAAATGGGCAGGTCGTTGGAGTCACCTGAGTCAAGGTGTGAATTGCTTTTTTCTCACCTTGGCTCATTCGGATATTATCATAAGTTTTTACTTGGGGCTGGCAGGAGAAGCTCCAGGGAAATTCCTGAGCCTCTCCCTCGAATACTTGTGTTCTCAGTCAAAGCCCATCCGGTCTTACATATTTGCACTATTGTTGTTTTATTTTCTCTTCAGCTATTTATATATATATATATATACATTTTTTTCTATTTTAAATTTTGATATTCTATTTCATTTTATACTATTTATAATTTATTTTATTTCATAGGTTGTAATTACTTGAGCATTGCTAGAAGAGAGCCTGAGACTCAAGCATTTCACTGCCAGCGACTGCTTAATGTTATTGTTGTGCATTTGGCAATAAAAAAATCTTGAATCTTGAATCTTGAAAGTGAAATGAAGCAGTGCAGAATATGCCCAATCCATGTCACTGATGTTAAATGGGCAGGTCGTTGGAGTCATCTGAGTCAAGGTGCGAATTGCCTTTTTCTCACCTTGGCTCATTCGGACATTATCATAAGTTTTTACTTGGGGCTGGCAGGAGAAGCTCCAGGGAAATTACTGAGCCTCTCCCTCGAATACTTGTGTTCTCATACACAGCCCATCCGATCTTCCATTCATAGTTTCACAGAAACACAAACAATGTTTCTGCATACTGCCACCACCGCTAGAAGTGGTTGGAGGTACTTCAAGTCCTGCTCATTTTAAAGGCCAGAAATTCTTGTGCAGCTGCCTTCAAGAGCACGACAGATGTCCCTGATGGTCTAGTGGTTAGGATCCGGCGCTCTCACCGCCGTGGCCCGGGTTCGATTCCCGGTCAGGGAACTAATCTATTGAATACTTGAGTACAATTGCTTACATATGTTAAATTGACAGGTCCTGAGTCAAGGTGTGAATGACTGATGAGTAGGAAGTAGTAAGTGAATTACAGAATGTTCTGATGACTGTCCCTTAGTAGGTGAACACTAAGGGATTACAGAATGTACTACTACCACAAAAACATCAATGTTTACACAACTCGTTGTACAAAGTGAAATGTCTCAGTGCACAATATGCCCAATCATGTCAGTGATGTTAAATGGGCAGGTCGTTGGAGTCACCTGAGTCAAGGTGTGAATTGCTTTTTTCTCGCCTTGGCTCATTCGGATATTATCATAAGTTTTTACTTGGGGCTGGCAGGAGAAGCTCCAGGGAAATTCCTGAGCCTCTCCCTCGAATACTTGTGTTCTCAGTCACAGCCCATCCGGTCTTACATATTTGCACTATTGTTGTTTTATTTTCTCTTCAGCTATTTATATATATATTTATATATATATATATATATATACATTTTTTTCTATTTTAAATTTTGATATTCTATTTCATTTTATACTATTTATATTTTATTTTATTTCATAGGTTGTAATTACTTGAGCATTGCTAGAAGAGAGCCTGAGACTCAAGCATTTCACTGCCAGCGACTGCTTAATGTTATTGTTGTGCATTTGGCAATAAAAAAATCTTGAATCTTGAATCTTGAAAGTGAAATGAAGCAGTGCAGAATATGCCCAATCCATGTCACTGATGTTAAATGGGCAGGTCGTTGGAGTCATCTGAGTCAAGGTGCGAATATCTTTTTTCTCACCTTGGCTCATTCGGACATTATCATAAGTTTTTACTTGGGGCTGGCAGGAGAAGCTCCAGGGAAATTACTGAGCCTCTCCCTCGAATACTTGTGTTCTCATACACAGCCCATCCGATCTTCCATTCATAGTTTCACAGAAACACAAGCAATGTTTCTGCATACTGCCACCACCGCTAGAAGTAGTTGGAGGTACTTCAAGTCCTGCTCCTTTTAAAGGCCAGAAATTCTTGAAGAGCTGCCTTCAAGAGCTCAAACAGATGTCCCTGATGGTCTAGTGGTTAGGATCCGGCGCTCTCACCACTGTGGCCCGGGTTCGATTCCAGATCAGGGAACTAATCTATTGAATTTGATTACAACTGGCTACATATGTTAAGTAGACAGGTCCTGATTAAAGGTGTGAACCGCTGATGATTCCGGTAAGTCATAGATCCATCCTGCTTTTGTATGAGAAATTAGCTCCACAGAAGTTGGGGTGAATTGGTTTGTGAGCTGAATGGAGAGAGAAAATGACAGTTCATTGAACCTCCTGAAAGTCGATGTCATAAACATCCTCCTCTCCTACATGATGGTTTTCCAGGTCGATACGTGTCATACAGATAAGATTGTACAATTAAGCAATAAATCAGTCATCATGAAGAAGAATGTAGTAGGCTCACACCGACTCAAGCTAAGTGAATGGTTATGGAGGACCATACATGACATAAGTAAAAATAAATAAATAAATAAATGTATAAATAAATTCAGCAATAAATAAATAAATAAAAAAATAAAAAAGGAAATAAATAAATGAATACTGAAATAAATAAATAAATATGTTAATACCAAAAGAAATGTCAAAATAAATGTCTTATGGGCTGTGTGTCTGTGTAGCTCAGTTGACCAATCCTGCTCGAGACTGAGGTTAGGCCCGCCTTTCTCAGTAGCAAATGAAAAGGAAATGTATCAGGGAATAAATAAATGTGCAAATATTTTTAAGACATTTCTTTTGACATTTCTTTTGGTATTAACGTATTTATTTATTTATTTCTGTATTTATTTATTTATTTCTGTATTTATTTATTTTTACTTAAGTCATGTATGGTCCTCCATAAATGGTCAACTGAAAGAAGTCACTATGTTAATAACTTTCTCAAAAGTCAGTGCATAGAAATAATGCAACAACGCTAGATTACCTGTTAACAGTGAACAGATTTAGCCCTCCGTAGACAAAATCATGTGTTGAAGTATTTACGAATTTATCACCATTTTCAGGGAATTAGTTCAAGTAGGTATCTGGCTAGTTGGAGGTTGTTGTTCACTACTTTGAACTCATAACTAATATCTGCTGACACCCAGCTACTGGCTGCATCAAACATTCCTATGCACTATGCCATTTGTTTGCTAGAACATAATCTCCATTTTCAGACGCGACCTGTGGAGGATGTCCGCATAATTCTATACAGACTTTTTTTGCGGAGATTGCTATTCCCACATGCAGCAGGAGTTATTACTAGGCAGCTGGCAGGAGAAACTCCATAGAAAGTGCGGAGCCTCTCACTCGGACATTTGTGTTCTCACTTACAGAACCTCCAGAGAATCTCCAGACATTCTCCGGAGTTCTGTGCTTGTCTGAAAGCAGCCTATAATATACTTATGATGGCCTTGAGGGCAGAATAAATACGATTCCTTGTGAGAAACTGATGAGTAAAGTATTATATAAAGATATCATTTTAATGAAGACATCACGGCAGTCCTTTTAATTGTATAGGTATGATATAGACCAAAATGAATTAGGTAAAAATATATAAGGAAAATGTAATTGAGCAGAAAATCTATCCCTGTAGTTATTACAATATGGTCGTGCGTTAACAGTCCCGTCATTACGGTGAAGCAGCATAGGCCACGCCTCCCCTGTGTAATCCTCCATGGACGGTGAGCAGCTCCTCTCCATCATCTGCGGGAAAATGCGAGCGATGGACGGGAAGAGAATGTCAACCCGGGCTGCTCCCCCTCTCCCGCAGACATGAGCGGGCCCCCGTCTGGCTCCTCGGCCCGCAACAAGTCGCTCTCACCATGCGTATCCACTGCAAAGTAGTTGTGATCGCCGTGTGCTTCGGAGTTTTCTTACTTTTGTACTTTTTGGGGGGCAACGCCGCGGTCGATCCGCTGCTGAAAGAAGTTGTGCAGGAGAAGGAGGAGGACCGCAGGACTTCCCCGTCGCCCGCTCAGCTCCGACGCGATGTCTCCGTGAAGTTTGCCCGGAAAGCGGCCGCGGGAGTCGCCGTGCGCTCGGAGGATCCTCCCGGGTTACGGAAGGAGGCGAAGGCGCTGGTCGGAGGCGGCAGCGTGCATGTGAAAAGGTGAGCGGAGTTAGTTTCTCTCTCTCTGTCTGTCGTGATCTTTTCCTACACGCCGCTGCCAAATAACACAACACATCTACTTCCCCTCTTTGCTTCTTTCCTCTAGTCAGTGTCAGTGTTTCATGCTCCCTCCATCAAACTGCACACATCCGTGCACGGGCCACACAAACGCCTCGCCTGTCAACAGATAGACTTCACATCCTGCATACGTGCATCTGCTCGACTGCGTTTTATACCCACTGTCTCTCCTCTGGTTTAATGCCCCGTGAATCATTATAATCAGGGGGCTGCTTAAATATGTGGCAGAGATGTGAGTAGGGAGCATGACTAATGTGATTAGGTGGAAATGTTGGCACCATTCTCACAGCAGCACAGCAGAACGATAAATCATCACCTGACCTCTAAAACTGGATCATTTGGCCCTTGGTGTTTCAGGGATTTTATTTTCTGACCCCCCCTTTGTCTTCTAAAGGGGCAAAGGTCACCTTGAAAGACGTAAATGGATGTTTAAAGTAGATGCAAATATGCACTGAATAGTTTCACTCTAGCAACTGTGATGTATTGGAAGTGACACAAAAAGGAAACCCATCCTGTTGACTGCTCTCTCGTCAACGTCTGCCAATCATGTCTGTGGTGGAGTGAGGAGTGTGTCAGGTGTGATTCTCCTTCCTTGGTTGAAAAGTGAAGCTGCTCTGTGACGAATGATCTGATGAAGACACAGTTTTGTCACAGGCTCCTCAAATGTTCGAGCAAAGGCAAGAGTCTGTCAGGTGCTATTTCTGTCCAATGATGGAAGCATTCTGTTGTGTCTCGCCGCTTTTCTAATTTCAGCCTCACACATCCCTTCTGCGTTTCCTCCTGGGTCGAATGCCAGCCATGCCACAGCAGCCACAGTGTGGTTGCCGGAGATACCTTCTCCGCCGGCAGCTGGTAATATGTATTCTGCTCCAGAGCCCGGCTGGGGAGGATGGAGACACTGTTCGGTAGATAACGGCCATCAAGGCGTTACATTGAGGAAGGACCTTTACGTCCTCTCAGAAACCACAATCCCCCGTGTGTGCTAAGCGCTGATAAGAGGAATGGGGTGGAAGGGGTCACCAGTGGCTGTAGCTATAAAAAAAAAGGAAAGAAAGAAAACACTTCACCGCTTTGGAAAACGCTCATGACGGACTGCTGCAATTAGTGGAAGCACGCATGTGGCTAGAGCCTCCAAGAACTTTCTGCCCGAGATAATCTGATAATTTTTTGTATTTTCTGAGAATAAAAAACAGAGGAATCTGAACAATAGGATGTTGTTTTCAGGTTGAAAACGTATAAGCCTTGGCAAAGTGGTTGATACTAATATTCATCACAGGAATGGATATGAATAGGGAGCTAAACTGTGACTTTGGGGAAAGCATTTTAATTATGTCTCTCATATCTGTTGACACACACTGTGGACATCTGCAAATCAGGGCACCGGACAGATTTCCTGTGTGGCGTGCTTAATGGACAAACATCCCTGCTTTTCCTAATCATATCATTTCCTCTTGACACTTCACACTACTTCCTGTGTCCAAAAATAGAAGGAAGAGCTCCGGCTACCAGACAATGGATTAGTCTACTAATCAATAACAAATCAAACACAAATCATCTGAAACAATTTAAAGTATTATTAATATTATTAATTGTAATTTATCAAGTACTGTGCCACAACCTTTTCAGGTTTCAGAATCTAAATTGTGAGATTTGTCAGATTTTAAATACTACTGATAGAATTTAAATGTTTTAAAACCATGATTTGGAATTACGAATCCTGAAAGAACGTGAATTAACAAATTTTAAATATAAAATATTATCTTATCCTTTCTGCATTGTTATCATTGTTGTCATATCAGCAAACATGAAGAGGAAATGCTCTTATCAGCTAATTTGTATCTGCCAACAGATAAATCGAGGCCCTGTCCTGAACGAAGAATCAGTTGTGGTCAAAAATAACAAAATATTAAATGACAATGTTGGTCAAATGTTAGTAATATTGACTGCTGATAAATACAGTGGAAAGTGATATAAAACCGTGGTTTACAATCCGGCAGTCTTTGCGTGCAGGATACACATTCCTTCACTGTGATCCCTTCATTACAGTCAGCATGTATCAGATGCAGAGTAATACAGACGTAAGCCCTCTGTCTGCTTTGTTGCCTGGAATTACAGTATGCATCTGCAGGATTAGATGACTGTTGATACTTTGTGTTGAAACAAATCCCCGGGCCTGTCACTTCGTATATAGTTATTCCTCTCGGTAAAAGAGTCTGTGTCTCACAGTGGCATTATGCATACCTGTAAAAATGTCATCGCACATGACTGAACACTCTCTTGGCGCGCTGCGTGAAATCTCCCTGCTCGCCGGTGTAACCTGGCCAGAGAGGCTGCTTGTGTGAGCCTAATCAGCAGCACTTGTATGTCTTATCTTGGCTAACTCATTTTTAAGTTAGTGGTGGATGAGTCATGAATAATGTGGAAGGAGAGTCTAGAAAGACCGAGAGTCTGCTTTGGGTAAAAGCCAACATGGCTGTAAAGCAGGATTTGAAGGCCAAAGCTTAGAAAGTGACCAATCATGCCAAAGTGTTTCCCTGGAAGGACGGACATAACAGTTTCTGTTAACAGTAAGATATCCAGCAAATGCTTGATGAGCTGATCCACTGAAACTAATTCAGTTACAACTTGTATGATCACTTATTAATTTAACTAGCAAAATGCCCAACATTAGCCTTTGTATTTGCGTTTATCTGTTAAGATATTTTGGAAACTTCCTATTTTGGGGTTTGGAACAAAACAAGGAAAAGTCAATTGATAGTGATGATGATTTGTAACCAATCTGTGACATGTATAGATGAAAGAAATTCATTGAAAGGCGATTAATTGCTATTAAGAAGTCACAGACCATAGAAGTGGTGGTGCTGTTGCTTTGTAGTTCGCAGTTTAGTCTGTTGTCAGTGTTTGGACATTTGGAGCTTATTCTTGTTTATTCTGAGCTGACTCACAAATTCAAGCATTAAGGACACTAAAGGGAGGCTCAGGCCTTGTAGAGGATGTGTTTCGTTGACGACCTTGCAAATGGTCTAGCACACTCGATTGGTCATGTTTCTTGGGACATATCCTACTCGGTTATACGGTGTAGAAACACAGTTTTCATCTGATACTCCACTGCTAGTTTATTGATGAGTATCTTATTTGGGAAAGAAACAAAGTTTCTAAATGATAGATCTTAAGTGTAACACATTTATTTCACATAACATTCAGTGTATGTTTTGACAACCATAGCTTACACCTTAGTTGCCCTAAAGACAATGAGTCACTTATGATACAGTAGCTGGGATTTTCCACTCTGAGCAAATTTGAAAAAATCTTTAGTGTCCTGTTGACTTCTGTGGACTCTAGTAAACGTGACGGTGGTGTGTATTTACACTTTGATGGTGTCGAGACAACACCAGTGTGTTTTGTCCTTTGAAAACTCTTATTTGCTGCTGCCACACTGACAATACTCATTCTATAAGCCATACGTCTAGGGGCCGTCTAGCAGAGTGTAGCTAACAGAAAACAACTGTGCCACTGCAAAAGCTTTCCCTTATGGATTTGACTTATAGATTTACTGCATGAAAGGGAAGGCTGCTGTAGAAGAATAAAGCAGGAAAAGCAGAACGTGACCATTTTGGTTCAGACTTTTACTTTTTCTGCTTGTGTCCTTGTTCGTCTTGTATGAATAAATATGTTGGTTGTCTAATAATCTGTGTTTGTGAAGGACAAAGAAGAGGAAGTAATTGATCAGTAATTGACAATTGACCAATGAATCAATCTTTTACAATGATCAGCCAGTTTTGGCAGATCGCATGATTTGAATTTGGGAGGCTTGTGCCGTGTCCACATGCTACACAGCTGCGCAGGTTTGCACGCGTTTGTAAAGAGCAAGTGCAAGAACCATGCAGCATTGGCCGTCTGAGTTTATTTTCCTAATTTAACTGTAATTATTTGGTTCACGGGGTGTAATCAGCCAAAGGAAATTGGATATTGAACCTTAGATCAGATTTATTTGGATTACATTTCAGGCAAATCAAAGTAACTCTTTTAAAACTTGCCAACAACATTTCAACAGGTTTCGTCCGCCCGTCTTGGCCAATTATGAATTGGACTGATAGGGCATTTTTGGTTGAGGTGATTCAGCTGGACATCCTGATGATTGCAAATCAACGAGCAGGGTAACATAAATGAAAAACAGATTGTCTGCAGTTTCTCATCTGGTTGTGGCCACGTCATCAAATGCTCATGACCAATCACGTGAGATCTGGGATCAGTCTGGAGAAATATCTGAAGGTTTGTCAGCTTGTTAGGAAATAGAGAATCTTCACCCAAAGAAGAAGGGCACGATGGCAGCTTATTATTTGATATCCCTTTTTTTTTACAACCAGTACAAGTTTGATACAAGTCCCCCAAATGACTAATATGTTACCTGTTATATGAAACCTCCAATGTACTCTTTTGCTCTTTTCTCGTGTACATGTACTTTTTTCTTCCCTGCTATCGTTTGAAAGGCTCGCCCTTGGTGCTTTGTGGGCCTCTCTTTTGCTTACACTGCTTTTTCTGACTGCTTCCAGATGTGGGGAGCGCTGCCATGACACAGAACATCATGTGTGCAGCCCATGCTTCTTGCAACAAAGGAATTTCTCCCTTTTCTTTGTTTTGTCATCCAATTTTATGGCGAAATTTTTTCCAGGGGATTTATTTTGCATGACTAAATGCAATATAATTACATTTGTGTGGGAGATATGGATTGGATTTTCTGTGAAGGGGAAAAAAGGAATGTGCGTTCAAAAACCTTGACAGCGCATCAGCCTTTGAAGCATGGCGGACAGATTTCTCAGCACCTTCTCATTCATCCTAATCTGCGGTCCATCATTGTCCCTTAGCCAAGCAGAAAACGAAGTGTCATGCTTGGAGACTGCCCTGCAACCCACCTGTCAAATTTCACTTTTCTTTCTTCCCATCCATTTTATGGTTGACTCCTTGCTTCCTCCAGGCTCAGAGGAAATTTTCTTTAGGAATGGCCGGTCTTTAGACGTGAAACCATTTGCCTTCCCGCTGTTCTCCCAGAAAAGTTACACGCTGAAACAAAAGGTTCTCTGTTCTTTTTTGTCTTCTCTCCCTAGGACTATGAAAATATTTATGTTGAACATGTTTTCACAGCCAGCTTCAAGTAGCGTGTGTACGTGTGTGGAGGACAATAAGATAATATTGGCCCTAGCTCAAGGCTCTACTATTGTATGTGTGTTATCTTAGCGGGAGATATTCTGCACCACTGAGTGTATTTTAACTCAACAGCAGCACTATCGCTGCACAGAGAGCACATTTTCACATCACATTAATGGCCGCTCTGCCTTTGAGCATGGAAGAGCAAAGTCTGATGTGACGTAGAATAGAAGAAGAATTGGTTCTGTGTGTGTGGCAGTTTGGATGTATAGTGTTGAACAATGTGCAAAGGCTCAGTTGTCAGGTCTTTCTGAGAGGTCCTTGACTTTGCACCTGATCTAGTATCTAACAGCAGGATGAATGTGGGAATGGGCTATGTTCATGAATGTGTCCCTTGTCTCATAAAGTCCAAAATGAATGTCTTCACTGCTGAAATGCTCATGAAGTGACATGCCATTACTCTACAACAGTGACATGTTGGCAGGTGTGCTGCTATGCTCTGATACTGGATGCCAATGGATGGAAGTATATTTTGCTATATCCCCCAATCTGTGTTCAGTTTGGATGAATACAGGGTTTCTTTTTATACATTCAATGATGCATCTATGGAGAGCCAACTTAAGCGGGCATCATATCAGTGCTACATTATTGTTGTATATTTATTACGACTGCTATGAATATATTGTGCAAGCAGCAGAGGCTATCTTACAGTATTGAAAACATTTTTGATGAGTTAAAAGTGGGGATTTCTTCAGTTTTATCAACTTACAAGTGTCTAGTGAGCTGTTGCTCACTTGCATTATTTAACCGACATTCATTGAATATTACATGTAGTACTTTTTTCGATTTTACTAACTATTAACACGCATTTAACTTGAAATTGTTTAATTTGGAGGTAAAAAGCAACTGTATAATTTGAGGTATTAAAAAAAAGAAAAGAAAAAAAGAGTAAAATCAATTTAAATGAGAAATTGTTAATATTGCCCGGATAGCTCAGGCCTACTCCTAATTCTACCACGGAAATGCATGTTGGGGAGCAGATTTTCTTTGTTGAAACACTTTATTGAAATTGTCAGTAGTCAGTAGTCAGCTTGTTAGTAGGCTAAACTTGTATTTATATCTGTATTGTATGTTAAGCACTTTGAGCTGCATTTCTTGTATGAAAGGTGCTATACAAATAGAGTTTATCATTATTATTATTATTGTCGTTTAAGTATGAATGGTGCACGACAAATTATTTTCCACTTGAATCATGCATCCAGAACAAATGGTCTCTTGGGTTTGAATGTGACAAGCATGACACATCTTTGCAATGAGGCAGACAAATGAAAGGTTTTTGTAAGTTTAAAGATTCAAAGCGAAGACATGCAAGATGTTAATAACCTTCTGCAGTTTCAATGAAGGGTTTTAGTATCCCATCGTGTTCAAGTGCTGTTTTATAGGCTTTTTCACCACTGTGTCAGGACAGTTTAGGATTGAACATGCTGACTTGCTGTGCAGCTTTAGGTATATTGTATAAAAAAGTACAAGCAATGCGTTTTATATTGCTATAAAATATCAGAATTTGCTGTCTTAATCAAACAAGAAATATCAAAGCCTTAACATGAAATTATAAATCCCATACAAATCCATGTAGGTTTCAGATTACATTCATCTTTCAGTACTTTCATTCTGTATGTTTTGACTCCTGTAAAGTCCAGTACATCCGCTGTGCCAAGTACAAATTACTCTTAACAAGCTGCGCAGCCAATTTACAAGCGATGAGTGATGGAAACAAGGTTTGTGGAATAAGTGATTGTCAGCAGATCCGATCCCCCGCCATACCCCCAACCCCCCCCTCCCCCGCCCCCGCCTCCCCACACACATGGCCATGGCCCATTTACAACAGACAGCACTTTTGGGTGGAGAAAACTGCACATCCTGCACATCGATGAATGAAGCCTATTTTGTATCCCTTTGCCCTTGTCGTTACAAAGAGTTGAAAAGAAGACATACCAATGTAAAAGTGTACAGTTTATTACCTCACTGTACATTTCCTTCTTTCCTTTGTACTTAACTGCACTTTACATCTCTATTTGCTTATGTCTCTTCTAGTAAGCAACGGAGTGCCGTGGCCCGACCTGTGATGAGGCGCACTCGGGCTGAGGAGTTCATGCACTTGGCTGTGGTGGCTTGTGGGAATCGTCTGGATGAGACCCTGACCATGGTCAAATCAGCCCTCCTGTTCAGCCTCAAGAAGATCAAGTTTCACATTTTTGCAGAGGACCCCTTGGCCCCACAGTTTGAAGAAAGGGTGAGAAGGCTTCAGGAGACCAAAGCCTGAATCAATTTTGTGTAAATGTTCACAAAAAACGAAATCAACGAGAGTCCTTGATTAAATGCAGCACTGGCTTTCTTCCCAGTGTGCACATCTGTAGAGGACGCTCTGGTTTTTTGATTTAAAGCAGCACATGTAAAACGCTTCCGCTCTCATTGCAATACATGACATCAGGATCAGAGCGCTTTTAACTCTGCCTCCGCGAATCCTCCCAGTACAGCCACATCATGTTTTTAGCTCAAGGCTGGGGCGTAATATATCACCAAGACACCCCGCAATTTCTCTGTGCACTTCAAAGTCACCTTTACAGAGGTGCCTGGCATGTTTTTGATTAGTTCAACTGATACGGTAACTAACAGTGTGTTAAAGTGACTCCAATTAATGGACCTCAAACGGCACCTTAAACTGCTTTGAATCCAAACCCTGAACCTGTGAACTTACTGTCAAGCGCACATGAATTATTTCCATGTGTGGAAAAATCCTCCCCCCACGGAAAACGGGACTTGTGGTAGTCAAGGCCCAGATGACACAGAGCACGTGCAGCAGGGAGCTAATGTAGAGAGGCAGTGTGAAGAGACGTGATGTGTGTTTTAGAAAAGGTTGGTCGCAATCTCTTTTGATCTCTCGTCCTTTTCAGCAGTAACCTCACCAACCTCTCGCATCACTCTCACTCTTTTCAGGGCCAAACGGGTGAACTGCTGATTTCACAGGGATTCAGCATCTATTAGTGATACTCTGCTGACATTAGGAATACATCCATACTACCATTGTTTCTCATTTGAAAGCAGCATTTTCACGCTAAAATGATCTCTGTCCACACGAGTGATTTGGCTCCAAATCAGTTTTAATCTCCGTCCTTACACCATCTACACATATTGCTAGAGTTTTATTGCAGAACAGCTGTTGGTAAAGACAACAGGGTCAGCAATGCTTGTAATTGATTATCGATGCCTTCAACACTTAACTAATGCTGGTTGTTGTCTTCTGGAAGGGGCTCATGTGATAGGAGCCTGAAGAATCAGCAAAAGCTACGTCCTGACCCAAAAGAGCCAATCAGCAAGTGGTTGTGCGCATCTGCATCTCATTTCCTGCCCATCCAAACCAAAACGCAGCTTTAGAGTTTCAAACTAAAATGTAGCCAGCATTTTATTCAAACTCTTAGGAAGTTTGGACACCAGACATATCCATAGCAGAGATGTTGAATTTTCAGAGGCAAATGGAGTTAAGTTTGGATGTAGCCTAAGAGGGTGTCTCCCCCTGTTTAGACTGGTGGTTTTTAAATAAAACAACAGCTGGCAGCTGCACAGGCTCAACACAGCCAATCACCACGAGACATGGCTTCATTTTTTTTAAATGGCCGGATTTATGCTCTAGTTTATGTTGATAGTTCTGTTAAAGGAGAGAGATTTAGCTTTCAGAATAATGATTGTTTACAGTGGTAAGAATTCCATTAGACTCTTTATAAAGTGTGATATGCTGCTTATCTTCCAGCTGAACCAGTGGCCCCGCTCCATCTCAGCCAGGTTCCAGTACACCATCTACCCAATCACCTTCTCCGTGGGGAACGCCGACGAGTGGAAGAAGCTCTTTAAGCCCTGCGCTGCTCAGAGACTCTTCCTCCCCGTAAGGCTGCAGCTTTTATCTCCTCTCACATCCTCTGTCACCATGCATAACGTGATTAGCTTGGGTTCAGAAAAAAATAGTCATTAATCTATTTCATTTCTACTCAAACAGCATTTTCCTACCCTTTATTTTACTGGCGTATGGTTCTAATTAAGTACCAGTGTGTTGAGAGGTAATTTCACACCTTTTCATTTACTTGAGACAAATAAGCCGTCTCCAGGGCCGAATTCCAGTAATTTCATCAAGTGGAGGTTGTGCCTGGCTATTGATTTTCTTTTTATTTTCTAGGGTCATTGAAATAGCACTTAGCTTCCTATGCATTTAATGAACATATTGCAGGTCAAATCCATAGTTTTTTCCCCTTGCTGCAAGGCGATATATGGACATTCTCCATTCACTTAATTAAAAACATCTAGTCTTTTTATCTCTATATTAGATTATGTAAAGAGTGGACTGGATATGATATGGTGAAGCAGTGTGGGATCATGGGAGCTGTTTTTTTCACCCTCATTGTCAAATTTTGTTTACTTAATGTGACTCAAATCATGTTTAAGAATGAATTGATGTATTAACGGTTAACTCATGTTACGCAGCAAACGGCGATAGTATGTAAACTTTGCAATTAATCCACAGCACACACATGTTCTGAACCGTGGGGATTGATTCCATAAAGATCATGCTCTATCTGTGGTCCGTTTCACCACAGTTAGTGTAAAGGTTAAGAGCTTTAAGAGGGAACTTTGATGCTAATTATGTGGATGTCGGTCTGTTTTGTGGTTTCACAATCCATTAGTACAACCACACCATTTGCCAAGCACAATTTATACTGAGAGAGAAATCTGTGTTCCTTCACACAGAGTCCTCATTACCTGTTATTACACAGCTGGGGACATGCAGGCATACATTTAGGTTGTTGAAACATTGGTCTGCTGCTGTGTTTGGACTTGTTGGGATTAGTAGCAGCAGCTCATAGCTGCTTTAAGCAACATAATACAAGGTCAAGCCGCCGACAGCATAGCCACATGGTGTCGTTTAGCATCAGTGAGCAGCTAGAGCACAAATACTATCTCTGAGTTCAGGGCTCCCAGTGGCTCTGTCTGTATGAACTGTGCACACCAGACTTTATCGACCGAGCTACAATTGTACCAACTCGGCCACAGAGGCTGCCTGAAGCTCTGTCTGTGCTGCGTTTTCTTAATGGTACATTGTGAGTGGAACACTGTGTGACAGTATGTGCTTAAACTAGGAAGATAAACATAAAACACTCTGTCATTATACCAAAGTGGTAGTTATTTTGCTTGTTTTATACTCTTAAAGTGTCTTCACGCTGAAAACTGGCTTCCTGGCAGTGTTGGAGTAAATAAAAATGTATCTCGTCCAGACTTTTTTTGTCTGCCTTTAAGTCATAGCTCAATTCATTAGTTGATAATGGAAGTTATTATCTCAACAACTTAAAGGTTTTTTGGTCTTCCACAGACCACCTCTGTCTTGATCTAAGGTCACCGTGAGGCTGACATTTCAGCTTGGTCTTGATAACTGTCCACCATTTGTAGTGTAAAGACATGCATGGTCTCCTCAGGATGAGTTTGGTTAACTTTTGAGGACAAGGCTCACAGAGATGCTAGCTGCGCTGTCCACTCTTAATTCTGCCGAAATACTGAAGCTGGGTTTTTTAACTTCATCTGCACTTAAACATTTAGATGATCTGAGGTAAACTGAACCTCATGATGCTTTTGCATATTTTATAGTTATGCTTTATTAATATGTGAGTCACTGTCTGGGAAAGCAAGCTGTTGGCAAGCTGTGTGCAGACGGGGAGTGTGTACCAACAGCAGTTTTATTCATGTAACTTAATTTTCAGGTGTTACATCATGTAATCTTGTCTATCCTGGTTATTTTAGATGGGAGACTTGTCATAAATATTCAGCTGATGCCTGTCCTTGTGCTCGTAGGTCATCCTGAAGGACGTGGACTCGTTGCTCTATGTGGACACAGATGTCCTCTTCCTGCGGCCCATGGATGACGTCTGGAGCCTCCTGGAGTCCTTTAACAGCAGCCAGCTCGCAGCAATGGCTCCAGAGCACGAGGTCCCCAAGATTGGCTGGTACAGCCGCTTCGCACGCCACCCTTTCTACGGCGTCACGGGGGTGAACTCCGGTGTCATGCTGATGAATCTCACCAGGATCCGCAGCACACTGTTCAAGGTAAGAAGTCGCATTTCTCCTCCCTGTGATCGGTTCGTAGCTGAAGTGAGCTTTGATGTCTCTTTTACATCCTGAGGTTTTTTTTTGTCTTTGAGGTGAACTCACACAGGCTGAGTGCTCCGAGTGGGCTGTGATTGAAGCTTTCTGATTACCACGCTACCATCGCAGACTTGTGCCCTCGGAACTCAGTTTAGCAGCTTTCCAGTTTTCGACTGCTGCCAGCAGATTGCAAATGGAAGCTGGAATATAAATGTGCTCCTCCTTTGATGATGTGTTTTTTGAAGAAGAAAAAAAGGAGAAGGCTGCTCTCGAGCTGTTTTTCAAGCGAACACTGTTGTTGGTTTTTCAGAACAGCATGATCCCCAGTGGCCTGTCGTGGGAGGATCTTCTACATCCACTCTACCAGAAGTACAAGAACCACATCACGTGGGGAGACCAGGACCTGCTCAACATTATCTTCCACGACAACCCAGGTGTGTTCATGTTATATACTGTGAGCACACTGGAAACACTTTATGCAAAAGCGTAATGAATGCTATTTATAGTCAAACTAAACATCAAGCTGTATATGTTAAATTCCAGTCTACACACCTTTGTGTCACAAAAGGTCAATGTGTTCACATAAGTTAAGTCTTATTTACTCTTAATATACCAGTCTACACTATGAATGCTGATCAGTAAACAGTGGCCATAAGCGGCAGCACGCTTCAGTGGCAAAACAAGTTCCAGCTGCAGCAGCCAGATGTGGGCATTAAGTGATCAGAGCCATCGGCAGAGCTGGCATCGCTGGTGTTTGCTCAACAACAGTGTGTTTGTCTTACATGGTATAGCTCTGAGCTCAATGCTGTCTCTAGAGGAAGACACATCAGTTCATAAACAATGTCCTGAACCGTTTTTGGCTTGTTCAACCATCAGGGAAACATATGAAAGCCTCCTCAGAATTAAGGGGGAATAAGATTGAGCTGGCATTTTTATTTTTGACGTTTTTTAAATGTAAGACAGAACAACTGTATATTTATTAAGTTGATTTTGACACTTCTGGTCAGGTAATTTCTCCCATATTTGATCAGGATTTATCAATATAATGGGCTCAAATGAGTAACTTCATATGAGCATCTATACTGTCAGTCCGATTTTATGTTCATACTTACAGTAAATACACATTCCCTCTGAGCAGGTGCAGTGTAATCACCCTAAGTCAATGAGCTGCTGCACTGGAACAGTTGGTAGTTGATTACCTTGCTTATAGGCACCTCACAGTGTAAACAGATTAGTAGGTTTTCACCGCCTTTTTTGCCATCTTTGTTTAGTGTAAATACTAAATGAGATTAGAGGGAAAACATTCAGACTGAGAGACCATAAATAAGAGAATGATGCCGTTTTTCCTAACAGTCCATATTCCGTTCTCTGTTCTGTTTTATTTATATTGATTTCCCTGTTGATGTGATGGACAAAGACTCATGTAACTGCACTGGGCTGTATAGACATTTTGATTATGATATGTTGTTTGCCAATAGATTTTCTTTACATGTCACAGAGCATAGTCTGATTATGACTCATGTCATTATTAGGTCCACTACGACATAATAATCAAAGTTTTTTTTACATGGCGTGTCTTATCCAGAATAATGTCTTTATCAGGTTAATATAAGAATATTGGTGTCCATGTAAATGTATCTACTGAACCAATAGGATGCTATACTCAGCATATTACATAGTTTTTAGTGTTATACATGTGTGTGACCAGTCAGACAGGTGAAGCCAGAGAAGGTGCAGAAACCTGAAAAAGTGTTTCACACTGTGAGAGAAACTCTCATTAGAATGAATGGGATGATCCTCTGGAACAGTGTTTCCATATTGATAGATCCACTGAGGGACAGCATATGCTCTTGGCTGTGCAGTGTATACTTATTCTACTATTTTCCGGCTGCATATTTAGTTTCCTCCTCACAATCAACACAGTTGTGTTTGTTTTACAAATCCTATATTCTCTAGTAAAGGGTGGAAACTAAATAAGCAACAGACATGGTATGAATTGTTTTGGAAAGGTCTTGATCTCCACTACCATAGCCCAATGCAAACCTATGGGGGGCGCCACTGAGTAGAGCCAAAACCTTGAAAATTTTTTTTTTTACTGTTTTATTACTAAGAAAAACTAAATCAGACTAAACAGGTGTTTTTCTCACACACAATAAACATAAAAAATAATGCATGGTTCCCGGTGGCAATCTCACATAATAGTGAAAACACATGAGAACTACACACAGACACGTACAGGATCGTTCTTCCGGGTTGAGATTAGGTCTGGAAAAATAGGTTTTAGAAAACATATTAGCGGTTGGTTTTTTAACCATGAATGAAAATATTTATTTTTATTAAGAAACATTGCTAAAATATAGCGTTTAGCACCAAGAATACCAGAATCTCCGCCCTCTTGCTTGATCAGAGCGCTGCAGAGGTCTACGCAGGCGCACTTGATACCGGTGTGAAAGTAGGAAATGAATACACTATGTTACATACATTATGAGAACATTAACAATGTTTCGAATTTTTAAGAATATCTAATGCTCAATACGGGTATATGGACATAATATGTGGACACAAGTATAAATATTGTTGTAAGAAAATGAATTAGTAGTCCAGAGAGTATGTATAACAGTGGGTGGGGGGGTTCCTGGAGGGGGCGCTGGTGGTGGTGGTGGAGGAGGGAAATGTGCGGGATGAAGAAGTCATCACCCGCAACTTCCGCATCCGCCCTTCTCTCCCCCTGATTGGCTAGTTGTCTACCAATTAGGAACAAGGAGTGTGATCGGTCAGATTTTAGGTCAGGCCAATCCGAACCAGAGAAGGGGGTGGGCATTGTCGTCATCGCGGGTAACCTGACTCTCCTCAGTAGTTGATGCACCCGGACAGGTAACGAACGAGCAATGATGAATATTAGGATTTAAGCATTGAATAATATCTTAATATGCTGTATTCGTTGTTTTAATAATTAACAAATAATGGAGCAGAGTATATATTGGTTGCTAACATTTCAGCTTGGTGTGACTGAGATCAAGCATTATAATTATTATGTTGCTAGGTCCTTGTTATGGTCATCTGAGTCCCTGCTGGCATTGTACCAGGAATTACACTGATAACCCAGAGGTACTTATTTGTCTTTCTTATTAAGTTATGTCCCATATTCACAATTCACAATTCGTCCATTAGGACTTTAACATTGGTGTGACATCCTCTGTACTTAACCCTCAGCAAGAGTAAGGAAAAACTGATAAAACCCCTTTAACAGGGTCAAAATATGTAGAAACCTCAGAGAGAGCCACATGTGAGGGATCCCTCTCCCAGGATGGACAGAAGTGCAATAGATGCCACGTGTAAATGAGAACATCATTGTTGCAAAATATCCTGCGCGGAAAAAGTCAATCAAGAAAATATTGTTCTAAGCTATAACATGCAAAACAGAGTCTGCTGTCATGACCAACGAGCCAGATAGCAAAAACTTATCTCTTATCTAATTTTCGATTTTACTCTTTAACTCACTGGTGCTGAATGGATCTCCTTGGAGATTTGTATCTCCTTGGAGACCCTGATCTCGTTGGAGATTTGTATCTCCTTGGAGACCCTGATCTCGTTGGAGATTTGGATCTCCTTGGAGACCCTGATCTAATTGGGGATTGGATCTAATTGGAGATTTGGATCTCCTTGGAGATCTGGATCTCATTGAGATTTGTATCTCCTTGGAGACCCTAATCTAATTGGGGATTGGATCTAATTGGAGACTTGGATCTCCTTGGAGATCTGGATCTCATTGAGATTTGGATCTCCTTGGAGACCCTGATCTAATTGGGGATTGGATCTAATTGGAGATTTGGATCTCCTTGGAGATCTGGATCTCACTGGAGATTTGGCTTTTTGAGGGCTTCAACATGCTCACAAATATTCTAAACTTAGCCGTAAATTAGAAAGTGACGAAAAATTAAGTATACTGGAGTATTTGGAAATGGGCGTGAATAAATGGCTCAACAGCGCCACCTGGAACACAGCCCCTAGGCTTCCCCTCGACCGATCTTCACCAAAACCGCAGCAGGAAGCCCGCCATGTTGGATTTAGTGGCCTTTTTGACCATATTTCACATTTTTACTGTGACAAACTTGTCGTGGAGCTTTCATCAGATCAACTTCAAATTGAGGTGAGTGTCATCACAACAAGATCGGGATCTAAACTACCTTGAATATACCTACCTTTAAAACTACCTTTTCGTCACACCGTGTGACTGTGGCTTGTAAGTTTGATTACATGCCATCAAAACGTGAGGTTCTGTATCTATGACATATTTGGTCCAATCAAGTCCAAACTAGACATGAAAGACAAGAGTCTCAGCCTAGTGACACATAACCAGCGGAGATTTAGAATAACACAGCGACGTGAAATATCTTCAAGTCTCAAGTTCAGATGAGCTCAATCCAACTTCTCCCAATGACTGATTGAAAGATGAATCTGTTGGAACATTGAAACTACTTACTGAGATATGATTGATTGATATATCGATAGACCAATCAATACACACAAGCACTTTTAAGATGCATAGGGCAACTGATCGACAGACAGACAGACAGACGGGTGGATGGTCTTTCTCACATAGCTTTGCCACACTGGTTGAAGGACAGATATTATTATAATGACAATCAGAAAACAAGACTATCCGACACACCGGTGAATGATCCTGTAAACTGAGGTGTCCTCTGAGAATCCACACACTGGTTCCTTCCCGCAGCCTCCACTCGTGACGCTGAACCTCCTGTCTTCATCAGACCAAGCATCAAACCTGGGGTTCCAGAACTGTCTCCATAGCTGACCGCTCCCTCTGGACCCAGAGGGAGCGGTCATCTCTAGAAGATTTAGACATTTCTAGAATCAAGTCTTAATTCAGATCTCCTGCATATGACATCAGCTGCTGCCTGAGTTCTCCTTACACCAGCTTCAAGAAAACTACCATCATCACAGTATCATTGTTTCTGCATTGTCTGTTTTCCTAAAAGTCAAACTAAATACAGAAAAAATATGGTGTAGGTAATTTCCATTAGCTAAATTGGGTTGTTAATGAACAGAGGTGTCTCTTACTTGGTCCAAAGTCAAACATATTATTGTGTATATAGCAAACATACATATTTTTAACATATCTGACCATTAAATACCACTTACAACAGACCAATTTGATCCAGTTTGGACCTCAAAGGGCTCTGAGAAAGTACACCTGAGATGGCCTGTGCTTGGAGCAAGATCAAATTTAACTTTGTCGTAGGACAAAAGTAAAGACATCATCATAAAGATCTTGACCTCGGGAGTAACATTATGTCAGTGGGAAAATTGTGGATGGCTCCTGCTCCTCAGAGATGACATTTGAACCTTTCACCTGAGTCAGTTTTAATGGCTTATACTCATTCAAATGCAGTCGGGTTGATGTTGGTACTTTGTGAAATGAGGAAAAGGGTTATGTTACGTATAAATATAACGTTTTGAATGTCACCCCTGTTTACTGAGGACAGATATGTGGTCTGCTGTTGTTCAAACTTTCAACACAGATTATTCTTTGTGAACTGAGGAATCACTTTAATTAAACTTTCTAAGCCAGTGTAGTCACTTTGCCGTCCTGGCAATCTCATGGGAATTTTCTTGAGTTATAATGAAAGTTTCAACAGATCTGTAACTGTGTGTTTTTGTGTGTTGTGTTCTTTTCTTCCAGAGTGTCTCTTCATCTTCCCCTGCCAGTGGAACTACAGGCCTGATCACTGTATGTACGGCAGTAACTGTAAAGGGGCTGAAGAGGAGGGTGTGTCCATCCTCCATGGCAACCGCGGAGTCTACCATGACGACAAGCAGCCGGCCTTTAAAGTAGTCTATGATGCAATACATGATGTAAGTATTCCAGGAAGATAGACAGTTTTCACTGGCACAAAGTGGTACTGATGCATAGCGCCCTCTGTTGAAACCCCAAACCCAGTGCAAAGTGGATGTAGTTGTGTACTGAGCACTTTATTAGGAACACCAAACTAACACTGAACCTCATTTACCAGTATCTTCTAATGACTTTTTCTCTAATTTGTTCTGAAAAAAACTCTACGTCACATAAATGACGTGTTCTTAAAATGCAGACACGCGTGTCTTTGTAAATTGAAAGCAAGTCCCAGTTATTCCTGATTAGCATTTGTCAACATCCGTCCACTGCCCATATAAGGGTTTGAAACTGCAAGAGCCGTAGGCACACACAGAAATCACAGAAATGAAGAATACGATTTTATTGCGACATTGATGTGAGAATGTGAAAAACAAGAATGTAAAGACTGCAAAAACATCACATCACTTCTGCAGATTCATCAGATGCCCATTCAAGCTGCCTAGCTCCTGTTCTACCACATCCCAATGCTGTTCTACTGGATTCACGTCATGTTTATATTCATTAAAACCAAGAAACCTTTGTTTTGTAACCTGGTTCATCATCATGCTGGAGGTAGCCATTAAAAGATGGCTACATTTAGGCCCTATAAGGTATTAAAGAGTAATGAAGTTATGTATTGGAGGATTAATATAACTGATTATCATGAATATACAATAAATTGTTATTTTAGTAAGACACATATACCAATGGCTTTGAATTTGTCTGTTATTTTTTGTCAGGCCAAGAAGCAAATTTTCCAAAAATGTGCTAATGTTGATCGGCTCCTTTAAAGACATGAGCTCAGTAAAAGAACAGCTTTGAGAATTTTCTCTCTTTCTTTCGTTTAACAATCTGGGTCAGTTTTTAAATTTAGAATTTGTTTGCTCTTTGAGTAGAGTCATTTCCCCCCCTGCTCTGCGGAGATAAGCCTCTTATAGATGAGCTGTGTCGTAATTTATGATTATTAGAGAAACCACCCTACCCCATCCCTGTTGAAGTAATTTGTATAAACTATGTGTTATGTTCAATTAAAACCAATCATGAAATGAAGTAGCTGGGGGCAGAACTGACACAGAACTTTGATGTCTCTGTTTTCACAGTTTCCCTTTGAGGACAACATGTTTCAGTCACTCTTCTACCCCATCCAGAGCAAGTTCCTGGACACGGTCAACACCCTGTGCGGCAGAATCCCTCAAGTTTTCCTTAAGCAGATAGAGAAGACCATGAGGAAGATGTTTGAGGAGAAAGTGGTCAAACACATCAGACCGCACAAATAACCGATGAGGAGAGAGGACTCCTCCTTTTTTCAGACAATGCCAAGGACCGTCCTGCTGTCCATTATGTGTCAAACCAGCATCTCCCAAACAGGACTGGCATCTCAGTGTTTACAGTGTGTTCAACACATGACACTTCATGGTAAAATGGTCTTATGAGCAATATGACCCTCTAGTGATGGCGTGGGGAATAAGCCTATTGTGCACACAGAAGCATACAGTGCTGGTCAGTGATGCTGTAGAATAAGTTTCACATACTGCCGTCTTATGATGTTCACATCCCACTTATATGAGTGGTGATGAAGTGAATGAGAATGTTGGAAAGTTAAAGTTGCGTAAAAGACAATGGATTATTTTTCAAGAATTATTATTATGAGCATCAGGTCATCATCTCAAGTGTCAAAGCGAAAATGAAAGTATATTTTTGTCAATCCAGTGTTTGACAAAAATATCTGCCTTCCTTATTTTTCCTCATGAACATAGTATCCACCAAAACAAGGTCAACTTTTGGGCTTTGGAACGCTTTACTACCAAGAGTAGTCAATTCATAAACCACTCCTTCAAAAAATTGTGAATGTTTTACCAGCTAATAACTTGAACCATGAGCCTGAGTGAATGAGAGGAGCTGTGTGTTACTGCTCGGTTCTGCAGGAGCAAAATGCCACTGACAGTATTGAATACAGGTCAACAGAGCAAGAATGGACTTTCATGTTACTCAAATAAATGTTGAAATGCACTTTCAAGAATGATATTAGGACTATTAGGACGTCTCATATGTCGTGTGTGTACAAAACGCACTGTCAGAGTTAATTAATACCAAAAGTGCTATCGTTTGGGAGGTGACATACTACAGCAGATTATGTGTTATATATTCATGTCTGCCATGTTTGCTATAATATGACAATGAGTGGTATACACGTGTGTGTTTGAGTGGGTATCTTAATTTGTCAAATAAAGTATATTGTGTTGTGAACACATGGGTCATATGTTTTAGCAGCATTACTTTAAATGTGGCTGAATTGTCTATAGGTATCAAATGATTCAAACTGGAAACTGAAAATGGCTGAACAGTCATTATGTGTGTTTCTGAAATAAAACAATGCAATGTCCGGAGTCTGCCTCTGCCTCTTTAAGACAAATATCAAATTTATAGGAATGCAATTCAAAACTGTATTTTAGGAAAAACTGAATATGAAGATAATCATTGCATTTTTATCAAATGCGGTATCATACGCTTGTGTGACAAGTTTTTTACCAATGCTTTAAAACTGGCTATAAACTGAATTGACCACTATATACAAAGTCCCTCAATTCTGTCCTTTCAGGTTTATTAAACAAATCTAGTCCTTTAAGCCTAGTTTCAGTTCCTGGGTCCATCAAGACCTTTGGAAATGCACAGTAACATAGTAAATGATTGATGATTACGAAATCAGATTGAAAAACTTCATGCATGGGATGTATCACTGACAGATAGAGGAAGTGGCTGACATGGAGAAATCCTGCTACTGTTCTAGTGGCAGAAACTTGGACCATGGGCAGAGAAGGTCTCTGGTTCGTGCCTGGTTCGACTCCACGGAGAGACAACAAAAGACGAACCTGGATTGATCTGTCCAAAAATCCAAGAGTCTCCCTACCCTGTCTAATGCCCCTGAGTAAGGCACCTAACTCCACCAACATCTGCTCCCTGAGCGCCGTACATGGTCGCTCACTGCTCTGTGTGTCCTGCACCAGTTGGGTCAAAAGCAGAGGTTAAATTTCCCTACCTGCATGACTGTGCCTTTGCATGTCTGTGCATGTGTTTGGGACTAATAAATGCATCTTAATCTTAATCTTAATCTAAAAAAAAGCCAGCCTGAAGGACAGCACAGAGACTGTGAACATAGTCCCAGGTTCCAGAGCAGACAAGACTCAAGGTTCAGGCTGAGCAGAGAAGCCCCTCCAGCAGATAGTGGCAGGACGTAAGATGCAGGCTGAGACAGTGAACTCTGAGGTACATAACCAAGTGGCTGGGACATCTCTGCCGAGACATACCGCCCAAAGTAGTTGAGAAGAACAGAGATAAGATCCTCTGGGACCTCAACTTCCAGACTAACAAACGGCTGCAGGCTAACCACCCAGAGACAGTGGTGTTAACCAGGAGCAGAAGAGGGCTGTGGGGATAAATGTGGCATTCCCAGCTCACAGCAGCACCAGGAAGTAGGAGTACAAGAAGACTGAGAAGAACAACTGGAACAGATGTGGAGTGTGAAATCCTAAGTGGTCTCTTTAGTTGCAGGAGCATTAGAGGCTGTGGCCCCCAAGTGGGAGAGGGGCTCCAGCAGCATCCAGGTACAACATCTGAAGCCTCAGTGCAGAAGAGTGCAGTCAGTTCGGTGCTCAGTAAGATAAAATCAGCGGACCAGAGCTGAAGAGACTGTTGCATATATATACCATGCAATATACAGTATATACAACATATACACATCACATATACATATCAACATATCACACTCAATTTATCTGTCTTTATTTATATATATGTATATCTACAATATATATGTATATATTGTGTGTATATATATATATATATACACACACATATTTATAAATAAAGACAGATAAATTGAGTGTGATATGTTGATATGTATATGTGATATGTGGGTAATCTGTACTATATGTGTTAAACAAGGAAAAGTGTGTTTCTATATATTCTATAGTGTGTCATTTTTAAACTTGTGAGTTCGTAGTTGTATTTCTCCCTTTGCGCTGTTGCCATTATTTAGTGTGTATCCCCCGTCAGCTGCACGGAGTCCTGAGATGAGTGCTGCTGGCGCTGCTGTGTCTTGTGTGTGCAGCTGAACAGGCAGTGACCTCACGGCGCCATATTAAAATACTCCCTCCTCTCCGCCTGTGAGATCGTAGCTTAGCAGCCGCAGCTAGCCGCCAGTCTGCTTTTCACATCCACAAGACTGACAGAGGGCGACGACGTGATGGAAATTGACTCGCTTCAAGAGGCGCTCAGAGGTCACTTCACTTTGTTTCGACAGGTTTTCTGTTCGTCGCGACCATGTGTCTCACGTGTTCTTCCGTAGATGTTGTACAGTGAAAAAATAAACGGAATGGAGCTCGCAGGCTAACGTCGCTAGCTTCTTCTCAGAACTAGCTTTAGCTTATGCTAACATTACAGGCGGTTTGGCGGAAGCGGTTAGCGGTCTGTTAGTAACGTTGGCCAACCATGAAAGCTCACTAAATATGCAGCTCTTCTCTTTATTACATCCACCTAACGATTGTGTATTTATTCTGTATTTGCCACATTTTTCTCGCTGATAGCGGTGGCTGGGAGGAAGTAGCTGCTCACTGTCACCGGCTACTGAGACCGTTTGCCGGCTACGCTGTTGCGGCTAACTTAATGTGCTAGCCAGTGTGCTAATCTGAGGCTAGTTCTAGCTAGCTAGCAAGCGACCTAGCAAGATTGTTAGCAACTGTAGCCCACTACGTTATGTAAATAACTAACGAGACATTATGATAGCCTTGAACCCAAATGTGTCCATAGACGTGCGGACGAGCCGCGAGTGTTTAGCTTCAGCAGTAAACCACTGCAGGTGTTCAGGGCATCAGGGCTTTACAGCACACTTCTCCAAACTGGGGCATAAGCTAAGTCAAATGATCTGTTATCCTCTGGTCTGACTGTAACATTATGTGCATGTATGTTTGTGGTCCTCTCTTTCTGAGCAGATTTCGAGAAGAAAGCAAAGAAGGAGGCATGTCCTCTTCTGGAACAGTTTCTATGTCATGTAGCAAAGACTGGAGAGACCATGTAAGTGAACATTGAAGGCCTGATGCAATTGTCCAACCTTACTACTACATCTGCTACCCCTATATCTGCCACACACCCGCAAATACACGTTTATTTAGATATGGTAGGATTTTGTATTTGATTATAAATTTAAGTATAGCTTATTTAGATGAGCAGTTCAGGAGTAATTTCATATTTCCTTAACAGAACTTAATTATTTCTAAATGTGGTGGACTGTCATGATGCAAGTGTCATTTCTTGATGATATTTATCATGTTTTTTTAGCTCTATAATTTGTCCTGTCTTCTACTCTTGTATTTCATACGCGTTAAGCCCCATTGTGTTTACACATGTCCTTTAGGGTGCAATGGTCTCAATTCAAGAACTACTTCCTGTTTAAATTGGAGAATGTGATGGATGACTTCAGAGCCTCAGCACCTGAGCAAAGAGGTCCTGCAAATCCGAACGTGGAGTCAATTCCATTTGAAGATATGAAGGAGAGAATTCTGAAGATAGTGACGGGATATAATGGGTAGGTGCCGAGTTAAATTAGTGCATTTCAATATAACAGAGTTTTTACTAAGCTAACTTGAAGAATTGAGCAGTCACACTTAATGCGTTTGGTTCCCCATGATAAAGACACTCCATGTATAGCTTTCCTGTTTGCTACACATATATGTAGTCTACAATATAGAGTGTTAATTGTGTGTTATGACTGCTGCTTTTCTCGCTCTGAGTAAATGGGCTGGAACAATGTCACATGTAGGAACCGTCACAATTTGGCCAATACAGGAATAACTTGAAGTCCTCTCTCTATGTTTCTCCCTTGTATGGCCAAGGTTACCAGTTTTGCTTCCCTTTTTGTTGTTGTTGTTGGTTTTCCATAAACTTGTTTTGTTTCTGGGTTCACAACCTCTGCTTCTACTCTTTATTACAGCCAAGATTAATATGAGCGTAGGGCAATAAAACGATAAAGATAATTATAATGATAGAAATATCAGACATGGTCAATACTTTGATAGAACTCATTCCATCCATGTTTTTACAGACAACACAAAAAGCTAATGAAAATAGCGCCGCACAGAACCAATCATGTGGCTGTAAAAAGTTACAGCCACATGCCACACGACAGCTTATGTTGATGCACACAGCACTCAGCGTAGGAGTAGAAGCTAGTAGCAACACACGTGCTAATGTTTGAGCTACTGCAGCCGTTCGCACCAGTACTTCAGGAGTGCGAGCAAGATAAAAAAAGAAGAAAGAAAATGCTAACAAAAGCTCGAGCGACATCATTACTTAGAAGACAGACCAACAGACACAGCCTCAAAAGACAAGGACATTGTTGAAAAGAAGGGTCTGAGGAATTCGGTTGTGTGGAGATAGTTTGGCTAGTTAAAGTCCAACAGAAGCTTAGTAATGTGCACTGCAAATTGTGTCGAAAGCAGGTAATACTGCACTTTTTTACCATCGGAAGCTGAAATGACAGAAATAGTGATTCGATTAAATATTGTGATATATATTTATATTGAATGAGAAATGATCGTGATACAAATTTTTTTTTTCTACATCGCCCAGCCCTACGCGCACAATAAAGACATGTACGTATCACAAAAAAGACAGCTTGAACTGTGATAAGTAGTGTTCCATGTGCCATGCATTCACACTCTGCTTGTCAATATATTTGGCCAATCAGATGGAGCCCTGCTGCCCTAGATAATAAATTAAAGATATACAGATCATTGACAGGTTTTTTCTTTAATGAATCATTGTCGTAAGGAGAGTAGACAGAAAATAGAGAATTGTCAGGCAGCTCTGTCAAATCACATGCCACTGCCGCCTCCTCCTGATTTAATTCTTTAAGGGAAACTTCTAGTCATCAAGTTTATCCAGGGTTAAATGAATCACTATGAGCAGTTGATTATATAAAAGAATTGCATATAGTTTATTTGTGATAGTCCCAGAACCTCAGGAAAGATAATAGAATTATAAAACATGACAATATTAAATAGAAACACACCTGTTTCAGCATAGACTACTTACTGTATGGGGTCTACGTTAGCATTGAAACCAAAGAAGAAAAATACTTTAAAGGGTAAACTTTGTTAAAACAGAATCCAATAAAATTGAAGTGAATGGTGTCCTCTTTTTCAGAGGTAATAAAACAACAGGAAAAAATATAATGTGCTTCCATACTGCTCGTGTGGTGTCATCAAAGTGGCCGCAAGCCCCAACATTCATATTCGTCTTGAAACAAGGTACTTTACACTCTATTTTAATCCTAAAAGTCCACTTCCAGTGTTGAAGAAGAGGACTCCACTGACTACAATTGTATTGGATTCTGCTGCAACAAAGTAGACCCCTGAAGTTTAACTGCATAAGTGTTTTGTGGACTCAATTCAGCCAACCCTAGTTGAGTGAATTTTAATTTCTTTGAACTATCCCTTTAACACCGTTTATTTATCGGTCATATAGTCATCGCAATTATCAACAACATTATCGCATGATTCCCTAATATCTTGCCGCACTACTTTACAGTCACTTATAACTTAACACCCCCCTGCCCCACTAGCTTGTGGTGAATCCAGCGGGGGATCTCCTGCTGTGTTCTCACATCAGCTTCTGCTGACTTTATACAAGTCTGCAGAAACTCCGTGTTGGAGTTCAGTGCATGTCTGAAAGCAGCCTAAGATCAGTGAGATAAGGTAACACTTTATTGATCCTGGAAGGGGATATTCTGGTTTACGACTGCTGAGGCTTACACCATCTGTCTACAATAATACAAAATGAAATGTATTGCAGGGGTGTAGATTGTTGAGTCTTGATGGCAGCAGATATAATGGACCTGTGATAGCTCTCCTTCATACACATTGGGGGAGTAGAAATCAATCAATCAATCAAATTTTATTTGTATAGCCCATATTCACAAATTACAATTCATCTCATAGGGCTTTAACAGAGTGTGACATCCTCTGTCCTTAACCCTCAGCAAGAGTAAGGAAAAACTACAAAAAACCCTTTTAACAGGGTAAAAATATGTAGAAACCTCAGAGAGAGCCACATGTGAGGGATCCCTCACATGTCGACCTGAACGATACATTTTGTATTTGCTGTGTATTGATTCTTTGCACTTTATTTTTAGAATCCCGTTTACGATCCAGCGCTTGTGTGAGCTGCTTACAGAACCCAAGAGGAACTACATAGGAATAGATAAGTTTCTTCGGGGGGTGGAGAAGGTATGTCTAAACAGTGGTTAATACAATTTATTCTCATATTATTAACACTGACACCTTCTGCCACTCATTTGGCTGTTCTTGTTTTGCTCTAGAATGTAATGGTGGTAAGCTGTGTACATCCAACCTCAGAGTAAGTGACATGATAATGTAAAATGTAATAATAACTTATAATGTAGTAGTTTGGGAATGATGGGTTGAGAATTCTGTTTTGTTTACCAACGTGCAGAAAAAATGGATGCAGTACCATCAATAGAATGAATGGTGTGATGCTCCCTGGGAACACATCTGCTTTTACAGAGAGGTTTGACAGATTTTGTCCTTGATTTTAACATTTGTACTTTTTAAGTATTATTAGATGATAATCGTGATATTTATATTGCCTTTTCCCACTCTTATAAAAACAAATCGCTGTCTGCTGTGTATTAGGAAAGTCAACGGTCCAGGAACTCCCCGGCCGCTGAATCGACCGAAGGTGTCTCTGGCACACTCACTAGCAGCTAATGGTCTGCCAGACAGCACAGACAACAAAGACCTCGACACAGAGCCAGAAGACGACAAAGACTCCAGGTATGTCAGGAGCCGAAACACAACTAGAAAATGAATTATTCATCTTCAACATAAATAAACTCATTGAAATCACCTGTGTTTCACATGCTTCTCCTCTCTTTTGTCAGTGAGGTTTCGGCATCTGAATCCTCCCCCGGGAGCTCGGTGAAGAACAAACACCCAGACACAGAGGAGGACATGGAAGCTGAGCAGCAGGAGGTGAAGAGACTGAAGTTCAGCAAGGATGATGATGATGAGGATGATGAGGAGGATGAAGAGGAAGAGCAGGACGTGGACACACTGAGGCCTTCTCATGCCTCCTGCCTGTCAAAAGAGGCAGAAGCCATGGTCCAAGAGGAAGAGGAGGAGGAAGAGGAGGAGAAGGTCGGGTACAGCAAGGACAATGAAGCTTCTAGCAGTGCCGCTGCTACTGAAGACCAAGGCAGGTTTTCCCCCCCTTACGTACATGTCTTTTACCGGTTGTCGGTTAATGGTATGTGAGGCTTCAATGAAAAACAGAAATGCAACAAATGCACTGGCTTGAATGTTGGCATAAATATAAACCACAGGTAGGACAGGAATACACAATTGTGCAACAAAGGAACATTTTGATTCGCACTTTACATTTCTCTCAAAATCCCACGGCACACCATTTGGGAACCACTGGCTTAACCCATTAAGACCTTGGGTGCAGAATAAAGATGCTCTCTAAAAGAAAACTTTAGGACTTTAGGGTTTTCAGGCAAGTCTCCTTGATCTAAAGTCAGGGATAAGTTTGGACTTAATGACATTTTTAGACTGATGTTCATGTCTCACATGTACCTGTCACAATTCGTCTCTGATGTGCAGTATAGTTAAGACTCGCTCTAACCAGTGATATCAGTGTTATAAAAGGCAGCTGTATGTTGTAGTTCAGTGTTATATGTGCTGTAAAAACAAGCACAAGTTCAACTGTGACTGTTTTTTCTTTCTTGCTGTTGTGGGAAAATGTCCTTCAGACCCTAAAGATCAGCACAGATGTTTTAAATCCCCACTGTCTTCATTTTAGTATCTATGTCAGATGCACAGACTGACGGTAGATTCTAGGACTAAACATGATGCATTTACATTAATGTGGTTGCAGTTGAATAGCTGTCTTCGTACTGAGGCATAGATGAGGAGGCATAATACTCAATATTTTCCTTGTCATATTCTGGACCTAATTACTTTTTTTATTAAATCTGGCATCTGTGCAGTAATAAAGGGAAATGTGTGTAAATCGTGAATATAATGATATAATCTATAATTTCTTCTCACTTTATTGCCTGATAAGAAGGCAACCAAACCAGTCCGTTAATTATTCTGAGGTTGATAGAAATTACAAATAGCCTTAAAACTATCCATACTCAACTGTGATTTTCCACTTTTCCTACACAGAACCTACCAGCAGCACGCATGCCGAGGTTTGTGCAGGCTCGGCTGAGGGTGGGGGGCAGGCCGAGAGGGAGGTACCGTGTGGCTCCCAGGACGAGGCCAGCGACATGGATCAGACAGAGCAGCAGGCACCTGCAGGCGTCCTGGAGAGCCCCGAGACCAGCAGGGACAGCGAGGAGAGCAACAGTGACCCAGTGAGCAGCAGCAGTAGCAGCAGTGGTAGCAGCTGTAGCATAGAGGATAGTGCCGAAGCGACCAGGGAAGACGTTGCTCTTGCTCCCTCCAGCAGTACAACTGAACCTCCCACAGAGGGCGCCATGGAAAGTGCCATCTTGAACACTGGGACCACCGAGGAGCCTATGGAGCAGGACTAGACTGCAAGTCCCCCCTGCAGC
The DNA here is from genome assembly GCF_949316205.1 of Platichthys flesus. Taxonomy (NCBI): domain Eukaryota; kingdom Metazoa; phylum Chordata; class Actinopteri; order Pleuronectiformes; family Pleuronectidae; genus Platichthys; species Platichthys flesus. The sequence continues at coordinate 6,351,313 of NC_084946.1, read as the reverse complement.
CGTGTTTGACCATAAACCAGCTTGTTCTTGAATCCAGTTTGACTCTCACTGGAATTGAGGATAACTGCACCTCGTACACAATACGAACGCCTCGTCCCTCTTTTGGACACTCCTCCAAAATGGCTACCTGGCATTTGATGTGGGCATAGAAATAAATTTTCATTTGAAGGTTTTTTTTTTACTGGAATATTTTATTGATCTTCTTATCTTGTATTTTTAATTTACCCTTAAAAGGGGTTTGTTTCGGCAGCCTCGAGTTAGTCGGCTGGATTTTCCTTTGTTCTTTCTTGCGCTCTATGGGTTTGTTTGAGTGCTGTGGTGGTCTGGTTCTGAAGCCACTCTCTCCAGCCATTTGGGATATTGTGACACGATTGGTGGTGTAGGTCTTGTACCCTTTAAGCCCGGTGTACCACACTACCAGGATCAGAACAGAGCCATACCAGCCCTCACTATTTATGAAATTATTCACTTATGAGCTACAGCCACCATTTCAATTCCTGACTGAAGCACATGTAAAATATTCTTTAGTCACGCAATGACCTTAACCTAACCCCCCACCCAACCCACCACGACTATGTTGTTACTCCACCAAGCCTCCACCAGGCTGTTGATTGTTTTAAAATTTACCTCCATCAATGTGAGATGCGAGACCTTTTTTTCCATTGTGTCCTTATATTATTTTAACCACATTTTTGCAAAGATACACTACCAATCCCTCTGAACAATAGTATGACATTCTACCTTGTAGAGATGTCCTCTGTAAAATTATATATTTTGGATGCATAAAACCACCATAATTTATAAAAAATCATTTCAATTCAATGAGTTCTTTTGGAGTATGTTTTTTTTTTTCTTTTTTTCTGTCTGCCAGTTGTAGTTTCCAAAACCAGCTGTAAGTACAAAGATGACCTCTGCTTTCTTTGTATCGTGATGTCACCATGTTGTTTCACCGACAGATATCCAGAGCAGTTTCTGGTTCCAGTTCTACACCTGTTTTCTGCAGCTGTACTTTTTGATATTTAGGATTTTAAATTTCTGTAAAGTAGATTTTTGTAGATTGTAATACAGTATGTGTTCACTGCCTTTGTGAAACCATATATAATTGTATAATTTCTGTGTATACTCTGAATGCTTTTGCTTTCAATGCGGTATTCAGAATCAGCAATAAATGTTAACATTTTTATGCCTGGTGGTCTTGCTTACTTACACACAGCATCTCATTTATGTGCAGTATTAGTGTTATTTTGTTTATTATTCTTGACACAGCTGGATACTCTAGCTGTCTCAGCAGTTGTCAAACACATTTGGACTCCTAGCCGAAAAATGTGTAACTAATGACTGAAATTGTGATTGTAATAGAGGAACTAAGCTCCAGAGAACTGATGCTTTATACAGTTTCACTGGAACAGCAGCTGGGACTCATAACAAAGCAGATTCATTGGTCATTCGAACAGCCTGTGCTTCAGAATATCTGCCATGAAAAGACATTTTCAGAATTTCTTACGTCTTTTTTCATCCAACAATTTTTGTTTTGCAACAACATACTACTGTACCAGATAATGATGCTACAAGTAAATCAGAGGATGTCCAACTGGACCACTACCCCTTAACAAATGTATCCTTTATCTAGATTCTATACCATTCATCCTTTTGTGTGTGGAGCTGGAGCCAATCCCAGCTGACATTGGGCTGGAGGCAGGGAACACCCTGAACAAGTCACCAGCACATCACATGGCCAAAATATACATTAACAAACATTCACACTCAGACCTATGGTTAATTTAGGGTCAACAATTAAGGACCATCCAGCACCACCATGCTGCTCAGAATTAATTTCTCTCTCTTTCTTTCTCTCTCTCTCTCTCTCTATATATATATATATGATATGGGACAGAGATATCAAAATACATCAGTAAAAGTATACATGCAATATTAACACTAGGAAATATATAAGCTGTTTGACCTTCACCTGGAAGTGATTAAAGCTTCTATTAACGCATTCAAAAATAAGGGACAAGACTACACTTGTTTTGACAAGTTATTTCCCACATTAAACCTCCTGGAATAATTTGTCTGGATCAGCTTTGATCTCCAGCAGATCTTCCCTACATACATAATATGCAGTACAATTACATGCACTCACAGATATTATTTGCATTTGAAAGAATAAAGGTTTGTTTAAGGCTTTTCTCTCAGCGTCTCTGGGTAGTTGCTCCTTATTAATGGAAGTAAAGAACCCATCAGCACGACTGTTGTCAAATCCCTCCCATGTGTCACACACAGAGGACAGAGGAACCATGTATGAAAATTAATGAAGGCAGCCAATTTGACTTGGAGATTTTTCAGAAGGCAGCTTTTGTAAAAGCTCAGCGACTGCTACATGGTTTTGGTCACAGTTAAAGGGGCGAACCATTGTCCATTTAAATAAAAATGCCTTTTCCTCTCCCCTTGAACAGCTCTGCTCAAAATCGTGATCCTGTTGGTCAGTTTACAAAAGCATTGGCCCCTGCTATCGTTTGACTGCTGAAATTTGCCCAGGCTCTCAGAGGAAATAAGAGATTGGCTGCATTAATCCATGCAGCGCTGCTTTAAAATGGTGGCCTTTGAAGACTTGTCTCTGGGGAAACAAATGCCAGGTCAGGAGGGATATTAAAAAGCTGCACGACACCAAATTCTTTTTAATCTGACCCCAGCTTCATGAACTTAAAGGATTCACACACTTTTGTTAGAGGCATCAGGTGACCAGAGATGTCCTCTTGACTCCTCAAACTTGTTATAAAAGCAATTCACACAGTATCACAGTAACTTCTTACTTCATTTCTCATTGCTGCAATTAAAGAATTTGCCTGTGTCCTAATATCAAATGTCTTCTTTGTATGTAGCACCGAGGATCAGGACTGTATTAGCAGGGGATACCATTTTGGAGGCAAACATAGCAGCCACCTGTTATATCTGCAATGATTTTTTTTAAAGTGCCTTAAAAGTACAGAACCACAGTTCATAGAATTAATTTCATATCACAACAGAAGGTATGATATTATAAATGTCTCTATAGCAGCTGGAGTGAAACCTGCAGTGAGTGAGCTGAAGTCTTTGATCAGACCAGTCAGTAAAATAACTATGAAATTAAACTCTCTCCCAGAGCCCCCCGACAGCGGACCCCTGGGGCTCTCTGGGCCCCCCTCAAATCCCTCTTGGCCGCTGTGAGGCGTTACACTCGGGTTTCATGCATCAGCAGCCGCCTCCAGAGAAGAACTTTTTAATGGAAGTGTGGTCAGCATGCAGCGCATAACAAATCACACTAATAGTCTTGAGTCATCAAGTTAAGTGGAAGCACTCCCCTTGATGACTTTGACAGGATTAAAAGACGGAATACATGAAATCTTAAAGAAAGTGATTATAACACAGAAGTTTCTCTCTTAGTTGGGATTTGAAAATATTATGTGGTTGAGCAGGACTGAGAGCTCCCAGTCATGTCCTCTCTGATTGGGTCAAGCAAGGCCATGCGCAGTCTTCCTGTCATCCAATAGAGGGTACTGTTTAGTTTCCAAGCCAGACCAAACGTGGCCCCTGAAATCAGATTGCAGGCCGAGTCATCATGCTCCTGCAAGTGAATGCATGCAGGCTGTGACGCACGCATGGGCCTCCTTATGTGCTGTCTTGAAAAAGTCACACAGACACTCCGTCCTCCTTCATCCCTGTGCAGCTCTGTCCGCAGGATGAACCCATGCCTGTCTTATATTGTCTCCCTGTCTTAGTGTGAGGGGACGTCAGAGCTCGCTGCCTGTGAACGCTAGGGAATGACCTGAAGATGACATAGCCATCTTTTTCTTTACTCTCCAAAAGCCAGGGGGAATGTTAGCGTCTGATGCTGCTGCTGGAGTTAACCTGTGAGACATTCAACACACCTCTTGAGAAACCGCAGACATCAGATCAAGTCCCATGTGTCTCATAACTCACAGGAGAAATAAAGTCTTTTATTGGAATGATCTAGAATATGGCGATTTTAAGGCAATAAATTTGTGTTAAGAAAATAAACAAGGTCAGAAACTGATGTCCAGGTCCTGGATCAGGTGTGGGCCTGGTGCCAATGTCAAGTTACATTTTTCTGGCACAGCAGGGTGAAGCATTCTGAGCCAGAAAAGTCTGGGAGGGTGGGACATTTATTTATCTCCACTTCAAGAACATCAAGCACACCTAAAAACGGAGGATGCAGGGAGGCTCCACCGCAGGAGGCCTCCAGACAGGCTTCACAAGAACCGCTCAGCAAAGTGGGTACAGTGAGAAATACTATGTAAGGCTCTGAAATGGTCAGTGAAGAAATATTGGATTATTCTGATGTTTGAGGAGCTCAGTGAGGGGGCGGAACTCTCAGCGGGACGTGGACGCTATTGAATTGCAGAAACAGAATGGCATCATCGTAGAGGAAGTTCATTCCAGACAGCATACATGAAATAAAGTGGTGACATTTATGCTTGGCAATAAAATGCTGGTTGTAGCTCTGCCAGGGGGGATGACAGCAGTGTGGAAGGAGGCAGGGTAAGCAATTTCCTGGGGCCCTGAGCTGGGAGGGGGTACAGCTGTTTACAGCAATTACAATTTATTGAAACCTCCTTAAACTCAATGATTTGTTATTTACAGGAGACTGCAACGACACTGTGGTTGAAACCATCGATAACAAGGCAATTTTAGAGGTAGTGAATTCTAAAAAGTCAAAAATGCCAGGGAGAGGGGTCTGTTCTTTACACAGTATGTATAATTTTGATGATAAAATAATGGTTGAGGATTGAATTTATGATGTTCGGTATCGTGTTTCTTTGGTTGGTGGTGATGGCGGTGGTCAGGGGGGTTCTGCATGGTTCAACGTCGGGCCCCAGATCCATTTTGCCCGGGGCCCCCTATGTCCATTGAAACACACCTGCTCAGGGACATAGAAATACTGTTGAACAAATATGAAATATGCAAACAAGCATCCGAGACAGTCTAGAGTAGCAGTGGCATCTATTGTACTTCGGTCTGTCCTGCGAGAGGGATCCCTAACATGTGTCTCTCTCTGAGGTTTACACATGTTTTCTCTGACTCTTTATGAGGGTTAAGGTGGAGCACTGGCAAGGTTTGTGTGGAGAGCAAGGTGGACCCAAAATGTAGGAGCAAGGCAGTAAGCAGATCCAATTCAATTTATTCAAAATAAGCACAAAACAGGAAGCAGTACCAACGGGCAAAAACTCCAACTGTCCAAGAAAAGAAAACTAGGCAGGAAAGAAACAACCTGTGAACACTGGAGACAAACCTGGCAGCGACTAAGATCATAACTAAACAGACTGGACACAGACAGGACTGAAGACTTGACTTAAATACAAACTGAAGTGATGACAAAATAGAGGCAGGTGGCCGAGGACAAACAAATTGGGGAAATAAATCTGGAGGGAAAGCACAACGGCAGAAAGTAAATGATTATTCAAAATAAAACAGGAAACAAAGAATGATACACAAATCTTAGCCCGGAATGAAACATAGAATGAAAGAAAATCTGAAAACAAGAAAACACAGGTAAAAGTCAAATAACCAGAGGAGTCCATACTTAGAACAGTCCAACAAAACCCAGAAAACACCTTAGCCAAGAGTATAGAGCCTGACAGAATCATGACAAGCACCTTGTTAAGATCCATGAGACAACCCGATTTGTGACAATGGGCTATGGAAATAACATTTGATTGATTGATTTATCATATTAAATCTATGCAACCATCTGCTATTGTTCATTACAGCAAGAGCTCAACCAACAGCAACTTAAGAAAACATATGCAAGTTAAGAAAACACATGCAAGTTGACAAAACACAGGCAAAGTAACAAAACATCTTCATCAAGTTCACAACGCAACACAATACATTACAGAAACGCGCAGCAAATAGAGAAGAAACGACAACGAATTCGGCTCTTCAGCCCCCCTGTGTGTGTGTGTGTGTGTGTGTGTGTGTGTGTGTGTATGTGTCTGCAAGCGTCAGCAAAATGTTACGTTCCACACTGCTATTTGAGGCTAATGTCAATTGGTCCTCATGTGATAGGGACCTCATGAATCAGCGAAGGCTACACCATGACCAAAAAGACCCAATCAGGAAGCAGCTGCCAGTGTCTGAGTCATTGTTTCCAAACGTGTCGGGTTCAGTCCATCCAGACTAAAATGCAGCCCCAGAGTTTTCAAACTGAAGCAGGGTCAGCAGTTTCCGAACTTTCTGTACCGTAGCATGTATTCGAGTTGTATCTGAGGCAGAGTTGATATCTTTTCGGACAAAAACGTGGATGTAGCCGTATGCCGTACATGAGCACATTTCTGTCCTGTAAGAGGGAGATAGTGCTGATATACTAAATGAATATTGTGTTCATTTTATACCAGTGAAAGACCTTTATTATAATTAGACGGTAGTTTGAGCATGTTTTTCTTTCTGCCTCTGAAAGTGATGCCTGTGAAGTCTTTCAATTACAGCTTGTCGTGCTGAGATTCTAATTCCTCTCTCCAGTGGGGGGATTCTTTGAAAATAAGGACCATTCCACATGCATTTAATGCGCCACATTACATTGTTGCTTGTAGGACTTTCAGATACGCAGACTCGCAGTTGAATGCCAATGTATTATTTGGAATAACTAACATGCTGTATCTCCTTTTATTTACCTCATCCATAAAGAGACCTCTGACATAACAAGTTGTGATTTCTACATGTCTACACTTAGTTACATGTTGTTACCATGTCTTGGTGGCCTACGCTAATAAGCTTTTTGCGCATTTGGCGCAGTATGTACCAAAAAGTTGCTTCAACATTTGAACAGAGGTAATCAAGTATTTTGCGATGATCCAAAATGTACACCCCCGCTGGCTCCAAGGTGTATTTTAGGCTCGCACCGTGTGTCTGTGTCTGAAACTCCAGTCTGCCTTCATTTTTTTCTGAACTCATGCAGTCAGACTGTTGTGACAGTGCTTTACCTAACACTTCAGGATGGAGGTGTTATCCTCACTCTCACTCTTTGAACATGAGCGCTCATGCAGTTGGCAAAGGGGCGAGATAAATTCTTTGGATCTAGTGGGAGATGCGGGGGTAAAGAGGAAGAACGGCATGTTTTCCACTCTCATTCTCCTTTTCTCCTTTTCTCCTTTTGCACGTTCTGTTGCCCCCACCCTGCTGACCGAAGCTTTTAAATCGGAATGTATATAATGGATAAATTAGCTGTCAACCAATAAATCTGCAGAAAGGGAGCCACCGAGGTTTATGCGATTTGACCCAGGAAACTGCGCTGTGAGAAAAGTTGAGCAGGGAGGAACGAGCTGTGGGAGGACGGACCGCTGTGAGTTATGGCTCCGATGAGCCATAAACAAAACACAAGCAATGGGGCCTTTGAAGCTAACAAGACCACGCAAGGGTCAAATACGTAGTTAGAGACATTTATGTCTTTGGCATTCAAAGAGTTTGGCTTGCATTTTACATCCGATGGAAAAAATGTAAGCAGCTGAGACAAAAACGTGTGAGAGAAATTCAGAAAAAGCTAAAGTCAACCAACAAAATTATATTTTTTAAATATGGCATGAATACAGTGTTTATTACAAACATATATCCTGCTTACTTTTTGTTGAGAGAGGAATTCAATTTCTGGCTTCCTTCGTGACCACAGTTTTATGTCATTTCATTTTTTATGGTTATCCCTGTGTGGTTATGTTGAAGGTGACGTACCCGCTGCTCTAGCTGACAGGATACGTGCTGTCTTATTGCCTGTGCTGACCTTTAACTCAAAGTGCAGCGAGATGCCTCAAAGACAGAAGCATTGACAGCTTACATACAGGCCTGGCTACAGATAATCATGGTGCCACCGTATGCTTGTAACAGAAGGTCTCTTAACGTTAATGGGGATTTTGAACTTTCAAGTCATACTTTCTTTCTTGCCTTCACGTCGGACTCTGTTTTTCATCTCTCTCTTTCAATCATCACTTTCTGTTTCATCTACAGACCTGGCTCGGGCTCTGTTTAGAGTTTTTATATTTTATCTTATGACCAAAAACTCACAAACTTGATGAGATTTGTATTTGTGTTTAGTTCTTGTTATCACAATAGACAAAGATGGCGAATATATTATAGCTAAACATCCACATGTTAGCCCTGTAAGCTTGTTAGCGTTTTGAAATTGCACTATTTCAAAGCACCAACATCCTAGCATAGTTGAAGACACATTTTCTTGTATTTTAGTTCCATTCAAATGACAAATAATCCAAAGACAATAGAACTATGCCTTGTCTTTTCCTTAGTTTCAATCATTAATATCACTAACCTCGCTTTGCTGAAACAATAACCTACAACTAGTACTTCTTTATGAAATACTTTGTATTCCGAATGGTCGAAGATTGACAAGACTCAGTTATCACACACATGGCACACACATACATATACTGAAACTTACCCTATCATATTTTCACAGACAGATGAATCAGTTCACATGTAAAATATGATGGTTTGGCTTGACAAGAGGCAGAATATATGTTAATGGAAATAATCAATTCTTTACCTCTGATAAATCTATATATATAAATTACTGTTAGAATGGATTTGTGCATGTTGTGCAGGCCTTTGCACATTTTTATTACGTCTTTCGTAGGTAAAAAAAAAAGTTCCTATCCTGCCATCAATCACGGTAATGTATCTGTGTTGTTCCATCTTGTACTTGTGATAAATCAGAAAAGCTCATGGGTTTTATTATGCATTTTACATACAAGATATATTTAGTTACCTCTGGAGACTCATTTATCTTGGCCATTGCGTACGAGTTACTCGCAAAACCATTGTTCTGGATTGAAATCAGAGTGATAAAACGCTGCAAAAATAGAAACGCAATTGTCACTTAAAACCTGTCAGCTGATCAGACGTGTGTATTTTTTTTTTTACAGTTTTCAAAGAGCTGTTCATAAGCACATGGGCTTTGCAATTTCACAGTCGGAAGCTCATTCAGTATAATCTTTTTTAAGTTTTCATCTCACATAATTGTAGGGAGGTCTTTGAACCATAATTGAATTTATGATAATTTAAAGAACAGTTTATTATTGTCTTCATTTTCCTTCACCAGCCAATAAATCCATTGTTTTAAATATCAGGGTTATCACAGTAATCTTAATACTATTAGATTTAAACATGGAATAGTCATGCTAATCAAGGTCAGAATGACTGTTCTGAAACAAATATCAGCTTATGAATGAGGTTTAGTAATGAGTGCTAGAAATGCATTGTCTCATGTAAAGTAACATTTTGCAACATTTTAATTTTCCATTTTTCCCATCAGCAGTATTTCTTTAGATGCAGCTCTGAGGTTATTGTCAAGTTCATAGACGTAAATGCTCTGAGGACATGCCTCCACATCTAAGAGTAACCTCTTTGACTGATCAGAGAACATGAATATGTGGTTCAGCACTTCTTTCTGTGTATCCAGCAGCTTGTTCTCTCTCTGAGATGTGAGATATGCTAACACAGTCTTCACACCTGCTGAACTTGCTGGAGCATTGTGGTGCCTCCAAGGTTTTCTCTTATTTTGATGTAGGTCATGCAAAAAGTCAGGCACAACAACCTGGGCCACAAATATTTCCCGATGTCACCTGTCAAAATGAGTCGTGATTATGATGGTAAATAAAGCAATGCAGTAAATGTTGTCCAGGCTTGTTAAGCAGTTACGAGACCTTTTGTGCATCTAGTCTCCGTTGTGAAACAGCATCAGAATCAGCAGTACTCGCAGGCAGCAGAGACGCCTCCTTATCAGTTAATGGATGAGTACACAGGAATGTCGGCCTGTTCCACGCTCTGACATTTAAACCGATGAGTTCTGCTCTCCGGCTCAAACACAGGACAGCCAGACCAGTGGGGGGAGGTCCACCTTTATCCCAAAGATAATAAAAATACATGAGGATAGCAAAGCCAAATATGTGATAGACTAATCTCCTGGCGGTCTGTGGTGACAAGTGGACGTCCCAGTGTTGATTATGGGAGCCTTTTGTTTGCATTGCATGCCATATTGTTATCTCCCATTAAAAGACTATGTATAGAGTAGCCAGACATTAATCATGGGGCTGGGGTTCAGTCAAACTAAAGGAGGAGTAATCAATTAAAATCTGACAAGACATGGAGGAAAAAGCTGAATTTGCACTCCAAGCTGCTTTCATTACCATAATCATCCCCCTTAACTGATGCAAACTTTATGTGACAAGGGATGAAATCATGAACTACCTGAAAAACTAAAACAAGCTGAATGTATGTTGGTATATATTAAACAATTACAGGCCTTTGGCATTAAACAGATAAAAGGAATATAAAACTTGGCCTAAACTGCTTTAGTTTTTACTATTCTTTTATTTCTCTATGACTTGCAGCTCATCTAATCAAAAGTGTCCAGGTAAATATTGTCCCCAGAAAACTATACAAATTTTATTTTCGGGTCATTGGGGGAAAAACAGAACAAGCAGCAAACTCAACAGTGATGTAAGAAGCTGATAGTGGCCAACATGCTAGCTAAGAACAGCATACTTACACATCTAGCAGTGGTAGAGTAAAATTAGCATGTATTTGGAGGTGTTAGGTTTGTAGGTTAGTCCTTTATTCAATCTCTTTTTGCTCTGTTTTGGTCTCTAACAGAAACTGTATTTAAAGATGGATGACACGTCTACACTTCCTTCCTCTCTCCCAAAATTTGACCAAAACACTTAGGATACCAACGCTGCATCTTGTACATGTGGAGCCAGTCTATGCAGTAGCGAGGCCCAACTGACTCAGTGCTCGACCAATCATGAGTCAGTCTCAGGTGTCAACCATGAAATTTCCCCCCCGTTTGTATAGCATCAAATAGCTACTTAAAGCAAACGTATAAGAACAAAAGAGTACTTGGACATACACTGCATTAATGTGACAAGAACAACCATAAATGACAGAAACCTTCTTTGAGAAAAATATTTTTGATTTGTACTTTTTTATTGTATCTATGCTCCCTCCATCAACATGGAGGGGCAACAGCAGCCAGCCACCAAGTGCCACTTGAAACGCTTGGGCCTCATTTTAGAACACACATGTCCATCCTTATATATTATATATAGTCTCTTCAAACTCCTGAGAGAGATTTATTGTAAGCAGCTAAATGCTATATTCTCATGCTATGTTTTTCTTTGTGCTGTGTTTTGCTACAGACAGTTTGCAGTGAATAGAGAAACCCTAAACAGAAGTTGTGGGCCATGAAAGATGTTAAAATTATCCGTAGAATAGTTGTTTTACTACGCATGTCATGTTCCTGAGTTTGTAGTAGTACTTGAGTATGAATACAATACCCCAAATATCTTTGAATGCTGCCCTAATTAAAGTTGCCTCATTAGATACAAAAGATGTTTGATGACTGAAGTTGTTTAGATCACAAGAGACATGGAGCTGCCTTTGTCCTCAGTAACGATGCACTAAACTGATAATTGGAGGATCATATGGGACTGAGGGTATGAGGTCCCTCTAACAGATGGTCGGAGACTGGAGTCAGATAAACAAAACCGTTAGCTCAGCAAGGAGACGTTGCCATGTGAATGGGGGCCTCATGCCATGTTCACTAATAACTTTCATTAACATATACCACACAGTGTGCTGTCAGATCTTGGTTTAACACTGATGGGCCTCTTTTCTTGCTGAGAAGAACAGTAGGCCATGATGAGCCCAAGCCACCACTGTTCTATCCATGTGAAGGGATAGCAGCCATGTCGACAGGAGGAAAGAAAAGATACAGCTTTGTTGTCAGCCTTCTATGTGTGGACAGCAGGATTCTCTGCTGATTGGACTGTTTTATGTTGACGCCAGCCAGACTGACTGACTGATACCTTGCTCTTGATCTAACTTGAATCACAGTAAGCTGACTCCTGCTACTTCCATCACTACAAGTTGGCAAATGTACATGATTCTGACTCTGTGATCCATTAAACATCCCTCCATCCAACCATTCCACTCATCCTTTTAAAAATGACAAATCCCAACAATGTTTCAAAGCTCATCATATATAAAACAATAATTTATTATTTCTCTCATTTTACAAGACATCAAATTGTGTGGCTAACTAAGGATTTGTAATGCTGTTATTCTGCTCAATACATGTAAACCCTAAGAAAGCAAAAGCGACTACAATGTGTGTTTCAACAAACAGACATCTCAGTATCAACAATGTGAGAAACATCTTTCTTTCTTCTAAACATACGTACAGACACAATGATATCATGTTATGTTTTTCTCTGCATTATGTAACAGATGATATATATAGCTGGTGGTATCAACTTTGGTAGATCAGCACCCATAGAAAGAAATTAAAACTAAAAAAAGTGGATTTGTTAAAAAATTTTATTTTTTAATTTACAAAAGTCCTTTTGAAAAGGATTATGTGTTCTACCTTGCAGGGAAAAAGCATTGTTTCCATAAAAGCATTAAGTATTCATAACAGTCAAATACTGATAAGAGATATATAGTACAAACAAAATAATGTATAATAGTGTAAATGCTGGCTGTTTTCTGTATGGCACACGGTCTTTACACATTTCTGAAAACCTTCCAAAAAGTAAAATATCTTTTTTTCGTTTCCAAAATTATTCAAAAGAGCAAGAAATAAGGTAGAAAATGTTATTGAAAGAATCTGAAAAATGTTTCCAAAATCATCTTCATAGCCATGTCGAGTTCATGTCCAAGTCCAACCCTCATCTACAGGAGCTCCTCTTCACCGCATGGGTGGAAAATGTCTGTCCAGAAAAGGCTTTCCTTATTTCCTATTTACAAAATGTTGCCACATTGAACGAGGCAGGAATCTCTACCCTAACTGGTAGTGTTCTATGTACAGTCCAATACACTCCAGTCCGTCCTCCTCTAGCTGGCCTGACACTGGACTCAAAGCAGGACTTAGACTGTGGTCACAGACAGGAGTGAGTTATAAACCCTGGTGCCGTCTGGTGACTTGGTACCATGAGTCAGCATTTCCTGGATCGTCATCCAGTTGTCGAATATTTTCTTACTCCTCTTTTTCATCATCTTTTTGTGGCTGAGTTCGATGATGTTGGGCTCCTTTTTGTCCTCCAGGTAGGTCTGCTCCTTCAGGCTATCAACTCGGCTCTGCTTCATAAACTCTCGGCGCTGCCTCTGCTCCTTGGCCCGACTGGCGTGCTGCTTCCTCTCCTCCTTGCTCCAGTAGCGGCCCATCTTCAGCTCGCTTATGGCGTCGTCGTCTGTGGTCATGCCGCTGCGTTCCTCGTGAATGCGGAGGGCACGCTCCCTCAGCAGCTTATCCCGGATGGGGCGCTTGGTGATGTAACGCGTGCCATCGCTGCGGATCTTCACCTTCCACTCCATCTTACGATCCATGTCACTAGTTGTGATTGGGTCTCGGCACAAACTGACAAGACTCATCTGGCTCTGGGCGTACTCCACAGCCGATTTCTGCTGGATCAGCTGCATGTAGCTCTGGTAGTGCTGGGCATGGGCGGGGATGTGAGCGTGCTTGTAAGGCGAATGTGGAAAGCTCCGTCCAGACTTGCTGGACTCTCCTAGCTTCCTCTCCTTGCCCTCCGCCTGCAGGGCTCCGTCTTGATCTTTGGAGGACCCTCTGCTGTGGCTTGGGCCAGAAACTTCCTGGACGGGAGACAGGACTGGTTTGAGCAACCTACTGGTAGAGCCAGATGCCCCGGCCGGATTATCTTCTCCTCTGCGGAGTGAGTTATCTGGAGACAGCTCCAGTGTGAGAGGCGTGCTGCGGCAGCTCTCCCCAGTGTTGTAGGCACTGGAGCTGTCCTTGTCTGATTTCTCTGGCAGCTCTGTGATGTCTGAGAGCTCATGGCGACCAGCATCTATGCTAGTATTGTAGTTGCGGAAACCACTGTCGTGCAGTATCCAGGACTCACGGCACTGCTCCTTCAGTTGCTGCATCTTGTGCGCACGGACGATGTTCAGGCACTCCAGCTCGATGGTGCGCAGCTCCTCATTGAGTAGCTCCAGCTCCTTGTCCACACACTCGGGGTCTTGACCTCCTGCCCCGCCGCCCTGGCAGTACAGGCCCTGAGCTCCGCTGCTCCTCATCTGGCACTTCAGCTCCAGGAGTTCCCTGAAGCGCTCGCACTCGTCAGCCGGGATGCCCAGGAAGTCGGTGTCGGTGTAGTCAGTGGAGATGAACGACTCGCTGCTGAAGGGCAGGTCGGTGCTGCCCAGCGTGTCCTGGCTGTAGGTCAGCTTTCTGCAGCTGCCCAGCGTGTTGGAGGCCGTGGTCTGGTCGTCGCCTAGGTTTTCCTGCTCTGAGCTCTCGTCATTCCGCGTGCTCTCATCTGTGCGCCCAACCCCACTGTCCTTCTCATGGTGGTTGGACAGCAGCGTGGCTGTGTCGGTGGTGCCTCCGTCCTCCTCGAGCTTCTTCTAGAAACACAGAACACATATAGCTCAAAGACAGTGGTGCATCGAAAGCAGCTTTCAGACATGCACTGAACTTATTTGGAGGGGCTGTATGTGAGAATGCAAATGTCTGAGTCAGTCACAGCCGAAATTCTGTGAACATTCTTCTGCCACCCCCTTGTTAAAAAAAGATATGTTAACGTGAGAAAATGGTAAGAGATTTCCCAGACGATTCCCAGGTGCATTGATGCCGTTTTGTTATATTCACCAGAAACAAAACGGAACCCCCCCCCCCCCCACCCAAAAAGAATACAAATATCTCAAAATGAAGAGCCACACATGTAGAACGCACAGATGAAGATGTTAATTTGGAAAGACAAAAATATTTGAAAGCTTTTGGTGATCTGGGCCAACGGCAATATTTATACACTACGTCCTGCCTCTGACTGCTGAGCAAACCATCGCCTCGAATCTCCAGAGATTTCGGTGTTGTTGTCAATGTGTCTGACTGGAGAATCTCCTGCTGTGTTCTTTTTCTTGTTAAAAAGGAAGACTTTTTTTCCTTTTTTGACAAATGATCAGAGGAACAGGCTTCCTGCTGAGTTTATCTGCGAAATTATATCAAAATGTCACAGGCTCTATTTTGTGTAAATAAGACATTTTTTGCTAATAGCAACTGAGCAGCTGTTCTACAGATCCGCCTCTGCCAAAATAATCTCTAGATCAACATACTGATGCCTATGTAGTAATGCAGATTGATTATGCGAGTTTGCTTCCCGAAAGTGTGCTAGTGTGACAGAGAGAAAGTGAGTTTACCTGCTGAAGCATGCTTGCTGTGAACTGCATGGCCTGATGGTGCTGCTGCTCCAGCATGTCCATGTGGAGGTCATCCAGGAAGTCGTTCCTGTCATCATCCATCCAGCCCTCATCCAGCTGTGACACAGCATGAAGAAGAGGAGCCTCATTAGGTGCAAACATTCAAATGCAGAGTTGTGCTCAAACAGTGGAACAGTCCTACTCCTGTTTGTTCCCATCAAAACATACCACTCACCAGTTTTCTTCAGAAATCCAGCATGTGAGGCATGTATTGCCTTGTTATCATTAACCTTTACTGACCTCTATATATAAGTTTATGTATTTAAAGACCAAACAAAACAATTGAAATGCAAACATAAAATCTCAAATCTCTTTAATTATTAACAAAGCAAATAATTCAGAGATTAAACCCGTGATGAGATCCTAATTACCTGCAGCTCTGGTCTGGCCACTAGCAGGGAGATGTTCTGGTTCCCCTCACTGGTCAGCAGAACTACAGCATCCTCCCGGTTCTGGATCTCAATTCCATTGATCTTGATGGACACATACAGAATGATTTAAAAGCCTTTCTTTATTTAATTTTAAACCTGGCTGGTTGTGCATTCATCGGTACAGAAATAAACCATATTCACAAATCACAGTTTGCCTCAGAGAGTGCAACAAGGTGCGACATCCCTGCCATCAACCCTCCACAAGAGTGAGATAACATTATCATTGAATTATACTCTAATCGGCTTAAACTTGATAAATGCAAAAACAGTAATTAGAAATCGAAGTGGAATAGTAATTGGCAGGTTGGTCATTTAAAAAACAGGATTACAAAAATCTCACCTGGATGATTTTGTCCCCTTCTCTTATTCTGCCATCCTTTGCAGCAATGCTGTTTGGATCAATCTAGAAAACAGAGAATGAAGTGATAAGAGAACAAGATTAATCTCCATCTATCTGTCCACTCAGACCTTTTGGGGATAATAGCTTTATTTGAGCTTCACTGTTAACATCTTCATTTGGGAGTTATGGTGCATCACGTACCTCACTGATGTAGATCCCAGCCTCGTCCTCGTCATCAGTCCTGTAACAGATGGTCAGGCCAAGCTTGTCTTGAATGTTGGCTCGGTATAAATCCACCTCCTGGTGCAAATGAACAAATGGAAAAGTTCATATCCACTCGCTTCTGAAATGATTCTGTTTTCCCTTTTTCAAAATTGAGGGGATAACATTTTTGTTTCTGGACAGACTGAATATATTGACTATGTAATGGGATCACAGAGCAACAGCGACCCATCAATCACTGTAATGAATCCTTCAGCCGGACTGGAGGGAAGCCATTGTTTTTTTCTGAGGCCTGTGACAGAATGAGAGATGATGCGGCCGTCTGCAGACGGGCAGAGTCCCGTCTCTCACTTGTCAGCACCTGTAATCTCACAGATACAGAGAAAGATACGAGTAGGGCGGTTCTTTCAGGGCAGAGGACGGCCTCCAGAGGTTTAATACAAAAAACCGAGCCGTCCCAGAAGAAAAGGTAAAACTTGACATTTTGAGGAATATTTCATTTGAGTTCTTTCAGAGATTCTGATGAGGATCCACACAAGAACATGTGAAGCTACAGCCAGGAGTTAGTTAGCTCAGTGCAATGATTGATCTCAGGAGAAAACAGCAGGCACTCACTGATCAACCAAATACATTTAATCTGTACTTAAAACTAAGTGTTAGGGTTAGGGTTAGGCTTACAAAACATTGTAAGGGGCTAAAGGTCTTTCTTATTACACTGACATTTTTCAAACTAGTGATTTGGGACTGGAAAATGTTTGCAGCACTGTCCAATCAATTACATTTAACTATGTAAACAGCAAGCTGTGATATAACTAAACACAAATAACAGTTTCGGGGTAAAAATGATACATTAATATATATTCCAATTACACTATATCAAACTAAACTGCAAACATTTTGAGTGTGTTTATTTCTGATATGGAGAAATATACTTCAGCTAAATGATTCATACAGTTTAGAATGAAAGATTAATATCCAGTCATGTTAACCTAATTGACATTTTGTCATTAAATCAGATGTTAGCATGCAACATTAGATTAAATACTTAAATACAGTTTGCATCTTTATCAAACAGCATTTAGAGCGAGTGTCAAGTCAGATGTGTTGACCTTCATTCTTGTCTTTCACTCTTTACAACAAACTGACATCAGATTTGTCACTTGGCTCAGGCAGCAGCACTTTGGGGGATTGCAGTTAGATTCTACCTGGAAGTCATTGCTTTAAGCAATGACTTTGCAGAAAAGCCTCTACATAAGCTAAACTATTACTAAAATAATGATTTTTAATATGACAAACTTTAATTAATAGCTACAGATACAGATATACTATCAAATCTAATTCAGTGTTGTGTAAATTAACACTAACACTTGGTTTAGTCTGTGTTGTTCTGCTGTGCCTCTGCCATTAATCGTCCTGAACATCAACTCTTGCCTCTTCACCTCATACTTCCTGCCTGGTTATAATTAATATCGAGCAGTAGGTGGCTGGGGGTTTACTGGGAGGGGGTGTGGGGGTTGGCGGAGGTCACCGGGGGAGCACAGCAGAGGCTTGATCACGGCCTCATCATGGCCTCATCCAGGCATTGTTAGCGTGCATCATAAGATTCATCACTGCAGACCCATTA